>NC_133247.1:9412500-10037500 GCF_048772165.1 Typha angustifolia
CAACAAATCCATTTTTAGGCGAATCGGATGTGGAGATCTCGAGATATCGTTCGATTAGTGGATGAATATCAGGGTGGTCTATTTAGGATTCGTGTATGGAGGCACGAAATCCTAGGTGACAGTGGTTGGAGGCGGACCGGCGTTAATGGAGTGGCACCGGTGAAAAGTGGTGGTGGAAAGGTTATAGTTGATGGAAGGGTTAGGGCAAGTGCTGGATAGATTGGAAGAAAGGGGAGGAGAAGGTCACCCCTAAGGGTCTAGGGTGATTAGCCAATCGAGGGAGGTTAGAAGCGGCGTAGCCGGGGATTGAGAGAACGAGAGCAAAGAAGACGAAGGAGGCAAGGCAAAACTCAATTCTTCAATAATGACCTCTAGTTGCTATCCACATCCCTTTTAGAGGCTAACCAAACAACTCAAAATTAACCATAAACAATACAATTTCGTTGACCGCGTTCGAACGCGCCCGACCGCGTTCGAACGCACCGAGTTCGCTCTTCTCTGGATTTGCGAACACGATGCAGGCGTTCGAACGCATGATCGAATGCGCCTATTTCCCACTTCTCTGGATTTGTGAACGTAATGCAGGCATTCACAGTGCGTTCGAATGCGGCTTCCGAACGCACAATGCACACTCTTACAATCACGTTCACAATCGCGTTCAAACGCACTCCACCTGTTTTCGAACGCAACTTACAGAAAACTTATTTTCTTAAAAATTAAACATTAAAATAAGAAACAAAGACACTCCTAAAGTGTATCTATGCTCGAGACGACATCGATGAAGTCCGAATAGTATCATTGAGAGGGGTACTTAATGTGGTTAAAAACTCTAGGCCCTGCTTGGTAAATAAGGAATATCTTTTATATGAACCAACATGATCATTAAGGTTGTAGGAAATATAATGGCTAGAAAGCGGAAAAAGATATGGCTCCACAACTCCATCCTTAAGCTAGGGTTTTACACCTAAATCTTTCTAATGATAAGACTTATTCATAGTACCTTTGAGCAGTGTACTTAGGTTTTTCTCGTACTACTCCAATCCAATGATTTTTTGCCACTCCAAGTCACTTCGATCAAACCAAGTTTCAACATATTCACGATAGGTTTCACATCTCCACTGTTAAACTAGGGTTTCACACCCAAACTTTTCTAACGATAGTACGTGCCCTCAGTGACTTAATTGAGTTTCTCTCTTTTATTTTATTTTTCCTATTTTTTCGTCTTAGTGGCTTAGATAGGAGATTTTGAACAAACTAGCCTTGTTCCAAAATTTTTTTATCGAAATAAACTACCCCTCAAACTTATTACTAAATGGGGTCTAATTCACTATAGCCCTAATAAAAACGCTGAACTGATCAAAATTTTTATCTTGTCCTAAAATGCTAAACTGATCAACTTTTATGTATATAAATCTCTTTAACTTAGTCTTTTAGTAGTTAAGACAAAAAAATGTCTGACGATAAAAACGTTGAACTGATCAGCATTTTCAAAAATGTTGATTAGTTTAGCATTTTCAAAAATGTTGATCAGTTCAACATTTTTTGTTAGGGCTATAGTGAATTAGACCTCATTTGGTAACAAGTTTGAGTGATAGTCTATTTTGATAAATATATATATATAATATATATATATATATATATATATATAATGAGTCTAGTTTAGTCAAAAACTCCTTAAATAGCAAGTTACACTTTTGTTTTGTTGAGCTCCTCGTCACAAACAATGGAGTGAAACCAAACAAAGACAATAGGGCTTTTCCTCCTCACTCCTAGGGAAAATGAGCAACAATGGCTTTGGTAGATGCAGTGACAGTGGCAGTGATTTAGTAATGTTGACAACAACGTCAAAGACATTGGGAAGGAGAGAGTTGTAGAGATGGAGTGTGGCCGAGGCATTGACGAACGTATCAGTGGAGATAAACAAAGATGAAGTTAGCAATGTCGACGGAGAACGAGAGAGGATTTGTTAGTAGCATTGAGGAAGTTGCGATGACAACGTCGATGATGGGTGTGATGGCTATCATGGGAAGATGGTCGTGTCAGCGGCAAGGGTGGTTCCATTGTGAAAGTTAGGGACAACAAAAGGGGAGACCATCAATAGTGATGGCATCGGTGATGGAGGCCATTGAGGGCTCCGACCAACGAGGGCAAAATGAAGGTAGAAGATGGAAAAGGAAGGCTTATCTATTCTCGAGAAGATGAATGGTGATGACAACAAAGTGATATTGTAACAACCCAATCCCCAAAAAAAAAAAAACTAATTACATGGCACGACGTGGCCGGCCACAGTGTAGCCGGCCTCATGCCATGCAGTGGCAGGAGGGGAGCGTGCCACGCACCCCCTCGCGCCACCGCAGCCAACCGGTTGCAGCCAGCTGGCCGCGACGGGCCCCAACACCGCCGTAGCCACCGCCAAGACCCCCCCACCACCTTCCCTCTCTCTCTTTAAATCTCTCTCTCTCTCTCTATCTATCTCTCTTTCGGTCACTCTCTCACTCTACTCTCTCTTGCACTCCTTCCTCTCCTCGTTGCCGACGTCGGCCCGCCGCCACCTTCCCGAAGCCGTCGCCGCCGGTGAGAAGCTCTTCTCTCTCTCTCTCTCTCTCTCTCTCTCTCTCTCTCTCTCTCTCGCCCGAGCTCGGGCTAGTCGGAGCCGAGCTGCTGGCTGGCCAGCAGCAGCCAGTGCCCTCCTCGCCGGCCCGGGTCCACAATCTCCTCCCTCACCTCCTCTCTTTCTTCTCTTCCTCTTCTCCTCGTCTTCTTCTTCTTTCTTTCTTTCTTTCTTTCTTTCTTTTTCTCCTTCTTCCTCAGCTCCTCCTCTTTCTTTTTGCACAGTGTTGGGCTCGACCCAGCACTGCAGCAGACAGTGCTGGGCCGAGCCCAACACTGATGGCAGATTTAAATAATTTATTAATTATTTATTTTATTTATTTTATTTATGTTATTTATTTAGGTATTTTTCTTCTTAATTAATGCAAATAGATTATTTAGACATTAACTATTTTAATAATATTATATATTCTTCAATATAATTATTAATAATTGGTATAACTAATGATTAATTAGGTATAAATATAGGTAATACTTATATTTATTTATTTATATCTCTATTAGATTAATATATAGATTTGTAAATTATAATTATCAAATTTATATACTAATATTTTTATGAGATACATTTTAAATAATTCTAATAATTTATTATACATTATTATTTTGTAACAAATAAAATAATCGAGTTATGTATTTATTTATTATTTTATAAAGTAATGACTACATAGTTCCTAATTAATTAAGATATAATTTAATTATAATTAGGTTTTCATCTATATTTATATTTTTATTTATAATTAAAAATCTAGTTAGTTATAAAAATAAGTAGAAATTCTAAAATCTAATAAATCATCATATTTTACTCGAACGGATTATAATGGGATAAACAACTAACTTTATATTACTTAAACATTTTTAGATCCCAAACCCCTTACTTGAGACCCCGTGGACCTTGCTAGCGATGAGTTGTCACTCGGTTGATTGGCGGATGTGAGGGATACGTGGTTCGCGTCTTCTGATCAAGTGTGAGTAATCTTATCCCCTAGATCCCTTTCTCAAATTAGGTTATATTTTTCCCTCGAGTAGCCCAAACCCTACCCCTAGGGCTGAAAATTATTTCTAGCCTAGGGGTGTTGTCGTGAGTTGCATCAACACTTGCGACGGCTGGGATAGGTAGTGGGCCACTGGTAGTCAACCTCTAGGTGTCAAATGGTCGCGAGTGGTGGAGGAGGAAGAAAATTGAGATTAGGTTTAGTTCGCTGCTGTAATAACCCAAGGTAAAATGAAAAAAAAAAATTTCTTCACTACATGGCACGACAGCTTCGTGCCATGCAGTGGCAGCTAGGAAGGGCGCCACATGCCCCAAGCGTTAGCTTGGCCAACCTGACCGGGCTAGCTGGCGTAGTGGGCCCCCGCCGCCGCAACCTCCCTCCCCACTGCCTCTCTCCCTTTTCTTCCTCTCTCTCTCTCTTTTTCTCTTTCGGGCTCTCTCTCACCTTCCTCTTTTTCTCCCTTTCTCAAACACTCTTTCTCTCTCTCTCTACTCGCTACCGCCGTCACTCCGTCAGCCTGCCGTTGCCGCCACCACCTCCACTAACGCCGGTGAGCGTCTCTACTTCTCTTTCTCTTTCTCTCTCTCTCTCTCTCTATCTCTTTTTCTCTCTTTGTCAGCTTTCTCTCGTGACCACCGAAGGATTGAGCCATCGGGGAGAGGCCGGCCGCTGAGTGGCCACCAGCGGCCACACCCCTCCTCCACGGCCCAACCCTCTCCTTCCTTCCGCTTTCATCTTCTTCTTCTTCTTCTTCTTCTTCTTCTCCTCATCCTCCTCCTCCTCCTCCTTCTTCCCTTCTTTCCTCTTAGACTACACAGGGCAAGGCGCTGGGCTCGAGCCCAGCACCCTTGTAGCGCAGCGCCCTGTTGTGCATGGCGTTGGGCTGAGCCAAGCACTATGTATAGTTTATATAAATATAAATATTATATATATATATGCACATTTTTTTTATTTCTAATTATATTTGATTATGTTATCAATTATTCAATTAGTTTAGTTAATTTAATGTATTTAATTTGTATAAATTAAATATAATTATATCATAGTTATTAAATAATTCTAATTATATCATGTTTAGCAAAACACCTGCAATATAAATTACTATTTTAATCCTAGGTAGGTAATAGTAATTATTAGGGTTATCTACGTATATTCTTACATAATTATTTGCAGTAAATTAATTATTATTTTCTTAATTATAAAGGAGAATAATAGGCAGATAATTATGTTTTAAATAAACTAATAAATAATATAATTATGGTTAATAAATAACAAAACAAATATAGAAATGAAGAGTACATAATTACAACAAGAAACTATCCTTTTATCGGGTTAATTTTAATTAATAGAAGACTGACATATTTGTTATAAATAATTTCAGATCCCGACCCTCCTGTTCAAGACCCTGTGGACTTAACTATCGAGGCTTGATCGTTATCGTAGCAGCGTAAACTAGTGGTGGTTTTAGTATTTGCAGTGGGGTGAGTAGTCTTATCCCCTAGATCCCTTTCTCAAATTAGGTTATATTATATATTATGTATATGTATGTTTTGGCCTCTAGCATGATTATATGACTCTATCTAGAGATGATTACAGTTGAGCATATTATTATCATGCATATAATTAGGCCGATCTTAGATATGAGTATGATGATGATAAATAAAGATGATGAGAGATGATTATACTGTTGTAAGATTATATCCAGTTAATCTGCAGCATGGGTATGCATGTAATAGATTAGCATGGGTATGCATATGTTGACTATATGGTTGGAGACTACATTACATCATTTTCTCTTGATTCCTGTTCCACCTAAATTCCTATCATACATTGATTTGTTATCGTACTAGATATATGCATATGATCTATCATTTAGAAGGAAAGCATGAAATGTGATTGATAGGATAGTTGATAGAAAGCGTGAGGATACCCGAGTGGGCGCGAGGGTTAGGATGCGCTTGGTGGATGATTGATCGCTCGACATAGTCGCGATCCTATTGGCCTTACGTCCGAGGTCGTTAGTCTGTGTGCGCAGCAGACATTCGGACACATGCCGTTCGCCAGGGCATATGTGGCGAGTTATCCTCACGAGATTTCTATCAGCTAGAAAGGGTGCCCGGTCTGGATGGATGTTGATACCCTAGCGGGTGGCGGGGTATGGTTATATTTGAGATACTCTTGCGGGTGGCGGAGTATGCTCTGAGCCTTCGGACATGATGTTGAGACCGCATACTGGGTGTTGACTGTGCACAGTGGTCTAGTATGATGATATTATATCGAGATGTCGGTGATACTCGTGATGTTGAGAAATGCATATGATTTTATTATTATCTGACATACATGATTATTGAGTGGTCAATATACATCATATATGATTGCATATGATATCATAGCATTGTCATGGTCGGCATGCATCATATATCATATTTGAGAGAGAGTTATGATGATCATATGACGTGGTGACCTGTTTAGTCATTGTCGAGGATTATGTATTCTTATCAGTTATGACATGTTATCTATATTTCATTTATGTATTATTAAGGACACATTCATTTACTCATTCATGACATGATACTCTTTCTGATTTATATTATCCAATACTTGATTTACTCTCTGTTTGGCATCACTGATTTGGGGTAAAGTCTATTCACTGAGCCTTTAGCTCATGACTCTCTTATTTTCTCCTTTCTAAAAACCCAAGTGAACGAGAGGAGCAGGATACTCCCTTAAAGGTCTTGCTGATGAGTGAGGAGTAGAGTGTGGTTAGTGTTGTATGCCAGATGAGTTATCTTATCTGATGTAATAGTGGACATCCTCCAAAGTGTATCTGTATCCTTGTCTTATATTTTAGCAGGTGATATTGTACTTGTATAATTATGTATATACCATCGTTGTGTGTATGTAGTTATGAAAAGCTCTTGATGATGTGTTGTGGCTTGTGTGGGGCCCATGTAGGGTTATTTGTATGCTATTGACAGTTAGACTTGAGTTATTCTTAGTTTAGATGTTGTGAATAAAATTATGATGTTGCTACAAATTTATTTGATTGTCAGTATCTAACTAAATAGTCAGGTACTACGCACGTGCCGTGTGGGCTCATGCCATGCATGTGTTTAGAGTTTGGGTGTTATAGCTGCAGGGTGGTCATGGCGCGTCATTAGCAATCCCATCGGCTCCTGGTGGCTATGGTTGGTACCCAACGACCAACTACAATGGAGCTATGGCCATGATGAGGTCAACAGAAGCCACCCTAATATGCCATGACTCGATTGATATCGTCACAAGTGTAGCCATTGATTTTGGCCACACGACGGTTGCCAGCAACTTTGGTGGCCACCAGTAGATGGTAGTCGGGATAGGGAGGCCAACTGCGGCCACGAACCGTGAGGTCACTATAATGTGGAGGGCTATCAATGGAGGCCATGGTTCGGGTGCGACCCATTTGAGAAAGGGAGTGAATGTGACGGTTTGAGCCAATGCGCCTAGATCGCTGTTGGTGGAAAATTAGGGTTTTGGGCCCTAGTTTCCACCATGGCTAGAGAAGACGACGTCGGCCCTTGCACTAGCGATTGCTTTGGCATTATAGCTATGGCTAGGAGGTCTGCATGGGTGGAGGAAGTTCCACTGTGGTCAAAGGAGTTTAGGTGGTTTGGGACTCACATCCACCTCCTTCATGGGTGGACTCCTCCAGTCTCGGCTAGGCTGTTTCCATTGTGATCGGTGGTGCTGGTTACGCAAGATGGTTGTACTAAGTTTAGGAGAACGGCCATCAAGGATTGGATCACCTTCTCGATCCACTCGAAGATCTCCTTCGATGATTCCACAAACTCAACCAATGCCCTTGCCCATGTGGGTGGTTTGTCATCGAAGGTGGCTGCCAGTGGTGGTGCCTTGGAGAAATGTCCACAGGAATTGAGATGAGTTCTTGGTCTTCCATGACTGTTCCTTTCTTGTTCGTCCTCCTCAATCTCGTGTTAACTATCGACCGAGGAATGGTGGCTCTAATTGTAACGCCCCCGCTCGGCACCGGCACGTGCACGCCCACGTGCCCACACGGCACGCGCGGTGCACGCGACAGGACGGATGGGGCCCATCATGCACAGATACACTTCTGTGCACATACAATCATGACATCATCAAATAATACCTGCTAACACATTCATACTCACATAATCCAATACCAAATATATCATATTATCAACCAAACAAATCTGTTAAAATATGAATATCCAAGTCCATAATGATGTATACTAGACCACTACCTAATCTAGTAGGACCCACACATGCCACAACAAACCACCAAGATATAATTAAACAACTGTTACACGAGTGCACTATAATCTGACATGGACTATACAAATCATCGTCTAATATAATAAAGTACAAATATCAAATAATGGTACAACTCAATATCTGGTTAAACTATCTTCTATACCATCTCACATCTATAACTCATCTCATCCTCGCTCTATAATATCTCCTCAAGATATCTCAAGTCACTATTACGTACCACATATCTAAGGGGGTTAGAAAAGAAATAAAAAGAGTCATGAGCAAAAGGCTCAGTAAATAGACCTTACCCCGAATCAGTAATGCCAAACAGAGTAAATCATGTACTGGATAATATGAATCAGAAAGAATATCATGTCATGAATGAGTATATGAGTGTATCCTCAATAATACATAAATGAAAAGTAGATAACATGTCATAACTGATAACAGTATATAATCCTCGACAATGAATAAACAAATCTCCATGTCATATGATCATCATAACTCTTTCTCGAATATGACACATGATGCATCATCAACATCATGCTCGAAGGCTCAGAGCATACTCCGCCACCCTCAAGAGTATCTCAAATATAACCATACCCCGCCACCCACTAGGGTATCAAC
The DNA here is from genome assembly GCF_048772165.1 of Typha angustifolia. Classification (NCBI taxonomy): domain Eukaryota; kingdom Viridiplantae; phylum Streptophyta; class Magnoliopsida; order Poales; family Typhaceae; genus Typha; species Typha angustifolia. The sequence goes on from NC_133247.1 coordinate 9,421,005, forward strand.
ATCCATCCAAACCGGGCACCCTTCCTAGTTGTTAGAAACCTCGTGAGGATAACTCGCCACATATGCCCTGGCGAACTACATGTGTCCAAATGTCTGCTACACACACAGACTAATGACCTCTGACGTAAGGCCAATAGGATTGCGACTATGTTGAGCGATCAATCATCCACCAAGCGCGTCCTAACCCTTGCGCCCACTCGAGTATCCTCACACTTTCCATCAACTATCCTATCAATCACATTTCATGCTTTCCTTCTAAATGACAGATCATATGCATATATCCAGTACGATAACGAGTCTATGTAGTCTTCAACCATGTATCTAACACATGTATACTACTGCTAGTTTATCACATACACATTCATACTACAGATCATCCCTAACATAAAACCTATATGGTTGGAGTTGGACATATATACCCAATTGCGAAATTTAAAGTTTTGCTCCTGGTGTTTTTGATCATAAACTAGCTTCACTCGATTCTGGGCTGAGACTAGGTGAAGTTTGAGTCGCCTTAGCGAGGCATCTCGATCTACTAGCACTACATCCACTTCGATGTGATGCGTCATTTCGGGTTGATCATAACTCTTGAGGATTGGTGGTGCACGTCCATACACGGCTTCAAATTGACTCATGTTAATGGATGTGTGATAAATCATGTTGTACAACCACTCGGCCTAAGGGAGGAAACTCATCCATTGCTTGGGTCGGTCTTCCACAAAACAGCGGAGATATTGCTCAAGACACTGATTAAGCACCTCCATTTGGCTATCTATTTGTGGGTTATATGCTGAGCTCATCTTAAAGGTTGTGCCTTGGAAGCTAAGGAATTGTTGCTAGAATTGACTCACAAAGATAGGGTCTTTAAAATTATTGATCTTGGCATCCCGTGTAGTTTAGTTTGGCCAAATACGAATGCACCAGAGCTTAAAAGTGTCCATATTTAGTCATACAATCTACCACCACCATGATAGTCCTTTTATGAAATCCATCGCTACATCCTCCCAAATCTAGTTTGGTAGGGGTAAAGGTTGTAGCAATCCAACCGGCTTGGTCGAGTTAGCTTTGGAGCATTCTCACACCATGCAATTCCAAATGTAGGCTTGCATCTCTTTCTTCACTCCCACCCAAATACAATTTTTCTATGTAAGTCGCTTATAGGTTTTGAGTACTCCTTTATGGCCCGCCATTGGTGTGTCATGAAAATAGCAAATCAAGGAGTTTCGCAACTCAGGCTTAGCCTAAACTTGCACCTGACCTCGATTAAGGACTAGCCCACCTTTAACTCTAGATTACCTTTCTAACGCCACAATCACTGCGAGTCCAAATTCGAAGACAAAATTGAATTTTGACTCATGAGTTGAAAGTTAGGGTTATCGTAGATTGTCAAAGTTAACATGTAACTCTAAAGTAAATAGTTAAATGGTAGAGTACGTTTGAGATTGAGATAAATTCGGGATAGAGAACGAATCTATCGGGATGGATTGTGGAAAATGAGGTCGAAGAGGCATGGTGGTGATCCCCCTAGGGTTATGGTATGGTGGTGGAAATGACAATGGTGGAAGTTGAGGTAGTTAGTAAGAAAAAGATAAAGAAGAAGTGGGGTTGTTCCTTAGGGTCCAGGGGGTTCAGCCAAACAAAGAGAAAGGCATCAATGAAGATCTTAAGTGGTGGCTAGGGTTCCAAAGCTTGGAGGTAGTCGAACAAGGAGGAAGGAGATGATATTACAAATTAACTTCAATAATTAAAGATAATTATCTAGGTGCAGACCACATCTATTTATATGTGGCTCAGTGACTTGACTAAACTTAGTAGTAGGATTGAATGAGCTCGAGTCTTATTGTCTAACATAAGCAAAAATTATTAATTAAAACACCTATACTAGAGTTCCTCACCGTCAAATATTCAAACACCAAAACCCAAGAGCAATCAATTGGTATGCGTCATTTGAATGCTAATACCCGAGAGCAACTAGCATATTTTGGTGTTTGAACACTAGGATACCGCCGTTTGACTGTCACAACCCGAGAGAACTTATTCTTTGATAAGGATGTGGCATTCAAACGCCGATAGCAGCCATTCGAACATAAAAACTTTAAAGCACTTATTCTTTAATTGGCCTATGCTGTTTGAACGTTGGGTTTTGTTAGGTTTTTAATTGTTGGCAATTGTGTACAAAATATTCTAAGTGTTTTTTTTACATGTATATATGAGCTTTACACAAGTCTAGAAAATCTCTGGTTTGAAGAATTGAAAAATTATTGGAGCAAAGTTAATAAGATCAAGTCATGCCATTCGAACGCACCAACGAAGTTTGAAAATATTAGACTTTCATGAGTACGGATAAGACTTGGATTTGGCTCTATCTTGAAGATCATATATGAAAAAAACCCCTAGACACACGTATGTATCTAACCTTTAGGCAATGATATCGCTCATTCGCTTAAGTAAAAGTCCGAAGAAATATTAAGAACGAAAGCAGAGATGAACGCCAAGATTTTAACATGGAAAAACCCAAAACGAGAAAAAACCACGTATCCAAACTCGGATCAAAACCAATCACTATGATAGTAGCAGTTACAAGACTGACTCACAAAACAACCCGTCGATCCAAACGACTTTGTTCCTCCTAGTCTTGATCGTTAGAACTCACGATTCACTACTTCTTGTGATTGAAGTCCAATCTCAGTAGCCCTCGAGATTGATCTTTCGTCTAGATAGCCCTTAAGACGAAAGATTAAATTCTTGTAGATGAGTAGAACCTTATTCGTTGAAGAACCGATGTAGCCTCAAAAAGTCTCCTTCAATAATGCTTCTTCAACCACCCTAGAGATAGGGCATCACAATCCTTATATATGATCTTCAAGATAGAGCCAAATCCAAGTCTTATCCGTACTCATGAAAATCCAATAAATTGCAAACTTCATAGGTGCGTTCGAACGCGGCCCGAGTGCGTTCGAACGGCCTGACTTAATCTCAGGTGCGTTCGAACGCGACAGCTTGAATTCTTTAGGTTGCATTCGAACACGTTTGTGAACGCTGCTCTCGGTCTGTGTGAACGCAGTATCCGCGTTCAAACGCGTTTGTGAACGTTGCTCTCGGTCTGTGTGAATGTAGTACCCGCGTTCGAACGCGTTTGTGAACGCGACTCTCTGTCTGTGTGAATGCAGTACCCGCGTTCGAATGCGTTTGTGAATGCGGTGTGAACTCAACAGCTTTTCACCACTAATCTTGTAATTCTTCAAACTAGAGATATTCTAGACTTGTATAATGCTCATATACATGAAAAAATACACTTAGAATATTTTGTACACAATTGCTAACAAATAAAAAACCTAACAATATATAAGGATTATGAAACCCTATCTCTAGGGTGGTTGAAGAAGATTATTGAAGGAGACTTCTTGAGGCTACATCGGTTCTTCAACGAACAAGGTTCTACTCATCTACAAGAATTTTTAATCAATCACAAGAAGCAGTGAATCGTGGGTTCTAGCGATCAAGACTGAGAGGAACAAAGTCGTTTGGATCGACGGGTTATTTTGTGAGTTAGTCTTGTAACTACTACTATTATAGTGATTGATTTTGATCCGAGTTTGGATCCGTGGTTTTTTTCCATTTTGGGTTTTTCCACTTTAAAATCTTGGTGTTCATCTCTACTTTCGTTTTGAATATTTCTTCCGACTTTTACTTAAGCGAACGAACGATATCATTGCCTAAAGGTTAGATACATACGTGTGTCTAGGGGTTTTTTCAGGTTTGACCATTTGAACGCCATAGTTTGAAATTGTTACTATCAACAAAAAAAGGAAATCCTAATGATAACCTAGTTTGACCTAGCGAACTCAACGTCCCCAGTAAGATGACCCGATTGGACTGGACCACATCATGGTCGTGCAGTTGGTTGAGGAGGTGGTGATGGGTGAAAGAGATGGTGATGACGGTGGTGGGGTGGGTTGAGGAAGTGATGGCGGTGTGGTGGTTAGAGGAGGAGATAGTGGTGGTGTGGAAACAAGATGGTGAGAATGTGGTGGTAGGGTGGTAAGTGGACGAGGAAGACAGTGTGAAAGAAAAATGGGGGAGAGAGAATCCTAAGGAAAGGAGTGCTTCCTAAAAAAATAATTCTTTAAATTTTTTTATCTTAACATATTGATTGGTTATAGAACGATTCCTTCAAAATCTGAATTTATTATAGAAAGCAGTCCGTGTAATCGAGGAAAAAAAATTCACAAAATATTCTCCTATGGTTAGAAATTACGAAACTAAGTGGGATCAATCCGTAACTCCCTGATCTACGTTTTTTATATTTACGCCCTTTACATATTCGAACTGCAATTGGGACGAAAATACAATATAGTGCGGATGGTGGTGGTGGTGACAGGTGGAGTGGATGTTAGGGTTATAGAAGATAATGAAAATGAGATTGGATGGTTGATGTTATTTAATGGATAAAGACGAATGAGAAGAAATGGTTGAGATCCCAAGGAAGAGGGGGGACTCGATAAACGAGGAAGATTAGAAGTTAGGAGAGACCTTACCAATGGTAGATATGATAGGTTAGTGAAGAGAGAGAAGGGAGATTAAGGTAGAGAGAAGATAGGAAGGTAAGAAACCAATATTCCAATAGCATAATAATTTTGGCTGCCATTCACACATTTATAGAGGCTAGCCAACAAGCCAAAATAACAATTATTAACCCTAACTCTAGTGGACTTCCGTCGATCGTGTTCGAATGCGCCTGATCGCATTCAAACGCACAAAAGTTGTTCTCTATCGATGCAAATGTGATGCAGATGTTCAAATGCGGCGTTGAATGCGCCAAACCGCATTCGAACGTGTATTTCACGTTCTCTGTTTTTGCGAATCTGATGCAAGCGTTTGCAAAGGCGTTCGAATGCGCCGCCCCCAACCACGTTCGAACATGACATATAAAAAATTTATTTTTATAAAAATAAATAATAATTTAATAAGAAAAGACTCTAACTAAGTGTTTTATATATCCTTAGAAAAAATTTCCTATCCTAAAAGAAAATCCTAAAAGGAAAGCAAAATTTGTACGTATTCCTATACGAAGTTAGGCTATCCAAACACACACCCCCTAATTCTACTCGAGATCGACTGCAACCTAAGGTTGGCATTACGAAGGGCACACACGTCAATTAACTCTGCCCGAGAACAATGTTTTAGCAATTCTAGACTAATTTTATTTTGTTGATTAATGTTTCAACAGAATCCGTAGCTGGATTTCGGTTGTTTCAACCTATTTAGATGACCTACAATTTTCTGAGCCGTCAATTTTCCAGCGACTGGTAAAGAAATCTCCACATGGCTTCCATAAAAATAGAAAAATTTACAACAAAAAGCCAGAAAACAAAAAGAAAATACTGCCGTAAATCGTAAGTCAAATATCTCAGGTTGTAATTTAGAAATTAGGGAGGGGCTTTTCTGATAACACCTACACGAGATATTTGAATTCGTAATATATTGGTTTTAAAAAAAGAGTCGTTCAACCGTCCGAACCCCAAGCCCCAACCAACGGCCATAACCTACGCACGGAATCCCAGACAGCACCTCCTTCTTCATCCCTTGCCCTTCGTCTCCCCCAAGAATCTTCTTCCCCAAAACAAGAATCCAAAAAGAAACAAATAAGGAAAGAAGGAAAGAAAGAAGAAGCATCGCATTTGCTTCCATTCCAATCCATGCTTTTACCCAAGAGGAGAAGTCCATAAAAGGCGACGCCTCGTCCGGCCTCTCCACGGCCAGCGAGCGAATGCCGCGGGATGCCAAGCGATGCGGAGTTGGAGGAGTCGCCGCCGTCGGCTTTTCCATTTCCCGACCTCGATGACGAGGAGGACGGCAAAGGCGAAGTCGGCATCGGCTTCAGGCAGAGCCAGCGTACCAGCTTCTCCTATCACCGACTTCCCGAGCCGCTCCTCCATCTCTCCATTCTCAAATTAGATGGTTCCACCTTCGGTGTGTAAAATTTTAGCATTTGATGTTTTACTTTATTCTTTCTTCTTTTAATGACGGTGAATGGTTTGCGGGCAGATGTCCAAATTGCGAGGACGGCTGCGGTTTGGGAGCTGAAGGTGGCGATCGAGGATTTATTTCGGCGGCCTTCTTCAAAAGATAAAGAATGCAACATTTCATGGTAAATTTGATTCGTTTGTATATATTTTTTTCATTTGGTTATTAGTCGGTAGTTAGAATTAGTTTTATTTTGCTTGTTTGTTTGATGCGGTGATTTGTGGTATAGGAATAGATATCGTTGATATGATTTGATGTTTTTTTTTTCGGTTCAATCTGAGGTCTATGTTGGATGCTTCAGGTGTCATGTATGGGGTCACTTCTGTTTATGCTATAAAGATGAGAAGCTAATCGATGACAAGGCGTATCTTCGCTCTTTCGGAATTAAAGATGGTGATCAGGTTTATGCCACTGTTTCCGATATCATAGGGAGTATTTTGAGATTATTCAAATTCTATAATAGTATTTTGATTTTTGTGTCTGGATGAAATCAGCTATGCATATATGTGTGGTCAGGTGGAAATTAGAACTCTTATTACTTTGACATACTCGCATCTTTTCTTTTTCATCTTGACTTGGTAGTTGGTGCATCTCAATTTTGACTTCTAGTGAGATGTTAACATTTACAATGCTATTTAACACTATAGTAATATTCTTCCATGAAGGCCAGCCAATGTGTCTTACGCTACTAATATGAAAGCATAGATGTGCTTGCGTGGTCTGCTACCTGAGTTTCTCTCTCTCTCTCTCTCTCTCTCTCTCACACACACACACACAAATATTCAAACCTAAGCAAGAAAACAAAGGAATTTTATCCTTTTATATTTTGGGCAAAACTTGAGCTTTGAGTTTGCTAGTTAACTTAATGATAACGGAATTTCACACGAGATTAGAATGTTTTCTTCGGAAGGCAACTATTAAATAATTCTCTTAAAAGGAAGTGGAATTTAGTAATGAAGAGTTTAAAGCATTGCAGAGATATTGGATTGGACATAAAATGGTCAATATGTAATTCTTGAAATATAGGGAATGATGTGTTGAGATATGGTAATAAAATATTTCATCAAGTTAACATGTAATTAGTTGCCCTTTAGTGAACTAAATATCTCCACTGCAGATATACAGTTATATGATTATATATGCATCTACAGCATGCAACATCTAGTATTTGTTGTCAATATGTAATTCTTGAAATATAGGGAATGATGTGTTGAGATATGGTAATAAAATATTTCATCAAGTTAACATGTAATTAGTTGCCCTTTAGTGAGCTAAATATCTCCACTGCAGATATACAGTTATATGATTATATATGCATCTACAGCATGCAACATCTAGTATTTGTTAGATGTTTAGGTAGGTAAGAAAGAACCAAAAGAGCTGTATAAGTTTATTCCAAGAAATAAGAACTCATTATGGAGAAAAAAAATCTTCAAGATATGTCTGCATCAGCAGAGTAAATCAGAGTTAAGAAGTTATAGTTTGTCGGACAAGCTCTGTAACCCTTAAGTCTATAAGTGCAGCTGATAGTGGCATTGTAAAATCTAAAACTGGCTGCCAAACATGTTAATCATTAAAAGTGTTAACTGAAAAGCTTTAATATGAAATACAAAGCTCCTCTAGGCAAATGGAGAAAGATAATCTTCAATTTGATATCTCTGATGGGCCCTTCATTTATTGTCTTTTATTGCTACATCATTTATTTTCCTTTATTGTTACATCATTTATTCTTATATCCATATCTTCTTATAGCTTTAATTACTAGATACTTAGATAAAGCATCCAAAAAACAATTGGATGCCTTATTTGAAAAGTATCAGCACATGTTCTGTATGCACAAGGCTAATATATTGAAGCAATCATGCTTAATAGATGAAGAAAAGCAGAAAGCCTGCATTGTGGTAGAAAAGAGTCAAAAAACTCTGGATATGTAGCCAGGTCTATAGTGGTTAGGAATTTAGGACATTAGAACGAAAACACATTATATATCTTATATGTATATCTGTATCTTCTGGTCAACTTGGACAGCTATTTGACCTTTTTCAAGTTTGATAAAGATTCATGTTCACACTTTTAACACAATTCTATCTTCTTAGTTGAACGTCACCTTGATATCAAGTCTATTTACTTTCCCATATTATCCAAGAAATATTATTTTATTCTTGCTGTTAAATACATTAGATTTGATCATTTATGAATTGAATGGATGAGTTGGGTATACTCATTAATGAATAATAAAGGGGTCTATGATTGCAATCTAGTTATGGATGTAGTTGGGACTGTGTGAAAGAATAATTGGCTACATGAGGCCTTGTCTTCAAGAATGTCATGCTGCTGGCTTGTGCAGTGCCAGTTAGCCATCAACATATCATGAGTTATGTGAAAACTCTTCATAGTCAGCAAGAACCTCGATATGCATTGTCATATGGCATACTCAATAGTGCACTGACACCATAGTACCATACCAATCAATAGTTGTCATTAAAGATAAAGGGTTAGCTTGCTATAAGATAAATAAACACCTGATAAGAAAATGTAAGAAACCTTGTCATTTTTCTTTGTTTCACTAGCTCCTCCGGATGTCTACTCTCCCTCAGTTAACTAACCTGGGTCTTCTTTTCATTCTACATTTGGCTATTCTCTCTTGAACTAATTCATGTTTTCATGTATGAGAACTTAAAAATTAATTAGTTCTCTGTACCTTTGTCCCTCCAAATCTGCTCTAGATTATTGATATGACATCATACAGGAACTATTCTTAGTCCAGCTGAGTCTGTTCTAAATGACTTAAATATTGGTCTTCAGTTCTAATTGTATTATTGCAACTGTATATCTGGGTGTACTTGCTTGCATTTCTTTTTGTATGGGGTAAATTATGCAGTTTTCATTTAATTTATTGTCTTGGATATATATTGATTGTTCAGGCAAAACTGTTATTTAACTCAGGGGTCTTTGTGTACTCATCTTATTTGATAATTCATTTTATTTGCAAATTTTTAGCACTACTTGATACTCTTCAGGCTGCATGCAAAAAGACTGCTGGTTATACTAACCAGTTCACTATAAAGCTGCATATCCATGAATGACTGGATTGTTGAACAATAGGAGGCTTAGCCAAACCAGATTAACGCTCTTTACTTATCTTCTTTCCTGCATTAATAGAACTTGCAGAGTAGTCTTGAATTTCATATACTCATGTGCTGCCTCAGATCATTCTTCTTGTAATTGTTTGTTTTTCAGTGTCATACGGCATTACTGATCCTTCTTTTCCCCTTACACAGCTTAATTTTATCCGGCATGTTACAAACAACTACAATCCAATTAAGAGAGAACCCAAAAGCAATGAAGTTGTTTATCACCAGCATAGGAGGTAAGGCCCTATAAGTGCTTGAGATTGTGCACTTTCTTGAATAAAGCTATTTCCTAACGCTATATTATTTAATTCTCTTCCTTTGAAGGTCATTGGCAGGGCTTGAATTTCTTGATGAAAAAGAGGATAACATTAACATGTACTATGTTCGCTCTAATAGCAATGTAGAGGATTACAATCACAATGAGGATGAAGATTTTAGTGAACATGTAGAGTCGGGCCATTTCTTTTGGGGATGGTTCTCTTATTCAAGATTGAGGAGTTCCAGGGGGCCACAGTCAGAAAACCAGACTCATCATTCAAGAACTAGCAACAAAAAGAGAACTGTTAATAAGTTAAGCCATTGGTTATGCAAGAAAAACAACAAGGTGGAAGCCAAATAGAAGCATGCTGCTTATGATCCTTAATATCTCTTGCCATTTTCTTGCGCTGAAGGATTTGTTTTGAGTTCTGCCATCCATATCTGCATTCAAATCTCTGCTTAACAAATCCTGGGCTATTCTGTGATATATCTTTGCATGCTTAACTTAGTGTAAATGGTGGTGGTGATATTTCAATCATGAACCTTGGAGCCAGACCTACCTCTCTCAGATATTGTTGCTCCCTTTCCCAACCCTCTCAATTTTAGAAAGAGCTTTTCTTGCTCAAGTTTCCAGTGTAGCAATGGTGAGTGTTCCTTTAATGGCATATCAATGACATTTTGGAAAGATGAGAAGCTTGTTGGTCGTCTCTTTTTATTCATGAACTCTATATATCTTCATCATTTTCTCCTCTGAATCTGTAGCTCAAGGGCTCGATATCCTACTATATTTTAAAGAATATTGAGGATTTTCAGTAATAAGGTAATTTTCTAAGTTAGTCTGCCTATAAGATTCGAATAAGTAGAATACTCCATTCCTTTATCTCTATTGCTTTATTTATAGGATTTTGAATAAGAAAATGTATTTCTGACTTGCAAATCTGTAAAATTCTCGTAATTTTTCATATTGTAGAAGCTCACAAAATGGTAGCTTTTATTGCTCCAAAAACATCAGTACATGAAAACTAATCGACACCGGTGACTACAAAAAATTTCTTTAATATTCTTTAGGAAAAAAAACCTTAAATGTTTTACAATTTTCTTTAAATAACGAGCCCTGCAGAAAGAGCTGCCATGGACTCTTAAAAACATTGCTAAAACCTCATCAAACCAAATAAATACATACTCTCCAAAGAACAAAATGGAACTCTTAAGAGCACAAACAATACTTAATGCCCTGCTCCTCTTCTGCTTGGACCGGCCTTCGCAATCACAAACTGTGGCAAGAACGTCGAAGAATAACGACGATCATGTATCAATCTTGTGCCCTCTACCGCCGACGCATAGGATGATATGATCAACAGTACAACCATGAAGATTGAACTGAACAACTTGAGGCAACGTCCAGAACTCATAATTCTTAGTGGTATGTGGGAAATTTACTTACAAGTTGAAGCTCTACAATGGAATATATAGTGTGATAGGGGATTAGAACTTTGTCAAAATATTTGAAATCATACGGCCGTAAGCTGCAAGGTTTGAAAGTATGGGAGTTGAGGTGTTGAAAAAGAAAGAGAGGGGTTGGTAAAATGTTGTTCGGCATTCTCACTTTATTCTTCAACTGATTCTCATTGCCCTTGTTGTTGACCATGGTATAAGATCTTAACCTACCGCCATTACTAAACTTCTATTCTTTTCCAAGCAATTAGATTTATTGTTCTCTATTTTTTTTTTCTTTCTTAAGGTGAAAAGTCGGTGGACTTTGCATTTCACATATGATAATAGTCATGGTTACAAATGGAACAAGAAAGGTGGATCAATCCAAACCTTCGAAACACGATCTTGAACGGCCTAGACCGATTAGATTTTGTTCTTGTAAGAATCTAGGTTTCTTTCACATATATCCCTAAAAGAGTATATATATCCTTCTAAATTTTGTATTTGCATACGTATTTTTTAAAATCTGTTTATTTTTTCAAAATGTATATTAAAATATTAATAATTTAGTAGATGAAAAGATAAAGATGTCGATAATTTAGAATAATGGATGCAGAAAAAGTAAAGGTGTATCTTCATAATTAAATGACCATAATTTAACTATTGGTTAAGTTTTATGGGTATTATGATAAAAATAGAAGTGTTGATATATACCTTTTTAGTTAAAATCTGAACTATTTAATAGATGAAAAGACAAAGATGCTCATAAGAGAGTAATATATGAAGAAAACAAAATAATATTCTTTTTCACAATTAAATGATCACCATCTAACTGTCGGTTGGTTTTCATTGATATCAATCCATATAAATACAAAATTTAGAGAAAAGACATTTTAAAAAACCTTTGAATAAAAAACTATAACTCCAATTGATTGGATTTCCAAATAGGATTCCGAACTCAAAAAGTCCACGTTGTTGTCTATTCTTTTTTATAAAAAACATTGACTTCTTGCAGTATGAACGTTTTGGGAACACACCTAAGATCTCCATCTCTCCATTGGGAAAACAGTCAAAGATCATGAACTAGATTCGATTTAAATCTTAATCTTTACCGATTGTCTTTTAGGAAATTTATTAGAAACACCTATATTTTATCTTTATAATTATTTACATCCTATCATATAGATATTTACAATTTGACTCGTATTTTATTTTTAATATCTTAAAAATACTTTAATGTTAGTTTTCTTTATTAATAGATATTATATGTATAGGTTAAATTAATTATAGATACAAAAGATACTTTTGTCCTCTTGAATAAACTTCTGAAGGTTAAAGGTAAAACCAAAAGAACTACATTTTAAGTCAAATGATGATAATTTTTAGATTTTTTTAAAAGTAATAGAATCTTAAATTGGGTTGATTCCCATTTTGTGTCGATATATATATATATATATATATATATATATATATATATATATATATATATATATATATATATAATCATATGACAGGATGTAAATAATAATAAATATAAAATGCAGAGTGTTTTGATAAATTTCTTAGTACTTTTAGACTATCTATCATTTTCCTATTTAGGTCGATCTTCAATAGCATGGTGCTATATAGGCGGTCTTTGTACCAGAAAGTACTGCAATGGTACAGCTATATGAGATTCCTGACTTCTGGAAAAGGGAGTTTAAAGGTTGGTTTGAGTCATTTGACATTGAATGGTTTGATAGTTTGCCGCAAATAATTTTGACCCGAGGGTAATAAGATAGATTTGAGCATAAGACTAAAATTACGGAAACAAAGAGGGCAAAAGGCCCGTATCCTCGCAAGATAGAATCGTATAGACGAACTCGCCCATATCTGGCTCGAGATAGAAAGATCATATGACCCAACTCACCCATTCCGGTTCTACTTGAGCCTAAATTTCTAATGGGTAGCATAGACAAGCCCTTTGTCCATCGGACTGATACACTTAGAATTTTTTCTTATTACATTAGGTATTATTTTTATTAAAATAAAATTTCTGTAGGTCACGTTCAAACGCAGGTGGAGTCGCGTTCAAACGCCCTTATGAACGCCCGCGTTTGTGAACGCCTGTGTGGCGTTCGTAAATCCAGAGAAGGGGCTTTTTAAGTGCGTTCGAACGCGATCAAGTGTGTTCGAACGCGATCGACGGGAATCCTCTAGAATTAGGATTTCATATTATTTTAGGACTTGTTGACTAACCTCTATAAATATATGGATATCAACCAACTTTATTATGCTATTGGATTCTTGATTTTTTTGTCTCCTATCTTTTCTTTAGACTCCTCCCTCCTCCCTCCTCCCTCTTCACCATCTTTCCACCTCTACCGTTGGTAAGGTTTCTCCTCGCTTCTAATCTCCCTCGATTGTCGAGCCACCCCTTTTCTTTGGGATCTCGACCACTTTGTTCCCTTCGTCTACTTCCCTTAATCACTTCCACAATTCACCCTCATCTTCATACCCATCCATAACTTTAACACCCACTCCACCTGTCACCACCACCATCACACACGTTATTCCGTATTTTTCTCCCTGTTACAATTCGAATCTGCAAAGGGCGTAAAAGTTGTAGATTATGAAGTTATGGATCCAATGCAATTAGTTTCGTAATTTTCTGACTGTCGGAGAATATCTCACAAATATTTTCCCACGGTTGCGCGGACTGCTTCCTGCAATAAATTCAGATCTTAAAAAATTATTCCGTATCCGATTTCTTGGTTCCAGATCTTATCAATTTGGTATCAGAGTCTATTAATTTGGTATCAGAGACTATCAAATAGTATCAGAGCCCATCATCGGCCCAACTAGAAAGCTTGCTCATTAGCTCGCCCTGAAAGCCCAGCTTAACGCTACAGTAAGATCCACCTGCAATTTGAGTACATCTATACTGTTTAATTTTTTTTTTAAATCTAATTCTCCCATCGGATTGGCTCGCCAGATATGTACAGTACTTTAATTTTTTTTTTAATAGCACCTAACAAGAGAAAGAAAAGAGCATAGAGAGAGAGCATTGCCATGGAGACAATGGCAATTTCATCATCCTCATCCTTACTTTTGAGGCATCTCCTCTCTCACTCTATTCTTTCCTCCTCCTATCGATACTTCAGCTCTTCTTCCCACTCCGTTGCCGAATCCAATCTGAACTTTCCCAAACCCGACCATAATGCTTTCTCTCCCCAATCATCCTCTTCCCTGCAATAGTAGCAATCCGTCCCTTTCCAGCAACTTCTTGAGAACCGTCTCAATCCCATGGTTTACAAGGTATAACTTTAATCTCACCACCAAATAATTTACTCCTATTTGTTTCTTTTTTTATTTGTTTTGAGATGATTGATTTGGGTGTGTTTATGTGTGGAAGGCGATCATGGTGGGGAAGGTGGGGCAGCGACTGAATAGCAAGCATGCAATGGTCATTCTCGCTTGCGATGGGAGGGATGCGAAACAACTGTCGATCGCTGGAGAATGAGCAGCCGTGAGAATATGTCGAGCGATGCGCCGTGTAGTGGCATAGAGTCAACATCAACCTTGAGCACCTTGGCAACCTTGCCGTCAAAAGCCTGGGTTAGTCTCTCTTCATCTGACGCGCCATTGGGCTAGACTATTCTAGTTGAACCCGGCTCGACTAGATCCACCCATGGGTGGGCTAGCGAACACAGTGCCCAGCTTGGTTGGATAGGTAGGCTCAATTGGAATCCGGCTCGGTCCACCTATACTTATCCCTAAGAGCAAGAACCATTTTCAAGATCAAGGATCATATGCTGATCACTTTGTGTAATTCTAATAAACATGCTAAAATTCTTGCTTAATATTTTTTATAAGATTTCAGCAAGCTGCTTTCTTGGTGGACTAGTTTAATATTGACAACAGGGAATTGGCTCATGAGCCGATACATTCACATTCTAGCTAATGGGGTAATGCTGAAATAGTCAAAGGGACCACAATATATGAGTATATTTAAGTTCGAATTCCAGCGGTATCAATTTAATAGGGTTAAAAATAATTTTGAGCTGAGCATGAGCACAACTCAGCTCACTGGAGTTCATCTTGATAAAACTTGAATTGATTTAAATATTATACTAATATACATTATGTATAATTAATAGACTATTAAATCTTCATTCTTATGGTTCATATTATATTTTATCCATAAGGTTGATCTACTGGTTTCTCTAATTCTAATCAAGCTTTATTCAATTCAAGTTTAAATCAAGCTTGAGCTAACTGGCTTGAATTAGGCTTGAGCTTGAATTATTGAATTGATCTCGTCTTGAGATAGGCTTGAATTATGTTCCTTCAAGCTCAAATTAGACTTGCATTGGCCTCCTTCGAGCTCAAATTAGACTTGAACTAGATTCGGCTTGAATTCCATGAAATCAACCCTTAACATAATGGCTTGAAATTAATTTCAACTCTAACTTGATTAGACCTAAGCTTAATCAAGTTCGACTCATTTACACCTCAATTGATTTCTACTACCCTATTTGTTTATCTTACATTTGCAAATTCTAATCTATCTTTTGAATAAGAAGATGAATGTTGGTTCTTTAGATGGTTTTCCATATGATTGGACTAGTAAGACTTGTTTCTAATGTCTTTTTTTTTTTTTTTGATGAAAGTCCGTGGGCTGATATATTCCTTAAATACCCAACGTACAAGCCTCACCCTTAGGGGGGTGGGTCTAGATCTTACAAGGGTCTCTCTGCTCAGCTAGGCTGGCAAGAGAGTGAGCAAGAGTGCTATTGCATCTACTCGTAAAGAGTATCTTGATACCCCATAGCTTGTGTATCCACCATCTGCATTTTTTGACCACATTTAGGATCTTCCAGCCAATATCCAAATCTCCTACAGCATTGACCACTTTAACCACCGTTTGAGAGTCACTAAAAAGCCAGCACCAAGAAGTCACTCTCATGTTGTGGATTTCTTTCGGACCTTCCAAGAGTGCCATTGCTTCCCCCATTTTTGTGTCGGAGCAGTGATTCAAGAATATAGATTTTGAAAAACCCCTAGACACACGTATGTATCTAACCTCTAGGCAATGATATTTCTCGTTCGCTTAAGTAAAAGTCGGAAGAAATATTAAAAACGAAAGTAGAGATGAACGCCAAGATTTTAACGTGGAAAACCCAAACGGGAAAAAATCACGGATCCAAACTCGAATCAAAACCAATCACTATGATAGTAGCAGTTACAAGACTGACTCACAAAACAACCCGTCGATCCAAACGACTTTGTTCCTCTCAGTCTTGATCGCTAGAACCCACGATTCACTGTTTCTTGTGATTGAAGTCCAATCTCAGTAGCCCTCGAGATTGATCTTTCGTCTAGATAGCCCTTAAGACGAAAGATTAAGATTTGTAGATGCGAAGGACCTTGTTTGTTGAAAAATCGATGTAGCCTCCAAAAAGTCTCCTTGAATAATCTTCTTCAACTCCCCTAGGTTAGGGCCACACTATCCTTACATATGATCTCCAAGATAGAGCCAAATCCAAGTCATATTCGTACTCACGAAAATCCAATAAATTGCAAACTTCATAGGTGCGTTCGAACGCGGCCCGAGTGCGTTCGAACGGCCTGACTTAATCTCAGGTGTGTTCGAACGGGCCCAAGTGTGTTCGAACGCGACACCTTGAATTTTTCAGGTTGTGTTCGAACGCGTTTATGAACGCTGCTCTCGGTCTGTGTGAACGCAGTACCCGCGTTCGAACGCGTTTGTGAACGCGGCTCTCTGTCTGTGTGAACGCAGTGCCTGCGTTCGAACGCGCTTGTGAACGCGACTCTCTATCTGTGTGAACGCAGTGCCCGCGTTCGAATGCGCTTGTGAACGTGGCTCTTTGTCTGTGTGAACGCAGTGCCCGCGTTCGAACGCGCTTGTGAACGCGGCTCTCTGTCTGTGTGAACGCAGATTTTGTGTTCGAACGCATTTGTGAACGCGACGGCTTTTCTCCAATGATCTTGCAATTCTTCACACCAGTGATATTCTAGACTTGTGTAAAGCTCATATACATGAAAAAATACACTTAGAATATTTTGTACAAAATTGCCAACAAATAAAAAACCTAACAATCTCCCCCTTTGGCAATTTGTGACAAAACACCTAGGTTACAAGATATTACAATGACTTCAAACTGAGCAATCAACAAGTCTAGAATATTTTGCACATCAATCCCTGCAAGGAAACATATACCAATCCAAGATCAAGTGAAAATAACTTGAAATAAAAAAATCAAAACACAAGTTATCACAAGAGCAAAAATTTAAACAGACAAAGATTAAACACACGTTATCACAATTACTTCAAGTTAAGTTCAAATGCCAACGACACTAAGACAAAGCAAAGTTTAACCATCAAGTAAACTCCACTAAACTCTCCCTATGCCCATACTCCCCCTACACACCTAGACACCTAAACACTAAGACACTCTCCCCCTTTTTAGCACAAATGCCAAAGACTAGGAACTCGGAGGAAACTGACGATGAAGAATCGTCAACACGGAATCAAGTATAGTTCCCTGACGGACTTGCTCAGTACGTAAATCATTCACCGCTGAATGGAGATCCTGCACTTGAGTACAAAGTTGATCGAACTGGTCCGAGTACTGTGGTAACTCCCCCTCAGTGGGAGATGAGTCATCGGCAGAGCTATCATCAGAACTGTCGAGGTGCGATGACCTACCAGCGACGGAATAGGATGGTTTGAGAGGAGACGATTGGTCATGAGCTTGACTCCGCTTCAGAGTAATCCGATCCAATGGTTTCTATGAAGTAAGAGAAGGTTCCGAAGCATCCACTCGCACCCCACTCTGAATGCACAAATTTGTAAGAAAAATGTCAAATGGTAATCCCTCACGAGGTGCTTCTTTCTGTGCAGCTGAGAGAATCGAATCATAGATCACTGCAGCTAAGTCAATAGAGACTCCCGATAACATGGCATGAAGAAGAAATGCACGATCCAGACTAATACTGGAATGTCGAGTCTTGGGGGTAACATTGTACAGACAAAAGAGGTGAAGCATGCGAGCCACAAATGTCAGCCTTGCATACGGCATCATGTTACCTTTGCAACGTTCCCCTTTGATCAGGACTGTACCGGCATATTCATTTACATCTGGGAGTGGAGCAGACGTCGGATACTAAAACTCACCATCAGGCAGACTCAGTTCAGCACGAATAACATCAGAATCTAGGTATATAGATACACCACGAACAGTAGAACGTATACAGTGATCGAAAATCATGGCATTACTAAAGAATTCTCGAACAACTTCCACATAAGCAGTCCCGCTCATCCGACACACTGATAACCATCCTCGTTCAGTAAAGATCTGTTCAATCCCCAACTCAGAAAAATCAAATATAACCACGGGTCTTTCACAGATAACAGGACGGGTGCCAAAATTATGTTTGTAGCGACCTGCAGCCGTTGTTGAAGAAAACTTGGGAGCCGAGGATGGCGACGAAGGCAGCCTTGGATTCTTGGTCACTATCATTTTTTTAGGCATTCTTGAAAAGAAAACACGTTGCAATATTCAATACATGTCCAAAGCAACCAAAAAATAGCAAGAATTCCAAAAAAAATGGTAGAAACCATGAAGCCGCAAAAGGAAAAACATCTTTCACTTGAAAAACGCTAAGATATCACGTTCAATCTCACAAGAACCATCAAGAGTTTAACATTAACGTGATCAAAAGTTGAGAACGCACAAAATCACTCAAGATCAAGCTTGATTATTGAATAAAAAAACTAAGAAAATAATGGATGATCATACATTGCAAATGTGAGGAGAAACTCAAAAATTTGGTTTAAGAACACTAGATCCGGAGGAGATCTATCCCCAAAAAGGATTTGAAGTGAAAAATTCGATGAAAAACACCAAGATCTTGAAGATTTGAGAAGGGAAAAATAAAGGGTTTTTAGGGTTTGGAGAATGGAAGATGAAACCCTTGGGTTCGGACGCAATATTTAAAGAAACCACGAGTGCGTTCGAACGCACCAGTCCGCGCGTTCGAACGCGCCGCGTTCGAACTCAAGAATCCTCGTTCGAACGCCCTTTCTTTTTTTTTTAAACTAAAAACAAGTTACAAATCTTTTTGGATATGCACTGCTAGAATTCCAAAATATATTCAAGACATAGAATATGACAATCAAATAAAATAAGTCATACAAGATCAATCAAATCATCAAAAGCATATTATAATCAATTCGAATGCATCACTCAAAATTACATTAATCTTAATTGATCATAACGATATGCATATGCAAGATGAGCATAGAAAACATGAACCAATCTTCTTAAACAAACTTTACTATATAAACAACAATGCAACACAGTAGTCAAACCGACTTAGTATAGAAATTTTACACTTTTCGACTTATTCTCCATAACACAACAGGAAATTTTCCTGTATTTTTTTTTACTGAAATATATAGGTGCAATTATGGCTTTCACACATGAGTAGGTAGCCCTTTTCTTGTAGTACAAATCAAACGATGTGCAAGAAAAAATTCACATATATCATTTTTTTAAAATTTGCAAATAATGTACTGAGTCAAACTGGACTCGAAATAAGACGGCTTTCACACTAACTCATTGTAGCCCTTTTCATTGATCTTTTATAAAAATATATTTGATAACTAAGCATGAGGTCAAACTGTGCAAATCAAAGTTAATAGAGAGCTATTTAAAAAAATATTCATGATATCATGCTCACACAAGAATACACATACGTTATGAGGTATTAAAAATTTATTATTATAGAAGTCGAGGGAGGGACAAAATCAAAAATTGAAACAATATACTACAAGATGACAAAATTGACTATAATAACTCATAATCAAAAGAAAAATCATATTTTTATGTCAAGAGTATATTATTGAATCTAGGAGTGCATCAATTGTTTTTATTTTTATTTTTTTTTGATATGACAAAAACTCTCGACAAAACTGAAACTAAAACCAAAGAAAATTTCAGAGTAAAAGAGAACCTAAAAAAAACGAAAGAAACTCGCAAACTAAAAAGAACACAAATCCCAATAAAATCAATCCAAAGCACAAATCCCTAAAGAAGTACGAAGATACTCAAATCTCGGTAAATTCAAAGGTTTTGTAAATAAGTCACCCAACTGTTTCTCGGTCTCAACATGTTCTAGTGCTATTGTTTTGTCTTCAACTAACTCGCGTATAAAATAATGTCGGATATCAATATGTTTTGTACGCGAGTGTTGAATAGGATTTTTCGATATATTAATAGCACTCATGTTGTCACAATAAAGCACCATAGTATCTTGTTCAATGCCATAATCCTTGACTATCTGTTTCATCCATAGTAACTGAGAACAACAACTTCCTGCTGCAATGTACTCGGTCTCCGTAGTAGATAAATATATCGAGTTTTGTTTCTTACTATGCCAAGCAATGAGATTGTTTCCAACATAAAAACATCTACATGAAGTACTTTTTCTATCATCACATGAACCTGCCCAATCAGAATCCGTGTATGCCGATATGATAGCACCCGAGTCATAAGTAAACCAGATACCTAAATCAACTATGCCACTGACATATTTTATGATATGTTTCACAGCAAACAAATGTGACTCCTTAGGTTCAGACTGAAACCTAGCACACACACCGACACTAAATGCAATGTCAGGTCTACTAGCCGTTAAGTACAAAAGGCTACCGATCATGCTCCTATACACTGTTTGATCAACACTTTTTCCTGACATGTCCTTACCTAGTTTGGTAGTTGTACTCATAGGAGTTCTAGCATGTTTTACATTTTCTAAACCAAATTTAGTCACAAGATCCTTAGCATACTTGATTTGAGCGATAAAAATCCCTCTCTCCAATTGAGTAATTTGAAGCCCTAAAAAGAACTTCAACTCATCTATCATACTCATCTCAAAATGACTATGCATGAGATCTGCAAACTCCTTAGCTAATAATTGACTCGTCGCCCCGAAGACAATGTCATCCACATATATTTGTGCCACAACTAAACTCTTGTTTTCACGTCTAATGAATAATGTCTTGTCCACTCCCCCTCGAGTGAACCCCGCATTCACTAAAAAGGTGGTCAACTTCTCATACCAAGCTCTTGGAGCTTGTTTTAGCCCGTAAAGAGTCTTTTTCAATTTAAAAACATGAGAAGAAAATTTTTGATCTTCGAAACCCTTAGGTTGTTCCACATAAACATCTTCATTCAGGATACCATTCAAGAAAGCACTTTTAACATCCATTTGAAACAATTTAAATTTTAAATGACAAGCAATGGCAAGCAGTATACGAATAGACTCTAATCTAGCAACAGGAGCAAATGTCTCATCAAAATCTATACCCTCAACCTGAGTGTATCCCTGTGCTACTAGTCTGGCTTTATTTCGAACTATATTGCCATATTCATCACTTTTATTCTTGTAAATCCATTTTGTTCCAATGACATTCACGTTCTTAGGTCTAGGAAATAAATACCAAACATCATTCCTAGAAAATTGCTCTAATTCCTCATACATAGCATTAACCCAAGAATCGTCTAACAATGCTTCCTTCACATTTTTAGGTTCAAAAGAAGATGTATAACAAGTAAATGATACCTCACTTTGGATTTGTCGTCTTGTCTTAATTGGTTCATTCACGTCTTCGATCACTTGTGATAGTGGATGATTTGATTTCACTCTAACAGACGGTTCCGGTACGTTGCAGTCATTTTTGTTCATTTCAACTTTGTCCTCGTCCTGATTCTCAATTTTCAGATCAAGCTCCTTTCCTATTTCTTCGTAATATGTATCTACAGAAACAAAAATAGAAGTAGCTTTAGTTAAGTTAGTCGAGGATTCATCTATCATAACATTAGCAGATTCCATAACAGTAGAAGTGTCAAGATTAAATACTCTGTAGGCTCTACTATTATTCGAGTACCCCAAGAAGATGCCTTCGCTACTTCTAGTGTCAAATTTTGTCAAATATTCTCGATCATGCAAGATATAACATTTACTACCAAAAACTCGAAAATATTTAACACTAGGTTTCTTACCTTTCCAAATTTCATAAGCAGTCATATTTGTACCTGGTCTTAAATAAACACGATTTATCACATGTACCACTGTATTGACCGTCTCTGCCCAAAACCTTTGAGTAACCTTTTTAGCGTGAAGCATAACCCTAGCCATTTCCTGCACAACTCAGTTTTTTCTTTCAACAATCCCATTCTGTTGTGGAGTTATAGGAGCTGAAAACTCATGTTGAATACCAAGAGAATCGCAAAATATAAAAAAATTTTCATTTTCAAATTCTCTACCATGATAAGAACGAATCCTAACTAGGGTTGTAGATTTTTCATTCTGCAATTTTAAGCATAGTGATTTAAAAACATCAAAGGTTTCAGACTTCTCACGTAGAAAGGCAACCAGGTATATCTGGAGTAATCATCGACCATTAAGAATATATAGCGTTTACCTCTAAGACTTTCCGTTTTTGTTGGACCCATCAAGTCCATGTGAACTAATTGTAGCACACGGTCAGTGATAGCTGTATTTACCTTCTTGTGTGAGATACGAATTTGTTTTCCAATTTGACATGAACCGCACACTCTTTTTGACATATCTTTTATCTTAGGTATTCTTCTTACCACTTCATGTTTGGACAGAGTAAATAATTCCTTGTGATTCACATGTCCAAGACGTTGATGCCAAAGATCTACAATGTCGAAAGACGCACTGTTACATTTCAGTTTATGTGAAGTTTCAACGACATAGTAATTATCAGATATTCTAGATCCATAACATATAATATTACCATCATGATCTAGAACAGTACAATCATTTTTGGAGAATTTTACCTCATAATCTTCATCACAAAATTGACTGATGCTCAGTAGATTTGCTTTCAAGCCCTTAACATAAAAAACATTTTCGAGACTAGGAATCCCTAGAGTACTTACCTTTCCTTTACCGATTACTTTTGATGAATTACCATCTCGGAATGTCACAACTCCCCCTTCATGTTTTTCAAGATTAGAAAATAACGACTTGTCATCCGACATATGTCTTGAACAGCCACTGTCTAAATACCATAAATCAGAATTTAAAGCTTTCAAGGCTGTATGCACAACATAACATTTCAAATCACTTTTCTTGACCCATATGGTTTTTGTTTTCATCCCATAAATGAAAGCAGTTATAGGTTTTTGCAAAAATTTACAATGAGGTCGAATATGCCCTAGAATGCCGCAATGATAGCATGTCGGAACAAACCCTTTTCTACTCACCTTTTGTCGAGGAGTGTGACTAAAGTTTACCTTTGGTGCCGTCAAAGATTCACCAGTTTGTAAATTCAACTTCAATTTTGAAGGATTCATCCAGGATTGCTTTGAAAATGCGATTGATGGCTTCAGGTATTCTTCCTTTTGTAAACCTGCAGAAACAAAAATAGTTTTATTATTATTTGAGTTACCAGTATATCCAACACCATACTTGTCTTTTCCAAAGATCTGAGCTTTTAGAATCTCGTCCAGTTTGTTCTTCCCTTTTAGAAATGTAACTTCCTTATGCAATCGCTCTAGTTCAATTTTATCAACCTTCATTTTATTTTTTGCATTGTCAAGTTGTTCAGAAAGGTCTTTAACACGTTCAAGCTCCAATTTGTACTTCTCCTCAAATTGAATTCTTTCTGGTTCAATTTCCTTGAGTCGTTGAAGTAGTCTAAGATTGCTTTTCTTGAGTTTAAACGACTCCAAGTACAAGTCATTATATGCCTTTTGAATTTCAGATTCATCTTCCTCAGCTGGTAGCATATCAAGATCATCTGTACTATCAGTATCATCAACAGAGTCAGTATTAAGCTGAGAAGAGGCAAAGGCTACAAAGTTTTCTTCGTCTTTTTCAGAATCATCATTAGATTCATCTGAATCATCCCAAGTAACTTTCATAGCTTTGCCCTTTCTCTTAAGATGATTAGGGCATTCTTGTGCGATGTGTCCAAAACCAGAACATTCAAAACATTGAACTTTATTCTCAGAATTCTTATTTTTCTATTTGACATTGTTGTTGCTACCACCTGTATTCGAAGTCACAGTATTCTTCTTTTTCACAAAAGCTTTGCTTTTTTCAAACTTTTTAGTATTCAACTTATTTGGCTTTCGAAAGAATTTATTGAACTTTTTGACAAACATAGCCAACATCTCAACATCTAAATCACATTCATCTTCAGACTCCTCTAAATTTTGTTCAATAGTGGATAGAGCTATCCCTTTGGACTTCCTCGGTTTTGAAAGACTGGACTCAAATGTTTGTAGATTTCCTACCAATTGTTCAACTTTCATAGAGTCGATGTCCTTACTTTCCTCAATAGCTGTAACTTTCGCCTGAAACCTTTCTGGAAGAGACCTAAGGATCTTACGGACAATTCTATTTTCAGGAATTTTCTCTCCTAGGTCAAAACTGGAGTTGACTATATCACTCAACTTTGCATAGAACTCATCAAATGTTTCATTCGCCTCCATACGTAGGGTTTCAAAATTAGTAGTCAACCTCTGAAGTTTCGAAAGTTTTAACGCCATAGTACCTTCATGAGTTGTTTCTAAGATCATCCAGACTTCTTTTGCTATTTCACAAGTAGATATTCTTCTAAATTCTTCCGAGGAAACACAACTAAAAATTGCATTTATTGGTTTGTAATTCCAGCCAACTTTTTCATAATCTATTTTATCCCATGACTCAATCGGTTTCTCAACTAACTCATTATTCACCATGTACATTGGTGGACTCCAACTGTTCATAATGGCCATCCATACTCGCTCATCTATAGACTTCAAATAAGCTATGATCCTAGCTTTCCAATATCCATAATTTGATCCATCTAAAATAGGAGGTCTAATAGATGAGGGTCCATCTCTATGAAAATCCATGCCTATTTGATCTCTCTCAAAGGATGAGAGAACCTACTCTGATACTAATTGAAAAACCCCTAGACACACATATGTATCTAACCTCTAGGCAATGATATTTCTCGTTCACTTAAGTAAAAGTCGGAAGAAATATTAAAAATGAAAGTAGAGATGAACGCCAAGATTTTAACGTGGAAAACCCAAACGGAAAAAAATCACGGATCCAAACTCGGATCAAAACCAATCACTATGATAGTAGCAGTTACAAGACTGACTCACAAAATAACCCGTTGATCCAAACGACTTTGTCCCTCTCAGTCTTGATCGCTAGAACCCACGATTCACTGTTTCTTGTGATTGAAGTCCAATCTCAGTAGCCCTCGAGATTGATCTTTCGTCTAGATAGCCCTTAAGACGAAAGATTAAGATTTGTAGATGTGAAGGGCCTTGTTTGTTGAAGAACCGATGTAGCCTCCAAAAAGTCTCCTTGAATAATCTTCTTCAACTCCCCTACGTTAGGGCAACACTATCCTTATATATGATCTCCAAGATAGAGCCAAATCCAAGTCATATTCATACTCACGAAAATCCAATAAATTGCAAACCATTTCTCTCCACACTGATTCTTGCTCGAATGAATTTGGACCACCGAGAGGCTTCTTGGGTTTCGCCAACCATTTCTCTCCCCACCCTTAGAATCAGCTTTTGAGCGATGGAGGGTGAAAGATATTCCTTGAATAATCTTCTTCAACTCCCCTACGTTAGGGCAACACTATCCTTATATATGATCTCCAAGATAGAGCCAAATCCAAGTCATATTCATACTCACGAAAATCCAATAAATTGCAAACCATTTCTCTCCACAAGGAATGTGGACCACCGAAGGCTTCTTGGGTTTCGCCATGATCAGCTTTTGACTACACCCAAAAGGTGTAGTTGGTGAAGGACCAACTATCAATAGGGGAGTTAGGTGCAAATGGGGCTAGGATGAAGAGATCCATGTAGAAAGTCCATGGAGTTCCAAACTAGACTCTCCATTTATCTTTTTCCTTGTTAAAAGAAATTAGGAAGATGTTTTTGCTAGCTTCAATGAACTCCACAGACCCTTCCAAGTTCCAGGCCCGGGAGAGAGCATTCCTCAGGCCTAGAACATTGCCAGCCCTATCTGAGATGATCTTTCCAACCAGACACAGGTTGGGGTTTTTGTTGGGTAGAATATTTTCTTCTACAAGAGGAATGGTCTCCATTCTTTCCTCCTGGAGGAGGGCCGAAAATTTCTTCACAAGGTCATCGTCTATAGACTCCATTGCAAGTCCAAGGATGTAAAAGAAGTGGAAACCTTGTCAGGCGGGGAAGCTGATGCTGAAGGAAACTCCAAAGTCGGAGAGATGGAGGGTGGGTTGCCAAAACCCAAATCCCAAACGGAGGAGAGGGAAGGTAAGGTCAGAGATCACCAAAGATGCTAGCTCCAGGCTAATGCGGGAGGATTAGTAACAAGAAAGGTTGCCATTAAGGCTATCAGGTAAACTCTCCTAGGAGAGAAGAAAACTGGGGTGGGAGCCTCGGATTGGAGGAGACTAACACGACTCCTTTTTGACTTGTTTCTAATGTCCGCTATTGTTAATGATATCTTAATTATGACTAAGGTTAGACAAGGCAATGGTGATGTTATTAATAGTTTTTATTTTCTCGAATTACTAAGTAATTACCAATAAATTGGATAGCAAAAAGCAAGTTGGCATTTATTTCAGCTTTACAAAAACTCAGAAAACTCGAATAGCAAGTTGAGTGAGTGGAGTCAAGACTCGACGAGTATTGAGTGTAATATTGTTCTTTTCTTTTTCCTCAGTCCAAGCTGGTATTCAAAAGGCAAGCAATCATTGGCATTTACGGAGACTAGCAAAAGGGGGAGGGGGGGGGTCACAGGGGGTTAAACAACCCCCCCCCCACCCACCCACCCTCCCCCGGTATTCCCCATCCGAGGGAGGAGACGAAGGGAAGGCGGAGAAGCTGATGGGCTGCGGCGGCGTGGCACGAGGCCGGCGGCACAGCGTGGGGACGGCGACGGCATGGGTCCGGCACAGCACGAGGCCGAGGAGGGGAAGGAAGAAGGGAAGAAAGGAAGGAGGGGAAGGAAAGCTTACCGGAGGGGGGGGGGTCGGCGAGCTCGGCAGCTTCGGCGGCTGGCGGCAACCACGAGGAAGAGAGAGGAGAACGGAGGGGCTGCGGTGAGGGAAAGAAGAGATGAGGGAGATGGGGGGAGGATGGCGTGCATGGCAAAGGAAGGGAAGAAGAAGAAGAAAAGGGAAGGGTAGGGTGGCAGGCTGACAGGCTGATGCACGTGCTTGGCACGTGCGTTAGTCCGGTTTTTTTTTTTTTTTTTTTATAAATTGGGGTGTTACATCTACAGACTTAGAGTCATCTATTGATTTGAAAAATGTTTCTGATGCACTTAGTTTAAGTCTTTTTTTTATTACATTAGTTATTTATTTTTATTAAAATAAATTTTCTGTAGGTCACATTCGAATGCGGCCCCAACCACGTTCTACCGTTTTTGCGAACACCTGTACCAGGTTCGCAAAAATAGAACATGAAAAGCTCTGATACCAATTTGTTAGGCTCTAATACCAATTTGTTAAAGCTCGGATACCAAATTGATGGGATCTAGAACCAAAAGATCGGCAACGGAACAATTCCTTAAGATCTGAATTTATTGTAGGAAGCAGTTTGTACAACCGTGGAAACATATTCGTTAGATATTCTTCGATAGTTAGAAAATTATGAAACCAATTGGGTTGGATCTGTATCTTCCTAATCTACAACTTTCGTATTTACGCCCTTCACAAATTAAACTGTAGTAGGGACGAAAATATGGAATAACATTGGTGATGGTGGTGGTGACGTGTGGAGTGGATGTTAGGGTTATGGATGGGTATGGAGATGAGGGTGGATTGTGGAAGTGATTAAGGGAAGTAGACGAAGGGAAAAAAGTGGTCGAGATCTCAAAGAAGAGGTGTGGCTCAACAGTTGAGGGAAGCGAGGAGAACCTTGCCAACGGTAGAGGTGGAAGGATGGTGAAAAGGGAGGATGGAGGAGTCTAAAGAGAAGATAGGAGACAAGAAATCAAGAATCCAATAGCAATGTAAAGTTGGGTGCTATCCACATATTTATAGAGGCTAGACAACAAGTCCTAAAACAATATGAAACCCTAACAAACCAACTAAACAAGTATTCCTTATCTTCTCTGAATACCTTTTAGATTAAGCTTTCGTTTTGTCATAAATATATTCGGAATCTAGAGAAGTCATGAATATCAAAGTTGTAGATCTAGAGATTATCGACCTTATACAACTAGTTTGATATTATTTGGATATGTGTCGAATATTCTACAAATATGTTTCCGAAACTGTGCAGAGTTGGATTTAGCTAATTAGATAAAATCCTAACTAAGTGTATTAGCCCACCACGCTTCCCCCACCTTGCCCTCAAGGTGAAAAGTCTGGGAAATACTCTAAGATATCTGTGTCAAACTCCCATGTCACTACATCGGATGACTTGCCAAGACACTACTAGAATCTCCATCTCTAATCTCGTACCATGTCGTCGTCGGCGCCTGACAAGTACACGAATTACCTCTACAATCTCTATCTCCTTCAGTGGCTTTTGTAGAACTGGTCCAACAATCTCATTATCTCTAATGCACTCCCTCAGCAATAAAACATGGAAGACAGAATGCACTCTCGACCCCTCTGGTAGCTCCAAACGATATGCAACCGGACCAATACACTCCAATACCCGAATACATCCACGGTCTAGCAGCAAATCGCCTCAATTCCCCAACTCTAGATGGCGCTCTAAATAATACATCACCTCCTGCAACAATCTCAAAATATCTGGGTCAGATGTACATGCATACCTTAGCTCATCAAGGAAGGGAAAAGTAGGAGATGAATAGGCTGCAAGCTCGGCGGTATCAGGTTGGCGTGATAGTGCATCCGCCGCTCTATTTTCCTTTCCCTTCTTGCCAACTCCCGTCTTTCTTTCGAACCAGCAACACCGACGATGAGTAGGCACTTCTACTCAGTTGAATAATCCCTTGCTCTAGCATTTCTATCACCAATTTTCTGATCTCCTCCTTCTGGACATGAAGGTACCGATAGGGTCGAACATTTGCTAGTTTAGCCCCTAGAATGATCTAGATGCGATGGTCATGCTGACGGGTCAGCGGTAGTCCTCGAGGCTCCTCGAAGAGATCCTTGAATTCCTGCAGCAGCTCTTGCATGTCAACGGGTATTTCCCTTGATGGTGGATGTTTTGGTTCAGCAATAGCCATTTACAATAGTACAGCTCGGTCCCCTGCACATGGAAGTCCCAAAAGTGGTTGTAACGTCGGCCCTTGTCGCGGTTGGTTTCCATCCAGCAGTACTCTTCGACCATTTCTCCGAAATGTAAGTGTGAGATTTGAAAAATCAAATATTACGGGCCCCAAGCTTTGAAGCCATTGGGTCCTCAATATAATGTCGACACCTCGCAAGGCCAATGGATAAAGATCCAATGTGAAAGTTTGGCCTTGCACCTTCAATTCCACACCTCCACAAATGAAATCAGCTCACAAGGTGGTGCCATCTCCAATAGTCACATCGAACCCTTCCGTGGGTTCCAACTCGAGCCCAATCTTTCTAAGGAACCTCTTATCAATGAAGTTGTGGATGGACCCGGTGTCGATCAAGATTCTCACTGTGGTTTTCTTGACTACACTATTCACCCGTAAAGTCTTTGGGGGCGGTTGTCCCTGAATAGGCATGGAGGGATATTTCGACTATCATGTCCTCCACGGTTGCTCCTTAGCTACTCCTCCTTGCTGTCCAGCCACACCATCATCTTCAGCTACAATCTTATCATCTATCTCCTCCAATCTGTCTATTAGCATCACCGATCCCATCGGTTTAACGCAGCGATGTCCGGGTACAAACTTCTCATCACAACGAAAGCATAGGCCTTTGGCTCTTCATTCCTCCACTTGAGCAGGTGTGAGTGCTCATCCCAGACCTCTAGGTACGTACTTCACATCTTGGAGGCTTCAGGGGTGCTCGAGGAGGCACCATTGCAGCAGCAGTTCTTGGTGCGCCGATAACATTTCCTACCGCTATTGTTGGTTGAACTAGATTACGGCTTCCTTGGCTCGTCCAGTTTTGTTTGAGGTGTAACTTCATGGCTTGATGCTTGTCTTCTATGAGTACTGTATCGTCGAAGGCCTCCTT
The DNA here is from genome assembly GCF_048772165.1 of Typha angustifolia. Classification (NCBI taxonomy): domain Eukaryota; kingdom Viridiplantae; phylum Streptophyta; class Magnoliopsida; order Poales; family Typhaceae; genus Typha; species Typha angustifolia. The sequence goes on from NC_133247.1 coordinate 9,451,041, forward strand.
TAAGGTTCTAGGCCTTAAAGCCTTCACGTCGGCTTGTATGTCTCCCCGCAGCCCGGAGATGAAGGTGTTGCGTAGTTGTTGATCCGTCCATGGAGGTTGGCATCGGCTACTTATCCTCTCAAATTCTTCTTGGTATGCCCTAACCAGGATCCTTTGCACTGTCTTTGAGAGGAGAACATCGAAGTCCTCATACCCCGATACTCCAAATCATCTCGTGATATCGGCACAAAAGTCACCCCAAGTTTCAATCGTCTCATGGGCATTGGCTGCTCGAAACCAAAAAAGTGCCGCATCTTTAAGGTGGGTTCTAGCGATCAAGACTGAGAGGAACAAAGTCGTTTGGATCGACGGGTTGTTTTGTGAGTCAGTCTTGTAACTGCTAGTATCATAGTGATTGGTTTTGATCCAAGTTTGGATCCGTGGTTTTTCCCCGTTTTGGGTTTTTCCACATTAAAATCTTGGCGTTCATCTATGCTTTCGTTCTTAATATTTCTTCAGAATTTCACACAGACAGAGAGCCGCGTTCACAAGCGCGTTCGAACGCGGGCACTACGTTCACAAATGCGTTTGAACGCGGGTACTGCGTTCACAGACCGAGAGCAGCGTTCACAAACGCGTTCGAACGCAACTTGAAGAATTCAAGCTATCGCGTTCGAACGCACTTGGGCCCGTTCGAACGCACTTGGGCCCGTTCGAACGCACCTGAGATTAAGTCAGGCCGTTCGACCGCACTCGGGCCGCGTTCGAACGCACCTATGAAGTTTGCAATTTATTGGATTTTCGTGAGTACGAATATGACTTGGATTTGGCTCTATCTTGGAGATCATATATAAGGATAGTGTTGCCCTAACCTAGGGGAGTTGAAGAAGATTATTCAAGGAGACTTTTTGGAGGCTACATCAGTTCTTCAACAAACAAGGCCCTTCGCATCTACAAATCTTAATCTTTCGTCTTAAGGGCTATCTAGACGAAAGATCAATCTCGAGGGCTACTGAGATTGGACTTCAATCACAAGGAACAGTGAATCGTGGGTTCTAGCGATCAAGACTGAGAGAGACAAAGTCGTTTGGATCGACGGGTTGTTTTGTGAGTCAGTCTTGTAACTGCTACTCTCATAGTGATTGGTTTTGATCCGAGTTTGGATCCGTGATTTTTTCCCGTTTGGGTTTTCCACGTTAAAATCTTGGCGTTCATCTCTACTTTCGTTTTTAATATTTCTTCCGACTTTTACTTAAGTGAACGAGAAATATCATTGCCTAGAGGTTAGATACATACGTGTATCTAGGGGTTTTTCAATTGGTATCAGAGTAGGTTCTCTCACCCTTTGAGAGAGATCAAATAGGCATGGATTTTCATAGAGATGGACCCTCATCTATTAGACCTCCTATTTTAGATGGATCAAATTATGGATATTGGAAAGCTAGGATAAGAGCTTATTTGAAGTCTATAGATGAGCGAGTATGGATGGCCATTATGAACGGTTGGAGTCCACCAATGTACATGGTGAATGATGAGTTAGTTGAGAAACCGATTGAGTCATGGGATAAAACAGATTATGAAAAAGTTGGCTGGAATAACAAACCAATAAATGCAATTTTTAGTTGTGTTTCCTCGGAAGAATTTAGAAGAATATCTACTTGTGAAATAGCAAAAGAAGTCTGGATGATCTTAGAAACAACTCATGAATGTACTATGGCTGTAAAACTTTCGAAACTTCAGAGGTTGACTACTAATTTTGAAACCCTACGTATGGAGGCGAATGAAACATTTGATGAGTTCTATGCAAAGTTGAGTGATATAGTCAACTCCAGTTTCAACCTAGGAGAGAAAATTCCTGAAAATAGAATTGTCCGTAAGATCCTTAGGTCTCTTCCAGAAAGGTTTCAGGCGAAAGTTACAGCTATTGAGGAAAGTAAGGACATCGACTCTATGAAAGTTGAACAATTAGTAGGAAATCTATAAACATTTGAGTCCAGTCTTTCAAAACCGAGGAAGTCCAAAGAGATAGTTCTATCCACTATTGAACAAAATTTAGAGGAGTCTGAAGATGAATGTGATTTAGATGTTGAGATGTTGGCTATGTTTGTCAAAAAGTTCAATAAATTCTTTCGAAAGCCAAACAAGTTGAATACTGAAAAGTTTGAAAAAAGCAAAGCTTTTGTGAAAAAGAAAAATACTGTGACTTCGAATACAGGTGGTAGCAACAACAATGTCAAATAGAAAAATAAGAATTCTGAGAATAAAGTTCAATATTTTGAATGTTCTGGTTTTGGACACATCGCACAAGAATGCCCTAATCGTCTTAAGAGAAAGGGCAAAGCTATGAAAGTTACTTGGGATGATTCAGATGAATCTAATGATGATTCTGAAAAAGACGAAGAAAACTTTGTAGCCTTTGCCTCTTCTCTGCTTAATACTGACTCTGTTGATGATACTGATAGTACAGATGATCTTGATATGCTACCAGCTGAGGAAGATGAATCTGAAATTCAAAAGGCATATAATGACTTGTACCTAGAGTCGTTTAAACTCAAGAAAAGCAATCTTAGACTACTTCAACGACTCAAGGAAATTGAACCAGAAAGAATTCAATTTGAGGAGAAGTACAAATTGGAGCTTGAACGTGTCAAAGACCTTTCTAAACAACTTGACAATGCGAAAAATAAAGGTTGATGAAATTGAACTAGAGCGATTGCATAAGGAAGTTACATTTCTAAAAGGGAAAAACAAACTGGACGAGATTCTAAAAGCTCAGATCTCTAGAAAAGACAGGTATGGTGTTGGATATACTGGTAATTCAAATAATAATAAAACTATTTTTGTTTCTGCAGGTTTACAAAAGGAAGAATACCTGAAGCCATCAATCGTATTTTCAAAGCAATCCTGGATGAATCCTTCCAAATTGAAGTTGAATCTACAAACTGGTGAATCTTTGACGATACCAAAGGTAAACTTTAGTCACACCTCTCGACAAAAGGTGAGTAGAAAAGGGTTTGTTCCGACATGCTATCATTGCGGCATTCTAAGCATATTTGACCTCATTGCAAATTTTTGAAAAAACCTAGAACTACTTTCATTTATGGGATGAAAACAAAGGCCATATGGGTCAAGAAAAGTGATTTGAAATGTTATGTTATGCATACAGCTTTCAAAGCTTTAAATTCTGATTTGTGGTATTTAGACAGTGGCTGTTCAAGACATATGTCGGGTGACAAGTCGTTATTTTCTAATCTTGAAAAACATGAAGGGGGAGTTGTGACATTCGGAGATGGTAATTCATCAAAGGTAATAGGTAAAGGAAAGGTAAGTACTCTAGGGACTCCTAGTCTCGAAAATGTTTTTTATGTTAAGGGCTTGAAAGCAAATCTACTGAGCATCAGTCAATTTTGTGATGAAGATTATGAGGTAAAATTCTCCAAAAATGATTGTACTATTCTAGATCATGATGGTAATATTATATGTTATGGATCTAGAACATCTGATAATTGCTATGTCGTTGGAACTTCACATAAACTGAAATGTAATAGTACGTCTTTCGACATTGCAGATCTTTGGCATCAACGTCTTGGACATGTGAATCACAAGGAATTATTTACTCTGTCCAAACATGAAGTGGTAAAAGAAATACCTAAGATAAAAAAATGTCAAAAAGAGTGTGCGGTTCGTGTCAAATTGGAAAACAAATTCGTATCTCACACAAGAAGGTAAATACAGCTACCACTGACCGTGTGCTACAATTAGTTCAAATGGACTTGATGGGTCCAACAAAAACGGAAAGTCTTGGAGGTAAACGCTATATATTCTTAATGGTCGATGATTACTCCAGATATACCTGGGTTGCCTTTCTACGTGAGAAGTTTGAAACCTTTAAAGTTTTTAAATCACTATGCTTAAAATTGCAGAATGAAAAATCTACAACCCTAGTTAGGATTCGTTCTTATCATGGTAGAGAATTTGAAAATGAAAATTTTTCTATATTTTGCGATTCTCTTGGTATTCAACATGAGTTTTCAGCTCCTATAACTCCACAACAGAACGAGATTGTTGAAAGAAAAAATCGAGTTGTGCAGGAAATGGGTAGAGTTATGCTTCATGCTAAAAAGGTTACTCAAAGGTTTTGGGCAAAGGTGGTCAATACAGCGGTACATCTGATAAATCATGTTTATTTAAGACCAGGTACAAATATGACTGCTTATGAAATCTGGAAAGGTAAGAAACCTAGTGTTAAATATTTTTGAGTTTTTGGTAGTAAATGTTATATCTTGCATGATCGAGAATATTTGACTAAATTTGACACTAGAAGTAGCGAAGGCATCTTCTTGGGGTACTCGAATAATAGTAGAGCCTACAGAGTATTTAATCTTGAAACTTCTACTGTTATGGAATCTGCAAATATTATGATAGATGAATCCTCGACTAACTTAACTAAAGCTACTTCTATTTTTGTTTCTTCAGATACATATTACGAAGAAATAGGAAAGGAGCTTGATCTGGAAATTGAGAATCAGGACGAGGACAAAGTTGAAATGAACAAAAATGACTGCAACGTACCGGAACCATCTGCTAGAGTGAAATCAAATCATCCACTGTCACAAGTGATCGGAGACGTGAATGAACCAATTAAGACAAGACGACAAATCCAAAGTGAGGTATTATTTACTTGTTATACATCTTCTTTTGAACCTAAAAATGTGAAAAAAGCATTGTTAGACGATTCTTGGGTTAATGCTATGCATGAGGAATTAGAGCAATTTTCTAGGAATGATGTTTGGTATTTAGTTCCTAGACCTAAGAATATGAACGTCATTGGAACAAAATGGATTTACAAATATAAAAGTGTTGAACATGGCAATATAGTTCGAAATAAAGCCAAACTAGTAGCACAGGGATACGCGAGTTAGTTGAAGACAAAACAATAGCACTAGAACATGTTGAGACCGAGAAACAGTTGGGTGACTTGTTTACAAAACCTTTGGATTTACAGAGATTTGAGTATTTTCGTACTTCTTTAGGGATTTGTGCTTTGGACTGATTTTATTGGGATTTGTGTTCCTTTTAGTTCGCGAGTTTCTTTCGTTTTTTTTAGGTTCTCTTTTACTCTGAAATTTTCTTTGGTTTTAGTTTCAGTTTTGTCGAGAGTTTTTGTCATATAAAAAAAATAAAAAAAAAATTGACGCACTCTTAGATTCAATAATATACTCTTGACATAAAAATATGATTTTTCTTTTGATTATGAGTTATTATAGTCAATTTTGTCATCTTGTAGTATATTGTTTCAATTTTTGATTTTGTCACTCCCTCGACTTCTATAATAATAAATTTTTAATGCCTCATAACATATGTGTATTCTTGTGTGAGCATGATATCATGAATATATTTTTAAATAGCTCTCTATTAACTTTGATTTGCACAGTTTGACCTCATGCTTAGTTATCAAATATATTTTTATAAAAGATCAATGAAAAGGGCTACAATGAGTTAGTGTGAAAACCGTCTTGTTTTGAGTCCAGTTTGACTCAGTACATTATTTACAAATTTTAAAAAAAAAATAATATATGTGAATTTCTTCTTGCACATCATTTGATTTGTACTACAAGAAAAGGGCTACTTACTCATGTGTGAAAGCCATCATTGCACATATATGTTTCAGTAAAAAAAAAAATACAGGAAAAATTCTTGTTGTGTTATGGAGAATAAGTCGAAAAGTGCAAAATTTCTATACTAAGTCGGTTTGACTACTATGTTGCATCATTGTTTATATAGTAAAGTTTGTTTAAGAAGATTGGTTCATGTTTTCTATGCTCATCTTGCATATGCATATCGTTATGATCAATCAAGATTAATGTAATTTTGAGTGATGCATTCGAATTGATTATAATATGCTTTTGATGATTTGATTGATCTTGTATGACTTATTTCATTTGATTGTCATATTCTATGTCTTGAATATATTTTGGAATTCTAGAAGTGCATCTCCAAAAAGATTTTTAACTTGTTTTTAGTTTTAAAAAAAAAAGGGCGTTCGAACGAGGATTCTTGAGTTCGAACGCACTCGTGGTTTCTTTAAATATTACGTCCGAACCTAAGAGTTTCATCTTCCATTCTCCAAACCCTAAAAACCTTTCATTTTCCCCTTCTCAAATCTTCAAGATCTTGGTGTTTTTCATCAAATTTTTCACTTCAAATCCTTTTTGGGGGTAGATCTCCTCCGGATCTAGTGTCCTTCAACCAAAATTTTGAGTTTCTCCTCACATTTGCAAGGTATGATCATCCATTATTTTCTTAGTTTTTTTATTCAATAATCAAGCTTGATCTTGATTGATTTTGTGCGTTCTCAACTTTTGATCACGTTAATGTTAAACTCTTGATGGTTTTTGTGAGATTGAACGTGATATCTTAGCGTTTTTCAAGTGAAAGATGTTTTTCCTTTTGGGGCTTCATGGTTTCTACCATTTTTTTTCGAATTCTTGCTATTTTTCGGTTGCTTTGGGCATGTATTGAATATTGCAACGTGTTTTCTTTTCAAGAATGCCAAAAAAAACGACAGTGACCAAGAAACCAAGGCCGCCTTCGTCGCCATCCTCAGCTCCCAAGTTTTCTTCAACAACGGCTGCGGGTCGTTACAAACATAATTTTGGCACTCGTCCTGTTATCTGTGAAAGACCTGTGGTTATATATGATTTTTCTGAGTTAGGGATTGAACAGATCTTTACTAAACGAGGATGGTTATCAGTGTGTCGGATGAGCGGGACTGCTTATGTGGAAGTTGTTCGAGAATTCTTTAGTAATGCCACGATTTTTTATCACTGTATATGTTCTACTGTTCGTGGTGTATCTATATACCTGGATTCTGATGTTATTCGTGCTGAACTGAGTCTGCCTGATGGTGAGTTTCAATATCCGACGTCTGCTCCACTCCCTGATGTAAATGAATATGCCGGTACAGTCCTGATCAAAGGGGAACGTTGGAAAGGTAACATGATGCCGCATGCAAGGCTGACATCTGTGGTTCGCATGCTTCACCTCTTTTGTCTGTATAATGTCACCCCCAAGACTCGACATTCCAGCATTAGTCTGGATCGTGCATTTCTTCTTCATGCCATGTTATCGAGAGTCTCTATTGACTTAGCTGTAGTGATCTATGATTCAATTCTCTCAGCTGCACAGAAAGAAGCACCTTGTGAGGGATTACCATTTGACATCTTTCTTACAAATTTGTGCATTCAGAGTGGGGTGCGAGTGGATGCTTCGGAACCTTCTCTTACTTCACAGAAACCATTGAATCGGATTACTCTGAAGCGGAGTCAAGCTCACGACCAGTCGTCTCCTCTCAAACCATCCTCTTCCGCCGCTGGTAGGTCATCGCACCTCGACAGTTCTGATGATAGCTCTGTCGATGACTCATCTCCCACTGAGGGGGAGTTACCACAGTACTCGGACCGGTTTGATCAACTTAGTACTCAAGTGCAGGATCTCCATTCAGCGGTGAATGATTTACATACTGAGCAAGTCCGTTAGGGAACTGTACTTGATTCCGTGTTGATGATTCTTCATCGTCAGTTTCCTCCGAGTTCCTAGTTTTTGGCATTTGTGCCAAAAAGGGGGAGAGTGTCTTAGTGTTTAAGTGTCTAGGTGTGTAGGGGGAGTATGGGCATAGGGGGAGTTTAGTGGAGTTTACTTGATGGTTGAACTTTGCTTTGTCTTAGTGTCGTTGGCATTTGAACTTAACTTGAAGTAATTGTGATAACGTGTGTTTAATCTTTGTCTGTTTAAATTTTTGCTCTTGTGATAACTTGTGTTTTGATTTTTTTTATTTCAAGTTATTTTCACTTGATCTTGGATTGGTATATGTTTCCTTGCAGGGATTGATGTGCAAAATATTCTAGATTTGTTGATTGCTCAGTTTGAAGTCATTGTAATATCTTGTGACCTAGGTGTTTTGTCACAAATTGCCAAAGGGGGAGATTGTTAGGTTTTTCATTTGTTGGCAATTTTGTACAAAATATTCTAAGTGTATTTTTTCATGTATATGAGCTTTACACAAGTCTAGAATATCACTGGTGTGAAGAATTGCAAGATCATTGGAGAAAAGCCGTCGCGTTCTCACCGCGTTCACAAACGCGTTCGAACGCGAAATCTGCGTTCACACAGACAGAGAGCCGCATTCACAAGCGCGTTCGAACGCAGGCACTGCATTCACACAGACAGAGAGTCGCGTTCACAAGCGCGTTCGAACGCGGGTACTACGTTCATACAGACCGAGAGCAGCGTTCACAAACGCGTTCGAACGCAACCTGAAGAATTCAAGCTGTCGCGTTCGAACGCACTTGGGCCCGTTCGAACGCACCTGAGATTAAGTCAGGCCGTTCGAACGCACTCGGGCCGCGTTCGAACGCACCTATGAAGTTTGCAATTTATTGGATTTTCGTGAGTACGAATATGACTTGAATTTGGCTCTATCTTGGAGATCATATATAAGGATAGTGTTGCCCTAACCTAGGGCAGTTGAAGAAGATTATTCAAGGAGACTTTTTGGGGGCTACATCGGTTCTTCAACAAACAAGGCCCTTCGCATCTACAAATCTTAATCTTTCGTCTTAAGGGCTATCTAGACGAAAGATCAATCTCGAGGGCTACTGAGATTGGATTTCAATCATAAGAAGCAGTGAATTGTGGGTTCTAGCGATCAAGACTGAGAGGACCAAAGTCGTTTGGATCGACGGGTTGTTTTGTGAGTCAGTCTTGTAACTGCTACTATCATAGTGATTGGTTTTGATCCGAGTTTGGATCCGTGGTTTTTTCCTGTTTTGGGTTTTTCCACGTTAAAATCTTGGCGTTCATCTCTGCTTTCGTTCTTAATATTTCTTCAGAATTTTACTTAAGCGAACGAACGATATCATTGCCTAAAGGTTAGATACATACGTGTGTCTAGAAATTTTTTCACTTCCGCTGTACCCTAGTATACGAAGAATTGTTCTGCTAATACAACCAATCGATCGGATCACCACCTTTGAACTTGGGAAATTCGAGATGGATGATTTGCCCACGGATACTGTTGTCTCAATCCTAATCATATTGATAAGCTCTAATACCAAATTGATGGGTTCTTGTAGTAAAAGGTCGGCTATAAAATAATTCTTTTAAGATCTGATTTTATAGCAGAAAGTAGTCTGCGCAACTGTGGGAAAATATTCGTCAGATATTTCCCTGAAGTTAGAAAATTATAAAACCAAGTGGATTAGATTCATAACTTTCTGATCTACAACTTTCATATTTACGTCCTTCACAGATTCGAAATACAACTGAGATAAAAATATGGAATGACGTGGTAATGATGATGGTGATGGGTGGAGTGGATGTTAGAGTTATGGATGGGTATGAAGGTAAAGGTGGATGGTGGATGTGGTTAAGGGATGTAGACGAAAGGAACAAAGTGGTCGAGATCTCAAAGAAGAGGGGTGGCTTGATAGTCGAGGGAAATTAGAAGTTAGAAAAAATCTTGCCAATGGTAAAGGTGGAAGGATGGTGAAGAGGAAGGAGGGAGAGAGTCTAGAGAGAAGATAAGAAGAAAGAAATCAATAATCCAATAGCATAATGAAGTTAGCTGCCATCCACATATTTATAGTGGCTAGCCAACAAGTCCTAAAACAATTTGAAACCCTAATTCTAGAGGATTCCCGTCAATCGCGTTCGAATGCACCCGATCATGTTTGAACGCACTCAAAAGCTCCATATCTGTATGTGCGAATGTGATGCAGGCGTTCGAACGCAGGTGTTCAAACTAGCCCGACTGCATTCGAATGCACAATATGCGTTCTCTATATTTGCCAACCTGATGCAGGCGTTCGCAAGGGCGTTCAAACGTGACCCCTCCTACATTCGAATGTGACCTACATGAATTTTATTTTAATGAAAATAAACACTAATATAATAAGAAAATATCCTAACTAAGTGTATCAGCCCACCACGCTTCCCCCACCTTGCCCTCAAGGTGAAAAGTCAGGGAAATGCTGCAAGATATCAGTCTCCAACTCCCATGTCGCCTCATCCGATGGCTTGTCAAGCCACTCAACTAAAATCTCTATCTCCAATCTGATACCATGTCGTCGTTGGCGCCTAGCAAGTATACGAACTGGCTCTATGATCTCTATCTCCTCCAATGGCTCTAGTAGAACTGGTCCAACGACCTCATGATCTCCAATCCGCTCTCTCAACAATGAAACATGAAAGACTAGATACACTCTCAACCCCTCTGGCAGCTCCAAACGATATGCAACTGGATCAATACGCTCCAACACTCGAAACTGACCAAAGTAGCAATAAACTAACTTTTAGTTTCACATCGGACGCAAGGTCACTTGTCGATACGGTTGCACCCTCATAAACACGCAATTGTCAATGTCAAACTCCTGTTCCCTATGACTACGATCATAAACTTGCTTCATGCGGTTTTGAGTAAGTTTAAGATGAGCACGCAACCTCCTCAATGTGGCGTCTCTATCCATCAATGCTAAGTCCACATCTGTCCGATCTACAGATGCCACTGGATCATAAGCACGTAACGTCGGAGCCGTGCATTTATACACCACCTCAAATGGAGTCATGCCAATGCTGCTATGGTAGGCAGTGTTATAAGACCACTCCGTCCACAGTAAAAACTCAAACCATTTTTTTGGCCTCTTTCTAACAAAGCACCTCAAGTACTGCTCAATGCCTTGATTGATCACCTTGATTTGGCCGTCCGTCTATGGATGGTAGGCCGAACTGAAGTTCAATCGAGTCCCATACCCTGAAAAACTCCATCCAAAAGTCACTCATAAATACACGATCACGATTCAAGACAGTCGTATATGGCATGCCATATCACGGAGCAACATCTCTATCAAAAACTTCAGCCACTGACTCGGCTGAAAACGGATGTGACAATGCCAAAAAATGCGCATATTTACTCAATCTGTCAACCACCACAAAGATAACGGAATAACCACATACCAGTAGACCATCTATGAAATCCATAGAAATTTCTTCCCAAACACAGTCCGGTATAAGACACATGCATCTATTATATAATAATTTATCATTACAAAGTAAAGAAAGAAAATATCAAAGATTAGAAATTGTACAATCATTATTAGATGTATTATCAAGAGTGAGAGAAAAAACCTTATTTTAGATATTATAACTTGTTACTCTTAAATAATAATACGAGAAAGATATTCACTAGTATGACTCTCATCAAGCTTTCGAAAAGAAATTATTTATTTTTGTATTTTTCAATTATCATCAATAAAATGTGCGGTTGTACACATAAAAGACCAAAATTGGCATGAAGTCTAAATATCACTAGTAAAAGAAATTCTAAATTTTAATTTTGCAAAATCTAAAATTAATTTTTCTTTTTCTTCAGCAAAATATTTTAAAACATCTCTTTTAATTGTATGACGAGAAATTTTTTTAAAAGCCGGATTAAAATCTTTTTGTAAACAACCTTCAAGTTCTGGATCATCACTCGTAGCAAAAGGTTTATTTCTACGAATAATATATTTAACTATTTCTTTAGGAGCATTTTCATAATTCCATTGAAAATTAGAAATATTTTTGGAACCACCTTGATTAAGCAATATTTGACCAATATCAAGTTGACATTTTTTATGCTTATTTTTAATATGCCTCATTAGGTGAGTAGTGCCATTCTTAGTTAATGCAGAAAAATCATGATTACATTGAAGACATTTAGCTCTACAATCTATAACAATACCTTAGCCATCTTTCGTTTCAATACTTCTGAAATAATTCCAAACTTCAGACTTTAATCTCTTAGAACTGCCTAATGATGAAGCCAAAGCCAGAGTTTCCAGATCAGGTTGAGGTTGAGATGAGGGTGTAGGATTAATTGAATCTTCACCCTTCAATTGCGATTCTATATGATCATAATCCATATTGGAGAGGATTTGCTAATTTGAAGACTAAATTTTGAAACCTTTAATTTGGAAAGAACTTGAGAGATTAGAAAATTTGAGAATGTGTAATGAATTTAGAAAATTTATCATCTATTTATAAAATGAGAAAAGTTAAAATTACCAAAATACTCCTATAAACTAATTATTTATTTCAGTTAAAAGGGTAAAATGGTAAAAAAAAGTGAAGATCCTATTTTGGTAATTTTCAGAATTTTTTTAGCTATTTTTAGAATATTTTTTACCATTAGATATTTTTTTTAAAAAATATTTCTGTTCTTCTCTGTTTAAAAAAAAGTATATTAAAAAAATTAAATAGTATATGTTGGGCTGATATGTGATGGGAGAGGGAGAGGTGGGCTAAAAAATTTAAACAGTACTTATACTTGGGCTAAAAAATTTCTCGTTAGTTTTCACTGTAGCAGGAGGGCCGAATGGGCAAGCCAAGCGGGCGGGCGGGCTGAACGGGCGATCCGAATCGGTAGGCTTTCGGGTTGGGCCAAACCGGCGGACTTTTGGGCCGGGCTAAACGAGCGAGCTTCCAGGCTTGGCCGGGCGGGCAAAGGATTGGCCCATGCTGCTCATTTCTAGTTAAGAATCAGTCCGGGCTGGGCCCAAATCGGGTTCGGGCCGGGCTTAGCTCGGTCCAAACTAAGCCGGGTCGGGCAGGGCACGGGCGGGCTGGGCTCGATGATCACGTCCGTCAACGTCTCAAATACTTGACCGATCCTGGACTGTGGTTTAGTGTTTGCCTCGTGATTCGGAATCCAAAGGCAAGTCGGCGACGGGTTTTGTGATACTTTACTTGCGCAACAAGTGATATAAATATATATTGCCTTTCAACGACTCCTCCCTGTTTCCCTCCGAGTCCTAAGAACAGCAAGGAATCGCCAAAACCCATTAAGAGTATCTACTTAGAAGGTAAAGCTAAAGTTATCTTCTTTCTCACTAATTATTATTATCTACGTTTTAAATGATTTTTTCATGCTTTGCTTATCTTTCATGTAATGATGTGTAGAATTTTTGTTTTTTGTTTTTTTTTTCCTCTATTGATCATGGTGATGGGGATCTTATTCCATTGAGAAGATCTTAAAGCATGCCAATTTATAATGCGTCATGCCTAATTTAGTTGAGTCCAATAACCCGTTTACTAAAACATCTTCGCTCAGGCGACCCTTTCGTTGTTCTCGCCGTTCCAAGCCCTACATCTATATCGCGGTGGCGATCTCTTCCTCCTCTCGTGACGAAGGCTGAGTCGGCAGCCGTCGGTAAAGGTCTGTCTTTCTCTCTGTCTAGCGTGTAGGGGAAGCGACACGCCGGAGCCCCTTCGCGGTAATAGTTTAATATATATATAGGAGAACTTTCTATCTTTTTCTTATTCTTTATGGAAATTTCTGAAGAAGTAAATGTGTGTGCCTTGTTGGGACATCCCTAGGTTGTTTCGACCTAGTTGTTGTTTGTTATTTTGTATTAACTCCCCTGTTTTACCTATAAAATGCAAATAGTATACAATGTTAGTCTTTTGAAGCATTATGTTCAATTGATTATTTGCATGCAATGTTCTTATTCTATATATTACATGATTTCTAGCATATATATTTCATTTATTGCTGTATGTCGTACCGCTATATCAGTGTCCATACTTTGTTGGATGACAATAATCTTAAAAGGCTGGATCATACCTGATTGGGATTGGAAATTCTTTTGCTCATTGTTTTGTAAATAAAGATGTAATTTAGCACAATAGCAGCTACCTATTTATGAGATATCTCATTGTATTGCGATGTTGACACTATTTTGTAGTGCGAGCGCATCACTTGGTGAGACGGTAAGGCTTGTCCCTTGTATCCAAAGATTGTGGGTACAAGTCTTGGAAATAACCTCCTTAGATATGAGGGTAAAGTTGTGCACATTACCTCTCTCTAGGCCTTGAGTATAGGAGCCTATGTACTAGAAACCAACGATGGCCATGCCACAGGCACGTGCCACGACAATTACCTATTGTGCCATAAGAGGATAGAAAAAGGTAGAGGATACTCACCTTTGCGTTCGCAGTCGCCGTTGCCGATCGCTTTTCACTGTTGCTTGAACTTTGTCAGGTGCCCTAGCCTGATAGAGAAGAAAGATCAAGAGAGAGAGAGAGAGAGAGAGAGAGAGAGGAGTTAAATATTTAAGTTGCAGATCTAGGCCACCCAACAAAGCTCAGGCTATGGCAATCGGTGAGCGGGGAAGCTATTAAGAGGGGTGACGTGCGGCACCCCTCGTGCCACGTGCCGGTTGGCATAGCCATCCATGCTAGGAACCATTTTAATACTATCTTCTAGTGCATAGAGCAAGATATACTATTTAGTACTAAGAAGTTGGAATTATGTCATATCACTATTAATTTCTGAGTATTCCAGTAAGGCAAACTGGGATATTAGGACACCTACATAATTTTGCTATTACATTTGTAATGTTTCTACTACTTTTGTGAACAACTGACAACATAGATTTGGATGTTGGTGTTGTTACCTAATAGAGTAGTTAATATTCTTGGATATGGTTTTCATGGTGTTTTTTTCCTTTTAAATGGTTATGTACGTATCTCTGTTTACTTTTATCAGATCAGAATTTTGAATCGCTTGCATTGATTCCCTAGAGTTGAGTGAGTATTGTCTTAATATTGTCTCTTTACAGGTTTTTGTTCATTTCTATTTTCTACAAAATGTCTACATTAGCTACAACATTACCTACACATGTATATCTACCAATACTTCCATTTACATCAGCAAGATCTACAGGTACGTAGTTATATTTTTCAGACTTACTATTGTTGTTACCCTTTGTTTCCCTTTTAAGATTTCAAATTGAATTTATCCATGCTAGCATGCACCTATTGGGGTAATTACATTTTCCGTTATTTTTGTCCTCTTATTTGGTAAAGTAAATACACGCTTATTTCCTTGTTCTAGTTATGTTACATATTTTTTTGTCTTGATCACATTCTTTGCCGCTTAATGATGTGAGATCTATGCAAATATACCAAGGTTCATTCTTGCTTTTAGAATTTACAAGCAACTAAAAAGGCAACTGAACTCGTTTTTCCCTAATCTTAGTAAAGGCATTATCAGATTTTTTCCTATTGTTTTTATGAGTGAAATTCTCCATTGTCATCTTCATACAGGGTGCAACATAGTCTTTTTTAGCATGTTGCACCACACTAGGAGGTCAATGATGCCTTTTTGGCTCACACTTTTACAATGCTTCAACCATGTATGTCTAGGCTTCGGTAAGTAGTGTTTAGGTGTCATTTGGCATTGTGTCAAGTGACATTTCATATTTGTCAATTGTTGGCACGAGAAATGCCCCTTGGCTTTTCCATTCAGTGTACTAGAGATGGTGTGTGGTCTCCTATCCTTTGTCCACCGAATATTCACTATGTACTCTTTTCGACATCTGCCTTGTGTCCCCATCATTATGGAGGGAGGAAGGAAAGGTTGGAGTGCTCCACCCTCCTTTGGATATCATTGGCTAAGGAACATGAATAAAATGAAGGTGGGTTTGCTCTTTTGCTTAGTTCAAAGTTTCAAGTTTAGTTTCAGGTTGGTTGAAAAACAAAATGTTTTGGTTAATTTTGGTCGGTTTCATTTCTAGTTTCGTTGTATTGTTTTCAAAATTTTTTAGTAAATAGTCTTCTTTATCTTATTTTTCAATAAATCATATAAGATCTAATAGCATTTAAGCAATAAGGTTGATATTGAGTTAGGTACAATTTAGATTCAAGTCAAATCCAGCTTTGAATTTAAAACATACATTAAGAAATTATTATTATGGTTGTCTCGGTTGAATGCTAGTTTCTTAGGATAGTTCCAGATCGAATATGACCAAAATGCGAAATGTTTCAGAGAGATATCTCAATTTGATTTGAGACGAAACTTAAATCCATGGAACTGCCAGTCTTTTGTTTTCAATTAATTGGGTTTCAGGCCCACCTAACATAAATGATATTGAGAGTAGATTGCACTTGAAATCCACTACTCATTTAACTTAATGGATGGATTATCCTAACTTGAAATTGAAGCTAAGGTTTGAAATAGTATGAGTCGCTTTTGCCTTTGATGGCGATGCGACATTGACCATCTATTTCATGGTTTTTCTCACTTCTCTTACCTGTAATTCCATCTTATCTAATATCTTGTGGCAATGTTGCACCATCTCTGTGTTAGATGACTCTATGTGCTAATCAGTAAGTGTCACGCTCATAGTATTAGCGGCCCATAAATCCTTGGATTACCAAAGTGTTACACGAACCAGATTTGGACTAATCCAGGTGTAATAAAATTATAAAAGTTTAGGTGGTAGTAGCCTTACGAGATAGGGTTCTAATTACTCTAGTTTTACGTCAATCAAATGTCTAAATGAAAAGATATAATTAAATTAATAGAGCAAAGTCAGAACAGGACAAAATGATAAGTATCAGGCATTACGGCGGTCGTCGGAGAGTGGCAGATGGCCAAGGGCAGTGGTGGACAGCCGTATAGTAGGATGGTTGTTGGAAGTGATGGTGGTTATGGGTTGGAGGTAGAATTAGGTTTCTAACTTAGAGATTTACTCCTAGAAAAATAAAGACGATTTAATAACTATGATAAAACCGGTAAATACGAGAATAAGAAAATAACTAAACTCAATTAATTCTCAATGCTTGGATGCTTGGATGAATAAAGCCTAACTCCTCTATATATAAAGGTTGGGTACAATGAGTTTTACTCGGATTTAGCCCTAAAGGCTTATGCGATTTAAACCAGGACTTGTCTTAAAAGCTTACATAACTTAATTGAACTTATCTTAGTGGTTTACATGATTTAACTAGGCTTGCCTTAAGGATTTATATTAAAGATAAATATGACC
Organism: Typha angustifolia; assembly: GCF_048772165.1. Classification (NCBI taxonomy): domain Eukaryota; kingdom Viridiplantae; phylum Streptophyta; class Magnoliopsida; order Poales; family Typhaceae; genus Typha; species Typha angustifolia. The sequence continues at coordinate 9,467,888 of NC_133247.1, forward strand.
TAGAGATAAACATGACTTAGCTAAATCAATCTTCCTTATCTTTCTTGGAATGTTTCTTTATTATGCCACAGATGGAGTTCTAATTTGGAGAAACCTTGAATATGAAAGTTGTAGATTAGGACATCTTCAATCTTCTCTAGGTGATTTTATAATATTTGGTCAATTGATGAATATTTGCAGAATATTTTTCTGAAATTGCATAGAAGTATGAACTTAGCTTATTAAATAAACTCTAACCTACTTAGATTTTAACTAGACTACATAAGCAGAATAAATAAGATAACTAGACTCGATTCATTGAATCCAATGTTAAGGTGAAACAAAACGAATAGCCAATGCATTCTATATCTATTGAGAAGTAGTTAGACCATTTATGATTGATATAACCTCTCCTATAATGTGGCAATTAACTAGCTAAAAGTATATTATTTTGATGTGATCTTGATTTTAATGGGGAATATTTGGGTGTAAGGAAGAGTCGAAGAAGAAGAAGAAGAGGATCTTCTCTAAGGGTCTAGGGGGATAAGCCAGTCAAGAAAGTTAGAGGCGGCGTAGCAATGGTGGGAGAGAACGAGAGAGGAGAGAAGATTTAGGGAAGAAATTCGATTTATTTAATAATGATCATAAGATTATCTTCTATATATTTAGAGCTAACCTAATAAACAAAACAGTAAAAAAACAGCCATAGAAACAGTGCAGTTTTGCCGATCGCAGTCGAGCGCGTTTGAACGTACTAAATACGTTATTTGTATTTGCGAACATATGCAGACGTTCGGATGAGGGTATTCGAACGCGTTAAACACGTTCTCTGTATCTGCAAACGTATGCAAACGTTCGAACGGGGATTTGACCCAAATCGCATCACAATGGCACATTTTCTCATGAGTCTCTTCTCGAACATATCTTCCTTCATGTTTAGACTTTCTATACAGCAAAAAAACTCTTTTTTCTGTCTGAACTATTTGCTGAATGGTTTTGGTTTTCCCTAAAATATTTAATAGTTGTTCTGAACTCAAGTCAATTGCATTTTGCTTCAAAGAAGAGATGATCCAACAACTTTTAGTCATGATCCTTGTACAGTATTTTGTTTTTAAATTATCAGAAATTTCTTTCAATTTTTTCCTATCACCTTGAAAACAGAAGATGTCAAGCTTGTTACTGAAATTTTTAGTGGCATCCTTGAAAGCTGCTGAGCACTTCATTTTTATACTAAACTATTTAAGAGAATAAAAATATATAACTTAGGTCTATGTTTTTTTGTTAGAGGCAAAATCAATCATTAAATAAGAATTAGGGTAAAACTCGAGTTTTTATGGACTTCATTGGTCTGGAGATGGAAAAGATGGGAATTTTGACTGTCCCATTAACTGCCTTTGCAAAGTCCATTATTTTGACCTCAAATTACATGTTGATTTCATTCATGAGGTCTCTCAAAGATGCATCAGGGTGAGGTATTAGCATACTTTGGTACTGGTTCACATTGATAACAACAATTAACTAAATCTTCTGAAGATGAAAAGTAAATGGCAGGATGACTATAAGAGAGCTCAAAACAAAGAACGGTAGTTAGGATAATTCACAACTTCAATTTTTGTTTTTCTTATAATTCCACATGTCATAGTCTAAAGTGCATCTCTTAAGGAAGTCGTAGTATTACTAGATTATATGCTTGATTATAAAATGTTAAAAGCACACAGCCTGTAGGCATTTTACAGCAAGAAACTTTGATAAAATTTTAACATAAATTTGAGATGCTAGTGAAGGGGCATGAAATAGCCTTTGCTCAGAGTTAGTACCATTTGATTTTCTTTAAGCTTCACATTTGATAATTTTTGGCAACTATTTCGCAAGTCGGAAATTTGACTTATAAGTTCTCTATATCTTGTCCTTGTGCCAGTTATATATTACAGATTCTAATTTTATACCTTACTACATCTTCTAAAAACATTGATAAATTTATGGAACATAGTAGGTTTGAGTTCCGTTTCTTGCAGAACATTTTCCAATTTAGTCAAGAACCACCTTTCCAACAACACTAATGCAAACTTAATCTTCTAGTAATGTAGGAATAACTAATTATGCTCAAGGAGTTTGTTACATGATTTTTAATTTGTAAATTGCAACTGTGATATCTATTCTGGAAAATGGCCTGAGAGAAGATCTTTTGTGTTGATTCTAAAGGTAATTTGGGGGAGGCCTTATCATGTTGCTTCGTTAACAGCTTGTTGCAAAGATTAAAGTGCATAGTTAGCTTACGGCAAGTAATATGAATATCAAGGCGAATGGTGACTGGTTGAACTTTGAATGTTCTAATTGGACCCGTATATGTCCAATTCAAATTGGAGAAGCTTTTGTTGATGACCTGAAGTTGGTTACATCAGTTCCGAATTTGGGAAATAGTACATCTTAAGGAGCATAGACACAAATCTGGGATATGGATACATGGCACAATACTAACATGGCTATATGCCAAATCATGAAAAAATGGGACAGGGCACATTTAGGACATGGCTAGATAGATAAATAAATAAATCATATTATTTCTTGATATATCTAAAACCATAGTTTGCTAAAATATATAGTTTACTTTGCAGCAAATACTTCAACTAATGAGGAACATGTACTTTTGAATGTTATATATTTGTAGGTATCAAAATATATTCCCACAGTGGTTAGTACATAAGAGAAGAAAATAATATTTGTAGAATGTAAATGCATTATTTTCTACTCCAGAGAGGATGGAAGAAGAAAAAAGGAGTATTTAAAAGAAAATGTGAGACATAAAAGGAAAGGAAATTTCAATGGCACCGTTTCCATTAGGCGGAGAGAGAAAACTTTCATTTAATGGGCTAATGTATTTGTGGGCTAAGCTACTAATTATACATAAACTAGGTCCAACAACCCACATCCACTATTTTCCTGTGCCCACAATGTTTTCCTCATCCTATTGATTCTGTCATTGTTATCTCATCTTTTCAAAATACAAGATACATCCATTGAGTATCAGGCACATGTCCCAGGAGTTTCCAACTGTGCCAGTATCAGAGTACATGTTTTGGACATAGACACTGAATAGTAATTGTGGTGTCCGTGCTTTCTGTATGCACTTCATTTAGTCCCTAACTAGTATTCAAGCAATATTTCAATCTCCTAGTATCAATCCAGTATAGTTATTCCAATTAATTTGGTGACTTAGTGCTATTATTAAATCTATTTACTGTTTGATATGAGTTATGCTCTTGATACAACAGCTGAACAATACAATGGCTGAAAAAGTTTGATGCTTGTTGGATGCATGAAGCGTGAATTTCTTCGAGCTTCTTATAGAGTTAATTTGTCGTGCTGAAGGAAGCTTAGTGGTATGTTTGCATTTTGATTGTTCTATAGACATTGGGGAAAGCAACTAAGATACAGAATCGTCAAAACAGTGGTACGATATCAACATCCTGTTCACGATGGATGGCAATTAGTCTTTTGATGTTTTCCCCTGAAGTGGAAACTGGAAAATGCCCTGAGATGGATCTGAATGGCTTTCCAGTGGGATTTAGTATCATATGTACTATCTAATCAGGGTGAAGTCTTAACGAATTGTTAGGAATAGAATGTAATTATCAACTAAGGTTGAAGTTTATGTGAAGTACCACAAAGAAACATATATGCACTGCCTCTAAATTCATGTTTCCCATCCTTTGGACAACCAGGTCACAGAATTTTCTTTGAGTTACTAATCCGCATCTTTATTTGATGAAGTTTACATTATGGGGTACAGTTTATTGTGGTTTCATTCTTTTCTACAAATTTACTCCACTATGGCAACATTTATTCCTGTACACTTCAATAAAGAATATTCCTAACTCATCAATATTCTTGTTTTATTGCAGGCAAACTAGCAGCCCCCAAGAGAGGATGTCTGCAATCTCAAATGATTACCGGTTCACTTCCATGGACAGTGCCTTCCAAAGCAAGGATATGCGCCAAAACTTTGGTATGAGATTTTTCTTTTTCTTTTTCTTTTGTGTGTTTCGCTTCGTTATTACCACAACATTTTAGCTATTTTTGTGCAACTCTCATACTTATGTAGCACTAAGAAAATGACCTCAATTTGATTATCTTATTAGCTATTTATTTATGAAGCAAAATCTGCAGGAAGTATTACTTTTTGAACCTTGAGACTTTTTCTTGTTCTTGTGCTACTTGATACAATACTTTGTGTATTTCAGGTGCAGTAAATAAATTTGATATCAACACTTGCAAAATGTTTTTTTTTCTTTTTAAGGGACTTTTATAAATCAAATTTTACATTACTCTATTTTGTGATTTACGCCGCTTTAAGAATTCTGTAATCCGACTCCTTTTTTTTTCCTATAATTTTTATTTAACATTTTGATGTTACTTTGACTAACTGATATTAACCATGTTATATGATTTATATAATTACAATTATCCAATTACTAAAATACCCTCATCACCCCATCCTTCCTCTCTACCCTATTTTGTGGAGTTCGGAGCTTGTCTAGGTGGGTAAAGGAGGAGGTGAGCTCAGTGGCTGAGAGAGTTAGAGCTTTATTGTGAGTTTCCAAGGTTTTTTTTCTTTGGATGCGTGAGGAAGATGATAAGGAGTACAAGAGAGGCTTCCTTTTTTGTCTTGGCTTTGCTTGGCTAAAGAAAGAAGGAGCTTAATGGAAGGTTTTTTTTTTTTTTTTTTTGGCTTTGAAAAAGAACAATTGGAGGATCATTTTTTATAAAGAAATTTGCATACTAAGTTAACTATACTAAAAATATTACAAAAATATTCTCAACCAAGTCATACTAAGGGCATTTTAGTCATTTTAGAAATAAATTTCTACTTTACATAATATTCTCACTGTGTTAGTTCAAATCTAACCTATAATATTTTCTGCATATATTCGGTAAATTATAGAGCTCGATTTATAAATAGTGAAAATGTAGGGTGTAAACTATAATTATGTCATAAAGCAAGGTGTTATATATAAATTTTCCTTTTTTATAAGTCGAAGATAGAAGGGGTAATTTAGATATTCTATAAAATTAGTATATTATAATGGAAAATTAGGTAAAGTTAACTCAAAGGATTAAATAAAAATTATAAGAAAAAATAAAGGGTTGAGTTAAAAACTCCTTAATGACAAGGTATAAATCACAAAATAAAATAAATAAAATATAGAGTGCAATTCATAAACTCCTTTTCTTTTTCTATGAATGAGGCACGCAAGCCTCTACATGTCTATCAGAAGTGCCATTTGATGGTTGGTACGAATGGAGTGCATTACTTTTGCTTAGTATCCTATTGTTGATTCTGCAAAATGTTTTTGCTGCAGCATGTAAAAAGCTTTGCAACCCAAACCCAAAGTATGCAACGGAAATCATCGACAATCACCAAATCTCCCATTGCTCCAGTCAAAGGTAATATATAATTCTTCGTATTATCATAGTTATCCATTATTGTTCCCTGTTATCTTTGTACGGAAGATCCAATGAAAGGGCTCTGATATTTAGGGAATGTTAAAGTGCCAAAACTTGATGATGGGGGTGCAGGATTTCCCCCATTTTTCGGTGGTGGCGGTGGTGGGGGTGGTGGCGGCGGCTTTGGTCCATCCTCCGGTGGATTTTTCCTTTTCACATTCATTGTATTATTAGATTTCATCAAGGAACTTGAGAAAAAATGGGGGCATAGGCACATCAAAGAAGATGATTATGAACGATTGCGTTCATGACTATGAAGATTTAAGAGTTTATATTTTGCCAGCAATTTTGTAATTCATACTTTTACTGACAAAAATAAAAGATAAAAGAAAATCTACGATGTACTTTTCTTTGGAGCAACATTCACGTATCTCATGGTTGTTAGTAATGTAGTTAAAGCTAGTCGTAATGCATACCTTGCAAGTTGCATTAACGGCACTTTGTGAATACAGGGAATTTTTGTTTTTGCACCATAAGTTTTTTATTAGCTTTTATAGTTCACAAGCCATGTTTGTACTATTCATAATTGCTAAAAGATATCCTGGCTAACGTATGCACCCAATGCCTGATGAATGGTAACTAATTGTTTGTATATTTGTATTGAAAATTATCTGTCTTGATTACGAAAAATACTTTCGCGTTAGACTTCGTTTCGCATTCTTACTTCAGATAGAGGTGGAGATCAACTTATTAATGAATGTTTAAGAAGTTTGCATAATTTAACAAATTTCATTGTAGAACTTTGTATTTATATTATGGTACGGTAGGGCCCATGCCTGAGGCTCGGCATTTAGATCCTAGAAAATTATGCACTTTGTTTGCTGGGCATAGACACTACTATTTGATGAGACCCTTCCTAAAGATAGTAATTGATATTAGGTTTTTGTGATTAGCAAATTTATAAGAAAGTAATCTTTCATGATATAAATCCTTTAGATTTATTGTAAACATCAATAGCACAATCTCTTTTGTTACCATTCGGCTAGATATGGCTTTGACCTAAGTAATCCGCCTCGAAAGAAACAATTTTTACTTTTGAAGAATAAAGATTTTTTCTTGTTGCGTTCGAACACGAGAAAGTTGCGTTCAACATTCAAACGTCTGCACATATTTGCAAATACAGAGAACGGTTTTTGCTCTATCGAACGAGTTCACACTCCATTCCATCACGCTCAACAAGGATGCATTATTTTTAGGATTATCTTTTTTTTGTTTGCTTATTATGTTAGCTTCTAAATATGTGGAAGGCAACCTTATTGAACTTATTAATGAAATATTAAAGTTTTTCCTTTGTACCTCTATCTCCTTACGCATCCATCATCAAACCCCGTCTTCTTTCTCCTTCAATACGATCGTGTTGCCTATCCAGGAGCGATCCTCCCTTTATCTCTTTGTCTAACTTAATGGTCTATCCCACCATCGTTGTTATCGTCACTTCCCAATACCCTAATCCTTTTTCCACCTTTCATTAAGTAGGACCATCACATCACCATCTGACCATAGGTCAGTATTTTCCCCATCACATCTAATCTACACCTCCGATCAATGTGATTTTAGTTGCATTAGATTCCTTACTTCAAGAGGAATAAGCCATCAGAATCTCAAATCTTTTGGACGGATAGATTGTCCATAGTTATTCTCCAAATTTCCGCCTTATATTGGAACCAAGTTGATTTCAAATTACGTTCATCGCTTCCCAAGTGTGATTTCTCTCAACGAAGGCACACAAATAGTGGTAACAGAGTCAGGCTGACCTCGGATGCACCATTAGTGGCTGACCTTGGATGCACTATTAAAGGCATCTTCCTCGGACACACCATTAATGGTGATGACTAGAGCAAACAAACAGAAGATTTAAATGCATTGGATGAAGGCACATGGAAACACCAAAGAGCAAGTCTCGGGATAGGGCATTCGAACGCCCTCAAGGCTGTTCAGACACATTTACCCTAGAGTTGAAAGATTAATAAGGCGTTTTAATGCTCTCAAGGCCATTCGAATGCATTTACCCAAGAGCCAAAAAATAAATTAGACATTCGAACACCCTCAAGACCGTTCAAATGCCTGCTAGCGAGGAACCCTAGTTTAGGTGTTTTAATTAAGTCTTTTTGCTTATGTTAGGTAATAAGATTCCAGCATATTTGATCCTAGTGCCAAGTCTAATCAAGTCAGGTAGCCACCTATAAATAGATGTGGCATGCACCTAGATAATCATCTTGGATTATTGAAGTTAATTTGCATGATCGTCTCCTTCCTCTTTGTTTGACTACCTCTAAGTTTTGGAACCCTAGCCATCATCTAGAATTTTCATTGCGGCCTTCCTCTTCGTTTGGCCCCACCCCCTTGACCCTAAGAAATGACCCTACTTCTTCTCTATCATTTTCCTACTAACTACCTTGACTTCCACCATTATCATCTACATCACCTTGCCATAACCCTAGGTTGTTCACTACCATGCCTCTTCGACCTCTCCTTTTCAAGATCCATCTCGATAGATTCGTTCTCCATCTTGAATTTATCTCAATCCAAAAAGTACTTTACCATCTAACCATTTAATCTAAAGTTACATCTTAACTTTTAAGATCCACAGTAATCCTAACTTTTTGCTCGTGAGTCAAAATCTAATTCCATCTTCGGATTTGGACTCATAGTGATTGTGGTGTTAGTAAGGTGATCATTATAGTGGTATCAGAGTTGGTCAGATCTTGGACCATCTTGAAGCTCCATTAATGGTGAAAACAAAGTCTTGAAGGAATTTAGAAGAAATGACAAACATAGAGGTGATTCAATCGCCATGAACCATGAAGAAAGATTGGGGGGATACTTCGATCGACCCTAGCCAATCAAAACCACCAATGGTTGGCTTGGTTAGATTGGAGGACATGCTACTCCTTTATATGTTGGAAGAGATGAGGGAAAAATGGGAAGGCGAGGGCATCGCAAGAGAGGATCTTTGCACTGTTAACCGATGCACTTGTGGTTAAGATGATCGTCCTGAACCCTCAACCGGCTGCCACAACCATGGAGACCACCCCCACGGATGTCCACAACCAAGGAATGAACAATTGTGGCCCATGCCACAAAGGGTGAGAAAGAGAAGTAGAAGGGGAGCTGAACCATTGCTAACCATCCCGAACCCTCCATCGGTTGCCAAAACCATGGAGACCACCCCCACGTAACAACCTCATAGATGTTCACAGCCAAGGAATGAACCATTACTGCTCATACCATAAGGGCAAGAAAGAGAAGTAGAAGAGGAGCTACCCCACTCCATCACCGAGCATACCGATTTATCTAAAGAACCCAAGGGACTTCTGCTGAAAATGGAAGGTGGCACTACTCTAAAGAGGATGAACCACATCATGTAGACATGAGAGGCTACCACCGAATAGGCCAAGGACGCCCTTCTTATAGATCTGTATTGTGGCGTCCACTTGTCGAAGATTGGGGTATTCACACCCGAACGATGAGCATTGACTTTCCTAAATTTAAAAGTGGAGACTTGGTCGAGCAGTTGTATTATTTTGAGAAATTTTTCACCTTCCAACGGACGAAGGAAGTTGCCAAGATATTTCTAGCAAGTTTTCATTTAGAAGGGCATGCCCTTCATTGATACAAGTCGGCTTCTGCTAACAGCAGGTTGGAACGTTGGGAAGAGTTTAGTGCTAGAACTTTTCAACATTTTGATGCTAAAGAATATGAGGATTTTGATGCACTCCTCACTAAGCTTGTGCAGTGAACTACTATTGGCACTTACCAAGAGGAGTTCAAGAAAATCAGTAGTAAATGCAACTTGACTTGGCTAGATGTGCTTCTATGAAGTTCTTTGTGTTAGGGCTGCGATGAGAGATCCAAGCGGACATCAACTAAAACAACTAATACAAGAGTACACTATGATTCGACCTGTATTATACAAATCATCGTCTAATACAAAAGAATACAAATATCAAATATTGGTACAACTTAATTTCTATATAAACTATCATTTATACCGTCTCGCATCTATAGCTCACCTTATTATCGCTCTAAAATAATTTCCCAAGATACCTCGAGTCGCTATTACATACCACATATCTGAGGGGGTTAAAAAAGAAATAAAAAGAGTCATGAGCAAAAGGCTCAGTGAATAGACCTTACCCCGAATCAGTGATGCCAAACAGAGAGTAAATCATGTACTGGATAATATGAATCAGAAAGAGCATCATGTCATGAATGAGTATATAAATGTATCCTCAATAATATATAACTAAAAAGTTGATAACATGTCATTACTGATAAAATTATATAATCCTCAACAACGAGTAAATAAATCTCTATGTCAAACTATCATCATAACTCTCTCTCAAATATGACACATGATGCATGCTAACCATGACCATGCTATGATATTAAATGCAACCATATATGATGTATATTGACCACTAGATAATCAGGTAATTAGATGATAATGAAATCATATGCATTTCTCAATATCTTAGTCATCAATGTCATCTCTATATGTCATCATCATACTAGACCACTGTGTACAGTCAACACTCGGTATCCGATCTCAACATCATGCCCGAACGCTCAGAACATACTCTGCCATCTACAAGGAGTATCTTAAAGGTAACCATACCCTGCCATCCGCTAAGGGTATTAACATTAGTCCAGATTGGGTACCCTTCTAGCTAATAGAAATCTCCCGAGGATAACTCGCCATATATGTCCTAACAAACAGCATGTGTCCGAATGTCTTCTGCACATACAGACTAACGACCTCGGACGTAAGGCCAACAAGATCGCGACTATGTCGAGCGATCAATCATCCACCAAGCACGTCCTAACCCTCGTGCCCACTCGAGTATCCTTACGCTTTCTATCAACTATCCTATCAATCACATTTCATACTTTCTTTCTAAATGATAGATTATATACATATATCCAGTACGATAACGAGTCAATACATAACAGGAATTTAGGTGGAATAGGAATCAAGAGAAAAATGATGCAATGTAGACTCCAACCATGTATCCAACACATGCATACTTCTGCTAGTCTATCACATGCACACTCATACTAGAAGATCATCTTGATATAAAATCATAACAGTATAATCATTTCTAATAATCTTTATTTATCATCATCATACTCATATCCAAGATCAGCCTAATTATATGCATGATACAAATATACTCGACTGTAATCATCTCTAGATAAAGTTATATAATCATGTTGGAGACCAAAACATGCATGTACGTAATATATAATATAACCTAATTTGAGAAAAGCGTCTAGAGGATAAGACTACTCATAGTCTGATCAGAAGACACAAACCACGCATTTCTCACGTCTGTCAGTCAAACATCAATTCATCATCAAGGTCCATGGGGTCTCACATAAGGGGGTTCGGGGTCTGAAAATATTTAAGTACCATGAAGTTAGTCGTTTATCCAATTGGGATCCGTTTGTGTAACATATGATGATTTATTAGGTTTAAAATTTCTTATTTTGTATTTATTAAATAATTTGATCTATATCATATATTTAATTATAATAATATTAATATGTTATTATTCTAATTGTAGATTTATTTATAAAACCATAGTATGCTAATTATATATTAAGTATATAATAGTTAATCTTTTTTGATAAAAAAAGAACGTAAAAGAGCTTAATGAATAATAATATAATTTAAAATACAAGCACCTATATTATATAATATTATATAATTATACTTTAATTATTTTGTCACTACTACCCTTACTAAACAAATTAAGAGTTACATATAAAATAATCTTTACTTAATCATGTAATATAAACATTAAGTAAGCCTACTATTATATTACATGCATAACAATGTATAATAAGTTGTACACACACACACATATATATATATATATATACCTAATTATAAAGACATGTATTAATCTAATAAGAATATATAAAGTTAAAAATATATTTATGTACATATTTATAATTATAATTAACTAAAATCACACTAATTACACTTATCTAATAACCATGTTACTAAATATATCTATTCTTGAAAAATTAAACTAAAAATCTAATTTAGATTAACTAAATAACATAAGTAATTTAGACATGTGTTTTATTGCCAGAGAGGTAAAATGAAGAGAGGAAAAAGAAGTAGAGGAAAAGAAGAAGAAGAAGAAGAAGAGAAGGGAAGGGAGGGAGGCACACCTATGCTACGGCGACGGCGACGACGACAACGGCAGGCCGGAGTCGGTAAGAGGAGAGAGAGAGTGAGAGGGAGAGGGAGAGAGGTAGGTGATTGAGAGAGAGGAGGGTTATAAAGAGAGAGAGAGAGAGAGAGTACGAGAGTCTTAGAGAGAGAGAGAGCTATAGAGAGAGAGAGGCGGTGAGGGGGTGTGGTGGCGGCGGCAGCGACGGCGACGACGGTAGGCTGGCGTCAGTAAGAGAAGGGAAAGAGAGCTCGAGAGAGAGGTGATTGAGAGAGAGAGAGAGAGAGGAGAGAGAGAGAATGAGAGAGTTAGAGAGAGAGCGCTAAAGAGAGAGAAGGTGGTGAGGGGTGGGGCGGCGATGATGGCGACGGTAAGAGGCTGTCGGTGAGAAGGAGAGAAAAAGAGAGCTCGAGAGATAGAGGTGATTGGGAGAGAAAGAGAAGAGTAAGAGAGTGAGAGAGAGAGAGAACGAGTCTTAGAGAGAGAGAGAGCTATAGAGAGAGAGACGGTGAGGGGGGTTGCGGCGGCGACGATAGCGACAGCGGCGGTAGGTCGGCGTTAGCACTTAAGAGAGAGAGAGAAAGAAAATAAGTGAGAGAGAGACTGAGAGAGAGGGAGAGAGTTTTAGAGGGAGAGAGAGAGGCGGTGAAGGAGAGGAAGGGCGGCAGTGGGCGCATGTGGCGCCCTCGACGTGCGCCCACAATTTGCATGGCACGAGCTCAACACCAAATTTTTTTTCTTTTTCTCTCTTTTTTATTATTATTTAATTTATACATTATTATTACTATAATTATTATAATAATAATAATAATAATAATATTATTATTATTATTATTATTATTTCTGGGTTATTACATTAGTGCAGCGATGTCTGGGTACAAACTTCTCATCATAATGAAAACATAGGCCTTTGGCTCTTCGTTCCTCCACTTGAGCAGGTGTGAATGCTCGTCCCGAACCTCTAGGTGCGTACTTCATATCTTGGGAGGGCTTCAGAGGTGCTCGAGGAGGCACCATTGTAGCAACGGTTCTTGGTACGATGGTAACATTTCCTGTCGCTATGGTTGGTTGAGCTGGATTACGGCTTCCTTCGCTCGTCCAGTTCTATTTGAGGTGTAACTTCATGGCTCGATGTTTGTCTTCCATGAGTACTGTATCTTCGAAGGCATCCTTTAAGGTTCTAGGCCTTAAAGCCCTCACATTAGCTTGTATATTTCCCCTCAGCCCGGAGATGAAGGTGCTGCGAGTTGTTGATCCATCCATGGTGTTAGTATCGGCTACTTATCTTCTCAAATTCTTCTAGGTATGCCCTAACTGTGGTCCTTTGCACCGTCTTTGAGAGGAGAGCATTGAAGTCTTCATATCCCGACGCTCCAAATCGCCGCGTGATATCGGTGCAAAAGTCGACCCAAGTTTCAATCGTCTCATGGGCATTGGCTGCTCGAAACCAATGAAGCGCCGCATTTTCTAGGTGGAAGCTCACAAGTGTCACCTTATATTCTTCTGCTATACCCTAGTACGCGAAGAATTATTTCGCCCTATACAACCAATCGATTGGATCACCACCTTTGGACTTGGGATATTTGAGATGCACAATTTGCCCACGGATATCGTTGTCTCGATCCGGATCATATCCCAGTCCTTGTCTAATTAGAGGTGGATGCACCATGAATGGTTGATGATCCCTCCTTCGATTTTGGTTGACTTGATGTAGTTCCGGTTCATATTGCCCCGCCCTCGGATCTAGATCTCCATGACAATCTCCATAGTGGTTCTCTCGTCGGATGGGCTCACCTACAACTGGGCTTGATATAACCATCCTTGCTTGTCTTTGCCCATAGGGGTGGACTTGCGTTGTGGGGTCGATGGTGCATTTCCATTCACCATGGCTTCCTTTGTCGCCCGTAATTTCTACATCATCTCCACCATCATCTGGTTGTTGATGGCCATTTTTTTGGAGAGAGACCCAAACATGGCTTGAACGCTAGGCTCTTCCGTATTCCGATTTGATTAGGCAGTTTTGCGGGTGGAAGTCCCCACAACCATTTCCCCCTCCTCTATTGGGGAAATCTCATCTTCCTCATCTCGTTGTGTAGCCATGACTCTGGTTGTTGTCATAGGACCATGTGTTTGAGAAACGATGGCTCTAATACCAACTTGATATGATCTCCCCTTAGGTCAAGGCTCGATCTATCCCGTTCTTAGATCTAGACAAGATTTGACACAGAATTTTAAAAATAGATCCCAAAATACGCAGCCATCAGATCGATGTAAAATTTTGATATGTTGTAGTCCTGGAAAATAGATTTTCAACAAATCTAGTTGCAGGCGAATCGGACGGTGGGATCTTTAGATATCATCTAAATAGTAGACAAACATCAGGAAGTTCGTCTTTGGATTCATGGATGGAGGCACGAGATCCTAGGTGAATTTATTATAAGAAGATGTGAATTTAGGTTACGAAACGATTCCTTCAAGATCTGAATTTATTATAAGAAGCAATCCGCACAACCGAGGAAAAATATTCATGAAATATTCTTCTATAGTCATAAAATTATGAAACCAAGTTTAATCGATCCATAACTTCCTGGTCTACATTTTTTGTATTTATTCCCTTCACAAATTTGAACTATAACTAGGACGAAAATACGATATAGTGCGGATGATGATGGTAGTGACGGGTGGAGTGGATGTTAGGGTTATGGATGATAATGGATATGAGGGTGGATGGTTGATGTTGTTTAAGGGATAAAGATGAAGGGGAAGAAGTGGTCGAGATCCCAAGGAAGAGGGAGGACTCGATAGACGAGGGAGATTAGAAGTTAGGAGAGACCTTGCCAATGGTATAGGTGGTAGGTTAGTGAAAAGGGCGGAGGGAGATTAAGGTAGAGAGACTAGAGAGAAGATAGAGAGGCAAGAAATCAATATTCCAATAGCATAATGATTTTGGCTGCCATCCACATGTTTATAGAGGCTAGCTAATAAGTCAAAATAATAATTATTAATCCTAATTCTAGTGGACTCCTACTGATCGTGTTCGAACACACAAAAAGCATTCTCTATCGATGCGATCGTGATGTAGACGTTTGAATGTGGCGTTCGAATATGCCCGACCACGTTCGAACGTGCATTTCACGTTCTCTGTTTTTGCGAATCTAATGCAGGCATTTGCAAAGCCGTTCGAACGCGCCCCTAACTGTATTCAAACGTGACCTACATAAAATTTATTTTAATAAAAATAAATAAATAATGCAATAAAAAAAGACTCTAACTAAGTGTATCATCTCCACTCTCCACTCTCCAACCGCCTCACCTAAATCACTCTACCGTTGAATCTCTTTAATCGCCTTCGTCTACGGTGCCTCCCACCTCCGTCTTTGCATGTCGTCTGCCCTAAGAGTTCACCAGCGGATCTCCTCACCATCTGCACTTAGCCTGTCACCCTTGTCAGATCTCTCCTTTTGGTCCTCAAATGCTCCAGCACCCGGGACTCCTCCTGCTCCCGCGGGTCGACGAATCCGGTAGTTTTGGCCAATGCCTTGGACATGAGCCACTCCGGCTACTTCGAGAGGAACGTCGCTAAGGAGTTCATCCTTTTCGTCAACCGAACCGTCGCCAAAAGGATGGCACCGGGACAACGCCAGTCCGTGCAACACGAAGGTGACCCTAGGGTTTCTATTCTTGTGATGTGGATTTCTTGGAGGTTTTATGAGAAATCATACAGGTTTGTGTTTCGTCTTCCTTTTAAATGTGTCTAAGTTGTTTCATGTGGGGGACGGGAGGATCATATTGCCAGATATGGAGTCAATATGACTTTTCGCTACCATGTTGGCACATGTAATTTCTCCCACATTTGGAGTTTGTGAATAGGTTTCCTCTACCAAGCTTGTCTACAATGGTTATTTTGATTGATATGCGTTGTATCTCAATGTTGTTTGCAAGAACTGATTGATGATTTTCCATCACCACATCAAAATAGGGGCACAAGAGGCATATGACTGGAAATGGAAGAGCTATTGTTGGTGGTATTCCATACCCCTGGGTACAGAATGATATGGAGATCCAAGTCCATCGACTTGAGCAAGAAGTATATAGTTCTATTCTTTGAGCATTTAAGTCTCAACCTGATGGCATTACTTGGGTATACATCCTGCATCATCTGAGCTAAATACTTTCCTATACATTCTTTTTATTTCTTTTTTTAGTGTTCATCATAAGTTGGCTTCCACTAATTTCTTCAAGAGAAGTAGAAGGAAGGTCTAATAACTGAACCTAGGAATAAGCTGAGAGTATTTGATCAGGAATTGCATTATTGATGTTGTATTAGTTTTGAGTTGAAAATATATTGTTTTGTTTGTATGATACACCATTTAAGAGTAGTTTAAACTCCATTGTATAGACTTTTGTTATGGTGAACTATAATTTTGATGTTGTATGAGTTTTGAGTTGAAAATAGGTTATTTTATTTGTATATAATAAATTAGTAAATATTGAATTTTATATAGAATATATTAAACATGTTAGACGGGTTGTGTTAATGTGTCAGGTTAACACGACCCATTTAAGTATTCGGGTTAGACGGGTCGTATTAATGTGTCGGGTTAACATGACCCATTTAAGTATACGGGTTAGACGGGTCATGTTAACCTGACCCGTTTGGTTGGGTGAGTCGGGTTGTGTTACTCGTTTATTAATCGGGTCGTGTTCATGTCTACCAAATACAACCCGTTTATTAATCTGGTCATGTTCGTGTCAAGGTACAGTTGACCTGATCCGAATTTGATCCAACCCCAACCCACTTAACTCGACCCGATTGCGACCTCTACGTCGAACGCGTTCGAACGCACCATATGCGTTCTCTATATTTGTAAATGCCTATAGGCGTTCACAAGCGCATTTGAACGCACCCACTCGTGTTCGAACGCATAATTCTTGTTCTCTGTATTTATGAATGCCTGTAGGCGTTCGCAAGCGCGTTTGAACGCACCCACTCGCATTCGATGCAACTTACAAAAATCTTATTTTTCTCTAAATAAAATACTAAAACAATAAGAAAAGACACCCATAAGGTATATCCATGCTCGAGACGACATCGGTGAAGTCTGAATCGTATCAATAATGCTAATAGATGGTCATGAAGATGCTATTTAAGACATGGGAGCTTTAGATAATGATGGATTGTTTGCTTACTCTACAGCTTGAGGACAAGGTGGAGAGGCATTGTGGACTATAAGAGTTATCTAATAGTTTGTTTGTAGAAGAAAAAAAAGTTCCAATTAGTCAAAGGAGCAAACATTGGGATAGGGCGTCTCAACGCCCTCAAGGGTGTTCAAAATGCATTTACCTAAGAACCAAAAGATTAATTAGGAGTTCGAACGCCCTCAAGGTTGTTCGAATGCATTTACCCGAGAGCTAGAAAATAAATTAGGCATTCGAACGTTCTCAAGACTGTTTGAATGCCTGACGGTAAGGAACTTTGTTACGGTCGCTTTTGGTTAAGATGATTTTCTATCCGATTTAATAATCTAGACAGAATTTAGCATGAAACTTGTGAAGGTAACTGGGTTCAATCCAACCGTTGGATCAAAAGTTACGTATGAAAAAATGATTGAAGGTCAGGAGGTAGCGAGATGGATATGGATTATGTGGTTAGGGTTAAGGGAGATGATTATGGTGTGGTGGATGGGTTAGTGCTTGGAACTAGATAAGAGGGGAGAAGAGAGCTTTTAGGTATGGCTGGTCGCTGGAGGGAGGAGGGAGGAGGGAGAAGTGACAGAGGATTAACCTTGGCTGTAGATGAGAACTCATGTTTGATACCGAGGGGAAGGAAGGAAAAGGGAGAAGATGGCTAAAGCCTAGATGAAAACTAATTCAATTGTTCAATAATCGAAAGAGGCTGCTGCTTTTCCACATATTTGGAGGGTAGCCAAACATCTAAAAGCCCTAAACAAATCCTATTACAACTCAACTAACTCGTCGTGTGTTCGAATGACCAAAACGCTTTCTCTGTATGTGCGAATGCGAGATCAGGTGTTCGAACGGCCAAGATGCGTTCTCTATATGTGCAAACACAAATCAGGCATTCGAACACTATCCATTTGTGTTCGAACGTACTTGCTAGAAACTATTTTATTTTCCTAATATATGAATAAAAATTAATACAAATTGAAGCAGTTTAATCATATTTATTATGCATTTAAACCAATAACCACAACAATCCCTAGTTTAGGTATTTTAAGTAAGTATTTCTGCTTATGTTGGGCAATAAGATCGAGTATATTCAATCCTATTACAATGTCTAGTCGAGTCAAGAAGCCACCTATAAATAGATGTGGTGTGTATCTCAATAATCATCTTAGATTATTGAAGTTAATTTGCAAGATCGTCTTTTTTATCCTTGTTCGACTACTTCCATGCTTTGGAACCCTAGCATTGCTGTCTTCCTCTTCGTCTGGCTGCAACCCCTTGACCTTAAGGAACAACACTACTTCTTCTCTATCTCTTTCCTATCAACTACCTCAACTTCCACGTCAGTCATCTACACAACCTTCCCATAACCCTAGGCCATTCACTACCATGCCTCTTCGGCCTCCCCTTTCCACGATCCATTCTGATAGAATCGTTCTCCATCCCCAATCTATCTCAATCCTAAAAATACTCTACCATTTAACCGTTTAATCTAGAGTTTTATCTTCACTCTGAAGATCCACAATAACCCTAACTTTCTAATCATGAGTCGGATGTCATTTCAATGAAAGGTGTACCAGTTAATCCAAGCAAGGCAAGGGGTATGATCGATTGGCCAATTCGAGGATTGTGCATGAGCTATGTGGATTTCTTGGGTTGACAGGCTACTACTGTTGATTTGTTGTTGGATATGGAAAAATTACAGCACCTCTTACTGCCCTTTTGAGGAAGGATTCCTTTGTGTGAATGAACAAGGCGACAACAGCCTTTGAAGAATTAAAATCTACTAATATTTTAGCACCAATGTTGGCATTGCCAAATTTTCAAAGGGAGGTTGTTGTTGAATGTGACACCTCCGGAGTGGTAATTGGTAATGTCCTAATGCAAGGGGGCAGACCTATAGCATTCTTTAGCAAAGCTTTCTTCGGTAGATCATAGCAACTCTCAACTTATGAGCGAGAGATGTTGGTGATTCTTCATGCTGTGACAAAGTGGAGGCCATACTTGGTGGGAGTCACTTCATCATTCGCACTGACCAGAGGAGCTTGCTATATTTTATGAATCAGTGGATACACACATCAGCACAGAAGCGGTGGGTGACAAAACTTTTGGGGTACAACTATGAGATGCAATACAAAAAAGGAACAAAAGTTTGGGCTGCGAATGCTCTTTCACGCCAAGCCATGGGCCAAGTGGTCGTACAACACCGCTCACCACAGCAGCACCGACATGACCCCATTCGAGGCGGTGTACGAGTGGGTGGTGCTAGCGTTGTGGCATGGGTATGATCTGGCAACTTTGTTGGAGTAGATTGAGGTTGATATGGTGCTGATGGATCACGATGATATTCTTAGGAGGTTGTAGGTGCATATGAGAGTAGCCTAGAACCAGATGAAGCAAATTTATAACTGACATCATCGTGAGAACGAGTTTAGAGTGGGCGTTTGATGTGATTCGAACCTCACCGAGTCATCTCGAGTAGGGATACACCCTATGGGAGTCTTTACTTATTGTATTTAGTTGTTTATTTCAGAAAATAAGGATTCTGTATGTCGCATTCGAACACGGGAGGGGGTGTGTTTGAACGAACCTTGCGAACGCCTACATATGTTCATATCAACAGAAAACGCAAATTGTGCATTCGAACGCGTGGATCTGGTTCAAACACTCACGTGCGAACGCCTGTATACGTTCGCATCGGCAGAGAATGTGAAATGCGCGTTTGAATGTGCTCGACCCCGTTCGAACGTGATCGACGAGAACTCACTATTTCGAGGGTTATCATTTGTCATTTTTGGCTTGTTTGGTTAGCTTCTTAAGGTGTGGATGGAAACCAAAAATATTCTGATGAATGAATATTGAGTTTTATCCTTTTTCTTGCCTCTCTACCCTAATTTTCCTCCCCCTTCATTTAAGCCCAAGCCATGTGCCATCTCGACGTCGGTGATCTTCTAACCTCTCTCCTCCTTGGGATCTCGACCCTTTCTCCCCCCTCATCCTTATCCCCTAAACACCACAATCTATCCACTCCCATCTCCATTATCATTCCTAACCTCATCATCACCACCAACCGCCACTTCCACCACCATCCTTACTTTTACATATTTTTAGATCAAAAAGTGGGCATTTGGTCCATATCAAGTGGTATCAGAGCCACCGTTCCTTAGCCACCATGCCAACCACCAGATCCATGGCAACGAGACCCAATTAAGGCACCTCCACGGAGGGAGAGGCCACGGAGATTATTAGATCGGATACCAACTCTAACTCACTGATCGAAACATCTCCAACAACCTCTACGGTCAACTCAGATCTGATCAAGATGTTTGTAGATATGATAGAGACACAATGAGCCATGCAAGCATCAATGGAAGTCATGACTTAAGCCCTCCTAGGTGCACCAAGGGGTACGGTGATAACCGAGTTCCCTACTTGAGCCCGAGCTGTACCACTAAGGGAACCGCATTTTCGCCAAGGGACACCTCCTCCAAAAGTGAGTGAACCTTCTAATAGGCTCTGATACCAATGATAGGGCTTTGATACTAATTGATAGGCTCTGATACCAATTGATAGGCTCTGATACCAAATTGATAGGCTCTAAAACCAAATTGATAGGTTCTGGAACCAAAAGATCAGCTACGGAATAATTTCTTAAGATCTGAATTTATTACAGGAAGCAGTCCATGCAACTGTGGGAAAATATTTGTCAAATATTCTCTCATACTCAGCAAATTACAAAACTAATTGTATTGGATCTGTAACTTCCTAATCTACAACTTTTGTATTTATGTCTTTTACAGATTCGAACTGTAGCAGGGACGAAAATACGGAATAACATGGGTGATGGTGGTGGTGACGGGTGGAGTGGATGTCAGGGTTATGGATGGATATGGAGATGAGGGTGGATTGTGGAAGTGATTAAGGGAAGTAGTGATACGATCTCACCTTAGGCTAAGTTTCGATCTCTTCTAATTCTTTGATCTGGACTAGATCTAGCATAGAAGTTTGAAATAAGATCTCGAAAGATGCCACCGTTGGATCAACGTGAAAGTTTTATATGTTGTAGCCTCAGAAAAGATCTTTCCAACAAATATAATTTCAGGTGAATCGGATGTGGGGATCTCGGGATATCGTCCGATTAGTGGATGAAGGTCAGGGTGGTCTATTTTGGATCCGTGGATGGAGGCATGTGATCCTAGGTGATGGTGGTTGGTGGGGGACCAACATTAATAGGGTGGCATCGGTGAAAAGTGGTGGAGGAAGGGTTATGGTCGATGGAAGGGTTAGGGCAAGTGTTGGATAGATTGGAAGAAGGGGGAGGAGAGGGCCACCCCTAAGGGACTAGGGTGATTGATCGGTCGAGGGAGGTTAAAAGCGGTGTCGTCGGAGATTGAGAGAACGGGAGCGAAGAAGACGAAGGAGGCAAGGCAAAACTCAATTCTCAATAATCAATAATGACCTCTGGTTGCCATCTACATCCTTTTAGAGGCTAACCAACAACTCAAAATTAACCCTAAACAATACAATTTTTGTCGACCACGTTCTAATGCGCCCGACTGCATTCGAACGCATCGAGTTCGCTATTCTCTGGATTTGCGAACGCGATGCAGGCGTTCAAACGTGTTATCGAACGCATCTGTTTCCCACTTATCTGGATTTGCGAACGTGATGCAGGCGTTCACAGTGCATTCAAACGGGGCGTTCGAACGCATAATGCACACTCTTCACCCACGTTCACAACCGCGCTAGAACTCACTTCACCCGCGTTCGAACGTGACTTACAGAAAACTTATTTTTCTTGGAAATTAAACACTAAAGCAAGAAACAAAGACACTCCTATAGTGAATCCATGCTCGAGACGATATCGGTGAAATCCGAATCGTATCAAGTAGACGAAGGGAACGAAGTGGTCGAGATCCCAAAAAAGAGGGGTGACTCGACAGACGAGGGAGACTAGAAGCGAGGAGAAACCTTGCCAACGGTAGATGCAAAAGGATGGTGAAGAGGGAGGAGGGAGGAGTTTAGAGAGAAGATAGGAGGTAAGAAATCAAGAATCCAATAGCATAATAAAGTTGTCTACCATCCACATATTTATAGAGGCTAGCCAACAATTCCTAAAACAATATGAAACCCTAACAAACCAACTAAACCATTATTCCTTATCTTCACCGATTACCTCTCGATTAAGCTTTCATTTTGTCATAGATAGATTCTGAATCTAGAGAAGTCATGAATATCAAAGTTGTAGATCTAGAGGTCAGAGACCTTATAAAACTAGCTTGATATTATTTGGATATGTGTAGAATATTCTACGAATAGTTTCCCAAAACTGCACAGAGCTGAATTTAGCTAATTAAATAAAATCCTAACCTACTATGACTCTAACTAAACAAAATAACCAAATAAGATAATTAGACTCAACCCATTGAGCCTAATCTCCTTCTGATGTGATCTGATTTGATCCGATTCGTATCAATCCACCACGCTTCCCCCACGTTGCCCTCAAGGTGAAAAGTCGAGGAAACGCTCCAAAATATCAGTCTCCAACTCTCATGTCGTCTCATCAGATGGCTTGCCAAGCCACTTAACTAGAATCTCCATCTCCAATCTGGTACCATGTCGTCGTTAGTGCCTAGCAAGTACACGAACTGGCTCTACAATCTCTATCTCCTCTGATGGCTTCGATAGAACTGATCCAACGATCTCATGATCTCCAATGCGCTCCCTTAGCAATGAAACATGGAAGATGCGATGCACTCTCGACCCCTCCGGCAGCTCCAAATGATATGCAACTAGACCAATACGCTCCAACACTCGAATGCATCAACGATCCAGCAGCAAACCACATTGATTCTCCAACTCTAGATGGAGCTCCGGATCATCCATCACCTCCTGCAACAATCGCAAAATATCGAGGTCAGATGTAGATGCATACCTCAGCTCATCAAGGAAGGTAAATGTAGGACAAGAATAAGCTGCAAGCTCAGCGGTATCGGGTTGGTGCGATAGTGCATCCGCCGCTCTATTTTTTGTTCCTTTCTTATATTGGATTTCATAATCATATCCTAACAATTTTGTGACCCATCTCTGCTGTGCTAGAGTATGTATACGCTGTCCTATAAAGTATGGAAGGCTTCTTCGATCGGTTTAGATAATGAATCGTGTACCGGTCAAATAAGGCCTCCAATTTGTCACGGCATGTAGGATTGCCAACATCTCTCTCTCATAAGTCGATAATTGCTGAGATTTCTGAGATAAAGCCTTACTAAGATAGGCAATGGAATGTCCTTCTTGCATTAGTATGGCTCCTATGCCAACACCCGATGCATCACATGCCACAATGAATTCTTTGGTGAAGTCCGGTAGCGCTAAAATGGGTGTCATCGTCATTGCTGTTTTTAATTTTTCAAAGGCTGTAGTGACTTCATCCGTCCATTTAAAAGAGTTCTTTTTCAACAAAGAACTGAGAGGAGCAGCGATCTTGCCATATCCAGCGATGAATCGATGATAATATCCAGTCAGCCCCAAAAATCCTCTCAATCTGGTGATAGTAGTAGGAATAGGCCAAGCGATCATACATGCAACCTTTTGTGGATCCACCGCTATACCATCCGCTAAAATAATGTGGCCTAAATACTCCACCTTTGGTACCCCCCATAGGCATTGGACTTCTTGATCTTCAATTGGTTTTGCTTCAATAAAATCAACACGTCCTCCAAATGCCGCCAATGCTTAAATTCAATCCTGCTATACACCAAAATATCATCAAAAAATACCAAGACATACCTTCGCAATAGAGGCCAGAATATATCATTCATGAGGCCTTGAAAGGTAGCTGGAGCATTGGTGAGATCAAAAGGCATCACTCGGAACTCGTAATGCCTGTCCGGAGTCCGAAGCACAGTTTTGTGCACATCCGCCGGGTGAACTCTAATTTGATGGTACTCGGCCCTCAAGTCGAGCTTACTAAATATAGTTGCCCTTGCAAGCTCGTCCAACAACTCCTCGATAATCAGAATAGGATACCGGTCTTTGATAGTAATAGCGTTTAATGCTCGATAGTCGACACAAAAATGGCATGTTCCGTCCTTTTTTCACACCAATGGCACGGGGGATGAGTATAAGCTATGACTTGGTTGTATGAGGCCTTGCTCCAAAATCTCGGCTACCATCTTTAAGATAACTTCCTTTTGCACATACCGATATGGCTTCACATTCGTCGGTGCAGCCCCGAGTACAATCTCTATGCGATGGTTCGCCGCTCTCCTCAGTGGCAACTTCTCTGGCTCTTCAAACAGTCCGGAAAAGTTATCTAATAAATTAGACAATTCAATTGTAATACCTGAACTCGTTTGAGGCTCATCTCCTGTTGGTCCTAACTGAAGAAGATAGGCTAAATCATATGCACCAAGCAGCCCCACCATAGGCTGCATCGTAGGAATCAGCGAAGACCGAACACTATCAAGCTGCATATCTTTGTTTCCTTATTTATATTTCATCCACATGTTCTGGAAATCAAATGTGATGGGTCCTAAACTCTGTAACCACTAAGCACTAAGGAAAATGTCCGCTCCTCGCAACGCTAACAGATATAAGTCCACAATGATGTCGTGTCCTTGCACCCGTATATCGAGTCGATGACACAAGCTCTTCTCCTTAAGCTTCGTGCCATCTTCAATAGCAACGTCAAACCCCATAGTCGGTTTGACATCTAGATCCAATCTCCTCAATAGCCTCTCATCTAGAAAGTTGTGTGTACTCTCTGAATCGATGAGGATGTGCATACAATGCTTTCTAATGACTCTGTCTACCCGTAATGTCCTCAGTGCGGAAGTACCCGAATATGCATGTATCGATATTTTAGCTTGGATATCTTCCTCCACGCCCTCCTCAACAGTCTCTTCATGGATCTCCTCTGGACACTCTCCATCATCAACTACCTCATCATCCTCCTCAGGACCATCGATAAGCATCATACTCCCAATCGGTTTAAAACACCAATGATTGGGGTGAAACGCTCATCACATCGAAAGCAAAGGCCCTTCGCTCTTTGCTCCTCCACCTAGGCAGGAGATAGGCTCTGATACCAATTTAATAGCCTTTGATACCACTTGATAGGCTCTAACACCAATTGATGGGTTTTGGAACCAAAAGATCGGCTACGGAACAATTCCTTAACATCTGAATTTATTGCAGGAAGCAGTCCGCGCAACCATGGAAAAATATTCATTAGATATTCTCTGGTAGTCATAAAATTACAAAACTAATTGGGTTGGATCCGTAACTTCCCAATCTACAAATTTTGTATTTACACCCTGCTCATATTATAACTTTACCAGAGAAGAAAACACGGAATAACGTGTGTGATGGTGGTGGTGACGGGTGGAGTGGATGTTAGGGTTATGGATGGGTATGGAAATGAGGGTGGATTGTGGAAGTGATTAAGGAAAGTAGACAAAGGGAACAAAGTGGTCGAGATACCAAAGAAGAGGGGTGGCTTGACAGTCGAGGGAGATTAGAAGCGAAGAAAAACCTTACCAACAGTAGCGGTGGAAGGATGGTGAAGAGGGAGAAGGGAGAAGTCTAGAGAGAAAATGGGAGGCAAGAAATCAAGAATCCAATAGCATTATGAAGTTGGTTGACATCCACATATTTATAGAGGCTATCCCACAAATCCTAAAATAATATGAAATCCTAATTCTAGAGGATTCCCGTCGATCGCGTTCGAACGCGCCCGATCGCGTTCGAACGCACTCAACCCCCTTCTCTGGATTTGCAAATGCTACACAGGTGTTCACAAGTCGTTCGAATGCGGGCGTTCACAAACGTGTTCACGAGGCGTTCACAAATGCGATCGTTCACAAGCGTTTGAAAGCGACTCCACCTGCGTTTGAACTCGACCTACAAGAATTTTATTTTAATAAAAATAAACAACTAATGCAATAAGAAAAGATCCTAACTAAGTGTATGAGCCCACCACGCTTCCCCCACCTTGCCCTCAAGGTGAAAAGTTAGGAAAACGCTCCAAGATATTAGTCTCCAACTCCATGTCGCCTCATCAGATGGCTTGCCAAGCCACTCAACTAGAATCTCCATCTCCAATCTGGTACCATGTCATCGTCAGCGTCTAACAAGTACTCGAACTGGCTCTACGATCTCTATCTCCTCTAATAGCTCCGGTAGAACCAATCCAACATTCTCATTGATCTCCAATGCGCTCTCTCAGCAATAAAATATGAAAGACAACGTGCACTCTCGACCCCTTCGGTAGCTCCAAATGATATGCAACCGGACCAATACGCTCCAACACCCGAATGTATCCGTAGTCTAGCAGCAAACCGCCTTGATTCTCCAACTCTGGATAGCGCTTCGGATCATCCATCACCTCCTGCATACCTCAGCTCATTAAGGAAGGGAAAGGTAAGAGATGAATAGGCTGCAAACTCGGTAGCATTGGGTTGGAGCGATAATGCATCCGCCACTTTATTTTCCATTCCCTTCTTGTATTGAATTTCATAATTATACCCCAACAATTTTGTGACCCATCGCTACTGTGCCGGAGTGTGTATGCGCAGTCCTATAAATTATGGAATGCTCCTTTGATTGATTCAGATAATTAATTGTCTAGCAATCAAATAAGGCCTCCATTTTGTCACCGTATGTAGAATTACCAACATCTCTCTCTCATAAGTCGATAATTGCTGACATTTTTGTGATAAAGCCTTTCTAAGATAGGCAATGAGACGTCCTTCTTGCATTAGTATAGCTCCTATGCCAACACCCGATGTCATATTCAACAATGAATTCTTTAGTGAAATGTAATAGTGCTAGAACGGGTGCCGTCGTTATTGCTGTTTTCAATTTTTCAAACGCTGAAGTGGCTTCATTCGTCCATCTAAAAAAGTTCTTTTTCAACAAAGAAGTGAGAGGAGCAGTGATCTTGCCATATCCGGCGATGAATCGACGATAATATCCGGTCAACCCTAAAAATCCTCACAATCCAGTGGTAGTAGTAGGAATAAGCCAAGCGGTCATACATGCAACCTTTTGAGGATCCGCCGCTACATCATCCTCTGAAATGATGTGGCCTAAATACTCCACCTTTGGTACTCCCCATAGGCACTTGGAATTCTTGATCTTCAATTAGTTTTGTTCCAACAAATTCAGCACGTTCTCCAAATACTGCCAATGCTCCAATTCAGTCCTGCTATACACCAAAATATCGTCAAAAAATATCAAAACATACCTTCACAAGTGAAGGCAAAATATATCATTCATGGGGCATTGAAAGGTAGCTGGAGCATTGGTGAGACAAAAAGGCATCACTAGGAACTCGTAATGCCCGTCCGGAGTCCGAAATGCAATTTTGTGCACATCCGCCGGGTGAACTCTAATTTGATGATACCCAGACCTCAAGTCAAGCTTACTAAATATAATCATCCCTGCAAGCTCGTCCAGCAACTCCTCGATAATCAGAGTAGGATACCGATTCTTAATGGTAATAGCGTTTAGTGTTCGATAGTCGACACAAAAATGCCATGTCCCATCCTTTTTTCGCATCAAAAGCACGGGGGATGAGTATAAGCAATGATTTGGTTGTGTTAGGTTTTTATTTATTGGCAATTGTGTACAAAATATTCTAAGTGTATTTTTTACATGTATATGAGCTTTACACAAGTCTAGAATATCTCTGGTCTGAAGAATTGCAAGGTTATTGGAGAAAAGTTGTTGAGTTCACACCGCGTTCACAAACGCGTTCGAACGCGGTGCGTTCACAAACGAGTTCGAACGCGAAATCTGCGTTCACACAGACAGAGAGCCGCGTTCACAAACGCGTTCGAACGCGGGCACTGCGTTCACACAGACAGAGAGCTGCGTTCACAAATGAGTTCGAACGCGAAATCTGCGTTCACACAGATAGAGAGTCGCGTTCACAAACGCGTTCGAACGCGGGCACTGCGTTCACACAGACAGAGAGCCGTGTTCACAAACGCATTCGAACGCAACCTGAAGAATTCAAGTTGTCGCGTTCGAACGCACTCGAGCCCGTTCGAACGCACCAACAAAGTTTAAAAATATTGGACTTTCATGAGTACGGATAAGATTAAGATTTGGCTCTATCTTGAAGATCATGAGTACGGATAAGACTCGGATTTGGCTCTATCTTGAAGATCATGAGTATGGATAAGACTCGGAGTTGTCTCTATCTTGAAGTTCATGAGTACGGATAAGACTCGGATTTGTCTCTATCTTGAAGATCATATATAAGAATTGTGAAACCCTATCTCAAGGGGTGTTGAAGAAATATTATTGAATGAGACTTCTTGAGGCTACATCGATTCTTCAACTAACAATGTTCCACTCATCTACAAGAATTTAATCTTTCGTCTTAAGGGTGATCTAGACGAAAAATCAATCTCGAGGGCTACTGAGATTGGACTTCAATCACAAGAAGCAGTGAATCGTGGGTTCTAGCGATCAAGACTGAGAGAAACAAAGTCATTTGGATCGACGGGGTGTTTTGTGAGTCAGTCTTGTAACTGCTACTATTATAGTGATTGGTTTTGATCCGAGTTTGGATCCGTGGTTTTTTTTCCCGTTTTGGGTTTTTCCACGTTAAAATCTTGGCGTTCATCTCTGCTTTCGTTTTTAATATTTCTTCCGACTTTTACTTAAGTGAACGAGAAATATCATTGCCTAGAGGTTAGATACATACGTGTGTCTGGGGATTTATTTTTTCAATTGGTATCAGAGCGGGATCTCTCACTCTTTGAGAGAGATCAGATAGGCATGGATTTTCATAGAGATGGACCCTCATTTATTAGACCTCCTATTCTAGATGGATCAAATTATGGATATTGGAAAGCTAGGATGAGAGCTTTTTTGAAGTCTATAGATGAGCGAGTATGGATAGCCATTGTGAACGGTTGGAGTCCACCAATGTATATGGTGAATGATGAGTTTGTTGAGAAACCGATTGAGTCATGGGATAAGACAGATTATGAAAAAGTTGGCTGGAATAGCAAAGCAATAAATGCAATTTTTAGTTGTGTTTCCTTGGAAGAATTTAGAAGAATTTCTACTTGTAAAATAGCAAAAGAAGCCTGGACGATCTTAGAAACAACTCATGAAGGAACTATGGCTGTAAAACTTTCGAAACTTCAGAGGTTGACTACTAGTTTTGAAACCCTACGTATGGAGGAGAATGAGACATTTGATGAGTTCTATGCAAAGCTAAGTGATATAGTCAACTCCAGTTTCAATCTAGGAGAGAAAATTCCTGAAAACAGAATTGTCCGTAAGATCCTTAGGTCTCTTCCAGAAAGGTTTCAGGCGAAAGTTACAGCTATTGAGGAAAGTAAGGACATCGACTCTATGAAAGTTGAATAATTGGTAGGAAATCTACAAATATTTGAGTCCAGTGTTTCAAAACCGAGGAAGTCCAAAGGGATGGCCCTATCTACAGTTGAACAAAATTTAGAGGAGTCGGATGATGAAGATGATTTAGATGTTGAGATGTTGACCATGTTTGTCAAAAAGTTCAATAAATTCTTTCGGAAGCCAAACAAGTTAAATGCTAAAAAACTTGAGAAAAGCAAAGCCTTTGTAAAAAGGAAGAATACTGTGAGTTCAAATACAGGTGGTACCAATAACAATGTCAAACAGAAAAATAAGAATTTTGAGAATAAAGTTCAATGTTTTGAATGTTCTGGTTTTGGACACATCGCACAAGAATGCCCTAATCGTCTTAAGAGGAAGGGCAAAGCTATGAAAGTTACTTGGGATGACTCAGATGAATCTATTGATGATTCTGAAAAGGACGAAGAAAACTTTGTAGCTTTTACCTCTTCTGTACTTTATACTGACTCTATTGTTGATACTGATAGTACAGATGATCAGGATATGTTACTTGCTGAGGAAGATGAATTTGAAATTCAAAAGACATATAATGACTTGTACCTGGAGTCGTTTAAACTCAAGAAAAGCAATCTTAGACTACTTCAACGACTCAAGGAAATTGAACCAGAAAAAATTCAATTTGAGGAGAAGTACAAATTGGAGCTTGAACGTGTCAAAGACCTTTCTGAACAACTTGACAATGCGAAAAATAAAATGAAGGCTGATGAAATTGAACTAGAGCGATTGCATAAGAAAGTTACATTTCTAAAAGGGAAGAACAAACTTGACGAAATTCTAAAAGCTCAGATCTCTGGAAAAGACAGGTATGGTGTTGGATACACTGGTAATTCAAATAATAAAAAAACTGTATTTGTTTCTGCAGGTATACAAAAGGAAGAATACCTGAAGCCATCAACCGCATTTACAAAGCAATCATGGATGAACCCTTCTAAACAGAACTTGAATATACAAACTGGTGAATCTTCGACGGTACCAAAGGTAAACTCTAATTACTCTCCTCGACATAAGGTGAGTAGAAAAAGGTTTGTTCCGACATGTTATCATTGCGGCATTCTAGGGCATATTCGACCACATTGCAAATTTTTCAAAAACCTAGAAGTGCTTTTATTTATGGGATGAAAACAAAGGTCATATGGATCAAGAAATCTGATTTGAAATGTTATGTTGTGCATACTGCCTTGAAAGCCTTAAATTCTGAATTGTGGTATTTAGATAGTGGCTGTTCAAGACATATGTCGGGTGACAAGTCTTTATTTTCTAATCTCGAAAAACATGAAGGGGGAGTTGTGACATTCGGAGATGGTAACTCATCCAAGGTAATAGGTAAAGGAAAGGTAAGTACTCTAGGGATTCCTAGTCTCGAAAATGTTCTTTATGTTAATGGCTTGAAAGCAAATTTATTAAGCATCATTCAATTTTATGATGAAGGTTATGAGGTAGAATTCTCTAAAAATGATTGTACTATTCTAGATCATGATGGTAATGTTATATGTTTTGGATCTAGAACATCTAATAATTGCTATATTGTTAGAACTTCACATAATCTGAAATGTAACAAGACAAAACAATAGCAATAGAACATGTTGAGACGGAGAAACAGTTGGGTGATTTGTTACAAAACCTTTTGATTTACAGAGATTTCAGTATCTTCGCACTTCTTTAGGGATTTGTGCTTTGGATTGATTTGTGTTTTAGTTTGCGAGTTTCTTATTATTTTGTTTTATTTTCTTTAGGTTTTATTTTACTCTGAAATTTTCTTTGGTTTCAGTTTTAGATTTGTCGAGAGTTTTTGTTATAAAAAAAAAATTGATGCACTCCTAGATTCAATAATATACTCTTGACATAAAAATATGATTTTTCTCTTGATTATGAGTTATTATAGTCAATTTTATCATCTTGTAGTATATTGTTTCAATTTTGATTTTGTCACTCCCTCGACTTCTATAATAATAAAATTTTAATGCACTCATAACGTATGTGTATTCTTGTGTGAGCATGATATCATGAATATTTTTTTAAATAGCTCACTATTAACTTTGATTTGCACAGTTTGACCTCATACTTAGTTATCAAATATATTTTTATAAAAGATCAATGAAAAGGGCTACAATGAGTTAGTGTGAAAGCCGTCTTGTTTCGAGTCCAGTTTGACTCAGTACATTATATGCAAATTCAAAAAAAAAATGATAGATGTGAATTTCTTCTTGCACTTTATTTGATTCGTACTACAAGAAAAGGGCTACCTACTCATGTGTGAAAGCCATCATTGCACCTATTTTTTTTAAAAAAAAAATACAGGAAAAATTCCTGTTATGTTATGGAGAATAAGTCGAAAAGTGCAAAATTTCAATACTAAGTCGGTTTGACTACTGTGTTGCATCATTGTTTATATAGGAAAGTTTGTTTAAGAAGATTGGTTCATGTTATCTATGCTCATCTTGCATATGCGTATCGTTATGATCAATTAAGATTAATTTAATTTTGAGTGATACATTAAAATTGATTATAATATGCTTTTGATGACTTGATTGATCTGTGTATGACTTATTTCATTTGATTGTCATATTCTATGTCTTGAATGTATTTTGAATTTCTAGAAGTGCATCTCCAAAGTCTATTGATCTTGATTGATTTCGTGTAGTTTCAAGTTTTGATCACGTTAAAGTTAATATCTTGATGTTTTTTGTGCGATTGAACGTGATAATTTGCATTTTTAAGTGGAAGATGGATTTCACTTAGGGTCTTCATGGTTTCTAGAATTTTTGGATTTTTTTTTTTGTATTCTTTGGGCATATGTTGAATCTTGCGACTTTTTTCTTTCTCTAGAATGCCTAAAAAAGCTACAGTTACCAAGAAACCAAGGCCGCCTTCTTCACCTACCTCGACTCTGTGTTGACGATTCTTCATCGTCAGTTTCCTCCGAGTTCCTAGTCTTTGGCATTTGTGTCAAAAAGGGGGAGAGTGTCTTAGTGTCTATGTTAGTGTCTAGGTGTCTAGGTGTGTAGGGGGAGTATGTGCATAGGGGGAGTTTATGAGAGTCTTAAGTACTTTTGAACTTTGCTTGAAGTAACTGTGAACTTTGTCTACTTAAGTACTTTTGAATTTATGCTATATTGAGAACTTGTGTTTAGATTGTTTATTCATTTCAAGTTATTTTCACTTGATCTTGGATTGGTATATGTTTATTTGCAGGGCTTGATGTGCAAAATATTCTAGACTTGTTGATTGCTCAATTTGAAGTCTTTGCAATATCTTGTAACCTAGGTGTTTTGTCACAAATTGCCAAAGGGGAAGATTGTTAGGTTTTTATTTATTGGCAATTGTGTACAAAATATTCTAAGTGTATTTTTTACATGTATATGAGCTTTACACAAGTCTAGAATATCTCTGGTCTAAAGAATTGCAAGGTTATTGGAGAAAAGTTGTTGAGTTCACACCGCGTTCACAAACGCGTTCGAACGCGGTGCGTTCACAAACGAGTTCGAACGCGAAATCTGCGTTCACACAGACAGAGAGCTGCGTTCACAAACGAGTTCGAACGCGGTGCGTGCACAAACGAGTTCGAACGCGAAATCTGCGTTCACACAGATAGAGAGTCGCGTTCACAAACGCGTTCGAACGCGGGCACTGCGTTCACACAGACAGAGAGCCGTGTTCACAAACGCGTTCGAACACAACCTGAAGAATTCAAGCTGTCGCGTTCGAACACACTCGAGCCCGTTCGAACACACCAACAAAGTTTAAAAATATTAGACTTTCATGAGTACGGATAAGATTAAGATTTGGCTCTATCTTGAAGATCATGAGTACGGATAAGACTCGGATTTGGCTCTATCTTGAAGATCATGAGTACGGATAAGACTCGGAGTTGGCTCTATCTTGAAGTTCATGAGTACGGATAAGACTCGGATTTGTCTCTATCTTGAAGATCATATATAAGAATTGTGAAACCCTATCTCAAGGGGGGTTGAAGAAATATTATTGAAGGAGACTTCTTGAGGCTACATCGATTCTTCAACTAACAATGTTCCACTCATCTACAAGAATTTAATCTTTCGTCTTAAGGGTGATCTAGACGAAAAATTAATCTCGAGGGCTACTGAGATTGGACTTCAATCACAAGAAGCAGTGAATCGTGGGTTCTAGCGATCAAGACTGAGAGAAACAAAGTCGTTTGGATCGACGGGGTGTTTTGTGAGTCAGTCTTGTAACTGCTACTATTATAGTGATTGGTTTTGATCCGAGTTTGGATCCGTGGTTTTTTTCCCGTTTTGGGTTTTTCCACGTTAAAATCTTGGCGTTCATCTCTGCTTTCGTTTTTAATATTTCTTCCGACTTTTACTTAAGTGAACGAGAAATATCATTGCCTAGAGGTTAGATACATACGTGTGTCTAGGGATTTATTTTTTCAGGTTGTATGAGGCTTTGCTCCAAATCTCGGCTATCATCTTTGAGATAACTTCTTTTTGCACATATGGATACCGATATGACCTCACGTTTGCTGGTGCAACCCTGGGTATAATCTCTATACGATGGTCCGTCGCTCTCCTTAGTGGCAACTTCTGCAGCTCCTCAAATAGTCTCCTTGCGGGAACTACGGGCGACAAGGGAAGCAATGGCGAACGGGAAGGCACCATCGACCCCACGACGCGAGTCCATCCCCTTGAACCCACCGCCACCGATTCAGCCTTTGCAACCACAAGAGCCGCTCTTCCACCACCCTATGGGCAGAGGCAAGCAAGGATGGTTACACCAGGTCCAGTTGCAAGTTAACCCATCCGACGAGCAAACCACTATGGAGACCACCTTGGAGATCAAGATCTGTGGACGGGTCAATACGAACCGGAACCACAGTGAGTTAATCAAAACCGAAGGAGGGATCATCAAACCTTCATGGTGTATCCTCCCCCGGTTAGACAAGGACTTGGATATGATCCGAAACGAGACAACGGCATTCGTGGACAAGTCGTGCGTCTCGAATTCCCCAAGTTCAAAGGTGGCGATCCGATCGATTGGTTGTATAGGGCGGAGCAATTCTTTGCATACCAAGGTACGGCGAAAGAATACAAGGTGACGCTTGCGAGCTTCCATCTTGAGGATGCGGCGCTTCATTGGTTTCGAGCAGCCAATGCCATAGAGGCCATCGAAACTTCGGCTAAATTTTGCGCCGATATCACACGGCGATTTGGAGCATTGGGGTATAAAGACTTTGATGCTCTCCTCTCAAAAACAGTGCAAAAGACTACGGTTGGGGCATACCAAGAAGAATTTGAGAGGATTAGTAGCCGATGTCATCCACCATGGACAGATCAGCAACTTCGCAGCACCTTCATCTCCGGGCTGCGAGGTGACATACAAGCCGATGTGAGGGCTTTAAGGCCTAGAACCTTAAAAGAGGCCTTTGAGGATGCAGTGCTTATGGAAGACAAACATAGGGCCATGAAGATACACCTGAAACAGAGTTGAACGAGCCAAGGAAGCCGCAATCAATCCCAACCAACCAAAATGGCAGGAAACATCACCGGAGTACCAAGAGTTGCTGCTATAGTAGTACCTCCTCGAGCACCCTTGAAGCCATCCCAAGATGTGAAGTATGCACCTAGAGGTCCGGGACGAGCACTCACACCTGCCCAAGTAGAAGAAAGAAGGGCCAAGGGCCTATGCTTCCGTTGTTATGAGAAGTTTGTACCCGGCATCGCTGCGCTAAATCGATGGGATCAGTGATGCTAATCGATGGATTGGAGGAAGCTGAGGATGAGTTTGCAACTGAAAGTGCAGATGTGGCTGGACATCAAGGAGAAGAAGCTGAGGAGCAACCCGTGGAGGACATGATAGCTGAAATCTCCCTCTATGCCTATTCGGGGACAGCTGCGCCAAAGACCTTACGGGTGAACAGTGTAGTCAAGAAAACCACAGTGAGAATCTTGATTGACACTGGGTCCACCCACAACTTCATTGACAAGAGGCTCCTTAGGAAGATTGGG
Source organism: Typha angustifolia (assembly GCF_048772165.1). Lineage (NCBI taxonomy): Eukaryota > Viridiplantae > Streptophyta > Magnoliopsida > Poales > Typhaceae > Typha > Typha angustifolia. Next base: position 9,503,148 of record NC_133247.1, read on the forward strand.
CTCGAGTCGGAACCACGAAAGGGTTCGGTGTGACGATCGGAGATGGCACCACATTGCGAGCAGATTTTATTTGTGGAGGTGTGAAATTGAAGGTGCAAGGCCAAACTTTTACATTGGATCTTTATCCATTGGCCTTGTGAGGTGCCGAGATTGTTTTGGGGACTCAATGGCTTCAAAGCTTGGGGCCCGTAACATTTGATTTCTCAAACCTCACATTGACATTTCGGAGGAATGGACGAAGGGTGCTGCTGGATGGAAATCAACTACGGTAAGGGCCGACATTGCAACCACTTGTGGGTTTTCCTTGTGCAGGGGACCGAGCTTTACTATTGCAAATGGTTGTTGCTGAACCAGAACATCCACTACCAAGGGAAGTAGCCTCTGACATGGAAGAGCTGCTGTAGGAGTTTCAGGATCTCTTCAAGGAACCCCGAGGACTACCATCGAACCGTCGTCATGACCATCGCATCTAGATCATTCTAGGGGCTGAACCTGCAAATGTCCGACCCTATCGGTACCCGCATGTCCAGAAGGAAGAGATCAGTAAATTGGTGGAGGAAATGCTCGAGCAAGGGATCATTCAACCGAGTAGAAGTGCTTACTCATCGCCGGTGCTGCTGGTTCGGAAGAAAGACTGGAGTTGGCGGTTTTACGTCGATTACCGAGCCTTGAATACAATTACTATCAAGGACCGGTATCCAATACCGGTGATCGAGGAGTTGCTGGATGAGCTCACAGGGTCAGCCTACTTCAGCAAACTTGACTTAAGAGCGGGGTACCATCAAATCCGCGTCGACCCGGAAGATGTGCACAAAATGGCGTTTCGAACTCACGATGGCCACTACGAGTTCCGAGTCATGCCATTTGGGCTCACCAATGCACCGGCCACCTTCCAAGGGCTGATGAATGACCTCTTCCGCCCACTTTTGCATCGGTACGTGCTCGTCTTTTTTGATGATATTCTAGTATATAGTAGGAATTGGAGTGAGCACTTGCGGCACGTACGGGAGGTATTAAATATCTTGCGACAAAACCAGTTAAAAGTCAAGATGAGCAAGTGTCTTTGGGGAGAGTCACGAGTGGAGTACTTGGGGCATATAATCTCAGAAAAAGGAGTGGAAGCCGATCCAAGCAAGATCAAGAATATGGTGGACTAGCCGATTCCTACTAATCAGCGGGAATTGAGGGGATTCCTTGGATTGACAGGGTACTACAGGCGATTCGTTGCCAACTATGGCAAAATTGCTGCCCCGCTGACCTCCTTACTCAGAAAAGGTGGGTTTGAATGGACGGGCAAAGCAACGGAGGCCTTTGAAGCCTTGAAGACAGCTATGTCTACCGCTCCGGTTCTAGCACTACTAGATTTCGGTAAGCCCTTTGTGGTGGAGTGCGACGCTTTGGGTGAGGGCATTGGAGCAGTTTTGATGCAAGAGGGCATACCTGTGGCTTATATGAGCAAAGCATTGTCAAATCAGTCGTGACAGCTATCCACCTATGAGCGCGAAATGCTAGCGATTCAACACGCCGTCACCAAATGGCGACCCTACTTGATTGGCCAACAGCTTACTATCCGCACGGACCAGCGTAGCTTACCCTACTTCATGGAGCAATGTGTGCACAACCTAGCCCAACAACGGTGGGTCACGAAATTCCTTGGGTATGACTACGAATTAGTCTACAAAAAGGAGATTGAGAATCGAGCGGCCGATGCTCTTTCGCGCCAACCGGACACGAGTGAGCTTGCCTCTTTCTCAGCACCAACATTTCCTATACCTTCAGATATGTGGGGAACCAATGCAGAAGATCACACCCTGGAGGAGCTTGAGTCAGAGTTCAAAGATCGCTTCCCAAATTTCAAACCTTGAGGACAAGGTTGCGGAAGCATGGTGGATTAATAAGATTCGGACTTCACCGACGTCGTCTCGAGCATGGATTCACTTTAGGAGTGTTTTTGTTTCATGTTTTAGTGTTTAATTTCCATTAAAATAAGTTTTTTGTAAGTCGCGTTCGAACGCGGGTGGAGTGAGTTCGAACGCGGTTTGTGAACGGGGTTGTGAACGTGGGTGAAGAGAGTGCACTGTGCGTTCGAACGCGGTGCGTTCGAACGCATTGTGAACGCCTGCATCACGTTTGTAAATACCGAGAGGGGCGTTCGATCGCGCATTCGAACGCCTGCATCGCGTTTGCAAATCCAGTGGAGTGAACTCGGTGCGTTTGAACGCGGTTAGGTGAGTTCGAACGCGGTCGACGAAAATTGTATTTTTAGGGTTAATTTTGATTTGTTGGTTAGCCTTTAAAAGGATGTGGATGGCAACCTAAGTGAGGATTGATTATTGAGAATTGAGTTTTGCCTTGCCTCCTTCATCTTCTTCGCTCCCGTTCTTTCAATCCCCGGTGACGCCACTTCTAACCTTCCTCGACCGGCCAATCACCCTAGTCCCTTAGGGGTGGTCCTCTCCTCCCCCTTCTTTCAATCTATCCAACACTTGCCCTAACCCTTCCACCACCACTTTTTACCTGTGCCACCCCATTAATGCCGGTCCACCTTCAACCACCATTACCTAGGATCACATGCCTCCATCCACGGATCCAAAAGAGACCACTTGACCTTCATCCACTAATCGGACGATATCTCGAGATCCCCATATCCGATTTGCCTAAAACTAAATTTGTTGGAAAGTTCTTTTCTGGGTCTACAACATATCAAAGTTTTACGTCGATCCGACGGCGAAATATTTCGGGATCTTATTTCAAAGTTCCGTGCCAGATCTAGTCCAGATCAGGAAATTGGAATAGATCGAACCTTAGCCTAAGGGGAGATCGTATCAATTTGGTATTAGAGCTCCATAGCCCGAGGCGTGATCGTATCAAATAATATTTGGAAAAGTATTTGTTTGGTATGAAAAATACTGTAACATTGCATATGTAGAACCCTACATGTGTATTGCATACCTATTGGCATCATTGTGCATACCAAGCTACCAGCGTTGCATATGTAAATATAGCATTTCATAAGTACCTCCCTACATGTGTATTACATACGAATTGGCCTATTTGTGTATATCGAGCTAACTATATTTCATATACGTAAATATATCAATGCATAAGTACTACCTTACATGTGTATGGCATACCTATCGGCCTAGCTGTGTATACCAGGCTAATTGCATGGCGACATAAATATAGCAACACAAAAGTACCGCCTTTGCTTGTGTATGGCATACCTAACTCTCTATATGTGCATACCGAGCTAACCCTATTACATACTTATATATAGCATTGCATAAGTACCACCCTACATGTGTATTGCATGCATTGCATACATAGATTATTTTATTTTATTTACTATCTATTTTATCAATCTACTTTTGATCAAATCAAATGGATTTTAGTAATATTTTCTTCTTTACCTTCACTTTATATCACATCAAATATAATAGTTACACCATTATTCTAGAATACAAGTAAATATAGAAATTGTTATTCTTAGAATAAATCCCTCAATTTGGTATTAACAATTCCTACTTCATTATTACGAATTAGCCTAATCCGATCCGCAACAGTTTTAGACTCGATGAAGCACGTAACTTCCAAGGGGATTTGTGAACAATCTAACCAATGGATCCTTCTGAATTTTAGATATATTGTTCTCTTCGAGAGAGCTTTCCAACGAATCCAAGATCACAGGATTCGGATGGTTAGATCTCAAGATATCGACCAAATAGTGGTCGAAGGTCAATTAGATACTAGATTGATAGCCCACCAATGGCTAGATAGATGTTAGGTTTAGTTCTTGGTGTGAAGGGGAAGAAGTTGTTGTGGAAGAGGGTGGTTAGAAGCTGGAAGAGGCCGACCAAAGATTTGGGCGGTGGAAGAAGGGAAAGGAAGAGGGTGACAATGGCTAGAGACAAGTAGAGAAGGAGATAAAGGCCAAAGCCAATTCCAATATCATCATCATCATCATACTCCAATTAGGGTTTCCTCCACATATATATAGAGGCTCACACTAGGGACTTATCAACTAAATTAAACAACTCCAACAAATCCTAACAAATCAACAACTAAGTTAAAACCCGAATAAGCTAACTAAAACCAGTCTTCCTTATCTTCTCGGATATCTTCTCAGATTAAGCTTTCATTTTGTCACATATAGATTCTGAATCTGAAGAAGTCATGAATATTTCTAGATATGGAGGTTACAAACCTTATGCAACTAGTTTAATATTATTTGGATATGTGTAGAATATTTTACGAATATTTTCCTGAAACTACACAGAGTTAGATTTAGCTAATTAAACAAAATCCTGACCTGCTAAGACTCTAACTAAACCAAATAACCAAATAAGATAATTAGACTCAATCCATTGAACCTAATCTCCCTTTGATGTGATTCGATCTAACCCAGTTCACATCAATCCACCACGCTTCCAACCACCTTGTTCTCAAGGTGTCCATGGTGGTTCCCAAACCTTCCGTATTTGCCAAAATATTTCCCACCAACATCCCGAGTCCAAGAGCGCAAAACTTGTGGAAGAGGCCATGGCTCGGCCAAGTGTAACACAATGTATCGCGTTGATTTGTGCTCTACCAATTAGTCCAAGACTAAGATTTAACTCACCCATAATCTAATGTACACTTGAGTCTAATCAAGGCCTCGCGCAAGGGCTGATCTATTTAGGCTTTGACACATTGCTTATGGGCCGAGGAGGTTGTCCTTTAGATCAGTAAGAAACTTGATATGCAGCAATGACTAAAGGATCGGGCCGTCAACGTATCGGATCCTTGATATTTTTCAAAGCTTCAATGCCCTCAATCAATAGCTCAGGTGGCAATTGGTGATGGCAGACGACCGCTTTGGGATTCCTAGCTATTGGTGTGGGCATCAAGGTTTCTTTTGATGGTAATGCATACCTTAGTGGTCCTTCATCATGTTGTGGAGGTGCCCTCGATGTAGGTTCAACCCACGTTGCCATGGCTTGATCTAGTTCGATGGTTGCGCTTGCTCTCGTCAGTGTGCCACCTTGATTACCTTCCCCACGGTTGGTATGATTAGGTGTACGCCTTGGACAACTTTAGTTCATGTCCACAAGGATCGCCTTGATCTCCAACAACATTTGTGCCATGAGTGCTAGGGTTTGCGAGAGATAGGGAGGGCCTTTCGTCCGACCTCGTGAGCTCTGTTGAGATGGCAATCTTGATAGAGCTATGTGATCTGTCTCAATGCCTTGCTCGCTCATTTGCTTTACTATCTTTGATCTTGTCGTAGCCATGACGGTCCGAGGATTGTTGGCTCTGATACCAGTTGTTACAAACCAGGCTAATTCAATCTGCAATGGTTTTGGACTTGATGAAACACGTAACTTCCAAAGGGATTTGTGAACAATCTAACTAACAGATCCTCCTGAATTTTGGATATATTATTTCTCTTGGAGAGAGCTTTCTAATGAATAAAAGATCATGGCATTCGAACGGTTAGATCTCAAGATATTGATCAAATAGTGGTCAAAGATTAATTAGATATTAGCTTGATAGCCCACCAATGGCTAGATAGATGCTAGGTTTAGTTCTTGGTGTGAAGGGGGAGAAGTTATTGTGGAAGAGGGTGGTTAGAAGTTGGAAGAGGTCGACAAAAGATTTGGGAGGTGGAAGAAGGGAGGATGGAGAGGGTGCCAATGGCTAGAGACAAGTAGAGAAGGAGTTAAAGGCCAAAGCCAATTCCAATATCATCATCATCATTATCATCATCATCATACTCCAATTAGGGTTTCCTCCACATATATATAGAGGCTCACCCTAGGGACTCATCAACTAAATTAAATAACTCTAACAAATCCTAACAAATCAACAACTAAGTTAAAACCTAAATAAACCAACTAAACTAGTCTTCCGCATCTTCTCGGATTAAGCTTTCATTTCGTCGCATATAGATTACGAATTTGAAGAAGTCATAAATATAAAAGTTGTAGATATAGAGGTTGGAAACCTTATGTAACTAGTTTGATTTTATTTGGATATGTGTAAATTATTCTGCAAATATTTTCCCGAAACTGCACAAAGCTGGATTAAGCTAATTAAACAAAATTCTAACCTGCTAAGATTCTAACTAAATCAAATAACCAAATAAGATGATTAGACTCAACTAATTGAGCCTAATCTCTCTTTGATGTGATCCGATTTAACCCGGTTTGCATCAATCCACCACGCTTCCAACCACCTTGTCTTGATACGATCACGCCTTGGGCTATGGAGCTCTGATACCAAAGTGATACGATCTCCCCTTAGGCTAAGGTTCGATCTCTTCCAATTTTCTGATCTGGACTAGATCTGGCATTGAAATTTGAAATAAGATCCCGAAATATTCCGATGTCGGATCGATGTGACATTTTGATATATTGTAGCCCCAGAAAAAAGCTTTCCAACAAATCAAGTTTCAGGTGAATCGGAGTTGGGGATCTCGAGATATCGTTCGTTTAGTGGATGAATGTTAGGATGGTCTGTTTTGGATCCGTGAATGGAGGCACGAGATCCTAGGTAATGGTGATTGGTGGAGGACCGGCATTAATGGGGTGGCACCGGTGAAAAGGTAGTGGTGGAAGGGTTATGGGTGATGGAAGGGTTAGGGCAAGTGTTGGATAGATTGGAAGAAGGGGGAGGAGAGAGCCACCCCTAAGGGACTAGGGTGATTGGCCGGTCGAGGGAGGTTAGAAGCGGCGTCGCCGGGGATTGAGAGAACGGGAACGAAGAAGACGAAGGAGGCAAGGCAAAACTCAATCTCAATATTAAATAATCAATTCTGACTTTGGTTGCCATCCACATCCTTTTAAAGACTAACCAACAACTCAAAATTAACCCTAAAAATACAATTTTCACTAACCGCGTTCGAACTCGCCCGACCGCGTTCGAACGCACGATCGAACGCGCCTCTCGGTATTTGCGAACGTGATGCAGGCATTCACAGTGCGTTCGAACACACCGCGTTCGAACACACCGCGTTCGAACGCACAGTGCACTCTCTTCACCCACGTTCACAACCCCGTTCACAAACTGCATTTGAACTCACTCCATCCGCGTTCGAACGCGACTTAGAGAAAACTTATTTTAATGGAAATTAAACACTGATAAGATTGAGTTTTAGGATAAGATTGAGTTTTAGGATAAGATTGAGTTTTAGGATAAGATTGGGTTTTAGGATAAGATTGTGTTTTAGGATAAGATTGAGTTTTAGGATAAGATTGTGTTTTAGGATAAGATTGAGTTGTTGGTTAGCCTATAAAAGTATGTGTAGGGCAACCAAAATTAGGATTGAATATTGAGAATTGAGTTTGCCTTGCCTCCTTCATCTTCTTCGCTCCCGTTCCCTCAATCTCCCCGGCGACGCCGCTTCTAATCTCCCTCGACTGGCCAATCACCCTAGTCCCTTAGGAGTGGCCCTCTTCTTCCCCTTCTTCCAATTTATCCATCGCTATCCCTAACCTTTCCATCATCCATAACCCTTCCACCATCACTTTTACACCGGTGCCACCCCATCAACACCGGCCCTCCACAATCCACCATTACCTAGGATTTCGTGCCTTCATCCACGGAATCCAAAACAGAGTATCCTGACGTTCGTCCACTAAACGAACGATATTTCGAGATCCCCATCTCCGATTCGCCTAAAACTAGATCCGTTGGAAAGCTCTTTTCCGGGCCTACAACATATCAAAATTTCACAGCGATCCAACGGCGGGATATTTCGGGATCTGATCTCAAAGTTCCGTGCAAGATCGTATTAATCTTGAATCAGAGCCATAGCACCAAAAGAGGGTTCGTATCAATCTGGTATCAGAGCCTATAGCCGAGGAAGGATCGTAACAAGCTGGTATCAGAGCCACCGTTCCTCGGACAAGCGCTTCCAATGACGACCACCAGATCCATGGCTGCACGGCGTGATGATGAAGAAGAGATTCTCCCAATAGAGGAGGAAGAGACGATTGCGGGGACTTCCACCCGCGGAACCATCCGATCTAATCGGAATACGGAAGAGCCTAGCGTTCTATCCATGTTTGGGTCTATTTCAGAGCAGATTGCCATCAACAACCAGATGATGATGGAGATGATGCGGGAACTACGGGCGTCAAGGGAAGCAATGTCTAACGGGAAGGCACCATCGACCCCACGACGCGAGTCCACCCCCTTGAATCAATCCTCACCGGTTCAGCCTTTGCAACCACAAGAGCCGCTGCTACCACCACCCTATGGGCAGAGGCAAGCAAGGATGGTTACACCAGGTCCAGTTGCAGGTGAACCCATCCGACGAGCGAATCACCATGGAGACCACAATGGAGATCAAGATCCATGGGCGGGCCGATACGATCCGGAACCACGGCGAGTTGATCTAAACCGAAGGAGGGATCATCAACCCTTCATGGTGCATCCTCCGCCGGTTAGACAAGGAGTTGGGCATGATCTGGAACGAGACAACGGCATTCGTGGACAAGTCGTGCGTCTCGAATTCCCCAAGTTCAAAGGTGGCGATCCAATTGATTGGTTGTATAGGGCGGAGCAATTCTTTGCATACCAAGGTACGGCGGAAGAATACAAGGTGACGCTTGCAAGCTTCCACCTTGAGGATGCGGCGCTTCATTGGTTTCGATCAGCCAATGCCATTGAGGCCATCGAAACTTGGGCTGAATTTTGCGCCGATATCACACGGCGATTTGGAGCATCGAGCTATGAAGACTTTGATGCTCTCCTCTCAAAGACTGTTCAGAAGACCACGGTTGGGTCATACCAAGAAGAATTTGAGAGGATTAGTAGCCGATGTCATCCACCATGGACGGATCAGCAACTTCGCAGCACCTTCATCTCCGGGCTGCGGGGTGACATACAAGCCGATGTGAGGGCTTTAAGGCCTAGAACCTTAAAGGAGGCCTTCCAAGATGCGGTGCTTATGGAAGACAAGCATAGAGCCATGAAGATACACTGGAAGCAGAGTTGGACAAGCCAAGGAAGCCGCAATCAAGCTCTACCAAACATAGCGGCAGGAAACACTAGCGGAGTACCAAGAGCTGCTACTGCATTGATACCTCCTCGAGCACCCTTGAAGCCATCCCAAGATGTGAAGTACGCACCTAGAGGTCCGGGGCGAGCACTCACACCTGCCCAAGTAGAAGAAAGAAGAGCCAAGGGCTTATGCTTCCGTTGTGATGAGAAGTTTGTACCAGGGCATCGTTGTGCTAAACCGATGGGATCGGTGATGCTCATCGATGGATTGGAGGAAGCGGAGGATGAGCTTGCAGCTGAAAGCGCAGATGTGGCTGGACATCGAGGAGAAGAAGTTGAGGAGCAAAACGTGGAGGACGTGATAGCTGAAATCTCCCTCCACGCCTATTCGGGGACGGCGGCGCCAAAAACATTGCGGGTGAACGGAGTAGTCAAGAAGACCACAGTGAGAATCTTGATTGACACCGGGTCCACCCACAACTTCATTGACAAGAGGCTCCTTAGGAAGATTGGGCTCGAGTCGGAACCCACGGAAGGGTTCGATGTGACGATTGGAGATGGCACCACCTTGCGAGCAGATTTTATTTGTGGAGGTGTGGTATTGAAGGTGCAAGGCCAAAGTTTCACATTGGATCTTTATCCATTGGCCTTGCGAGGAGCTGATATTGTTTTGGGAACTCAATGGCTTCAAAGCTTGGGGCCCGTAACATTTGATTTCTCAAACCTCACACTGACCTTTCGGAGGAATGGAAGAAAGGTATTGCTGGATGGAAATCAACCGCGGCAAGGACCAACATTGCAACCACTTGTAGGCTTTCCTAGTGCAGGGGACCGAGCTCTACTATTGCAAATGGCTGTTGCTGAACCAGAACATCCCTCACCAAGGAGAATAGCCGCTGACTTGCAAGAGCTGCTGCATGAGTTCCAGGATCTCTTCGAGGAACCCCGAGGACTGCCGCCGAACCGTCGCCATGACCATCGCACCCAGATCGGGCCTAACCATGTAGTGGGTTCGACCTTACCCGAACCAATGGAGGAAGATGGCTCCACTGAGCCGGTTCGAGTCCTAAGTCGTAGGAGAAGACGCCAAGGATCCAGATTAGAGACTGAAGTGCTGATTGAGTGGCTGGGCAAACCTACTGACGAGTCTACATGGGAGCTAGAGGCAGACATCATGGATCGCTTCCCAAATTTCAAACCTTGAGGACAAGGTTGCGGAAGCGTGGTGGATTGATACGATTCGGACTTCACCGACATCGTCTCAAGTTTGGATTTACCTTAGGATAAGATTGAGTTTTAGGATAAGATTGAGTTTTAGGATAAGATTGAGTTTTAGGATAAGATTGGGTTTTAGGATAAGATTGTGTTTTAGGATAAGATTGAGTTTTAGGATAAGATTGTGTTTTAGGATAAGATTGAGTTGTTGGTTAGCCTATAAAAGTATGTGTAGGGCAACCAAAATTAGGATTGAATATTGAGAATTGAGTTTGCCTTGCCTCCTTCATCTTCTTCGCTCCCGTTCCCTCAATCTCCCCGGCGACGCCGCTTCTAATCTCCCTCGACTGGCCAATCACCCTAGTCCCTTAGGAGTGGCCCTCTTCTTCCCCTTCTTCCAATTTATCCATCGCTATCCCTAACCTTTCCATCATCCATAACCCTTCCACCATCACTTTTACACCGGTGCCACCCCATCAACACCGGCCCTCCACAATCCACCATTACCTAGGATTTCGTGCCTTCATCCACGGAATCCAAAACAGAGTATCCTGACGTTCGTCCACTAAACGAACGATATTTCGAGATCCCCATCTCCGATTCGCCTACAACTAGATCCGTTGGAAAGCTCTTTTCCGGGCCTACAACATATCAAAATTTCACAGCGATCCAACGGCGGGATATTTCGGGATCTGATCTCAAAGTTCCGTGCAAGATCGTATTAATCTTGAATCAGAGCCATAGCACCAAAAGAGGGTTCGTATCAATCTGGTATCAGAGCCTATAGCCGAGGAAGGATCGTAACAAAAACATGAAACAAAAACACCCCTAAAGTGAATCTATGCTCGAGACGACGTCGGTGAAGTCCGAATCGTATCAATCCACCACGCTTCCGCAACCTTGTCCTCAAGATTTGAAGTTTGTGAAGCGATCTTTGAACTCTGACTCAAGTTCCTCCATGGTATGATCTTTTGCATTGGCTCCCCACATATATGAAGATATAGGAAATACTGGTGCTGAAAATGAGGCAAGCTCACTTGTGTCCGGTTGGCGCGAAAGAGCATTAGCCACTCGATTCTCGATCAGCAAGTTCCAAGTCAAGCACGATCCTATCCGTCGCTGCGAGTCTATCGTAGGTATGCAAGACAGGGGGAGTGTGACCATTATCGCCTCAAAGGGGTTCATCCTCAGTCAAGCTTGGATACTTGTACTCCTACTAGCCCAAGGTGGAATTCGGGTCCATCTACATTGAGTCCACTTGGTCTCGGGTGGTCGAACCACTTGACTCAATGTCAGTTCAGCAATAGAAATCTGGTGCATCCGATTGTGCTCGGAAGGTCGAGTTATATGCAGTTGGTGGATCCGGATTAGGTCCTCCCAATGACTCGAGTTAGGTTCAGTGACATCCATTTGCAATAGTAGAGCCCGGTCCCCTGCACAAGGAAAGCCCACAAGTGGTTGCAATGTCGGCCTCTGCCGCGGTTGATTTCCATCCAGCAGCACCCTTCGTCCATTCCTCCGAAATGTCAGTGTGAGGTTTGAGAAATCAAAGGTTACGGGCCCCAAGCTTTGAAGCCATTGAGTCCCTAAAACAATGTCGGCACCTCGCAAGGCCAATGGATAAAGATCCAATGTGAAAGTTTGGCCTTGCATCTTCAATTCCACACCTCCACAAATAAAATCTACTTGCAATGTGGTGCCATCTCCGATCGTCACATCGAATCCTTCCGTGGGTTCCGACTCGAGCCCAATCTTCCTAAGGAGCCTCTTGTCAATGAAGTTGTGGGTGGACCCAGTGTCAATCAAGATTCTCAAGGTCTTTGGCGCAGCTGTCCCCGAATAGGCGTGGAGGAAGATTTCGGCTATCATGTCCTCCATGGGTTGCTCCTCAGCTTCTTCTCCTTGATGTCTAACCACATCTGCACTTTCAGCTGCAAACTCATCCTCAGCTTCCTCCAATCCATCGATTAGCATCATCGATCCCATCGGTTTAGCGCAGCGATGCCCGGGTACAAACTTCTCATCACAACGGAAGCATAGGCCCTTCCTTGGCTCTTCTTTCTTCTACTTGGGCAGGTGTAAGTGCTCGTCCTGGACCTCTAGGTGCATACTTCACATCTTGGGATGGCTTTAAAGGTGCTCGAGGAGGTACCACTATAGCAGCAACTCTTGGTACTCTGGTGATGTTTCCTGCCGTTACGGTTGGTTGGGATTGATTGCAGCTTCTTTGGCTTGTCCAACTCTATTTCAGGTGTATCTTCTATGTTTGTCTTCCATAAGCACTGCATCCTCGAAGGCCTCCTTTAAGGTTCTAGGCCTTAAAGCCCTCACATCGGCTTGTATGTCACCCCGCAGCCCGGAGATGAAGGTGCTGCGAAGTTGCTGATCCGTCCATGGTGGATAACATCGGCTACTAATCCTCTCAAATTCTTCTTGGTATGCCCCAACCGTAGTCTTTTGCACTGTTTTTGAGAGGAGAGCATCAAAGTCTTCATACCTCGATGCTCCAAATCGCCGTGTGATATCGGCGCAAAATTCAGCCCAAGTTTCGATGGCCTCTATGGCATTGGCTGCTCGAAACCAATGAAGCGCCGCATCCTCAAGGTGGAAGCTTGCAAGCGACACCTTGTATTCTTCCGCCGTACCTTGGTATGCAAAGATTTGCTCCGCCCTATACAACCAATCGATCGGATCGCCACCTTTGAACTTGGGGAATTCGAGATGCACGACTTGTCCACGTATGCCGTTGTCTCGTTCCGGATCATGTCCAAGTCCTTGTCTAACCGGGGGAGGATGCACCATGAAGGGTTGATGATCCCTCCTTCGGTTTTGATTAACTCGCCGTGGTTCCGGATCGTATTGGCCCGCCCACGGATCTTGATCTCCAAGTGGTCTCCATAGTGGTTTGGTCGTCGGATGGGTTCACCCGCAATTGGACCTGGTGTAACCATCCTTTCTTGCCTCTGCCCAAAGGGTGGTGGTAGCTGCGGCTCTTATGGTTGCAAAGGCTGAACCGGTGGCGGTGGGTTCAAGTGGGTGGACTCGCGTCGTGGGGTCGATGGTGCTTTCCTGTTCGCCATTGCTTCCCTTGTCGCCCGTAGTTCCCGCATCATCTCCATTATCATTTGATTATTGATGGCCATTTGCTCGGAAAGAGACCCCAACACGGTTTGAACGCTAGGTTCTTCCGTATTCCGATTAGATCGGGCGGTTCCGTGGGTGGAAGTCCTTGCAACCGTTTCTCTCTCCTCTATTGGGAGAATCTCTTCTTCATCATCTCGCCATGCAGTCATGGATCTGGTGATCGTCATAGGAAGCCCTTGACTGAGGAACGGTGGCGCTGATACCAAGCTTGATACGATCACGCCTCGGGCTATGGAGCTCTGATACCAAAGTGATACAATCTCCCCTTAGGCTAAGGTTCGATCTCTTTCAATTTCCTGATCTGGACTAGATCTGGCACGGAACTTTGAAATAAGATCCCAAAAATTCCGATGTCGGATCGACGTGATAATTTGATATGTTGTAGCCCCGGAAAAGTGCTTTCCAACAAATCAAGTTTCAGGCGAATCGGAGTTGGGGATCTTGAGATATCATTCGTTTAGTGAACGAATGTTAGGATGGTCTATTTTGGATCCATGGATGGAGGCACGAGATCCTAGGTAATGGTGATTGGTGGAGGACCGGCGTTAATGGGGTGGCACCGGTGAAAAGGTGGTGGTGGAAGGGTTATGGGTGATGGAAGGGTTAAGGCAAGTGTTGGATAGATTGGAAGAAAGGGGAGGAGAGGGCCACCCCTAAGGGACTAGGGTGATTGGCCGGTCGAGGGAGGTTAGAAGCGGCGTCGCCGGGGATTGAGAGAACGAGAACGAAGAAGACGAAGGAGGCAAGGCAAAACTCAATCTCAATATTAAATAATCAATTCTGACTTTGGTTGCCATCCACATCCTTTTAAAGGCTAACCAACGACTCAAAATTAACACTAAAAATACAATTTTCGCTGACCGCATTTGAACTTGTCCGACCGCGTTCGAACGCACCGCGTTCAAATGCACGATCGAACGCGCATCTCGGTATTTGCGAACGTGATGCAGGCGTTCACAATGCGTTCGAACGCACCGCGTTCGAACGCATAGTGCACTCTCTTCACCCATGTTCACAATCCCGTTCACAAACCGCGTTCGAACTCACTCCACCCGCGTTCGAACGCGACTTACAGAAAACTTATTTTAATGGAAATTAAACACTAAAACATGAAAAAAAACACCCCTAAAGTGAATCTATGCTCGAGACGACGTTGATGAAGTCCGAATCGTATCATGTCCTCATGGTGTCCATGGTGGTTCCCAAACCTTCCATATTTGCCGAATCATTTCCACCAACATCCGAGCCAAGTCCAAGAGCGCAAGACTTGTGGAGGAGGCTGTGGCTCGGCCAAGTGTAACACAATGTAGCGCATTGAATTGTGCTTGACCAATTAGTCCAAGGCTAAGATTTAACTCACACACAATCCAATGTACGTTCGAGTCTAATCTAAGCCACGCACAAGGGCTGATCTGTTTAGGTTTTCGCACATTGCTTATGGGCTAAGGAGGTTGTCCTTTAGATCAGTAAGAAACTTGATGGGTTAGCCATGACCATAGGATCGGGCCGTCGACGTATCAGATCCTCGATATTTTTCAAAGCTTCAATGCCCTCAATCAATGGCTTAGGTGGTGATTGGTGATGGCTGACGACCGCTTTGGGATTCCTAGCTATTGGTGTGGGCAGCAAGGTTTCTTTTGATGGTGATGTATACCTCAGTTGTCCTTCATCATGTTGTAGAGGTGCCCTCAGTGTAGGTTCAACCCATGTTGCCATGGCTTGATCTAGTTCGATGGCTGCGCTTGCTCTTGTCAGTGTGCCACCTTGATTACCTTCCCCACGGTTGGTATGATTAGGTGTACTCCTTAGACGACTTTGGTTCATGTCCGCAAGGATCGCCTTGATCTCCAACAACATTTGTGCCATGAGCGCTAGGGTTTGCGAGAGATCAGGAGGGCCTTTCGTCCGACCTCGTGAGCTCTGTCGAGATGGCAATCTTGACAAAGCTATGTGGCTTGTCTCCATACCTTGCTCACTCGTTTGCTTTGCTACCTTTGATCTTGTGGTAGCCATGATGGTCAAAGGATTGTTGGCTCTAATACTAGTTGTTATGAACCAGGCTAATCCGATTCGCAATGGTTTTGGACTCGATGAAGCATGTAACTTTCAAGAGGGTTTGTGAACAATCTAACCAACGGATCCTCCTGAATTTTGGATATATTGTTTCTCTTGGAGAGAGCTTTCGAACGAGTCAAATATCACAGGATTCAGACGGTTAGATCTTAAGATATCGATCAAATAGTAGTTAAAGGTCAATTGAATACTAGCTTGATAGCCCACCAATGGCTAGATAAATGCTAGGTTTAGTTCTTGGTGTGAAATGTGAGAAGTTATTGTGGAAGAGGGTGGTTAGAAGCTGGAAGAGGTAGACCAAAGATTTAGGAGGTGGAAGAAGGGAGGAGGGAGAGGGTGCCAATGGCTAGAGACAAGTAAAGAAGGAGATAAAGGCCAAAGCCAATTCCAATATCATCATCATCATCATCATCATCATCATCATCATACTATAGTTAGGGTTTCCTCCACATATATATAGAGGCTCACCCTAGGGACTCATCAACTAAATTAAACAACTCTAACAAATCCTAGCAAATCAACAACTAAGTTAAAACCCGAACAAACCAACTAAACCAATCTTGCTTATCTTCTCGGATATCTTCTCGGATTAAGCTTTCGTTTCGTCATAGATAGATTCTGAATCTGGAGAAGTCATAAATATAAAAGTTGTATATCTGGAGATTGGAAACCTTATGCAATTGGTTTGATATTATTTGGATATGTGTAGAATATTCTGTGAATATTTTTCCGAAATTACACAAAGTTGGATTTAGCTAATTAAATAAAATCTTAACCTACTAAGACTCTAACTAAACCAAATAACCAAATAAGATAATTAGACTCAATCTATTGAGCCTAATCTCCCTTTGATGTAATCCGATCTGACCCGATTCACATCATTCACCTATATTCCTAATGTCAACAAGGCCTTGGTGGGTTGCGGTAGGTCGCAGTCCACTACCTCAAACCCGCAGTCCACTACCTCAAACCCGTAGTCCATTTCCTCAACCAATACAAGACTAGGCCTTAAAAACCAGTCCAGATCGTGGGCCATGGGTTAGCCCAATAAAAATATTTATTTTTCTTATTTGTTTTAGCTATCTTTCCATAATTTATGTCCCACTATTTTATTAATATAAATTTAGGATAATACAAAAATTAAGTTTACAAAGTTTAGACTTATTAATCCCTATAATTTTGGTATTAATGCCTTAAATTGTAATTATACCTCTGATGACTAAATTTGATTAGTATAAAGTAATATTATAAACTTGGAGATTAAATGTGAAGACCAACTCAAACCTATTCGGACTTAGAGTGACAAGCATAATTTATGTAATAAGGTAGCTAATTCTATAAGTTCATCTTTCTTATATATTATTTTATTTTCATAAATTATTAGATCCATTATCATGCAAGAAGGATCTCAAGACACAAGTTGAGCCCGAGAGTTGAGGAGAGCTATATCTAGATACATTTTAGGCAAGTTAGATCTTATATTTGTCCATAAATAATATAGATGATTGATAATATATTTTCCATATCTAATTATAACATATTCCTTGTACGTGCATTTTGTTGCTTACTAATTATGAATTACTATTTAAAATATTTTCTACTATATGATTTTTATAATAACAAATATTCTAATCTACTACTAAAAGTTATTTGCTAAATATAATAATTCTTGTAGTGATGGCTATGACATAAATTGTATGATAGAAGATATTATACCACTTGCATGTATTGTTACTTAATCAAGTCCCGACTAGATAGTGCCCTCCACTCACTATGCTCGGGATTAAGGATGGAGTATATTATATAGTACTTATCTAATTAGTGGTCTACATCTGAGATTACTAGCCTGTGTAGCATTTAGGTGATCACACTGCCTTATTTGAAGACCAGACTATGATGATAGTAGAAAGACAGTTTTGGGATAGGATTATAGTTCTAGCGGTACTTGATAGCATAGGGTTAGATTAAGCTATGTATTAATATTCTTATTGTATGTGATAGCTATGTGCAATGATTATGCTACATGTAATAGTTCTGCTATGTGCAATGATTTACTAGAGCTGTGATGATGAAGATATAATCTATGCTTATGATTGGGGTCCTTAGTTGAATTGATGGCAACAATTGATCATATGCAACGTTGCTAAGCATGCATGGTCAATATTAGTGCTAGATTAATATTTCTCCTCATTTTTATGTTTGCTACATGTGAATTATGGCTTTGTATGAATATGTTGAGAAATAATCATCTATGACTCTATGTGACCTTATCTTGAAGAAATGAGGAATATATTTAACTCGTGATTTTAGAGTGTGTGTTTCAGCTCTACTCCTCTCACAAAGTTAAATTTGTATTTATTATGAAGAGAACTTCTATATATGTCTGAGTGTTAAGCTTTAATAGAGGATGATCTTAAAGCACCAAAAGAGTTGAACTGAGTCTACGTCGCTACAACCACGATATATGAAGAGTTTGAGGCATTATCTGTACCGACATACTAACTATGAACTAGGCATGGAGATAATCTATTCATAGAGTAGTTAATCAAGATATACTTGGAGCAAGAGACGTGAGTTTTAATAGTTAGATTACGAATTGTCTACTTGGTTGTAAATACTTCTTGTTTCTACAAAAAATACGATATAGATTGATCCAATTTATGTGAATTTATAATTTTTTTTCTCCAGATGCACTAAGGTTTTTGATCTTAAAATTTATTTTATTGCATTTTGTTGTGCTTTTACTTTTTCTACCCTCACTCGGCTTTTCATCTTCTTCTCTTACTTTGATTTTGTCTTACTAACCTTAGTTCGGTTTTCATAGTTAGAGTAATATTCTGGATTCTATCTTATACTCTATTTTATTTTTCAAAGTTCAATTCTTATTCTGTTTTTTTAAACCTAATAAATTTAATTTTTCTAAACCAATTTAAATTTGGTTTTGGACTTTTAACTTAGTCATTTATGTTTTATATATCTAAACTTAGTTAAAGGCCACTTAGTTAGCGGAGAGTTCAGAATCATGCTTAATGCTTAGTGATTGCTCGAAGGATATCTACAGAGTTTGTAATACTTATCAGCAGTGTGACCACCAAGTAACCTTCTTCTTGCCTGATCTGATCAAGGATGATAGGTGAGATTACCTCTACTAACCAAGGCGGTGGAGTCAAGGTTGAGAATCTCAACCGGGGCAAGATATCTCATTATTTCTTCCTCTTGTATTACAAGAGCAAACACTTAGTTAATAAGTGGCAATGGATCCATGAGAAGGATTTGGCGAGATATATTATAGAGAATGAGAGTAGTTGAGGCCTACTAAAAAATGGAGACATATATACTCCAGCTGTTGGTAGTCTACTACTCTTCAAGAGCATCACAAGAATAATCAAACGAGAGGAAAATTAAGCAACTCATCCCAATTTCAACTTGGTAAAATGAGTACTCACTGAGTTTTAGCTTTGTATGAGAGAGTAAACCTCTGATACTATAATAGATAATTAGTTGACCTAAAAGTTTAAGCAGATAAATAATTGTCCAATAATTTACATCATGTCTTTAGCTTGTTCTCTCATATGTAACTCTTAATACCGCATGTAAAAAAATTATTAATAAAAAGATGAGCGTCCGTACTGTAAATAAATAATTTATTAAATATTAACATTAATATCTAGAAGAGGAAATAAATCAATAACATTTATTAGACTAACAATACCCATACCATTGAGCTAGCTAATCAAATGCACAATCTTGGACCAATTTGTACTTTTTTTTTTCTAATTAGACGCAATTTTAAAACATTTAAGAGAGCTAGACGCAATAATACCCAATCCAACTGCGTGAATTTATCACGTGTAATGATTGGGATCATATGCTTTATATCGACAGCTTGTAAACAGTTGTCGAGATCATCATGTCGAAAAAGACCTCCATAAATTAATTGCCAGCTTGCACCTCACAAACCCAATTATAATGGGTTTGTTTGGTTGTGGAGAAAAAAATTAAAATTGAAACAAAATGAGGAGTTATTCTTTAGCTGATAGAAAGGTATCAGTGCTGAAATAAAAATATAAAGTAGATTATGTTTAGCTGTGATAATTAGAATAAGAGAAACCTGTGACCAATTGACCTTATTATCATTTTCTAGTTAAATGTAAATACATATCTGTTATCTACTTTTTCTAAAAAAAAAATAGTAAATAACTTTAAAATTAAATATGAATTATTTTATTTTATAATTATTGAATTATCTTCTCGGATTATTTTTTACAATTCTTGATCGAAAAATAAGTTTATTTAATGATTCATAATTAACAAAATATAAATTTATCAAAAACAGAAATGTGTAGGCTTATTGTAATAAAAGGATAAAAAGGTCATTTGAGAATGGGTGGAGTTATTCCAAAATCTTAAAATAACTGTATTCCAGCCAAAACACGAAATAGAGGTATTTTAGAATTTAGGATTTATTCTATTTTCTTATTCTAAAACTTTATCTGTTGTTTAGCACATCTAATCTAAAATCAAAGAGGTTTATTTTAGAATTGAGCTCTTATTTCGTCCAACCAAATGCCCTTGTGACTTGTTAATCAATCACCTGCCCTCTTTCATTTGATGTACGAATAATACATATTAGATTACAAATAAAATTAATAATTTGATATTAACCTTTAATTTCTCCTATGTTAGTTTGTATCTGGTTATTGCTCTAATAGTAAATAGATAATATTACCTTTAGCTAACAGATAGGTATAGAATGCTCTATACTAGGATAGAGACAATCAAATTAAATACACCCACACAAAGTAGTCAATTTCATTCATCATCAGCTACACAAAGAGCCACATAAGCTGATACCTTTCAAAGGTCCTCTTCAGACAACAACATCACAGCATTCAATGTGATTTAGCTTTCCCAAGAGAGCCAAGAAGCAAAGGCCGAAAACTCCAATCCTCTTGTCGCTTGTGGGTGTAACTAATTTAGTCTGGATGAGCCTGTTTCTGCTTGTGCATAGCTCAAAATTAATTTCGAGTTAAATTTTATTTAGATTTGACCCAATTTTATTCGAGCTTATTTGTAAGCCTCAATCGAGCCAACCTCTTTTCAAGCCGGAAATAAATTGAGCTGAACTAAGTTTGAATTATATAAGACTTCGTTAAAGCTTGAAATTTAAAATTTAACCTATAAAATATAAATAACAATACACCTCTATATATAAAAGTAATCATCAAATTATCAAAATAATAATAGACATCACATCAATTTTATATTTTAATATAGAATTAGTTATCAAAATTTGGCTAGCAACTTTAAGCAAGCCTAAATTTGCACATTCATATTATAAGTCACTTGTCACATACCAAATATTTCAATAAATATTCAACATCCAAATTTATACTAATTGTTACTTGCCATTTGGCAAATATTACAATAAAACATTCAACATAACACAAAACAAAATAGATTTAATAAAATCATAACCCTTGGACCATAAATCTTACAGACACGAGTGAAGATAAAAGTGAGTGTAAGATTTGGTTGGCTACAAGGAACTAATCTTAAAAATTGCTATGGTATGGCTGCTTTCAGCTTGCCAACCCATAAAATCTTTCTTTTCGTGAAGCAACCTCGGGTCCTCCCATACCTTCTAATGAGGCTTTTGAAGGGGAAATTTTTGATATGGCAGTCAAGCTGCTAAAAATGGTAGTAATTGCCAAAGAAGCAACCCTCACACAAGGAGTAAGTGCAGTCCCTGATAGAGAAGTAAATGTGGGGACCAAAAAGCGAAACAAGACTACTAGGATAAATTCCAACATCTTAGGCTCAATTGTTTAGCGAATCTAAGCTCCATAATGATGCAAACCAAATCACCTCGAGTCACATCATAGGGGACATTGGACTCGATAAATTGAATTTATTTATCTTTTAGTTAATTTATTTTCATCTCTTATGTAAGTCTTTAAGACAAGTTCTAATTAAGTTAAATAAGTCCTTAAGATAAGTCCTAGTTAGATCAAGCAAACTCTTAAAGCAAGTATTATTTAAGTCAAGTAAGCATTTTAAGATAAATCTTTGTTTGACTTAGTCTAAAGTTAGCCTCTATAAATATATATAGAGTGCAGCCCTAATAATCAATGAATTAAGAAAGACTTGTTGGCTTAAGCCTTGTCGCACATAGTTCCTCCTCATCTTAGTTGATGGCTACAACTTCTCCCACCTCCTTTCTCGCTAACTAGTGTCACCTCTTCCATTGGCAATATCTTATCTAGCTCCTAATCTCCCTCGTCCACCGCACCACCCTTGTCCTTATGTGACGGCCTCCTCTTCTTTGTCTTCTCTTCCTCTCAAGTAGCAGAATTTATCCTAACTTTTGGCCACTTTTGAGTTGATATCTCAAATCCAATGGAAAATTTTCTTCTAAAGCGACAACAAATCCAAATTTTAGGAGAAGCCAATAGTTAGATAGTTCAGAATCACCTTCCAAACTTCTGTCATCAAATTTGTCCAAAAACTAATTCGAATCGGATCATGCCAATTCATATCAATTTGGTTTCAGAGCTAGATCTAACTCGAATATAAAAAGAGTCTGAATAACAAAGACGTAGATTGGAAAGTTATGAAGCTATTCTAATTGGTCTCGTAATTTTCACGTATCAAGATAAATATTTGGCAAATATTCTCCTTTAAATGTGAAGAATTATTCGTGATTTAGATCGACTCCAAGTCAATTTGTATCAATTAGTATCAAAGTGGTCAAACATCAAACCACCATTGAAATGTTGAGAATAAGATGGTTGAAGGTGTGGTGCATTGATGCAAACTAGAGCAGCTCAGATCACATCATGAGGGTGATGGGCTCCATGGATCAAATATATTTATTTTTTAATTAATTTATGCTCATCTCTTATGTAAGCCTCAGGCAAGTCCTAGGTAAATTAAGTAAGCCATTAAGGCAAGTCCTAGTTATGTAAAGTAAGACCTTAAGGCAAATCCTAATTAAGTTAACTTAGCCCCTAAGATAAGTCCAATTTAAGTTAAGCAAGCCCTTGAAGGCAAATCCTAGTTTGAATTAATCTAGGATTAGCCTTTATAAATACATGTAAAGTGCAGCTCTAATAATTAATTAATTAAGGAAGACTTATTGGCTTAAGCCTTATATCTCCTCATTCTCATCTTAACAAACGACTATAACTTCTCCACCAATCGACGCCACCTCTTCCATTGGCAAGGTCTTGTCCAACTCCTAATCACCCTAATCCGCCAAATCATCCTTGTCCCTAAGGGCTGGCCTCTTCTTCCTTGTCTTCTCTTCCTCTTAGGTAGTCGAATTTATCCTGACCTTTGGCCACTCTTAAATTGATATCTACAGATCTAACAAGCCAAACTCTAAGATCTCAAATCCATTGGAAAGCTCTACTTTAGAGGGACAACACTTCCAAATTTTAGAAGGATCAAATGGTTAAATCATATGGAAACACCTTCCACACTTTTATGCTCAAATCTGTCTAGAAAATAATTCAAATTGGGCCAAGCCAGTTTGTATCAATTTGGTATCAAAGCTAGATATAATTTGGATCTGAAAAGAGTCTGAATACCAAAGATGTAAGTCATAAAGTTGCAAAACTATTCCAATTAGATCGATCTAGAGAAGCTACAGGCCAGCTGCTTAGAGTGGCAATTCAGTTTGATAAGTAAATATCTCAGATGCCCCACACCTCCTACCTATCTCATTAAGGAGACTACCCTATGTTGGAAACCGACTGGTAACCTCCAAGTGATCAAAATGGCAGTGGGATTCTTCACCTTCAAGTTTGCCATCGATATGGACATGATCATTGTTCTCATAGAGGGACATAGACGTTTAGAGGTGCAATCCTAAACCTGATCCCTTGGAGGCCAAACATTCAACTCCATGTTGAGGAAATCAAAACTAATCCGGTCTAGGTCCAATTCATCGTGCTGCCTTATTAGCCTCAAGATATCCTCCTTGATGTTGTCTTTGACATTGGTAAACTACATAAGATCAATGCCTATACTTTGGCTATAATGCATCGTCGTCTGGTTCAACTCTGTTTAAATTGATCATAACGCCCAATTAAAACCGTCCACTAGTTGAAAACAAAATTTTCTAGGATGTTGCTTATGAAAACTTGCCTAGGGTTTGCTTTTTAGTTGCCATATTCTTGTGGCTTGCGAGATTGCCTCGATGGCCAAAGTTCTGGAGAGTCACCACAACCTAGGGGGCCATTAGCTCAAAATACCAATGATGGTGGTGGCTTTACTATGATTTCTCCTAACCCTAACACGCTCCTTGATACGATTTGGACTTCACTGATGTCGTCTCGAGCATCGATTCACTTTAGGAGCATCTTTGTTTCTAGTTTTATTGTTTAATTTCTAAGTCACGTTCGAATGCGGGTGGAGTGCGCTCGAACGCGGGTGGAGTGCGTTCAAATACGGTTGTGAACGTGGCTGTGAGAGTGTAAATTGTGCGTTCGAACGCACTATGAACGCCTGCATCGCGTTCGCAAATCCAGAGAAGTGGGAAACAGGTGTGTTTGATCGCATGTTCGAATGCCTGCATTGCGTTCGCAAATCTAGAGAAGAGCGAACTCAGTGAGTTCAAACACAGTCAAGTACGTTCGAATGCGATCGGCGAAATTGTATTATTTAGGGTTAATTTTGAGTTGCTTGGTTAGCCTCTAAAAGGGATGTGGATGGCAACCAAAGGCCATTATTAAAGAATTGAGTTTTGCCTTGCCTCCTTCGTCTTCTTCGCTCTTGTTCTCTAAATCCTTGGCGACGCCGCTTCTAACCTCCCTCGATCGGCCAATCACCCTAGACCCTTAGGGGCGGCCCTCTCCTCCCCCTTCTTCCAATCTATCCAACACTTGCCCTAACCCTTCCATCAACCATAACCTTTTTCATCACCACTTTTCACCGGTGCCACCCCATTAACGCCGGCCCACCTCCAACCACCATCACCTAGGATCTCGTACCTCCATCCATGGATCCTGAAAAGGTCATCCTGATGTTTATCCACTAATCGGACGATATCTCGAGATTCCCACATCTGATTCGTTTGAAACTTGATTTGTTGGAAAGCTCTTTTCTGGAGCTACAACATATCCAAATTTCACATCGATCCAATGGCAGCATCTTTAGGATCTTATTATAAAGTTCTGTGCCAGATCTAATCCAGATCAGAGAATTGGAAGAGATCGAACCTTAGCCTAAGGGGAAATCGTATCAAGTTGGTATCAGAGCCACCGTTCCTCAGACATGCACTTTCTATGATGACAACCAGATCCATGGCTGCACGGTGAGATGAAGAAGAAGAGATTCTCCCAATAGAGTAGGGGGAAACGGTTGCAGGGACTTCCACTCACGGAACTACCTGACCTAATTGGAATACGAAAGAACCTAGTGTTCAAGCCGTGTTGGGGTTTTTTTTCTGAGCAAATGGTCATCAACAACCAGATGATGATGGAGATGATGTAGGAATTATGGGCGACGAGGGAAGCCATGGCGAACGGGAACGCACCATCGACTCCACGACGCGAGTCCACTTCCATGAATCCATCGCCGCCGGTTTAGAATTTGCAACCACAAGAGCCATTACTGCCACCACCCTATGGGCAGAGGCAGGCAAGGATGGTTCCACTAGGCCCAGTTGCAGGTGAACCCATCCGACGAGTGAACCACTATGGAGATCACCTTGGAGATCAAGATCCATGGGTGGGTCAATACGATCCGGAACCACGGTGAGTTAATGAAAACCGAAGGAGGGATCAACAACCTTTCATGGTGCATCCTCCCCCGGTTAGATAAGGACTTGGACATGATCCGGAATGAAACAATGACATCCGTGGACAAATTGTGCGTCTCGAATTCCCCAAGTTCAAAGGTGGCAATCCGATCGATTGGTTGTATAGGACGGAGCAATTCTTCGCATACCAAGGTACGGCACAAAAATACAATGTGACGCTTGCGAGCTTCCACCTTGAGGATGCAGCGCTTCATTGGTTTCGAGCAGCCAATGCCATTGAGGCTATCGAAACTTGGGCTGACTTTTGCACCGATATCACACGGCAATTTGGAGCATCGATGTATGAAGACTTTGATGCTCTCCTCTCAAAGATGGTGCAAAAGACTATGGTTGGGGCATACCAAGAAGAATTTGAGAGGATTAGTAGCCGATGTCATCCACCATGGATGGAGCAGCAACTTCGCAGCACCTTCATCTCCGGGCTGCGGAGTGACATACAAGGCAATGTGAGGGCTTTAAGGCCTAGAACCTTAAAGGAGGCCTTCAAAGATGCGGTGCTTATGGAAGACAAACATAGGGCCATGAAGATACACCAGAAACAGAGTTGGACGAGCCAAGGGAGCCGCAATCAAGCTCAACCAATGATAGCGGCGGGAAATATTACGGGAGTACCGAGAACCACTACTGCGATGGTGCCTCCTTGAGTACCCTTGAAGCCATCCCAAGATGTGAAGTACATACCTAGAGGCCTAAGATGAGCACTCACACTTACTCAAGTGGAGGAATGAAGAGCCAAAGGCCTATGCTTTTGTTGTGATGAGAAGTTTGTCCTCGGGCATCGCTGCGCTAAACCAATGGGATCGGTGATGCTAATCGACAGATTGGAGGAGACCGAGGATTAGTTTATATGTGAAAATGCAGGTGTGGCTGGACATCAAGGAGAAGAAGCTAAGGAAGCCAAAATCTCCCTCCACGCCTACTCGGGGACAACTGCGCCAAAGACTTTGTGGGTGAACGGTGTAGTCAAGAAAACCACAGTGAGAATCTTGATTGACACCGAGTCCAACCACAACTTCATTGACAAGAGGCTCCTTAGGAAGATTGGGCTCGAGTTAGAACCCACGGAAGGGTTCGATGTGACGATTGGAGATGGCACCACATTGCGAGCAGATGTTATTTGTGGAGGTGTGGAATTGAAGGTGCAAGGCCAAACTTTTACATTGGATCTTTATCCGTTGGCCTTGCGAGGTGCTGACATTATTTTGGAGACTCAATGGCTTCAAAGTTTGGGGCCTGCAATATTTGATTTCTCAAACCTCACACTGACATTTCGAAAAAATGGTCGAAGGGTGCTGCTAGATGGAAATCAATCACGGCAAGGGTCGACATTACAACCACTTGTGGGCTTTCCTTGTGCAGGGGACCGAGCTCTACTATTGCAAATGGATGTTGCTGAACCAGAACATCCACCACTAAGGGAAATAGCCACTGACATACAAGAGCTGCTGTAGGAGTTCAAGGATCTCTTCGAGGAACCCCGAGGACTGCCGCCGACCCACCGGCACGACCATCGCATCTGGATCATTCCAGGAGCTGAACCAGCAAATGTCCGGCCCTATCGGTACCCGCATGTCCAGAAGGAAGAGATCAGTAAATTAGTGGTGGAAATGCTCGAGCAAGGGATTATTTAACCGAGAATAAGTGCATACTCATTGCTGGTGCAGATGGTTGGAAGAAAGATGAGAGTTGACGATTTTGCGTCGACTATCAAGCCTTGAATACAATTACCGTCAAGGATCGGTATCGAATATCGGTGATCGAGGAGTTGCTAGATGAACTCACAGGGTCGGCCTACTTCAGCAAACTTGACTTAAGAGCGGGGTACCATTAAATTCGCGTCGACCCGAAAGATGTGCACAAAAAGGCGTTCCGAACTCACGATGGCCACTATGAGTTCCAAGTCATGCCGTTTGGGCTCACCAATGCACCGGCCACCTTCCAAGGGCTGATGAATGACATTTTCCGCCCGCTCTTGTGTCGGTACGTGCTCGTCTTCTTTGACGATATTCTAGTGTATAGCAAAAATTGGAGCGAGCACTTGCGGCATGTATGGGAGGTATTAAAAATCTTGTGACAAAACCAATGTTAATGTTAGGTTTTTTATTTATTGGCAATTTTGTACAAAATATTCTAAGTGTATTCTTTCATGTATTTGAGCTTTACACAAGTCTAGAATATCTCTGGTGTGAAGAATTGCAAGATCATTGGAGAAAAGCCTCGCGTTCTCACCGCGTTCGAACGCGGGCACTGCGTTCACACAGACAGAGAGCCGCGTTCACAAGCACGTTCGAACACGGGCACTGCGTTTACACAGACAGAGAGCCGCGTTCACAAGCGCGTTTGAACGCGGGCACTGCGTTCACACAGACAGAGAGCTGCGTTCACAAGCGCGTTCGAACGCGGGCACTGCGTTCACACAGACAGAGAGCCACGTTCACAAACGCGTTCGAACGCGGGTACTGCGTTCACACAGACCGACAGCAGCGTTCACAAACGCATTCGAACGCAACCTGAAGAATTCAAGCTGTCGCGTTCGAACGCACTTGGGCCCGTTCGAACGCACCTGAGATTAAGTTAGGCCGTTCGAACGCACTCGGGCTGCGTTCGAACGCACATATGAAGTTTGCAATTTATTGGATTTTCGTGAGTACGAATATGACTTGGATTTGGCTCTATCTTGGAGATCATATATAAGGATAGTGTTGCCCTAACCTAGGGTGGTTGAAGAAGATTATTCAAGGAGACTTTTTGGAGGCTACATCGGTTCTTCAACAAACAAGGCCCTTCGCATCTACAAATCTTAATCTTTCGTCTTAAGGGCTATCTAGACAAAAGATCAATCTCGAGGGCTACTGAGATTGGACTTCAATCACAAGAAGCAGTGAATCGTGGGTTCTAGCGATCAAGACTGAGAGGAACAAAGTCGTTTGGATCGACGGGTTGTTTTGTGAGTCAGTCTTGTAACTACTACTATCATAGTGATTGGTTTTGATCCGAGTTTGGATCCGCGGTTTTTTTTCCCGTTTGGGTTTTCCACGTTAAAATCTTGGCGTTCATCTCTACTTTCGTTTTTAATATTTCTTCTGACTTTTACTTAAGCGAACGAGAAATATCATTGCCTAGAGATTAGATACATACGTGTGTCTAGGGATTTATTTTTTCAATTGGTATCAGAGCGGGTTCTCTCACTCTTTGAGAGAGATCAAATAGGCATGGATTTTCATAGAGATGGACCCTCATCTATTAGACCTCCTATTCTAGATGGATCAAATTATGGATATTGGAAAGCTAGGATGAGAGCTTATTTGAAGTCTATAGATGAGAGAGTTTGGATGGCCATTATGAACGGTTGGAGTCCACCAACGTACATGGTGAATGATGAGTTAGTTGAGAAACTGATTGAGTCATGGGATAAAACAGATTATGAAAAAGTTGGCTGGAATAGCAAAGCAATAAATGCAAGTTTTAGTTGTGTTTCCTCGGAAGAATTTAGAAGAATATCTACTTGTGAAATAGCAAAACAAGCCTGGATGATCTTAGAAACAACTCATGAAGGTACTATGGCTGTAAAACTTTTGAAACTTCAGAGGTTGACTACTAATTTTGAAACCCTACATATGGAGGAGAATGAAACATTTGATGAGTTCTATGCAAAGTTAAGTGATATAGTCAACTCCAGTTTCCACCTAGGAGAGAAAATTCCTGAAAATAGAATTGTCCGTAAGATCCTTAGGTCTCTTCCAGAAAGGTTTCAGGCGAAAGTTACAGCTATTGAGGAAAGTAAGGACATTGACTCTATGAAAGTTGAACAATTGGTAGGAAATCTACAAACATTTGAGTCCAGTCTTTCAAAACCGAGGAAGTCCAAAGGGATAGCTCTATCCACTGTTGAACAAAATTTAGAGGAGTCTGAAGATGAAGGTGATTTAGATGTTGAGATGTTGGCTATGTTTGTCAAAAAGTTAAATAAATTCTTTCGGAAGCCAAACAAGTTGAATACTGAAAAGTTTAAAAAAAATAAAACTTTTGTGAAAAAGAAGAATACTGTGACTTCGAATACAGGTGGTAGCAACAATAATATCAAACAGAAAAATAAGAATTCTAAAAATAAAGTTTAATGTTTTGAATGTTCTGGTTTTGGACACATCGCACAAGAATGCCCTAATCGTCTTAAGAGAAAGGGCAAAGCTATGAAAGTTACTTGGGATGATTCAGATGAATCTAATGATGATTCTGATAAAGACGAAGAAAACTTTGTAGCCTTTGCCTCTTCTCTGCTTAATACTGACTCTGTTGATGATACTGATAGTACAGATGATCTTGATATGCTACCGGCTGAGGAAGATGAATCTGAAATTCAAAAGGCATATAATGACTTGTACTTGGAGTCGTTTAAACTCAAGAAAAGCAATCTTAGACTACTTCAACGACTCAAGGAAATTGAACCAGAAAGAATTTAATTTGAGGAGAAGTACAAATTGGAGCTTGAACGTGTCAAAGACCTTTCTGAACAACTTGACAATCCGAAAAATAAAATGAAGGCTGATGAAATTGAACTAGAGCGATTGCATAAGGAAGTTACTTTTCTAAAAGGGAAGAACAAACTGGATGAGATTCTAAAAGCTCAGATCTCTGGAAAAGACAGGTATGGTGTTGGATATACTGGTAATTCAAATAATAATAAAACTGTTTTTGTTTCTGCAGGTAAACAAAAGGAAGAATACCTGAAGCCATCAATCGTATTTTCAAAGCAATACTGGATGAATCCTTCAAAATTGAAGTTGAATCTACAAACTGGTGAATCTTTGACGGCACCAAAGGTAAACTTTAGTCACACTCCTCGACAAAAGGTGAGTAGAAAAGGGTTTGTTCCGACATTCTATCATTGCGGCATTCTAGGGCATATTCGACCTCATTGTAAATTTTTGTAAAAACCTAGAACTGCTTTCATTTATGGGATGAAAACAAAAACCATATGGGTCAAGAAAAGTGATTTGAAATGTTATGTTGTGCATACAGCCTTGAAAGCTTTAAATTCTGATTTATGGTATTTAGACAGTGGCTGTTCAAGACATATGTCGGGTGACAAGTCGTTATTTTCTAATCTTGAAAAACATGAAGGGGGAGTTGTGACATTCGGAGATGGTAATTCATCAAAGGTAATAGGTAAAGGAAAGGTAAATACTCTAGGGATTCCTCGTCTCGAAAATGTTCTTTATGTAAAGGGCTTGAAAGCAAATCTACTAAACATTAGTCAATTTTGTGATGAAGATTATGAGGTAAAATTCTCCAAAAATGATTGTACTGTTCTAAATCATGATGGTAATGTTATATGTTATGGATCTAGAATATCTGATAATTGCTATGTCGTTGGAACTTCACATAAACTGAAATATAACAGTGCGTCTTTCGACATTGCAGATCTTTGGCATTAACGTCTTGGACATGTGAATCACAAAGAATTATTTACTCTGTCCAAACATGAAGTGGTAAGAGGAATACCTAAGATAAAAGAAATATCAAAAAGAGTGTGCGGTTCATGTCAAATTGGAAAACAAATTCGTATCTCACACAAGAAGGTAAATACAGCTACTACTGACCGTGTGCTACAATTAGTTCATATGGACTTGATGGGACCAACAAAAACTGAAAGTCTTGGAGGTAAACGCTATATATTCTTAATGGTCGATGATTACTCCAGATATAACTGGGTTGCCTTTCTACGTGAGAAGTCTGAAACCTTTGAAGTTTTTAAATCACTATGCTTAAAATTGCAGAATGAAAAATCTACAACCCTAGTTAGGATTCGTTCTGATCATGGTAGAGAATTTGAAAATGAAAATTTTTCTATATTTTGTGATTCTCTTGGTATTCAACATGAGTTTTCAGCTCCTATAACTCCACAACAGAACGGGATTGTTGAAAGAAAAAATCGAGTTGTGCAGGAAATGGCTAGGGTTATGCTTCACGCTAAAAAGGTTACTCAAAGGTTTTGGGCAGAGGCGGTCAATACAGCGGTACATGTGATAAATCGTGTTTATCTAAGACCAGGTACAAATATGACTGCTTATGAAATCTGGAAAGGTAAGAAACCTAGTGTTAAGTATTTTCGAGTTTTTGGTAGTAAATGTTATATCTTGCGTGATCGAGAATATTTGACTAAATTTGACACTAGAAGTAGCGAAGGCATCTTCTTGGGGTACTCGAATAATAGTAGAGCCTACAGAGTATTTAACCTTGAAACTTCTACTGTTATGGAATCTGCTAATGTTATGATAGATGAATCCTCGACTGACTTAACTAAAGCTACTTCTATTTCTGTTTCTATAGATACATATTACGAAGAAATAGGAAAGGAGCTTGATCTGGAAATGGAGAATCAGGACGAGGACAAAGTTGAAATGAACAAAAATGACTGCAACGTACCGGAACCATCTGCTAGAGTGAAATCAAATCATCCACTGTCACAAGTGATAGGAGACTTGAATGGACCAATTAAGACAAGACGACAAATCCAAAGTGAGGTATCATTTACTTGTTATACATCTTCTTTTGAACCTAAAAATGTGAAGGAAGCATTGTTAGACGATTCTTGGGTAAATGCTATGCATGAGGAATTAGAGCAATTTTCTAGGAATGATGTTTGGTATTTAGTTCCTAGACCTAAGAATGTGAACGTTATTGGAACAAAATGGATCTACAAAAATAAAAGTGATGAACATGGCAATATAGTTCGAAATAAAGCTAGACTAGTAGCACAGGGATACACTCAGGTTAAGGGTATAGATTTTGATGAGACATTTGCTCCTGTTGCTAGATTAGAGTCTATTCGTATACTGCTTGCCATTGCTTGTCATTTAAAATTTAAATTGTTTCAAATGGATGTTAAAAGTGCTTTCTTAAATGGTATCCTGAATGAAGATGTTTATGTGGAGAAACCTAAGGGTTTCGAAGATCAAAAATTTCCTTCTCATGTTTTTAAATTGAAAAAGGCTCTTTACGGGCTAAAACAAGCTCCAAGAGCTTGGTATGAGAAGTTGACCACCTTTTTAGTAGATGCGGGGTTCACTCGAGGGGGAGTGGACAAGACATTATTCATCAGACGTGAAAACAAGAGTTTAGTTGTGGCACAAATATATGTAGATGACATTGTCTTCGGGGCGACGAGTCAATTATTAGCTAAGGAGTTTGCTGATCTCATGCACAGTCATTTTGAGATGAGTATGATGGGTGAGTTGAAGTTCTTTTTAGGGCTTCAAATTACTCAATTGGAGAGAGGGATTTTTATCGCTCAAACCAAGTATGCTAAGGATCTTGTGACTAAATTTGGTTTAGAAAATGCAAAACATGCTAGAACTCCTATGAGTACAACTACCAAACTAGGTAAGGACATGTCAGGAAAAAGTGTTGATCAGACAGTGTATAGGAGCATGATCGGTAGCCTTTTGTACTTAACGGCTAGTAGACCTGACATTGCATTTAGTGTCGGTGTGTGTGCTAGGTTTCAGTCTGAACCCAAGGAGTCACATTTGTTTGCTCTAAAACATATCATAAAATATGTCAGTGGCACAGTTGATTTAGGTATCTGGTTTACTTATAACTCGGGTGCTATCATATCGGCATACACGGATTCTGATTGGTCAGGTTCATGTGATGATAGAAAAAGTACTTCAGGTGGATGCTTTTATATTGGAAACAATCTGGTTGCTTGGCACAGTAAAAAACAAAACTCGATATCTTTATCTACTGCAGAGGCTGAGTACATTGCAGTAGGAAGTTGTTGTTCTCAGTTACTATTGATGAAACAGATGGTCAAGGATTATGGCATTGAACAAGATACTATGGTGCTTTATTGTGACAACATGAGTGCTATTAATATATCGAAAAATCCTGTTCAACACTCGCGTACAAAACATATTGATATCCGACATCATTTTATACGCGAGTTAGTTGAAGACAAAACAATAGCACTAGAATATGTTGAGACGGAGAAACAGTTGGGTGACTTGTTTACAAAACCTTTGGATTTACAGAGATTTGAGTATCTTCGTACTTCTTTAGGGATTTGTGCTTTGGACTGATTTTATTGGGATGTGTGTTCTTTTTAGTTTGCGAGTTTCTTTTGTTTCATTTTTTTTTGTTTTCATTTACTCTGAAATTTTCTTTGGTTTTAGTTTCAGATTTATCGAGAGTTTTTGTTGTAAATAATAAAAAAATAAAAATAAAAAACAAAGAAAATTGATGCACTCCTAGATTCAATAATATCCTCTTGACATAAAAATATGATTTTTCTCTTGATTATGAGTTATTATAGTCAATTTTGTTATCTTGTAGTATATTGTTTCAATTTTGAATTTGTCACTCCCTCGACTTCTATAATAATAAATTTTTAATGCCTCATAACGTATGTGTATTCTTGAGTGAGCATGATATCATGAATATTTTTTTAAATAGCTCTCTATTAACTTTGATTTGCACAGTTTGACCTCATGCTTAGTTACCAAATATATTTTTATAAAAGATCAATAAAAAGGGCTACAATGAGTTAGTGTGAAAGCCGTCTTGTTTCGAGTCCAGTTTGACTCCGTACATTATTTACAAATTTAAAAAAAAAATGATATATGTGAATTTCTTCTTGCACATCATTTGATTTGTACTACAAGAAAAGGGCTACCTACTCATGTGTGAAAGCCATCATTGCACATATATTGTTCAATAAAAAAATTACAGGAAAAATTCCTGCTGTATTATGGAGAATAAGTCGAAAAGTGCAAACTTTCTATACTAAGTCGGTTTGACTACTGTGTTGCATCATTGTTTATATAGTAAAGTTTGTTTAAGAAGATTGGTTCATGTTATCTATGCTCATCTTGCATATGTATATCGTTATGATCAATCAAGATTAATGTAATTTTGAGTGATGCATTCGAATTGATTATAATATG
This sequence comes from Typha angustifolia, assembly GCF_048772165.1. Lineage (NCBI taxonomy): Eukaryota > Viridiplantae > Streptophyta > Magnoliopsida > Poales > Typhaceae > Typha > Typha angustifolia. The sequence continues at coordinate 9,537,336 of NC_133247.1, forward strand.
CTTTTGATGATTTGATTGATCTTGTATGACTTATTTCATTTGATTGTCATATTCTATGTCTTGATTATATTTTGGAATTCTAGAAGTGCATCTCCAAAAAATTTTTTACCTTGTTTTTAGTTAAAAAAAAAAAAAAAAAAAAAAAAGGGCGTTCGAACGAGGATTGTTAAGTTCGAACGCGGCGCGTTCGAACGCGCGGACTGGTGCGTTCGAACGCACGCGTGGGTTCTTTAAATATTGCGTCCGAACCCAAGGGTTTCATCTTCCATTCTCCAAACCCTAAAAACCCTTCATTTTCCCCTTCTCAAATCTTCAAGATCTTGGTGTTTTTCATCGAATTTTTCACTTCAAATCCTTTTTGGGGGTCGATCTCCTCCGGATCTAGTGTCTTTCAACCAAAATTTTGAGTTTCTCCCCACATTTGCAAGGTATGATCATCCATTATTCTTTTTCAATAAACTTGTTTGATTTTGAGTGATTTGTGCGTTCTCAACTTTTGATTACGATAATGTTCAACTCTTGATGATTCTTGTGAGATTGAACGTGATATCTTAGCATTTTTCAAGTGCAAGATGTTTTTCCTTTTGGGGCTTCATGGTTTTTCCCATTTTTCTTTGGATTTCTTGCTATTTTTTTTGGTTGCTTTCGGAGATGTATTGAATATTGAAACGTGTTTTCTTTTCAAGAATGCCTAAGAAAACGACGGTGACCAAGAAACCAAGGCCGCCTTCCTCGCCATCCTCGGCTCCCAAGTTTTCTTCATCAACTGCTGAGGGTCGTTACAAGCATAATTTTGGCACCCGTCCTGTTATCTGTGAAAGACCCGTAGTTATATCTGATTTTTCTGAGTTGGGGATTGAATAGATCTTTACTGAACGTGGATGGTTATCAGTGTGTCGGATGAGCAGGACTGCTTATGTGGAAGTTGTTCGAGAATTCTTTAGTAATGCCACGATTTCTGATCACTGTATACGTTCTACTGTTCGTGGTGTATCTATATACCTGGATTCCGATATTATTCGTGCTGAACTAAGTTTGCCTGATGGTGAGTTTCAGTATCCGACGTCTGCTCCACTCCCTGATATAAATGACTATGCCGGTACAGTCCTGATCAAAGGGGAACGTTGGAAAGGTAACATGATGCCGCATGCAAGGCTGACATCTGTGGCTCGCATGCTTCACCTCTTTTGTCTGTACAATGTCACCCCCAAGACTCGCCATTCCAGCATTAGTTTGGATCGTGCGTTCCTTCTTCATACCATGTTATCGGGAGTCTCTATTGACTTAGCTGTCGTGATCTATGATTCCATTCTCTCAGCTGCACAGAAAGAAGCACCTCGTGAGGGATTACCGTTTGGCATTTTTCTTACCACTTTGTGCACTCAGAGTGGGGTGCGAGTAGATGCTTCGGAACCTTCTCTTACTTCGCAGAAACCATTGGATCGGATTACTCTGAAGCGGAGTCAAGCTCACGACCAGACGTCTCCTCTCAAACCGTCCTCTTCCGCCGCTGGTCGGTCATCGCATCTCGACAGTTCTGATGATAGCTCTGCCGATGACTCATCTCCCACTGAGGGGGAGCTACCACAGTACTCGGACCAGTTCGATCAACTTAGTACTCAAGTGCAGGATCTCTATTCCGCGGTGAATGATCTACGTACTGAGCAAGTCCGTCAGGGAACTGTACTTGATTCCGTGTTGACGATTCTTCATCGTCAGTTTCCTCCGAGTTCCTAGTCTTTGGCATTTGTGCCAAAAAGGGGGAGAGTGTCTCAGTGTTTAAGTGTCTAGGTGTGTAGGGGGAGTATGGGCATAGGGGGAGTTTAGTGGAGTTTACTTGATGGTTGAACTTGGCATTTGAAACTTAACTTAACTTGAAGTAATTGTGATAACGTGTGTTTAATCTTTGTCTGTTTAAATTTTTGCTCTTGTGATAACTTGTGTTTTGATTTTTTTTTTATTTCAAGTTATTTTCACTTGATCTTGGATTGGTATATGTTTCCTTGCAGGGATTGATGTGCAAAATATTCTAGACTTGTTGATTGCTCAGTTTGAAGTCATTGTAATATCTTGTAACCTAAGTGTTTTGTCACAAATTGCCAAAGGGGGAGATTGTTAGGTTTTTTATTTATTAGCAATTTTGTACAAAATATTCTAAGTGTATTCTTTCATGTATTTGAGCTTTACACAAGTCTAGAATATCTCTGGTGTGAAGAATTGCAAGATCATTGGAGAAAAGCCTCGCGTTCTCACTGCGTTCACAAACGCGTTCGAACGCGGGCACTGCGTTCACACAAACAGAGAGCCGCGTTCACAAGCGCGTTCGAACGCGGGCACTGCGTTCACACAGACAGAGAGCCGCGTTCACAAGCGCATTCGAACGCGGGCATTGCGTTCACAAACGCGTTCGAACGCAGGTACTGTGTTCACACAGACCGAGAGCAGCGTTCACAAACGCGTTCGAACGCAGGTACTGTATTCACACAGACCGAGAGCAGCGTTCACAAACGCGTTCGAACGCAGGTACTGTGTTCACACAGACCGAGAGCAGCGTTCACAAACGCGTTCGAACGCAACCTGAAGAATTCAAGCTGTCCCGTTCGAACGCACTTGGGCCCGTTCGAACGCACCTAAGATTAAGTTAGGCCGTTCGAACGCACTCGGGCCGCGTTCGAACGCACATATGAAGTTTGCAATTTATTTGATTTTCGTGAGTACGAATATGACTTGGATTTGGCTCTATCTTGGAGATCATATATAAGGATAGTGTTGCCCTAACCTAGGGTGGTTGAAGAAGATTATTCAAGGAGACTTTTTGGAGGCTACATCGGTTCTTCAACAAACAAGGCCCTTCGCATCTACAAATCTTAATCTTTCGTCTTAAGGGCTATCTAGACGAAAGATCAATCTCGAGGGCTACTGAGATTGGACTTCAATCACAAGAAGCAGTGAATTGTGGGTTCTAGCGATCAAGACTGAGAAGAACAAAGTCGTTTGGATCGACGGGTTGTTTTGTGAGTCAGTCTTGTAACTGCTACTGTCATAGTGATTGGTTTTGATCCGAGTTTGGATCCGTGGTTTTTTTTCCCGTTTGGGTTTTCCACGTTAAAATCTTGGCGTTCATCTCTACTTTTGTTTTTAATATTTCTTCTGACTTTTACTTAAGCGAACAAGAAATATCATTGCCCAGAGATTAGATACATACGTGTGTCTAGGGATTTATTTTTTCAGTTAAGATGAGCAAGTGTCTTTGGGGAGAGTCACGTGTGAAGTACGTGGGGCATATAATCTTAGCAAGAGGAGTGGAAGCCGATCCAAGCAAGATGAAGAATATGGTGGACTGGTCGATTCCTACTAACCAACGGGAATTGAAGGGATTCCTTGGGTTGATGGGGTACTACCGGCGATTCGTTGCCAACTATGGCAAAATTGCTGCCCCGCTGACCTCCTTACTCAGAAAAGGTGGGTTTCAATGGATGGGTAAAGTGACATAGGCCTTCGAAGCCTTGAAGACAGCTATGTCTACCGCTCCAGTTCTAGCACTACCGGATTTCAGCAAGCCCTTTGTGGTGGAATGCGATGCTTCGGGTGAGGGCATTGGAGCAGTTTTGATGCAAGAGGGCACACCCATGGCATATATGAGCAAGGCATTGTCAAATCAGTCGTGACAGCTATCCACCTACGAGCGCGAAATGCTAGCGATTCTATACGCCGTCACCAAATGGCGATCCTACTTGATTGGCCAACGGTTTACTATCCACAAAGACCAGCGTAGCTTACCCTACTTCATTGAGCAACGTGTGCACACCCCAGCCCAACAACGGTGGGTCATGAAAGTCCTTGGGTATGACTACAAATTAGTCTACAAAAAGGGGATTGAAAATCGAGTGGCCGATGCCCTTTCGCGCCAACCGGACACAAGTGAGCTTGCCTCTTTTTCAGCACCAACATTTTCTCTATTTTTAGATGTGTGGGGAACCAATGCAGAAGATCATACCATGGAGGAGTTGGAGTCAGAGTTCAAAGATCGCTTACCAAATTTCAAACCTTGAGGACAAGATTGCGAAGCGTGGTAGATCGATACGATTCGGACTTCACCGATGTCGTCTCGAGCATGGATTCACTTTAGGAGTGTCTTTGTTTCCAGTTTTATTGTTTAATTTCCTAGATAATAAGTTTTCTGTAAGTCGCATTCGAATGCGGGTGGAGTGCGTTCGAACACGGTTGTGAACGCGGCTATGAACGTGGTTGTGAAAGTGTGCACTATGCGTTCGAACGCCACATTCGAACGCACTATGAACGCCTGCATCACGTTCACAAATCTAGAGAAGTGGGAAACAAGCGCGTTCGATCGCGCGTTTGAACGCTTGCATCACATTCGCAAATCCAGAGAAGAGCGAACTCGATGCGTTCGAACACTGCTAGACGTGTTCGAACGCGGTCAATGAAATTGTAATGTTAGGGGTAATTTTGAGTTGTTTGGTTAGCCTCTAAAAGGGATGTGGATGGCAACGAAAGGTCATTATTGAAGAATTGAGTTTTGCCTTGCCTCCTTTGTCTTCTTCGCTCTCGTTTTCTCAATCCCCGGTGACGCCGCTTATAACCTCCCTCGACCAGCCAATCACCCTAAACCCTTAGGGGTAGCCCTCTCCTTCCCCTTCTTCCAATATATCCAACACTTGCCCTAACCCTTCCATCAACCATAACCTTTCCATCACCACTTTTCACCGGTGCCACCCCATTAACGCCGGTCCACTTCCAACCACCATTACCTAGGATCTCGTACCTCCATCCACGGATCCTAAACAGACCATCCTGATGTTTGTCCACTAATCGGAGTATATCTCAAGATGTCCACATCTGATTAGCCTGAAACTTAATTTGTTGGAAAGCTCTTTTCTGGGGCTACAACATATCCAAATTTCACATCTAGCCAACGACAGTATCTTTTGGGATCTTATTACAAAGTTCCATGCTAGATCTAGTCCAGATCAAAGAATTGGAAGAGATCGAACCTTAGCCTAAGGAGAGATCGTATAACTCCTAATCCCATTTATGAAGAAATGGTCTGTCTCACCTATACTGTGATTTTCGCTTCACAAGAAAGGGCGAGAGCGAAAGACATTCACATCCAAGAGGAACCTCTTGACCTAAATGTCATTCCTGGATCACAATTGATGTCCTACCATCATAAGAAGTTGGCTAAGGCCTCCCCCTCCCCCCACCTTGTGCAAGTTGCCATGCTTGTAAAGCCAAGAGGGAGGAGGTAGGGCATCAAATGCCAACTACATGACTAGGACCATGAAGAGGCCGACCATTAGGGTTTAGGTCTTACTGATAAACTTTGAGCTAGCTCAGAACTTAAGGGAGAAGTCCCCAGGTCAACCACACCTATGGTGGAATAATGCATCTTCTTAGTTGGAATTGCAAAGGAATAGCCAAGAGGAAAGACTATTTGTCTCTATTAAGTATTTTCTCCTCTGACTCTCTAAATAATTTTATTTTGCTTGAACACCATACTTCTTCAAGATCTTGCTTTTTCTGCACAGGAGGAGGCCGACATGGGAGGGGATTTTCATCCCAAGAAATGGTGAGTAATAGGAGGTATTATCGTCTATTGGCGTATTGGGTTTCTGAAGGTATCTCCAATTTCATATTCCTCTTAGACTCTGCATTGTGTTGTTTCTGAGCAATGTAAACCACATTAGTTACTCTCCTCTATTTATGTCAATAATAATTCTGTTGATAGAAACTGGCTCTAGCATGAAGGTAGTTTCATGAATATCCATAATATGCCTTGGTGTGTTATTGGTAACTTTAATTGTATCATAAATTCTTAGGATAAGTGTGAGGGTTCTCTCTTTAGACTCAGTTACTTAGTCAAGGCTCTTAGAAATTGTTAGGTTTTTTAATTGTTGGCAATTGTGTATAAAATATTCTAAGTGTATTTTTTACATGTATATGAGCTTTACACAAGTCTAGAAAATCTCTGGTTTGAAGAATTGCAAAATTATTGGAGCAAAGTTGGTGAGATCAAGTCATGCCATTCGAACGCACCAACGAAGTTTGAAAATATTGGACTTTTATGAGTACGGATAAGACTCGGATTTGGCTCTATCTTGAAGATCATATATAAGGATTGTGAAACCCTATCTCTAGGGGGGTGGAAGAAGATTATTAAAGGAGACTTTTTGAGGCTATATCGGTTCTTCAACGAACAAGGTCCTTCTCATCTAAAAATCTCAATCTTCCATCTTAAGGGCTATCTAGACGAAAGATCAATCTCGAGGGCTACTGAGGTTGGACTTCAATCACAAGAAGTAGTGAATCGTGGGTTCTAGCGAGCAAGACTGAGAGGAACAAAGTCGTTTGGATCGACGGGTTGTTTTGTAAAATCTTGGTGTTCATCTCTACTTTCATTTTTAATATTTTTTCCGACTTTTACTTAAGCGAACGAACGATATCATTGCCTAAAGGTTAGATACATACGTGTGTCTAGGGGTTTTTTCAATTGGTATCAGAGCAGGTTCTCTCACTCTTTGAGAGAGATCAGATAGGCATGAATTTTCATAGAGATGGACCCTCATCTATTAGACCTCCTATTCTAGATGGATCAAATTATGGATATTGGAAAGCTAGGATGAGAGCTTATTTGAAGTCTATAGATGAGCGAGTATGGATGGCCATTGTGAACGATTGGAGTCCACCAATGTACATGGTGAATGATAAATTTATTGATAAACCGATTGAGTCATGGGATAAGACAGATTATGAAAAAGTTGGCTCAAATAGCAAAGCAATAAATGCAATTTTTACTTATGTTTCTTTGGAAAAATTTAGAAGAATTTCTACTTGTGAGATAGCAAAAGAAGCCTGGACAATCTTAGAAACAACTCATGAAGGAACTCTGGCTGTAAAAGTTTCGAAACTTCAGAGGTTGACTACTAATTTTGAAACTTTATGTATGGAGGAGAATGAGACATTTGATGAGTTCTATGCAAAGCTAAGTGATATAGTCAACTCTAGTTTCAACCCAAGAGGGAAAATTCCTGAAAATAGAATTGTTTGTAAGATCCTTAGGTCTCTTCCAGAAAGGTTTCAGGCGAAAGTTACAGCTATGGAGGAAAGTAAGGATATCGATTCTATGAAAGTTGAACAATTGATAGGAAATCTACAAACATTTGAGTCTAGTCTTTCAAAACCAAGGAAGTCCAAAGATATGGCCCTATCCACAGTTGAACAAAATTTAGAGGAGTCTGATGATGAAGGTGATTTAGATGTTGAGATGTTGACTATGTTTGTCAAAAAGTTAAATAAATTCTTTCGGAAGCCAAACAAGTTGAATGGTGAAAAATTTGAAAAAAGCAAAACATTTATGAAAAAAAAGAATACTGCGAGTTCGAATACAGGTGGTAGCAACAACAATATCAAACAGAAAAATAAGAATTCTGAGAATAAAGTTTAATGTTTTGAATGTTCTGGTTTTGGACACATCGCACAAGAATGTCCTAATCGTCTAAAGAGGAAGGGTAAAGCTATGAAAGTTACTTGGGATGACTCGGATGAATCTGATGATGATTCTGAAAAAGATGAAGAAAACTTTGTAGCCTTTGCCTCTTCTCTACTTAATACTGACTCTGTTGTTGATACTGATAGTACAGATGATCTTGATATGATACCAGCTGAGGAAGATGAATTTGAAATTCAAAAGGCATATAATGACTTGTACTTGGAGTCGTTTAAACTCAAAAAAGCAATCTTAGACTACTTCAACGACTCAAGGTAATCGAACCAGAAAGAAATCAATTTGAGGAGAAGTACAAATTTGAACTTGAACATGTCAAAGACCTTTCTGAACAACTTGACAATGCGAAAAATAAAATGAAGGCTGATGAAATTGAACTAGAGCGATTGCATAAGGAAGTTACATTTCTAAAAGGGAAGAACAAACTGGACGAGATTCTAAAAGCTCAGATCTCTGGAAAAGATAGGTATGGTGTTGGATACACTGGTAATTCAAATAATAATAAAACTATTTTTATTTCTGCAGGTATACAAAAGGAAGAATACCTGAAGCCATCAACCGCATTTACAAAGCAATCTTGGATGAATGTTTCTAAACTGAAGTTGAATCTACAAACTGGTGAATCTTCAATGGCACCAAAGGTAAACTTTAGTCATACTCCTCGACAAAAGATGAGTAGAAAAGGATTTGTTCCAACATGCTTTCATTGCGGCATTCTAGGGCCTATTCGACCCAATTGCAAATTTTTGCAAAAAACTAGAAGTAATTTCATTTATGGGATGAAAACAAAGACCATATGGGTCAAGAAAAGTAACTTGAAATGTTATGGTGTATATACTGCCATGAAAGCTTTAAATTCTGACTTGTGGTATTTAGACAGTGGCTGTTCAAGACATATGTCAGGCGACAAATCCTTATTGTCTAATCTCGAAGAACATGAAGGGGGAGTTGTGACATTTGGAGATAGTAACTCATCAAAGGTAATAGGTAAAGAAAAGGTAAGTACTCCAGGTGTTCCTATTCTTGAAAATGTTATTTATGTTAAAGGATTGAAAGCAAATCTACTAAGCATTAGTCAATTTTGTGTTACGATCCTTCCTCGGCTATAGGCTCTGATACCAGATTGATACGAACCCTCTTTTGGTGTTATGACTCTGATTCAAGATTAATACGATCTTGCACGGAACTTTGAGATCAGATCCCGAAATATCCCGCCGTTGGATCGCTGTGAAATTTTGATATGTTGTAGGCCCGGAAAAGAGCTTTCCAACGGATCTAGTTTCAGGCGAATCGGAGATGGGGATCTCGAAATATCGTTCGTTTAGTGGACGAACGTCAGGATACTCTGTTTTTGGATTCCGTGGATGAAGGCACGAAATCCTGGGTAATGGTGGATTGTGGAGGGCCGGTGTTGATGGGGTGGCACCGGTGTAAAAGTGATGGTGGAAGGGTTATGGATGATGGAAAGGTTGGGATAGCGATGGATAAATTGGAAGAAGGGGGAGAAGAGGGCCACTCCTAAGGGACTAGGGTGATTGGCCTGTCGAGGGAGATTAGAAGCGGCGTCGCCGGGGAGATTGAGGGAACGAGAGCGAAGAAGATGAAGGAGGCAAGGCAAACTCAATTCTCAATATTCAATAATAATTTTGGTTGCCCTACACATACTTTTATAGGCTAACCAACAACTCAATCTTATCCTAAAACACAATCTTATCCTAAAACTCAATCTTATCCTAAAACTCAATCTTATCCTAAAACTCAATCTTATCCTAAAACTCAATCTTATCCTAAGGTAAATCCAAACTTGAGACGATGTCGGTGAAGTCCGAATCGTATCATTTTGTGATGAAGATTATGAGGTAAAATTCTCCAAAAATGATTGTACTATTCTAGATCATGATGGTAATGTTATATGTTTTGGATTTCGAACATCTGATAATTGCTATGTTGTTAGAACTTCATATAATCTGAAATGTAACAATGCAAAACATGCTAGAACTCCTATTAGTATAACTATCAAACTAGGAAAAGACACTTTAGGAAAAAGTGTTGATGAGACACTATATAAAAGCATGATTGATAGTCTTTTGTACTTAACTGCTAGTAGACCAGACATTGCATTTAGTGTCGATGTGTGTGCTAGGTTTCAGTGTGAACCTAAGGGGACTTATTTGTTTGCTGTGAAACGTATCATAAAATATATCAGTGGCATAGTTGATTTAGGTATCTGGTTTAATTATGACTCGGGTGCTATCATATCGGGATACACGGATTCTGATTGGGCTGGTTCATGTGATGATAGAAAAAGTACTTCAGGTGGATGTTTTTATGTTGAAAACAATCTAGTTGCTTAGCACAGTAAGAAACAAAACTCGATATTTTTATATACTACGGAGGCCGAGTACATTGCAGCAGCGAGTTGTTGTTCTTAGTTACTATGGATGAAACAGATGGTCAAAGATTATGGCATTGAACAAGATACTATGGTGCTTTATTGTGAAAACATGACTGCTATTAATATATCGAAAAATTCTGTTCAACACTCGCGTACAAAACATATAGACATCCGACATCATTTTATACGCGAGTTAGTTGAATACAAAATAATAGCACTGTAACATGTTGAGACAGAGAAACAGTTGGGAGATTTGTTCACAAAACCTTTGGATATACAGAGATTTGAGTATCATCGTACATCTTTAGGGATTTGTGCTTTAGATTGATTTTATTGGGATTTGTGTTCTTTTTAGTTTGCGAGTTTCTTTTTATTTCATTTCGTTTTTTAGGTTTTCTTTTACTCTGAAATGTTTTTTAGGTTTCAGATTTGTCGAGAGTTTTATTTTGTTTATAAAAACAAATTGATGCACTTCTAGATTCAAAAATATATTCTTGACATATAAGTATGATTTTTTACTTGATTATGAGTTATTATAGTCAATTTTGTCATCTTGAAGTATATTGTATCAATTTTAATTTTGTCACTCCCTCGACTTCTATAATAATGAAACCAAATTTAATGCACTCAAAACGTATGTGTATTCTTTAGTGAGCATGATATCATGAATTATTTTTTTAAATAGCTCACTATTAACTTTGATTTGCACAGTTTGACCTCATGCTTAGTCATCAAAAATTTGTTCATAAAAGATCAATGAAAAGGGTTACAATGAGTTAGTGTGAAAGCCGTCTTATTTAGAGTCTTGTTTAACTCAATACATTATTTGCAAATTCAAAAAATATATATATATATGTGAATTTCTTCTTGCACATTGTTTGATTTGTACTACAAGAAAAGGGCTACCTACTCATGTGTGAAAGCCATCATTGCACCTATATGTTTCAGTAACAAAAAAAAAATACAAGAAAAATTCCTGTCATGTTATGAAGAATAAGTCGAAAAGTGCAAAATTTTCTATACTATATCGGTTTGACTACTTGTTGCATCATTGTTAAATAGGAAAGTTTGTTTAAGATGATAGTTTCATGTTATCTATGCTCAACTTGCATATACTTATTGTTATGATTAATCAAGATTAATTTAATTTTGAGTGATGCATTAGAATTGATCATAATATGCTTTTGATGATTTGATTGATCTGTGTATGTCTTGTTTTATTTGATTGTCATATTCTATGTCTTAAATCTATTTTGAATTTCTAGAAGTGCATCTCCAAAGTCTCTTGATCTTGATTGATTTCGTGCGGTTTCGAGTTTTGATAACATTAAAGTTAATATCTTGATGTTTCTTGTGCGATTGAACGTGATAACTTAGCATTTTCAAGTGGAACATGGATTTCACTTAGGGTCTTCATGGTTTCTAGAATTTTTAGATTTCTCATTATTTTTTTTGTATGCTTTGGGCATATGTTGAATTTTGCGACTTTTTTTCCTTCTCTAGAATGTCTAAAAAAAAAGCTACAGTTACTAAGAAACCAAGGCTGCCTTCGTCACCTACCTCGACTCCGTATTGATGATTCTTCATCGTTAGTTCCCTCTGAGTTCCTAGTCTTTGGCATTTGTGCCAAAAAGGGGGAGAGTGTGTAGTGTGTGGTGTGTGGTGAGTTTAAGAATTTACTGGTGTAGGGGGAGTGTTGGCATAGGGGGAGTCTATTAGAGTTTACTGAATTATGTTTACTGCATAATAACTTTGCTTAAGTACTTTTGAACTTATGCTTGCTTGATAACTTGTGTTTGGATTGTTATTCATTTCAAGTTATTTTCACTTAATCTTGGATTGGTATATTTTTATTATTTGTAGGAATTGAAGTGCGAAATCTTCTAGACTTGTTGTATGCTCATTTTAAATTCTTTGTAATATCTTGTAATCTAGTTGTTTTGTGATAAATTGCCAAAGGGGGAGATTGTTAGGTTTTTTAATTGTTGGCAATTGTGTATAAAATATTCTAAGTGTATTTTTTACATGTATATGAGCTTTACACAAGTCTAGATAATCTCTGGTTTGAAGAATTGCAAAATTATTGGAGCAAAGTTGATGAGATTAAGTCATGCCATTCGAACGCACCAACGAAGTTTGAAAATATTGGACTTTCATGAGTACGGATAAGACTCGGATTTGGCTCTATCTTGAAGATCATATATAAGGATTGTGAAACCCTATCTCTAGGGGGTGGAAGAAGATTATTAAAGGAGACGTTTTGAGGCTACATCGGTTCTTCAACGAACAAGGTCCTTCTCATCTAAAAATCTCAATCTTTCGTCTTAAGGGCTATCTAGACGAAAGATCAATCTCGAGGGCTATTGAGGTTGGACTTCAATCATGAGAAGTAGTGAATCGTGGGTTCTAGCGAGCAAGACTTAGAGGAACAAAGTTGTTTGGATCGACGGGTTGTTTTGTGAGTCAGTCTTGTAACTCCTAATATTCTAGTGATTGGTTTTGATCCGAATTTGGATCCGTAGTTTTTTTTTCCCGTTTGGGTTTTTCCACGTTAAAATCTTGGTGTTCATCTCTACTTTCATTTTTAATATTTCTTCCGACTTTTACTTAAGCGAACGATCAATATCATTGCCGAAAGGTTAGATACATACGTGTGTCTAAGAGTTTTTTCAGAAATTTATTCTCAAATTCTACCTTGATCAATATGGGTTAGAAAGGGAACCCTTACTCTTTTTTGGCATGAACTTATTAACTACAACTGCAATTGTCTAAGTCGGTTGGAAGTTCAATTAGATAGAGTGAAAATTGACATCACTAAGCTTGTAATTAGAGAACTCAACACTACCTTATCTATTGATGACAACACTAGACTTGGCCTCAATCGTTGGTGTGTTGCATTGTGATACGATTCGGACTTCACCGATGTTGTCTCGAGCATGGATACACTTTATGAGTGTCTTTGTTTCTTATTTTAATGTTTAATTTCTAAGAAAATAAGTTTTCTGTAAGTCGCGCTCGAACGTGGGTGGAGTGCGTTCGAACGTGGTTGTGAACGCGGTTGTGAGAGTGTGTATTGTGCATTTGAACGCCGCGTTCAAACGCATTGTGAACGCCTGCATTCCGTTCGCAAATCCAGATAAATGGGAAACAAGAGCGTTCAATCGCGCGTTCGAACGCCTGCATCGTGTTCGCAAATCCAGAGAAGAGCGAGCTCAGTGCGTTCGAACGCAATTGGACGCATTCGAACGCGGTCGGCAAAATTGTATTGTTTAGAGTTAATTTTGAATTGTTTGGTTAGCCTCTAAAGGATGTGGATGGCAACCAGAGAGTCATTATTGAAGAATTGAGTTTTGCTTTGTCTCTTTTGTCTTCTTCACTCTCGTTCTCTCAATCCCCGGCGACACCGTTTCTAACCTCTTTCAACCAGCCAATCACCCTAGACCCTTAGGGACGGCCCTCTCCTCCCCCTTCTTCCAATCTATCCAACACTTGCCCTAACCTTTCCATCAACCATAACCCTTCCACCACCATTTTTCACCGGTGCCACCCCATTAACACCGGTCCGCCTCCAACCACCATCATCTAGGATCTCGTCCCTCCATTCACAGATCCTAAACAGACCACCCTAATGTTTGTCTACTAATTGAACAATATTTTTAGATCCCTATATCCGATTCACCTAAAACTTGATTTGTTGGAAAGCTTTTTTCTAGGGCTACAACATATCCAAATTTCAAAGTTCTGTGCCTAATCTAGTCCAGATCAGAAAATTTGAAGAGATTGAACCTTAGCCTAAGGGGAGATCGTATCACATTGCAAGCATATCACCATGAAGTGGCATAGCAAGTATAGGGTTGTTTTGATTAAGGAGGGTGATGAGAATCTCGCTTTTTTATGTCACTACTAAAATCTTTCACTAGAGGAATTTAATCACTAGCATTTGCAATAATAGAGGGGAGACTAACTCCAACCAAAGAGAGGTTGAGGATGAGTTCATGAACTTCTATAGGGCGTTGTGGTGTGAGGATGTCGAGGGAAATAAACCCTTGGATCAATGGTCCCTAGAATTGATAACCTTAGCAATGATGATTTCACTAAGGAGATTTTTGAGACTAAGGTGAGAGAGACTCTTAGGTCAATGCCTAGTAGAAAGGCCTCAAGCTTTGATGGCTACCATGCCAAGTTCTACAAGAATTATTGGGACACTATTGGCCCCACCATGATGGGTGCAATGGTTCATTTTCAAAGAACTAGTCAGATCTCCTAGACTTTTGGACAAACCTTTATAACTCTTATTCCTAAATATGACCACCTTGCTAAGGTGAGCGATTTTCGGCCTATCTCTTTTTGTTAACGTGAGTCATAGGTTTTTTGGCTAAGATTCTTGCAAATAGGATTATGTCGTATTTGAAATCTATGGTGGGTTCTGAATAAATGGCTTTTGTAGCCAGTCAACATATTCACCCAATCACTATATTAATTCCTTTAAGATTGATTGTAGATATATTATGATCAAAGTTAACCTTGAGAAAGCTTTTGGCGGTATTAATTAGGAGGCAATCACAAGGGTCATGGCTATGATGGGTTTTTCTAATATTTTTGTTAACTGGATTGTTGTTTATCTTGCTTCCTCTACTTTTGTGATTCTAGTTAATAGTGTTGTTTCAAAGTGGTTTGCTGGAAAGAAGTATTCACCAAGAATATCCCTTTCCCCATGCCTTTTCATCTTGATTTATAAGATTTTTACGACCCTTATGAAAGATGTTGTTTTTAACAATGAATTGGTGCTTTTCAGAATTGTGATCGTTTTGTCATTAGCCATTTAATGTATGCTAATAAATTGTTAATTACTATGGAGGCTTCTATTGATTCTTTCTCTTCCCTTATAAAAATTTTATAACCTATGAGATCACTAATTTGTGGATAAATAGATAAAAATATGAAATCTACTTTCCTTCAAAAATGGTCATTAATCAAGGATCATGAGGATCACGATGATTTTCTAGCTAAAGTTTTATTTTAAGTATCTAGGAGCTAAAGTTTCTTCTAAATGGTTATTGATCAATGATCATGAGGATTTTCTGGCTAAAGTTGAAGTAGCGGGCTAAAAGCAAGCCTCGAGTTTGGATTGAGTTTTAGGATAAGATTGAGTTTTAGGATAAGATTGTGTTTTAGGATAAGATTGAGTTTTAGGATAAGATTGTGTTTTAGGATAAGATTGAGTTGTTGGTTAGCCTATAAAAGCTGAGAATTGAGTTTGCCTTGCCTCCTTCGTCTTCTTCGCTCCCGTTCCCTACTCAACACCGGCCCTCCACAATAGATGGGATGCATCGAACAAGCGCTTCCAATGACGATCACTACGGAAGAACCTAGGTCATACGGGCATAACATTGGGAACCCTCCACAACATACCCAACATCCTCGGTTCTCAAGTCCATTACCAATTCACCTTCTCTCCTCGACTTGGACCTCGATAGCTATGGTGGATTGTATCTCCAAAATGTCGCAAAATCTCTATGAGATAAGGGCAAGCAGGGTGGAGGGCTGCACGTAGGTTGAGATAAAACCACCTTGCCTCGCAAGTTGGGCAGCATTGATGTCAATGATTTGCGGAGTGTTCGAGCTCGTCTGGATACATCCCGTCTTCCATGTCTCCCTCCAATGAGCCGGTTCGAGTCCTAAGTGAGATAAGAAGGTTCTATCAATCGCTATCCCTAACCTTTCCATCATCCATAACCCTTCCACCATCACTTTTCCTATCCTGAATCGATCCAACGGCGGGATATTTCGGGATCTGATCTCAAAGTTCCGTGTAAGTATTAATCTTGAATCAGAGCCTATAGCCGAGGAAGGATCGTAACAAGCTGGTATCACCCCAAGTCTTGGGTTGATCTCATTAGGGCTAAGTATAGAACCCTTCACCCTTGGAAGGGAACACATTTAATCTAACCTTGGCTCACCTTTGTGCCCATCAATTAGTAGTCTATTTTTATAAATAAGGATGCGACGAGATATTTTACATTATTTCAGATATTATAACTTCTAATGCCTGGAATGAGGACATGTTCCTTAGTTATTTTGGTGTAATTCTTGGGGAAAGGGTGTTCTCTATTAACATCTCACTAAATGATGAGGTGGATTGGTAGGTTTAGTCTTCTCATCCCCAGGGTCTGACCTCGGCCAAATCTGTTTACTCATTTCTAGAGACCAAAACTATTGATTCCCTAAACTGTGCATAATTGTCCACGATATGAATCAATCCCAAGTTGGTTCATATCAATTTGGTATTAGAGCAGTCTTTCCTTGGATCACCATGAGATCCATCATAGCATGGCAAGTTGGAGAATATTCACAAGTAGTGGAGCAAGCCATGGAGATGACCACATGGCACCATCAAGATGGCCATCTCCACTGCATCCACGAGATCCCATGGAGTACCTAGTCAATCTACCTCAAGCCATAGCTTTTATGGCGCAGGCAATAAGGGAGATGAATGCAACCCTTGTAGACATGAATCAACAACGTCCAAAACATACACTAGACCCTACGACCTGTGGGGTAGATGGACAAGATGGCACCTCGCCTATAACCAACGTAACCACCGATCTATATCCACCCATGCCCGCGGAAGAACTGGCAATAACTGCTGCTTTTATGGCTCCTCCACCAGCACCGACTCAACCAGATCAACATCCTCCACCTCATGACCAGCATTGTAGGCTAGAGGAGCATCCTCCACCATTAGAACAGAACCAGCAATGGTCAATTCTGCAAGCATTATGGCCTCAGTGTGACGAACCACAACGTCAACGTGCAGAATTTCCACCCTTGTGTCCTACACCACATATGGCAGCAAAACATGAAGAAGACTCATTGGATGAGTGGGATGAACCCCACCATCGACCAAGGGTAGAGGCGAAGGTGAAGAACCAACTAGAGGCCACAACCAAGGACAAGTTTGGCAATTTCACATGGGAGCATGAGATGGACTCAAGCCAAGTTGATCCAATAAACCTAATTATAAATTTGTCTCCAAACTTTATTTGTGTTTCAGACCTAAAAAGTGACCACTTGCAAGGACCAGGTGTGCTCAAGCCTAGGTTAGAGAAGATGAACTCAAACTTAGCTCAAAGGTTGGAAGGAAGGATTCGACAACCACAACAGGTTTCAAAACCACCAGACACCTTGAGGACAAGATGGTCGAAAGCATGGTGGATTGATGCGAAATGGGTTAGCTTAGATCACATTAATGTTTTAGAAAAATATTCGTACGATATTACACAGACTGTTATGAACCAGCTTAATCCAATCTGCAATGGTTTTGGACTCAATGAAGTATGTAACTTCCAAGGGAATCTACAAAAAATCTAACAAATAGATCCTCCTAAATTTTGGATATGTTATTCCTCTTGGAGAGAGCTTTCCAATGAATCTAAAATCACAAAATTCAGACGGTTAGATCTCAAGATATTGATCAAATAGTGGTTGAAGGTCAATTAGATCCCAGCTTGATAGCCCTCCAATGACTAGATAGATACTAGGTTTAGTTCTTGGTGTGAAGGGGGAGAAGTTGTTATAGAAGCGGGAGGTTAGAAGCTGGAAGAGGCCGACCAAAGACGCGGTGGAAGAAGGGAGGTGGGAGAGGGCACCGATGACTAGAGACAAGTAGAGGAGGAGATAAAAGGCAAAGCCAATTCCAATATCATCATTATCATACTCCAATTATGGTTTCCTCCATATATAGAGGCTCACCCTAGCATCAACTAAATTAAACAACTCTAACAAATCCTAATAAATCAACAACTAAGTTAAAACCCTAACAAACCAACTAAATTAGTTTTCCTTATCTTCTCAGGTTAACCCTTTGTTCGTCATAGATAGATTCCGAATCTGGAGAAGTAATAAATATCATAAATGTAGATCTGGAGGTTGGCAATCATATCCAAATGGTTTGATATTATTTATATATGTGTAGAATATTCTACAAATATTTTCCCAAAATTGTATAGAGTTAGATTTAGTTAATTAAATAAAATCCTAACCTTCTAAAACTCTAACTAAACCAAATAACCAAATAAGATAATTAGACTCAATCCATTGAGCCTAAATCTCCGTTTGATGTGATCTGATCTGACCCGGTTCGCATCAATCCACCACACTTCTGATCACCTTGTCCTCAAGGTGTCCATGGTGGTTCCTAAACCTTTCGTATTTGCCTAATCGTTCCCACCAACATCTGAGCCGAGTCCAAGAGCGCAAGACTTGTGGAGGAGGCCATGGCTTGGCCAAGTATAACATAATATAGTGCATTGATTTGTGCTCGACCAATTAGTCCAAGGCTAAGATTTAATTCACCCACAATCCAATGTACACTCGAATCTAGTCTAGGCCTCGCGCAAGGGCTAATCTATTTAGGTTTTGGCACATTGCTTATGGGCTGAGGAGGTTGTCCTTTAGATCGATAAGAAACTTGATGGGCAGCCATGACCATAGGATTAGGCCATCGAGGTATTGGATCCTCAATATTTTTCAAAACTTCAATGCCCTCAATCAATGACTCGGGTGGCGATTGGTGATGGCTGACGACCGCTTTGGGATTTCTAGCTGTCGGTGTGGGCAACAAGGTCTCCTTTGATGGTGATGTATACCTCGGTGGTCCTTGGTCAGGCATCGATCGTCATCGAGGAGATGACAAAGCCGATCGGTTCATGACATATTCCTTTAAATCATTGTGATCCTTTTGCATTGCGTCAACTCTATGCAGCAATGTTTGAAACATGCCCCTAAGTTCATCCGCCAAGCCCATATTCACACCCATGGACATTGGTTGACTCAGTCCGATGGGTTCTTGTACCAAAAGGTTGACTACAGAACAATTCTTTAAGATTTAAATTTATTGTAGGAAGCAGTTTGCGCAACCGTAGAAACATAATTGTCAAATATTCTCCTATAGTCAGAAAATTACAAAACTAAGTGGATTAGATTTGTAACTTATTGATATACAACTTTTCTATTTATGCCCTTCGTAGATTCGAACTGTAAATGGGACAAAAACACAAAATAACGTGGGTAATGGTGGTGGTGACGGGAGGAGTAGATGTTAGGGTTATGGATTGGTATGGAGATAAATGTAGATGGTGGATGTGATTAAGGGATATAGACAAAGGGAACGAAGTGGTCGAGATCCCAAAGAAGAGGGGTGACTCAACAGACAAGGGAGATTAGAAGTTAGGAGAAACCTTGCCAACGGTAGAGGTTGAAGGATAGTGAAGAAGGAGAAAAGAGGCAGTCTAGAGAGAAGATAGGTGGCAAGAAATCAATAATCAAATAGCCAACAAGTCCTAAAATAATAACTAACCATAATTCTAGAGGATTCCCGTCGATCGCATTCAAACACGCCCAATCACATTCGAACGCATAAAAGACGTTCTCTATATGTGCGAACGCGATGCAGGCGTTTGAACTCGCCCAAAAGCGTTCAAACACACTCTTCTCATTCTCTGTATTTGCGAACCTGATGCAAGTGTTCGCAAGGGCGTTCGAACGCAACCCTTCCTACTTTTGAACGCAACCCTTCCTACGTTCGAACGTGACCTATAGGAATTTTATTTTAATGAAAATAAATAACTAATGCAATAAGAAAAGATCCTAACTAAATGTATCAGCCTACCATGCTTCCCCCACCTTGCCCTCAAGGTGAAAAGTTAGGAAAACGCTCCAAAATGTCACTCTCCAACTCCCATGTCGCCTCATCAGATGGCTTGCCAAGCCACTCAACTAGAATCTCCATTTCCAATCTAGTACCATGTCGTCGTCAACGCCTAGCAAGTACATGAACTGGCTCTAAGATCTCTATCTCCTCTAATGGCTCTGATAGAACTGATCCAATGACCTCATGATCTCCAATCCGCTCCCTCAGCAATGAAACGTGGAAGACAGGATGCACTCTCGACCCCTCCAGCAGCTCTAAACGATATGCAACCAAACCAATACGCTCCAACACCCAAAACGGACCAAAGTAGTGAGGAGCTAACTTTCGGTTATGCATCGGACGTAAGGTCACCTATCGATATGACTATACCCTTACAAACACCCAACTACCGATGTTGAACTCCTGCTCTCTGTGGCTACTATCATAGACATGCTTCATGCATTTTTGAGCAAGTTTAAGATGAGCACACAACCTCCTCAATGTGGCGTCTCTATCCATCAAAGCTAAGTCCACCTCCGTCCGATCTGTCGATGCCATTGGATCATAAACGCGTAATGTCGAAGCTATGCATCCATACACCACCTCAAATGGAGTCATGTCAATGCTACAATGGTAGGCGGTGTTGTAAGACCACTCCGCCCATGGTAAGAACTCCAACCATCATCTCGACATCTCTCCAACAAAGCACTTCAAGTATTGCTCAATGCCTCGATTGACCATCTCGATTTGGCTGTCCGTCTATGGATGGTAGCCCAAACTGAAGTTCAATCGAGTCCCCTGCAATCTGAAAAACGCCATCCAAAAATTGCTCATAAATATACGATCACGATCCGAAACAATCGTGCGTGGCATGCTATGTAATCGAGCAACATCTCTAACAAAAATTCCAGCTACCGATTTGACTGAAAACAGATATGACAATGCTGAAAAATGCGCATACTTGCTCAATCTGTCAACAACCACAAAGATAACAAAGTAACCACGTACCAGTGGAAGACCCTCTATGATGTCCATAGATATGTCTTCCCAAACACGGTCCGGTATAGGTAAAGGCTATAGTAATCTGGCCAATTTCAATGTGGTTACTTTAGCCCTTTGACAGACTTCGCAAGCACGGACAAAACTCCTCACATCCCCCCTCAATCCTAGCACGTGCAACTCTGAGATATCCTCCTATAAGTCCTCAAGACACCATCATGATCAACCTCTAGAATTTGGTGGAAGTGCTCCAACAATTTCTGCCGTAATCCATCATTAGTAGGCACCCGAATGCATCCGCGGTCCAGCAGTAAACCGTCTCGATTCTCCAACTTGGGATGGTGCTCCGGATCATCCATCACCTCCTGTAATAATCTCAAAATATCTCAGTCAAATGTACATGCATACCTCAGCTCGTCAAGCAAGGGGAATGTAGGAGAAGAATAGGCTGCAAGCTCGACGATATCGAGTTGGCGTAATAGTGCATCCGTTGCTCTATTTTTTGTTCCCTTCTTGTACCGGATTTCATAATCATACCTGAACAATTTTGTGACCCATCCCTGCTGTGTCGGAGTGTGTATACGCTGTCCCATAAGTATGGAAGGCTCCGTTGATCGGTTTGTATAATGAATCGTCTACCAATCAAATAAGGCCTCCACTTTGTCACCGCATTCAGAATTACCAACATCTCTCTCTCATAAGTCGATTATTGCTGAGATTTTTGTGACAAAGCCTTACTAAGAAAGGCTATGGGATATCCTCCTTGCATTAGTACAGCTCCTATGCTAACACCCGACGCATCACATTCCACAATGAACTCTTTGGTGAACTCCGGTAGCACTAAAACAGGCGCCGTCATCATTGCTGATTTCAATTTTTCAAAGGCTGTAGTGGCTTCATTAGTCCATCTAAAAAAGTCTTTCTTCAATAATGAAGTGAGAGGAGCAATGATCTTGCCGTATCCAGCAATGAAGTGTCGATAATATCTGGTCAGCCCCAAAAATCCTCTTATTCCAGTGGTAGTAGTAGGAATAGGCCAAGCGGTCATACATGCAATCTTTTGAGGATCCGCCGCTACACCATTCGCTGAAATGATGTGGTCTAAATACTCCACTTATGGTACTCCCCATAGGCACTTTGACTTATTGATCTTCAATTGATTTAGCTTTAACAAATTCAGCACGTCCTCCAAATGCTACCAATGCTCCAATTCATTCCTACTATACACTAAAATATTGTCAAAAAATACCAAGACATACTGATACGATCATGCCTCGGGCTATGGAGCTCTAATACCAAATTTATACGATCTCCCCTTAGGCTAAGGTTCGATCTCTTCCAATTTCTTGATCTGGACTAGATCTGGCACGGAACTTTGAAATAAAATCCCAAAATATACCGCCGTCAAATCGATGTGAAATTTTGATATGTTGTAGCCTCGTAAAAGAGCTTTCCAACAAATCAAGTTTCAGGCGAATCGGGGTTGGAAATCTTATGATATCGTCCATTTAGTGGACAAACGTCAGGATGATCTGTTTTGGATCCGTGGATGGAGGCACGTGATCCTAGGTAATAGTGGTTGAAGGTGGACCGGCGTTAATGGGGTGGCACCGGTAAAAAGTGGTGGTGGAAGGGTTATGGTTGATGGAAGGGTTAGGGCAAGTGTTGGATAGATTGGAAAAAGGGGGAGGAGAGGGCCACTCCTAAGGGACTAGGGTGATTGGCCGGTCGAGGGAGGTTAGAAGCGGCATCGCTGGGGATTGAGAGAATGGGAGCGAAGAAGATGAAGGAGGCAAGGCAAAACTCAATCTCAATATTCAATAATCAATTTCTGACTTTGGTTGCCATCCACATCCTTTTAAAGGCTAACCAACAACTCAAAATTAACCCTAAAAATATAATTTTCGCCGATCGTGTTCGAACACGATCGAACGTGCCTCTCGGTATTTGCGAACGTGATGCAGGCGTTCACAGTGCATTCGAACGCACCGTGTTCGAACGCACAGTGCACTCTCTTCACCCACATTCACAACCCCGTTCACAAACCGCGTTCGAACGCGACTTACAGAAAACTTATTTTAATGGAAATTAAACACTAAAACATGAAACAAAAACACCCCTAAAGTGAATCTATACTCGAGACGACGTCGGTGAAGTCCGAATCGTATCACATACCTTCGCAATAGAGGCTGAAAAATATCATTTATGAGGCCTTGAAAGGTAGCTGGAGTATTGGTGAGACCAAAAGGCATCACCCCGAAGTCCTAATGCCCGTCCGGAGTTTGAAATGCAGTTTTGTGCACATCCGCCGAGTGAACTTTAATTTGATGATACCCGGCCCTCAAGTCAAGCTTGCTGAATATAGTCACCCCTACAAGCTCGTCTAGCAACTCCTCTATAACCGGAATAGGATATCGGTCCTTAATAGTAATAGCATTTAGTGCCCGATAGTCGACACAAAACTTGCCATGTTCCATCTATTTTCGCACCGATAGCACGGGGGATGAGTATGAGCTACGACTTGGTTGTATGAGGCCTTGCTCCAACATCTTGGCTACCATCTTGGAGATAACTTATTTTTGCACATGTGGATACTAATATGGTCTCACATTCACCGGTGCAACCCTGGGTACAATCTCTATGCGATGATTCGCTGCTCTCCTCAGTTGCAACTCCTGTGGCTCCACATATAATCCAGAAAAGTTATCTAATAAATTAGACAATTCAATTATAGTACCTGAACTCATTTGAGGCTCATCTCCTACTAATCCTAACTGAAGAAGATAGGCCAAATCATACGCACAAGGCAACCCCACCATAGGCTGCATCGTAGGAATCGGCGAAGACCGAACGCCATCAAGCCGCACATCTTTGTTTCCTTGTTTAAATTTCATCCACATGCTCTGGAAATCAAATTTGACGGGTCCCAAACTCTATAACCATTTAGTGCCAAGGACAATGTTCGCTCCTCGCAGCGCCAACGGATACAAGTCCACAATGATGTCATGTCCTTGTACCCATATACGGACTCGGTGACACAAGCTCTCCGCCTTAAGCTTCATGCCATCTCCAATAGCAATGTCAAATCCTATGCTCGATTCAGCATCCAAACCAAATCTCCTCACTAACCTCTCGTCTAAAAAGTTGTGTGTACTCTCCGAATCGATGAGGATGTGTACACAATACTTTCTAACGAGTTTGTCTACTCGTAACGTCCTCGGCACGGAAGTACCTGAATATGCATGCATCGATATTTCAGCTTGGATATCTTCCTCCGCACCTACCTCAACGTACTCCTCATAGACCTCCTCTGGACACTCCCCATCATCAACAACCTCATCATCCTCCTCAAGACCGTCGATGAGCATCATGCTCCCGATCGGTTTAGAACACCGATGACAAGGGGTGAAACACTCATCACATCAAAAGCAAAGGCCCTTCGCTCTTCGCTCCTCCACCTGGGCAGGTGTGAGAGTTAGAACGAGGGGTCTTGTGCCTCCTCTAACATCAGAAGAAGGTCTCAAAAGTAGTCGTGGTCTAATACTTGCACCTGCTATTTTTGAACCCATAGAATTTCCAGCCGGCGTTCTAGGTGCAAACCACCCATCTCGGTTGCCCCAATTGGTTTTCGCTGCCATCTTTAGAGCCTTATACTTTTGCTCCATCCTCACGACCTTCTCAAAGGCCTCCTCAATAATAGTAGGACAAAGATCACGAACATCCGCATGTATCTCATCCCGTAGCCTTGAAATAAATGTGCTCATCAATGTCGGTTCGATCCAAGGTGGCTCACAATGACTACTAACTCTTTCAAACTCAACTTGGTACTCCAATACGATCGTCCTCTGAACCACCTTACTTAATGTGGCAGGAAAATCTTCATATGTCGCTGTCCCAAATCTACGTGTAATCCTCTTACAAAAATCAGCCCATCCGATAAATCCTCCACCATGAATAACTGATCTATACTAATGCAATGTCGTTCCTTGGAGGTGAAAACTTGCCATCTGGATCTTTGCATCTTCCTTTATACCTTGACAATCAAAATATTGTTCAACTTGAAACACCCAATCTATTGGATCACCACCTTGGAATTTTGGAAAGTCCAAGCGTGCGGTTCTCCCCCGAATAGCATTGTCAGGTTCGCGAAAGATCCTTGATTCAGGTCTGAACCTTTGTGCATGTTGATCACCTTCTTTAAATCCTCAAGCATGTCCATCACCAACTCGAAAGGGATCAACCTCATCCTCAAAGTGCCAATCCTCCTCATCAACGAAGTGCACCGGTGCCGCACACCTTTTGGGTTCCACCACCACTGGTCTTGGGTTTTGTAATGGAGGTGGGGGATGATATGTAGGAATAGGTAAGAGGGGATCATTGACACTCACATGATGCACCTGGACCTATGGGGTATTCGGTTCAATGAGGTCCCACAGCTGGTCATTCTTGAAGCTCCGATTGTTGTCGAGGAGATGACGAACCCAATCGGTTCATGTCATATTCCTTGAAATCATTGTGATCCTTTTGAATTGCGTCAACTCTATGCAGCAATGTTTGGAACATGCCCCTAAGTTCATCCGCCAAGCCCATATTCACACCCATGGATGTTGGTTGACTCGGTTCTGCCATGGTCGCTCCAAAAGAATTGGCCTCACGGTTAGGGTCATCGTGGATTGAGTCTTCTCTTGTCGGTGTGCTCTCCATAGGTCTTCTTGTTGATGTTATCTTCCTTGTTTCTATCATTAATAGAGGTTTGAGGTTCGCCTGACTCTGGTACCAAATTGATGGGTTCTTATACCAAAAGGTCAACTATGGAACAATTCCTTAAGATCTGAATTTATAGTACGAAGCAATCCGCACAACTGTAGAAAAATATTCGTCAAATATTCTCCTATTGTCAAAAAAATTATGAAACCAAGTGGATTAGATTCGTAACTTTCTGATCTACAACTTTTGTATTTACGACCTTCGCAGATTAGATTTGAACTGCAACTGGGACGAAAGCACGGAATAACATGGGTGATGGTGGTGGTGACGGGAGGAGTGGATATTAGGGTTATGGATGGGTATGGAGATGAATTATAGTACCTGAACTTATTTGAGGCTCATCTCCTGCTGGTCCTAACTGAAGAAGATAGGCCAAATCATACACACAAGGCAGCCCCACCATCGGCTACATCGCAGAAATCAGCGAAAAACGAACACCATCAACCGCACATAAGGGTGAAAACGGATCGGATACGGATTGGATAGTGCTCAACTCATATCCGGATCCATATTTTTAGTTCGGATACGGATATTAGACGGATAACAAAATTTAAAACCGTATCCTAACTAAACGGAGACGGATAATTTTCGGATACGAATTAGATAATTTCCGGATTTTGATCAAATAATTTCCTAATATGGATAGAATTTTAAACGTATACAAATCAGATCATAAATGGATATAAATGAGATCATAAACAAATAATAACCTTTATTTTAGACAATTAACACAAAAGACTATTTCAAAAAGAAAACTTTGATAACAAGAGAAAGCTTCAATTGCAAAGAGTCAAATCACACTTCCCTTGCACGTAAAATAACAGAGAAAACTTTGACAACAAGTCAAAGCACACTTCCTTTCAGACTTGATTTCTAAGCTAAAGATCCATTCCCTTTTAAACCATAGAAAAGAATGTAATATATACTAGACACAATGATAAGAACAATAAGAAAATAAATGGTTGTGACAAAAACAACATATATGAATTCTTTAAAAAGACGTAATAGAGAAGAAATCATGCAATTTGTTCTTCTAACATATATATTCTTCATTTTTGCACAGCCTCCAAAGAGAATCTGGAGGCAAAGCAGAAAACACAAACATTGACGATCTTCTAAAGTCAATCTGGAGAGATTTGCCTCACTAGTTCTTTTAACCCTTGAGGTCAATCTGCTATTTGTAATGGGCACTACATAGCTGCCATTTTCTCCTAATTTGAAGCCATGTATCAAATGTCAGTTATTGAATTCTCAGGTCTTAAAAGCAGCTGCAGTGAAATAAATGATCTGCTTAGTCTGTTTGCTTACCCAACTGATGCTATGAAACCAGCAAGTAACATCGCTATGGTGCCGATATAGGACTTATTAGGGTTGTATGGGAGCTTTTCCCTTCCAAATCGTCTTCCCACTATGTCAGCCACACCTGATAGCACACAAAAAGGTGGAATATTGCTTATATAATTTAAGAATATTTTGTTGTTTGTTTTCATGAATATCCGGTTAGAACTTAAAGGTAATACCCAATAACATCTATAATGTCTGAGCTTAAGAAAGATGCTATTTATCATGACAGAGAAAATTATTTCATATCTTCTAGATGCCATCTCAAGCCTGCTTCTCTAAGATCTCTCCTAGAATCTAATTTGATCGAGTCAAATTCAACAATCAACAAGTAATAATGTAAATCATTGATCCAGTAATAAAGCAGTATATGAGTATATCAGATAACAAGAAATAATTTTCATACCATCTCTAGCACACAGATTGCAGATTGCAACTATTGTAATGGGAGATCACTAGAAAACTGTGGTAGCCAGAGTAATAGTGCAATAGACCCTTGCTCGCAATGGAATTCCAAGCCAATAGTGCTGCAATGGACCCTTGGTGATGACGAGCTCGAGGAGGGAGGACCGCAGGAGGCGGAGCTTGGTGACGCCAAGCTCGAAGAGGGAGGACCATAGGAGGCAGAGCTTGGTGATGCCATGACGGAGTGGCGATGACGACAGAAAGGCCGGAGAGGTGATGACGACGAAGATGGTGATCGGTGATGGCGAGGAGAGATTTTGGGTTGTGGAGGTAGAGGCGGCTACCGATTGGATAAGAGATGGAGAGGGAAGGGTTAGGGTAGATAAGTGGGTTGGGGTTGGGTATTTATATAATCGGGTAAACGGATATCCGTTATCTGAATCCGAAACTGATAACATTAGCTATATAATCGGTCCGCGCATCTTTGTTTCCTTGTTTAAATTTCATCCACATGCTTTGGAAATCAAAAGTGACGGTTCCCAAGATATGTAACCACTAAGTACCAAGAACAATGTTCACTCCTCGCAGCGCCAACAAATACAAGTCCACAATGATGTCATGTCCCTACACTCGTATATCGACTCGGCGATACAAGCTCTCCGCCTTAAGCTTCGTGCCGTCTCCAATAGCGATGTCAAACCCCATGATCGGTTTAGCATCTAAATCTAATCTCGTCACTAACCTCTCGTCTAGAATGTTGTATGTACTCCCGGAATCGATGAGAATGTGCACACAATGCTTTCTAACGAGTCCGTCTACCCGTAATGTCCTCAGCGCGGAAGTATCCAAATATGTATGTATCGATATTTCACCTTGGATATCTTCCTTCATGCCCTCCTCAACGGCCTCCACATGGACCTTCTCTGGACACTCTCTATCATCAACAACCTCATCATCCTCCTCGAGATTGTCGATGAGCATCACACTCCTGATTAGTTTAGGTCTTATTTTGATTTAATCTCTACAAATAGGGTCTTACGGCTTGTATCTTAGATATGCTTGGAATGAAAGATTAATTGGCCTTTATTTTAGGATTTCATATTATTTTAGGACTTGTTGGCTAGCCTCTATAAATATGTGAATGTCAACCAACTTCATAATGTTATTGGGTTCTTGATTTCTTGCCTCATATCTTCTCTCTAGACTTCTCCCTCCTCCCTCTTCACCATCCTTCTACATCTACCGTTGGCAAGGTTTCTCCTCGCTTCTAATCTCCCTTGATTGTCGAGCGACCCCTCTTCTTTGGAATCTCGACCATTTCATTCCCTTCGTCTACTTCCCTTAATCACTTCCACAGTCCACCCTCATCTCCATACCTATCCATAACCCTAACATCCACTCTACCCGTCACCACCACCATCACCCATGTTATTCCGTATTTTCTTCCCTGCTACAGTTCGAATCTATGAAGGGTGTAAATATAAAAGTTATATATTAGGAAGTTATAGATCCAACCCAATTAGTTTTGTAATGTTTTGACTATCGAAGATTATCTAACGAATATTTTTCCATGGTTGCGCTGACTACTTTCTATAATAAATTCAGATCTTAAGGAATTATTTCATAGCCGATCTTTTGGTTCCAGATCCCATCAAATTGGTATCAGAGTCTATCAAATTGGTATCAAAGCCTAACAATTTGGTATCGGAGCCTAACAGCCATCTCTATTACCATCTACAAGCCGATCCACACTGTTAGGTTTTTATTTGTTGGCAATTGTGTACAAAATATTCTAAGTGTATTTTTTCATGTATATGAGCTTTACACAAGTCTAGAATATCTCTGGTTTGAAGAATTGCAAGTTTATTGGAGAAAAGCCGTTGAGTTAAAACCGCGTTCACAAACGCATTCGAACTCGGAATCTACGTTCATACAGACAGAGAGCCGCGTTCACAAACGCGTTCGAACGTGGGTACTGCGTTCACACAGACAAAGATCCGTGTTCACAAACGCGTTCGAACGCGGGTACTGCATTCACACAGACAGAGAGCTGCGTTCACAAACGCGTTCGAACGCGGGTACTACGTTCACACAGACTGAGAGCAGCGTTCACAAACGCGTTCGAACGCAACCTGAAGAATTCAAGCTGTCGCGTTCGAACGCACTTGGGCCCGTTCGAATGCACCTGAGATTAACTCAGGCCGTTCGAACGCACCCGGGCCGCGTTCGAACGCACCTATGAAGTTTGTAATTTATTGGATTTTCATGAGTACGGATAAGACTTAGATTTGACTCTATCTTGGAGATCATATATAAGGATTGTGATGCCCTATCTCTAGGGGAGTTGAAGAAGCATTATTGAAAGAGACTTCTTGAGGCTAAATCGGTTCTTCAACGAACAAGGTTCTACTCATCTACAAAATTTAATCTTTCGTCTTAAGGGCTATCTAAATGAAAGATCAATCTCGAGGGCTACTGAGATTGGACTTCAATCACAAGAAGTAGTAAATCGTGGGTTCTAGCAATCAAGACTGAGAGGAACAAATTCGTTTGGATCAACGGGTTGTTTTGTGAGTCAGTCTTGTAACTACTACTATCATAGTGATTGGTTTTGATCCGAGTTTGGATCCGTGGTTTTTTTCCCATTTTGGGTTTTTCCACGTTAAAATCTTGGCGTTCATCTCTACTTTCATTTTTAATATTTCCTATGACTTTATTTAAGCGAACGAACAATATCATTGCCTAAAGGTTAGATACATACGTGTGTCTAGGGGTTTTTTCAATTGGTATCAGAGCAGGTTCTCTCACTCTTTGAGAGAGATTAGATAGGCATGGATTTTCATAGAGATGGACCATCATCTATTAGACCTCCTATTCTAGATGGATCAAATTATGGATATTGGAAAGCTAGGATGAGAGCTTATTTGAAGTCTATAGATGAGCGAGTATGGATAGCCATTGTGAACGGTTGGAATCCACCAATGTACTTGGTGAATGATGAGTTCATTGAGAAACCGATTGAGTCATGGGATAAGACAGATTATGAAAAAGTTGGCTGGAATAGCAAAGCAATAAATGCAATTTTTAGTTGTGTTTCCTCGAAAGAATTTAGAAGAATTTCTACTTGTGAAATAGCAAAAGAAGCCTGGACGATCTTAGAAACAACTCATGAAGGAACTATGGCTGTAAAACTTTCAAAACTTCAGAGGTTGACTACTAGTTTTGAAACCCTACGTATGCAGGAGAATGAGACATTTGATGAGTTCTATGCAAAGCTGAGTGATATAGTCAACTCCAGTTTCAACCTACGAGAGAAAATTCATGAAAACAAAATTGTCCGTAAGATCCTTAGGTCTCTTCTAGAAAGGTTTCAGGCAAAAGTTACAGCTATTGAGGAAAGTAAGGACATCGACTCTATGAAAGTTGAACAATTGGTAGGAAATCTACAAACATTTGAGTCCAGTCTTTCAAAATCAAGGAAGTCCAAAGGGATGGCTTTATCCACTATTGAACAAAATTTAGAGGAGTCTGATGATGAAGGTAATTTAGATGTTGAGATATTGGCTATATTTGTCAAAAAGTTCAATAAATTCTTTCAGAAGCCAAACAAGTTGAATGCTGAAAAATTTAAAAAAAGTAAAGCTTTTGTGAAAAAGAAGTATACTGTGAGTTCGAATACAGGTGGTAGCAACAACAATGTCAAACAAAAAAATAAGAATTCTGAGAATAAAGTTCAATGTTTTGAATGTTCAAGTTTTGGACACATTGCACCAGAATGCCCTAATCGTCTTAAGAGAAAGGGTAAAGCTATGAAAGTTACTTGGGATAATTCAGATGAATCTAATGATGATTCTGAAAAAGACAAAGAAAACTTTCTAGCCTTTGCCTCTTCTCTACTTAATACTGATTCTGCTATTGATACTGATAGTACAGATGATCTTGATATGCTACCAGCTGAGGAAGATGAATCTGAAATTCAAAAGGCATATAATGACTTGTACCTGGAGTCATTTAAACTCAAGAAAAAGCAATCATAGACTACTTCAACGACTCAAGGTAATTGAATCAGAAAGAATTCAATTTGAGGAGAAATACAAATTGGAGCTTGAACGTGTCAAAGACCTTTCTGAACAACTTGACAATGCAAAAAATAAAATGAAGGCTGATGAAATTGAACTAGAGCGATTGTATAAGGAAGTTACATTTCTAAAAGGGAAGAACAAACTGGACGAGATTCTAAAAGCTCAGATCTCTGTAAAAGACAGGTATGGTGTTGGATACACTGGTAATTCAAATAATAATAAGACTGTTTTTGTTTCTGTAGGTATACAAAAGGAAGAATACCTGAAGCCAGCAATCGCATTTTCAAAGCAATCCTGGATGAATCCTTCTAAACTGAAGTTGAATCTACAAACTAGTGAATCTTCGACGGTACCAAAGGTAAACTCTAGTCACACTCCTCGACAAAAGGTGAGTAGAAAAGGGTTTGTTCCGACATGCTATCATTGCGGTATTCTAGGGCATATTCGACCTCATTGCAAATTTTTGCTAAAACTTAGAAATGCTTTCATTTATGGGATGAAAACAAAGGCCATATGGGTCAAGAAAAGTGATTTGAAATGTTATGTTGTGCATACAGCTTTGAAAGCTTTAAATTCTGATTTGTGGTATTTAGACAGTGGTTGTTCAAGACATATGTCGGGTGACAAGTCGTTATTTTCTAATCTTGAAAAACATGAAGGAGGAGTTGTGACATTCGGAGATGGTAATTCATCAAAGGTAATCTTTATATTAAGGGCTTGAAAGCAAATCTACTGTGCATCAGTCAATTTTGTGATGAAGATTATGAGGTAAAATTCTCCAAAAATGATTGTACTATTCTAGATCATGATGGTAATGTTATATGTTATGGATCTAGAACATCTGATAATTGCTATGTCGTTGGAACTTCACATAAACTGAAATGTAACAGTGCCTCTTTCGACATTGCAGATCTTTGGCATCAATGTCTTAGACATGTGAATCACAAGAAATTATTTACTGTCCAAACATGAAGTGGTAAGACGAATACCTAAGATTAAAGAAATGTCAAAAAGAGTGTGCGGTTCATGTTAAATTGGAAAACAAATTCGTATCTCACACAAGAAGGTAAATGCAGCTACCACTGACCGTGTGCTACAATTAGTTCACATGGACTTGATGGGTCTAACAAAAACGGAAAGTCTTGGAGGTAAACGCTATTTATTCTTAATGGTCGATGATTACTTCAGATATACCTGGGTTGCCTTTCTACGTAAGAAGTCTGAAACCTTTGAATTTTTTAAATCACTATGCTTAAAATTGCAGAATGAAAAATCTACAACCCTAGTTAGGATTCGTTCTGATCATGGTAGAGAATTTGAAATTTTTCTATATTTTGCGATTCTCTTGGTATTCAACATGAGTTTTCAGCTCTTATAATTCCACAACAAAATGGGATTGTTGAAAGAAAAAATCGAGTTGTGCAGGAAATGACTAGGGTTATGCTTCACACTAAAAAGGTTACTCAAAGGTTTTGGGCAGAGGCGGTCAATACAGCGGTACATGTGATAAATCGTGTTTATCTAAGACCAGGTACAAAAATGACTGCTTATGAAATTTGGAAAGGTAAGAAACCTAGTGTTAAATATTTTTGAGTTTTTGGTATGTTATATCTTGCGTGATCGAGAATATTTGACTAAATTTGACACTAGAAGTAGCGAAGGCATCTTCTTGGGGTATTCGAATAATAGTCGAGCCTACAAAGTATTTAATCTTGACACTTCTACTGTTATAAAATCTGCTAATGTTATGATAGATGAATCCACGACTAACTTAACTGAAGCTACTCCTATTTCTGTTTCTGCAGATACATATTACGAAGAAATTGGAAAGGAGCTTGATCTGGAAATTGAGAATCAGGACGAGGACAAAGTTGAAATGAACAAAAATGACTGCAATGTACCGGAACCATCTGCCAGAGTGAAATCAAATCATCCACTATCACAAGTGATCGGAGACGTGAATGAACCAATTAAGAAAAGACGACAAATCCAAAGTGAGGTATCATTTACTTGTTATACATCTTCTTTTGAACCTAAAAATGTGAAGAAAGCATTGTTAGACGACTCTTGGGTTAATGCTATGCATGAGGAATTAGAGCAATTTTATAGGAATGATGTTTGGTATTTAGTTCCTAGACCTAAGAATGTGAACGTCATTGGAACAAAATGGATTTACAAGAATAAAAGTGATGAACTTGGTAATATAGTTCGAAATAAAGCCAGACTAGTAGCATAGGGATACACTCAGGTTGAGGGTATAGATTTTGATGAGATATTTGCTCCTGTTGCTAGATTAGAGTCTATTCGTATACTGCTTGCCATTGCTTGTCATTTAAAATTTAAATTGTTTCAAATGGATGTTAAAAGTGCTTTTTTGAATGGTATCCTGAATGAAGATGTTTATGTGGAACAACCTAAGGGTTTCGAAGATCAAAAATTTCCTTCTCATGTTTTTAAATTGAAAAAGGCTCTTTACGGGCTAAAACAAGCTCCAAGAGCTTGGTATGAGAAGTTGATCACCTTTTTAGTGGATGTGGGGTTCACTCGAGATGGAGTGGACAAGACATTATTCATTAGACGTGAAAACAAGAGTTTAGTTGTGGCACAAATATATGTGGATGACATTGTTTTTGGGGCGACGAGTAAATTATTAGCTAAGGAGTTTGTAGATCTCATGCACAGTCATTTTGAGATGAGCATGATGGGTGAGTTGAAGTTCTTTTTAGGGCTTCAAATTACTTAATTGGAGAGAGGGATTTTTATCGCTCAAACCAAGTATGCTAAGGATCTTGTGACTAAATTTGGTTTAGAAAATACAAAACATGCTAGAACTCCTATGAGTACGACTACCAAACTAGGTAAGGACATGTCAGGAAAAAGTGTTGATCAGACACTTGATAGGAGCACGATTGGTAGTCTTTTGTACTTAACGGCTAGTAGACCTGACATTGCATTTAGTGTCAGTGTGTGTGCTAGGTTTCAGTCTGAACTTAAGGAGTCACATTTGTTTGCTGTTAAACGTATCATAAAATATGTCAGTTGTATAGTTGATTTAGGTATCTGGTTTATTTATGACTCCGGGGCTATCATATCAGAATACACGGATTCTGATTGGGCAGGTTCATGTGATGATAGAAAAAGTATTTCAGGTGGATGTTTTTATATTGGAAACAATCTGGTTGCTTGGCACAGTAAGAAACAAAACCCGATATCTTTATCTACTGCGGAGACCGAGTATATTGCAGTAGGGAGTTGTTCTCAATTACTATGGATGAAACAGATGGTCAAGGACTATGGCATTGAACAAGATACTATGGTGCTTTATTGTGACAACATGAGTGCTATTAATATATCGAAAAATCTTGTTCAACACTTGCGTACAAAACATATTGATATCTGACATCATTTTATACGCGAGTTAGTTAAAGACAAAACATAGCACTAGAACATGTTGAGACGGAGAAACAGTTGGGTGATTTGTTTACAAAACCTTTGGATTTAGAGAGATTTGAGTATCTTTGTACTTCTTTAGGGATTTGTGCTTTGGACTGATTTTATTGGGATTTGTATTTTTTTTTAGTTTGCGAGTTTCTTTTTATTTCGTTTCATTTTTTTTAGGTTTTTTTTTACTCTAAAATTTTCTTTGGTTTTTGTTTCAGATTTTTTGAGAGTTTTTGTCATAAAAAAAATTTTTGATGCACTCCTAGATTCAATAATATACTCTTGACATAAAAATATAATTTTTCTCTTGATTATGAGTTATTATAGTCAATTTTGTCATCTTGTCGTATATTGTATCAATTTTGATTTTGTCACTCCCTCGACTTCTATTATAATGAAACTAATTTTAATGCACTCATAACGTATGTGTATTCTTGAGTGAGCATGATATCATGAATTATTTTTTTAAATAGCTCACTATTAACCTTAATTTACATAGTTTGACCTCATATTTAGTCATCAAAAATTTGTTCATAAAAGATCAATGAAAAGGGCTACAATGAGTTAGTGTGAAAGCCGTCTTGTTTAGAGTCCAGTTTGACTCAGTACATTATTTGCAAATTTTTTAAAAAAATGACATATGTGAATTTCTTCTTGCACATTGTTTGATTTGTACTACAAGAAAAGGGCTACCTACTCATGTGTGAAAGCCATCATTGCACATATATGTTTCAGTAAAAAAAATACAGGAAAAATTCCCGTTATGTTATGGAGAATAAGTCGAAAAGTGAAAAATTTCAATACTAAGTCGGTTGGACTACTGTGTTGCATCATTGTTATATAGGAAAGTTTGTTTAAGAAGATTGGTTCATGTTATCTATGCTCATCTTGCATATGCATATCGTTATGATCAATCAAGATTAATTTAATTTTGAGTGATGCATTCGAATTAATTATAATATGCTTTTGATGATTTGATTGATCTGTGTATGATTTATTTCATTTGATTATCATATTCTATGTCTTGAATATATTTTGAAATTCTAGAAGTGCATCTCCAAAGAGATTTTTGATTTGTTTTAGTTTAAAATAAAAAAAGGGCGTTCGAACGTAGATTTTTGAGTTCGAACCCGATGACTGGTGCGTTCGAACGCACCCGAAGGTTCTTTAAATACTGCGTCCGAACCCAAGGGTTTCATCCTCCATTTTCCTAACCCTAAAAACCCTTCATTTTCCCCGTCTCAAATCTTCGAGATCTTGGTGTTTTTCATCGAATTTTTCACTTCAAATCTGTTTAGAGGGTAGTTCTCCTCCAAATCTAGTATCTTTCGGCCGAATCTTTGAGTTTTTCTTCACTTTTGCAAGGTATGATCATCAATCATTTTCCTATTTTTTTTATTCAATAAAGTTGCTTGATCTTGATTGATTTTGTGCGTTTTCACGTTTTGATCACGTTAATGCTAACACCTTGATGTTTCTTGTGAGATTGAACGTGATATCTTTGAGTTTTCAAGAGAAAGATGGGTTTCATTTAGGGCCTTCATGGTTTCTAAAATTTTTTGGAATTCTTGCTATTTTTTTGTTTAGTTTGGGCATGTATTGAATCTTGTAACTTGTTTCTTTCTCAAGAATGCCTAAAAAGCCGACAGTGACCAAGAAACCAAGGCTGCCTTCGTCACCGTCTTCGGCTCCAAAATTTTCTTCAAGTGCTACAAACATAATTTTGGCACTCGTCCTGTTATCTGTGAAAGACCCATGGTTATTTTTGATTTTTCTGAATTGGGGATTGAACAGATCTTTACTGAGCGTGGATGGTTATTTGTGTGTCGAATGAGCGGGACTGCTTATGTAGAAGTTGTTCGGGAATTTTTTAGTAATGCCACGGTTTTAGATCGCTGTATACGTTCTACTGTTCATGGTGTGTCTGTATACTTGGACTCAGATGTTATTCGCACTGAACTTCGTCTTCCTGATGGTGAGTTCCAGTATCCAACGTCTGCTCCACTTCCTGATGTCAATGAATATGCTGGTACTATACTGATCAAAAGGGAACGTTGGAAGGGAAACATGATGCCGCATGCGAAGCTGACATCCGTGGCTCACATGCTTCACCTTTTCTGTCTGTACAATGTCACCCCCAAGATTCGACATTCCAGTATTTGTCTTGATCGTGCATTCCTTCTTCATGCGATGTTATCTGGAGTTTCTATTGATTTGGCTGCCGTGATTTATGATTCGATTCTTATAGCTGCACAGAAAGAAGCACCTCGTAAGGGGTTACCGTTTGGCATCTTTATTACAAATTTGTGCACTCAGAGTGGGGTGCGTGTGGATGTTTTGAAACCTTCCCTTACTTCGCAAAAACCGTTGGATCGGATTACTCTTAAGCGGAGTCAAGCTCACGACCAGTCGTCTCCTCTCAAGCCATCCTCTTCCGCCGCTGGTCGTTCATCGCACCTCGACAGTTCTGATGATAGCTCTGACAATGACTCATCTCACACTGAAGGGGAGTTACCACAGTAATCTGACCGTTTCGATCAGCTTAGTACTCAAGTGCAGGATCTCCATTCGGCAGTGAATGATTTACGAACTGAGCAAGCTCGTCAAGGGACTGTTCTTGACTCTGTGTTGACGATTCTTCATCTTCAGTTTTCTCCGAGTTCCTAGTCTTTGGTATTTGTGTCAAAAAGGGAGAGAGTGTCTAGGTGTCTAGGTGTGTAGGGGGAGTATGGGCATAGGGGGAGTTTATTAGAGTCGGAGTTTATGAGAGTCTTTAGAGTCTTAGTGACTGTGAACTTTGTCTATGAATTTTGTCTGCTTAAGTACTTTTGAACTTATGCTTCATTGATAACTTGTGTTTGCATTGTTTATTTATTTCAAGTTATTTTCACTTGATCTTGGATTGGTATATGTTTATTTGCAGGGATTGATGTGCAAAATATTCTAGACTTGTTGATTGCTCAGTTTGAAGTCTTTGTAATATCTTGTAACCTAGGTGTCTAAGTGTATTTTTTCATATATATGAGCTTTACACAAGTCTAGAATATCTTTGGTTTGAAGAATTGCAAGTTTATTAGAGAAAAGCCGTTGAGTTCACACCGCGTTCACAAACGCGTTCGAACTCGGAATCTGCCTTCACACAGACAGAGAGCTGCGTTCACAATCGCATTCGAACGCGGGTACTGTGTTCACATAGACAGAGAGCTGCGTTCACAAATGCGTTCGAACGCGGGTACTGCATTCACACAGATAGAGAGCCGCGTTCACAAACGCATTCGAACGTGGGTACTACGTTCACACAGACCGAGAGCAGCGTTCACAAACACGTTAGAACGCAACGTGAAGAATTCAAGTTGTCGCGTTCGAACGCACTTGGGCCCGTTCGAACACACCTAAGATTAAGTCAGACCGTTCGAACGCACTCGGGCCGCATTCGAACGCACTTATGAAGTTTGCAATTTATTGGATTTTTGTGAGTACGGATAAGACTTGGATTTGGCTCTATCTTAGAGATCATATATAAGGATTGTGATGCCCTATCTCTAGGGTAGTTGAAGAAGCATTATTGAAGGAGACTTCTTGAGGCTACATCGGTTCTTCAACAAACAAGGTTCTACTCATCTACAAGATTAAAATCTTTCGTCTTAAGGGCTATCTAGATGAAAGATCAATCTCGAGGGCTATTGAGATTGGACTTCAATCACAAGAAGCAGTGAATCGTGGGTTCTAGCGATCAAGACTGAGAGGAACAAAGTCGTTTGGATTGATGGGTTGTTTTGTGAGTCAGTCTTGTAACTGCTACTATCATAGTGATTGGTTTTGATTCGAGTTTGGATCCGTGGTTTTTTTCTCGTTTTGGGTTTTTCCACGTTAAAATCTTGGCGTTTATCTCTACTTTCATTTTTAATATTTCCTCCGACTTTTATTTAAGTGAACGAACGATTTCATTGCTTTTAAGACTTGTTGGCTAGCCTCTATAAATATGTGGATGGCACCCAACTTTATAATTGCTATTGGATTCTTAATTTCTTGCCTCCTATCTTCTTTCTAGACTCCTCCCTCTCTCTTCACCATCCTTCCACCTTTACCGTTGGCAAGGTTTCTCCTCGCTTCTAATCTTCCTCGACCGTCGAGCAACCCCTCTTCTTTGGGATCTCAACCACTTAGTTCCCTTCGTCTACTTTCCTTAATCACTTCCACAATCCACCCTCATCTCCATACCCATCCATAACCGTAACATCCATTCCACCCGTCACCACCACCATCACCCACGTTATTCCGTATTTTCGTCCCTGCTAAAGTTCGAATATGCAAAGGGCGTAAATACGAAAGTTGTAGATTAGAAAGATATGGATCCAACCCAATTGATTTTGTCAGTTTCCAATTACTGGAGAATATCTGACAAATATGTTCCCAAGGTTGCGCGAACTGTTTCCTACAATAAATTTAGATCTTAAGGAATTATTTCGTAGCTGATCTTTTGGTTCTAGATCCCATCAATTTGGTATCCGAGCTTTGACAAATTAGTATAAGAGCCTATCAATGGGTATTAGAGCCTATCAATTGGTATCAGAGCAGGCGAACTTTAGACCTCCATTAATGGTTGAAACAAGTAAGATGACATCAACAAGAAGACCTATGGAGAGCACACTGACAAGGAAGGACTCAATGCACGATGATCTTAACCGTGAGGTCGATTCCCTTGGAGCGACCACGGCAGGACCAAGTCAACCAACGTCTATGGGTTCAAATATAGATGAACCAAGGGGCATGTTCTAAACATTGTTGCATAGAGTTGACAACATACAAAAAGATCACAATGAATTCAAGGAATATGTCATGAATCGATTGAGTTCGTCATCTCCTCGACAACGAACGGAGTTTCAAGAAGGACCAGCGGTGGGACCCTATAGAACCAATATCTCACAGGTCCAGGTGCGTCATATGAGTGTCAATGATTCCCTCCTACCTATGCCTTCACATTATCCCCCACCTCCGTTACAAAACCCAAGATTGGCGATGGTGGAACCCAAAAGGCATGAGGCACCGGTGCGCTTCGTCGATGAGGAGGATTGGCACTAGGATAATGAGCTTGATCCCTATGAAGATGGTGATGGACGTGCTCGAGAATTTAGAGAAGGTGATCAACATGCACAAAGGTTTAGACCTGAACCAAGGATCTTTCACGAACTTGACAATGCTATTTGGGAGAGAACCGCACGTTTGGACTTTCCAAAATTCCAAGGCGGTGATCCAACGGATTGGGTATTTCAAGTTGAACAATATTTTGATTATCAAGGTACAGCGAAAGATGCAAAAGTCTAGATAGCAAGCTTTCACCTACTAAGAACGGCATTGCATTGGTATAGATTGATTATTTGTGATAGTGGATTTACTAGATGGGCTGATTTTTTTGGAGAATTACATGTATATTTGGGACAGCGGCATATGAATATTTTGCTGCCACATTAAGCAAGATGGTTCAAAGGACTACCGTATTGGAGTACCAAACTGAGTTTGAAAGAGTTAGTAGTCATTGTGAGCCACCGTGGCCTGAACGTACATTGATGAATACATTTATTTTAGGGCTGCGAGAGGGGATACAAGTGGATGTTCGTGCTCTATGTCCTACTACTCTTAAAGAGGCCTTTGAGAAGGCCGTGAGGATGGAACAAAAACATAGAGCTCTAAAGATGGCAGCAAAAACCAATTGGGGCAATCGAGATGGGCGGTTTGCACCTAGAATATTGGTTGCAAATTCTACGGTTTCAAAAACAGCGGCTACAACTACTAGACCACGACCACCTTTAAGACCATCTTTCGATGTTAGAGGAGGCACTAGACCCCCCGTTCGAACTCTCACACCTGCCTAGGTGGAGGAGCGAGGAGCGAAGGGCCTTTGCTTTCGATGTGATGAGCATTTCACCTTCGGTCATCGGTGTTCTAAATCGATCGGGAGTGTGATGCTTATCGATGATCCTGAGGAGGATGACGAGATTGATGATAATGGAGAGTGTCCAGAGGAGACCGTTGAGGAGGGCGTTGAGGTAGATATCCAAGCTGAAATATCGATGCATGCATATTTGGGTACTTCTGCGCCGAGGACGTTACGAGTAGATGGACTCGTTAGAAAGCATTGTGTGCACATCCTCATTGATTCAGGGAGTACACACAATTTTCTAGACGAGAGGTTAGTGAGGAGATTGGGTTTGGATGCCGAACCGACTATGGGGTTTGATGTTGCTATTGGAGACGGCATGAAGCTTAGGGCGGAGAGCTTGTGTCGCCGAGTCGGTATACGGATGCAAGGACACGATATCATTGTGGACTTGTATCCGTTGGCGCTACGAGAAGCGGACGTTGTCCTTGGTGCTCAGTGGTTACAAAGTTTGGGACCCGTCACATTTGATTTCCAGAGCATGTGGATGAAATATAAACAAGGAAAGAAAGATATGCGGCTTGATGGTATACGGACTTTGCTAATTCCTACAATGCAGCCTATGGTGGGGCTACTTGGTGCGTATGATTTTGCCTATCTTCTTTAGTTAGGACCAGCAGGAGATGAGCCTCAAATGAGTTCAGGTAGTACAATTGAATTGTCCAATTTATTAGATAACTTTTCTAGACCGTTTGAGGAGCCGCAAGAGTTCCCACCGAGGAGAGTGGCGAACCATCGCATAGAGATTGTACCCGGGGCTGCACCGGCGAACTTGAGGCCATATCAGTATTCACATGTGCAAAAAGAAGTTATCTCAAAGATGGTAGCCGAGATGTTGGAGTAAGGACTCATACAACAATGTCATAGCTTATACTTATCCCCCATGGTTTTGGTGCAAAAAAAGGATAGGACATGACATTTTTGTGTCAACTATTGAGCACTAAACGCTATTACCGTCAAGGACCAATATCCCATTCCGGTTATCGAGGAGTTGCTGCACGAGCTTGTAGGGGCGACTATATTTAGTAAGCTTGACTTGAGGGTCGGGTATCATCAAATTAGAGTTCACCCGGCAGATGTGCACAAAACGGTATTTTGGACTCCGGACGGGCATTACGAGTTCCGAGTGATGCCTTTTGGTCTCACCAATGCTCTAGCTGCCTTCCAAGGCCTCATGAATGATATATTTTGGCCTCTTTTGCGCAGGTTTGTCTTGGTATTTTTTGATGATATTTTGGCGTATAGCAAGACTAAATTGGAGCATTGGCGGTATTTAGAGATCGTGCTAAATTTGTTGGAGCAAAACCAATTGAAGATCAAGAAGTCCAAGTGCCTTTGGGGAGTACCAAAGATGGAGTATTTAGGCCACATCATTTCAGCGGATGGTGTAGCGGCAGATCCTCAAAAGGTTGCATGTATGACCGCTTGGCCTATTCTTACTACTACCCCCGGATTGTATTTTTGGGGCTAACTGGTTATTATCGTTGATTCATCGCCGGATATGGCAAGATCGCTGCTCCTCTCACTTCTTTGTTGAAGAAGTACTCTTTTAGATGGACGGATGAAGCCACTATAGCCTTTGAAAAATTGAAACCAACAATGATGACGGCACCCGTTCTAGCGCTACCGGACTTCACTAAAGAATTCATTGTTGAATGTGATGCGTCGGGTGTTGTCATAGGAGTTGTACTAATGCAAGAAGGACGTCCCATTGCTTATTTTAGTAAGGCTTTATCTGATACGATTCGGACTTCATCGACATCGTCTCAAGCTTGGATTTACCTTAGGATAAGATTGAGTTTTAGGATAAGATTGAGTTTTAGGATAAGATTGAGTTTTAGGATAAGATTGTGTTTTAGGATAAGATTGAGTTGTTGGTTAGCCTATAAAAGTATGTGTAGGGCAACCAAAATTATTATTGAATATTGAGAATTGAGTTTGCCTTGCCTCCTTCATCTTCTTCGCTCTCGTTCCCTCAATCTCCCCGGCGACGCCGCTTCTAATCTCCCTCGACAGGCCAATCACCCTAGCCCCTTAGGAGTGGCCCTCTTCTCCCCCTTCTTCCAATTTATCCATCGCTATCCCTAACCTTTCCATCATCCATAACCCTTCCACCATCACTTTTACACCGGTGCCACCCCATCAACACCGGCCCTCCACAATCCACCATTACCTAGGATTTCGTGCCTTCATCCACAGAATCCAAAACAGAGTATCCTGACGTTCGTCCACTAAACGAACGATATTTCGAGATCCCCATCTCCGATTCGCCTGAAACTAGATCCGTTGGAAAGCTCTTTTCCGGGCCTACAACATATCAAAATTTCACAGCGATCCAACGGCGGGATATTTCGGGATCTGATCTCAAAGTTCCGTGCAAGATCGTATTAATCTTGAATCAGAGCCTATAGCCAAGGAAGGATCGTAACAAGCTGGTATCAGAGCCTATAGCCGAGGAAGGATCGTAACAAGCTGGTATCAGAGCCACCGTTCCTCGGACAAGCGCTTCCAATGACGATCACTCGATCTAATAGGAATACGGAAGAACCTAGCGTTCTATCCATGTTGGGGTCTATTTCCAAACAGATTGCCATCAACAAGCAAATAATGATGGAGATGATGCAGGAAATACGGGCATGGACGAAACCTTTTTCAACAAGCAAGGCAATCACAAGACAGCATTGGGAACCCTCCACAACATACCCAACATCCTCCACGGCCTCCCCGTTCATCACAAAAATAGGGGAAAGTTCGGCTATCCAGCAAGAGCGAGATTCTACACCTCGACCTATGGTCAGCCGCAACGAATTGCCACCAACTACAATGAGATCCGCAACCATTGTAGCAGCCCTCAGAACCTCCACATCTTCCCATGCACCGGAGACCTTGTCGACAAATCGCGAAGTGCTGGCTACGCCACACCTGGTCGCTGGATATCCCTCATCAGGAATCCTCATTGGTGGTGAAGGAGATGATCCGAAACCGCGAATTTCGACACTTGGGCAGCCTTTCACCAGCTCCCTTTGCAACCACCGTGAGTCGGCAACTAAGAAGAAATCGCATATGGCCTCCAGCGATCTTCTACCATTCTCCTCGGTCAATCGACAGTCGACCACGACAGCTTCATCACCAGCGATGACGTTGCAGCTCCCTGCCAAGCTACCACTCAAAGGAGAAGGCCACGATCTTCCACCCATGGCAGCTGAAAGTGCAGATGTGGCTGGACATCGAGGAGAAGAAGTTGAGGAGCAACAACACGTGGAGGACACGAAGGCCAAAATCTCCCTCCACGCCTATTCGGGGACGGCGGCACCAAAGACATTGCGGGTGAACGGAGTAGTCAAGAAGACCACAGTAAGAATCTTGATTGACACTGGGTCCACCCACAACTTCATTGACAAGAGGCTCCCTAGGAAGATTGGGCTCGAGTCGGAACCCACGGAGGGGTTCGATGTGACTATTGGAGATGGCACCACTTTGCGAGCAGATTCTATTTGTGGAGGTGCAGAATTGAAGGTGCAAGGCCAAACTTTCACATTGGATCTTTATCCGTTGGCCTTGCAAGGTGCCGATATTGTTTTGGGGACCCAATGGCTTCGGAGCTTGGGGCCCGTGACCTTTGATTTTATAAGCCTCACATTGACCTTTTGGAGAGATGATCAGAGAGTGTTGTTGGATGGAAGTAAACCGCTGCTTGAACTTTCAAAAGAAAGGGAGCTCGCTTCTTTCTCGGCATCCACTTTTCCTTTCTTTTCAGATCTA
Organism: Typha angustifolia; assembly: GCF_048772165.1. Lineage (NCBI taxonomy): Eukaryota > Viridiplantae > Streptophyta > Magnoliopsida > Poales > Typhaceae > Typha > Typha angustifolia. The sequence goes on from NC_133247.1 coordinate 9,581,682, forward strand.
CGGAGAGCCAGTGCAGAGGATAGTGATCTGGTCCGACTCATGGAGGAGTTGAGAGAGAACCCCTCAAGCAACCCCGAGCACGAGGAGCGCAATGGGTTAGTACTAGAGCACGGGCGAATCAAGGTACCCCGAAACGAAGAGCTATGGAGGCTATTGATGGCACACTTCCATGATACTCCTATAGCAGGTCATGAAGGGGTATTACGTACTTACAAGCGGCTGGCCCAAAACTGTACTTGGACTGGGATGAAGACGGACGTGAAGAAGTATGTGCGTGAATGTCAAATCTGCCAACGAGCCAAATCGGAGGCACTCAAGCCTAGCGGGCTACTGCAACCACTACCTATACCAGAGCGTATTTGGGAGGATATCTCCATGGACTTCATCGAGGGGCTGCCGGAAGTTCGAGGACAATCGGTGGTGTTTGTTGTGGTGGATAGACTGAGCAAGTATGCACATTTCATAACATTGTCTCACCCGTTTTCAGCAAAAAGGGTTGCTGAAATTTTTGTTCGGGAAGTGGCACGCTTGCATGGGATGCCTAGGACGATCGTGTCAGACCGGGATCGCATCTTCATAAGTGAGTTTTGGTCCGAGTTCTTCAGATTGCAAGGGACTCAAATCAATCTTAGTTCAGCTTATCACCCCGAGACGGATGGCCAAACCGAGGTGGTGAATCGTGGACTAGAGCAATACTTGCGATGCTTTGTGGCGGATCGACCAAAGGATTGGGTCAAATTTCTTCCCTGGGCTGAGTGGTCATACAATACCGCTCATCACTCAAGCATTGGCATGACCCCATTTGAGGCGGTTTATGGGCGCACTCCCCCTGTCTTGCGTGCCTACGATAGACTCGCGGCGACGGATAGGACTGAGCTTGACTTGGAGCTTGCTGATCGAGATGAAACATTGAGACGGCTCAAGACTCACCTAGCCACAGCACAAAACCGCATGAAGCAAACGCATGACAAAGGCAGACGTGAGCGAGAATTTGAGGTGGATCAATTGGTGTTCGTTCGAGCTCAACCGTATCGACAATCCACATTGAGGCCAATTTTGAACCAAAAGTTGGGATACAAGTACTATGGTCCGTACCGAGTGCTACAACGAATCGGTCCAGTAGCTTACCGATTGGACCTACCTGAAGGAACCAGGATACATCCCGTCTTCCATGTCTCGGCATTGAAGGCCCAGATCGGGCCTAACCATGTAGTGGGTTCGACCTTACCCGAACCAATGGAGGAAGATGGCTCCACTGAGCCGGTTCGAGTCCTAAGTCATAGGAGAAGACGCCAAGGATCCAAATTAGAGACTGAAGTGCTGATTGAGTGGTTGGGCAAACCTACTGACGAGTCTACATGGGAGCTAGAGGCAGACATCATGGATCGCTTCCCAAATTTCAAACCTTGAGGACAAGGTTGCGGAAGCGTGGTGGATTGATACGATTCGGACTTCATCGACATCGTCTCAAGCTTGGATTTACCTTAGGATAAGATTGAGTTTTAGGATAAGATTGAGTTTTAGGATAAGATTGAGTTTTAGGATAAGATTGTGTTTTAGGATAAGATTGAGTTGTTGGTTAGCCTATAAAAGTATGTGTAGGGCAACCAAAATTATTATTGAATATTGAGAATTGAGTTTGCCTTGCCTCCTTCATCTTCTTCGCTCTCGTTCCCTCAATCTCCCCGGCGACGCCGCTTCTAATCTCCCTCGACAGGCCAATCACCCTAGCCCCTTAGGAGTGGCCCTCTTCTCCCCCTTCTTCCAATTTATCCATCGCTATCCCTAACCTTTCCATCATCCATAACCCTTCCACCATCACTTTTACACCGGTGCCACCCCATCAACACCGGCCCTCCACAATCCACCATTACCTAGGATTTCGTGCCTTCATCCACAGAATCCAAAACAGAGTATCCTGACGTTCGTCCACTAAACGAACGATATTTCGAGATCCCCATCTCCGATTCGCCTGAAACTAGATCCGTTGGAAAGCTCTTTTCCGGGCCTACAACATATCAAAATTTCACAGCGATCCAACGGCGGGATATTTCGGGATCTGATCTCAAAGTTCCGTGCAAGATCGTATTAATCTTGAATCAGAGCCTATAGCCAAGGAAGGATCGTAACAAGCTGGTATCAGAGCCTATAGCCGAGGAAGGATCGTAACATTATCACAAAAATCTCAACAATTATCGACTTATGAAAGAGAGATGCTAGCAATTCTACATGCAGTGACAAGGTGGAGGTCTTATTTGATCGGTAGACGATTAATTATCCGAACCGATCAGAGGAGCCTTCCATACTTTATGGGACAGCGCATACACACTTCGGCACAGCAGCGATGGGTCACAAAATTGCTGGGGTATGATTATGAAATTCAATACAAGAAGGGAACGGAAAATAGAGCAGTGGATGCACTATCGCGCCAACCCGATACCGCCGAACTTGCAGCCTATTCATCTCCTACCTTTTCCTTCTTTGATAAGCTGAGGTATGCATGTACATCTAACGCAGATATTTTGAGATTATTGTAAGAGGTGATGTATTATCCAGAGCGTCATCCAAAGTTGGAGAATCGAGGCGATTTGTTGCTGGATCGTGGATGCATTTGGGTATTGGAGCATATTGGTCCGGTTGCATATTGTTTGGAGCTGCCAGAGGGGTCAAGAGTGCATTCTGTCTTCCATGTTTCATTGCTGAGGGAGCGCATTGGAGATCATGAGATTATTAGACCAATTCTACCGGAGTCACTATAGGAGATAGAGATCGTAGTGCCAATTTGAGTACTTGTTAGACCCCGACGATGATATGGAACTAGATTAGAGATGGAGATTCTAGTTGAGTGGCTTGGCAAGCCATCTAATAAGGCGACATGGGAGTTGGAGACTAATATCTTGAAGCGTTTCCCTGACTTTTCACCTTGAGGGCAAGGTAGAGCCATTTACTTAGGATTTTATCTAATTAGCTAAATCCAGCTCTGCACAGTTTCGGAAAAATATTTGTAAAATATTTGACACATATCCAAATAATATCAAACAAGTTGGATAAGGTCTACAACCTTTAGATCTACAACTTTGATATCCATGACTTCTCCAGATTCGGAATATATCTATGGCAAAACAAAAGCTTAATCCGAAAGGTATTCGGAGAAAATAAAGAATACTGGTTTAGTTGGTTTGTTAGGGTTTCATATTGTTTTAGGACTTGTTGGCTAGCCTCTATAAATATGTGAATGGAACCCAACTTTATAATTACTATTGAATTCTTGATTTCTTGCCTCCTATCTTCTCTCTAGACTCCTCCCTCCTCTCTCTTCACCATCCTTCTACCTCTACCGTTGGCAAGGTTTCTCCTCGCTTCTAATCTTCCTCGACTGTCGAGCCACCCCTCTTCTTTGAGATCTCAACCATTTCGTTCCCTTCTTCTACTTTCGTTAATCACTTCCACAATCCACCCTCATCTCCATACCCATCCATAACCTTAATATCCACTCCACCTGTCACCGCCACCATCACCCACGTTATTCCATATTTTCGTCCCTGCTACAGTTTGAATCTGCGAAGGGCATAAATACGAAAGATGTAGATTAGGAAGATATGGATCTAAGTCAATTAGTTTTGTAATTTTTTAATTACCAAAAAATATCTTACGAATATTTTCCCACAGTTGCGTGGACTGATTCTTGTAATAAATTCAGATCTTAAGGAATTATTCCGTAGCCGATCTTTTGGTTCTAAATCCCATCAGTTTGGTATCCGAGCTTTAACAAATTGGTATCAAAGCCTATCAATGGGTATCAGAGCCTATTAGGGCGACTATATTTAGTAAGCTTGACTTGAGGACTGGGTATCATCAAATTAGAGTTCACCCAGCGGATGTGCACAAAACTGTATTTCGGACTCCGGACAGGCATTACGAGTTCCGGGTGATGCCTTTTGGTCTCACTAATGCTTCAGCTACCTTTCAAGGCCCCATGAATGATATATTTCGGCCTCTCTTATGAAGGTATGTCTTGGTATTTTTTGATGAGATTTTGGTGTATAGCAGGACTGAATTGGAGCATTGGCGGCATTTAGAGGAGGTGCTGAAATTGTTGAAACAAAACCAATTGAAGATCAAGAAGTTCAAGTGCCTATGGGGAGTACCACAAATGAAGTATTTAAGCCATATCATTTCAGCGGATAGTATAGCGGCGGATCCTCAAAAGGTTGCATGTATGACCGCTTAGCTTATTCCTACTACTACCACTGGATTGAGAGGATTTTTAGGGCTGACTGGATATTATGGATGCTTCATTGCCAGATATGATAAGATCGCTACTCATTTCACTTCTTTGTTGAATGACTCTTTTAGATGGACGAATGAAGCCACTATAGTCTTTGAAAAATTAAAAACAACAATGACGACGGCACCTGTTCTAGCACTACCGGACTTCACCAAAGAATTCATTGCGGAATGTGATGTGTCAGGTGTGGGTATAGGAGCTATACTTATGCAAGGAGGACGTCCCATAGCCTTTCTTAGTAATACTTTGTCACAAAAATCTTAGCAATTATCGACTTATGAAAGAGAAATGTCAACAATTATGCATGCGATGACAAAGTGGAGGCCGTATTTGATTGGTAGACGATTTATTATCCGAACCGATCAAAAGAGCCTTCCATACTTTATGGGGCAGTATATACACACTCCGGCACAATAGAGATGGGTCACAAAATTGGTAGAATATGATTATGAAATCTAATATAAGAAGGGAACGGAAAATAAAGCGGTGGATGCATTATCGCGCCAATCTGATAGTGCTGAGCTTGCAGCCTATTCTTCACCTACCTTTCCCTTTCTTAGCAAGCTGAGGTATGCATGTACATCTGACCTAGATATTTTGAGATTGTTGCAGGAGGTGATGGATGATCCGGAGCGCCATCTAGAGTTGGAGAATCGAGGCAGTTTGCATTTGAGTGCCCATGAATGATGGATTGTGGTATATATTGTTGAAGCACTTCCACCAAACCCCAGAGGCTGGTCATGAGGGTGTCTTGAGAACTTATAAGAAGATATCTCAGAGTTGCATATTGTCAGGATTGAGGCGGGATGTGAGGAGTTTTATTCGTGCTTGCGAAGTCTGTCAAAGGGCTAATGCAACCATATTGAAACCGACCGGATTACTACATCCTTTACCTATACCGGACCGTGTTTGGGAAGACATTTCTATGGACTTCAGAGAGGGTCTTCCGCTGGTACATGGTTATTCCGTTATCTTTATGGTGGTTGATAGAGACGCCACATTGAGGAGGTTACGTGCTTATCTTAAACTTGCTCAAAATCGCATAAAGTAAGTTTATGATCGTAGCCATAGGGAGTAGAAGTTTGACATCGACAGTTGAATGTTTGTGAGGGTGCAACTGTATCGACAGGTGACCTTACATCCGATGCGAAACTAAAAGTTAGCACATTGGTACTTTGGTATTGTTTCGGGTGTTAGAGCACATTGGTCTGGTTGCATATCGAGAGTGCATCCTGTCTTTTATGTTTCATTGTTGAAAAAGCGCATTGGAGGTCATGAGATTGTTGAATCAGTTCTATTGGAGCCATTGGAGGAGATAGAGATCGTAGAGCCAGTTTGAATACATGCTAGACGCCGACGACGATATGGTACCAAATTGAAGATGGAGATTCTAGTTGAGTGGCTTGGCAAGCCATCTGATGAGGTGATATGAGAGATGGAGACTGATATCTTGGAGCGTTTCTCTGACTTTTCACCTTGAGGGCAAGGTGGGGGAAGCGTGCTGGGCTGATACACTTAATTAGGATCTTTTCTTATTGCATTAGGTGTTTATTTTTATTAAAATAAAATTCCTGTAGGTCGTATTCGAACGCAAGAGGGGTCGCGTTCGAATGCCTTTACGAACGCCTGCATCAGGTTCACAAATACAAAGAACGCATATTGTGTGTTAGAACACAGTCAGGCGAGTTCAAACGCCCGTGTTCGCACAGATAGAGATGGAGCTTATTGGGTGCATTCGAACATGATTGGGCGCGTTCAAACATGATCGATGGGAATCCTCTAGAATTAGGGTTTCATATTGTTTTAGAACTTGTTGGCTAGCCTCTATAAATATGTGGATGGCAGCCAACTTCATTATGCTATTAGATTATTGATTTCTTACCTCCTATCTTCTTTAGACTTCTCTCTCCTCCCTCCTCCCTCTTTACCATCCTTCCATCTCTACAGTTAGCAAGGTTTTTTTCTAACTTCTAATCTCCCTCAACTATCGAGCCACCTCTCTTCTTTGGGATCTTGACCACTTCAATTCCTTCGTCTACTTCCCTTAATCACATCCACCTTCACCTCCATATCCATCCATAACCCTAACATCCACTCCACCCATCACTACTACCATCACCCTCGTTATTCCGTATTTTTGTCCCTGCTATAGTTAGAATCTGTAAAGGGCTTAAATATAAAATTTGTAGATTAGAAAGTTACAGATCTAACCCAATTAGTTTCATAATTTTCTGACTACCAGAGAATATCTGACGAATATTTTTCCACGATTGTGCAGACTGATTCCTATAATACATTCAGATCTTAAAGAAATCGTTGCATAGCCTATCTTTGGTTACAGAACTTGTCAATTGGTATCAAAGCTTATCAATTTAGCATCACAGCTTATCACCGACTGCTAACCACCCTATATAAGCTAGTCCATTTATTCGATGGGAGCCCTTACCACTTGGGTAGGTAAAACTCAACATGGGTAGGTCTAGGCCCCTTGAGCATGCAAGTATAAGTTTTGTGGTTCGACCACTAACGAGGAGCCAATTCATAGAAGATCTAGGTGCATAGTAAAATATTCGACTTCTGCTATAGAAACAAATGCTGTGTAGGAAGGGTTTAAGATGTTGAGGAATTACTACTATCTCAATATATGGACAGAAACCGACTTGATACTCCTCAAAAACATATTATGAAAGGTCCACCAACCTCCATGAGCACTGGAATCTTTACATACTGATATTATCTTCTTTTTGAGAATTACCAAAATGTAAAAGTCTTCCATGTGTATATAGAAGCCAATAATAGTGCTAATTGGCTTGCTAACAAAGGAAAGAATTCTAAGTTTAAATGTTCGTGGGTGGGACCGTCCCTTCCCCTTTGCTTCAGTTTTTGAAGCTCTAACCTCAACAAAGCTTTTTGTAACTAAGATGGTTGATGATAGGCTCTTATACTAATTGATAGGCTCTGATACCAATTTGTTAAAGCTCAGATACCAAATTGATGGGATCAAGAACCAAAAGATCAGCTACCGAATAATTCCTTAAGATCTAAATTTATTGCAGGAAGCAGTCCGTACAATTGTCGGAAAATATTCGTCAGATATTCTCCGATAGATATAAAATTACGAAACTAACTGGATTAGATCCATATCTTCTTAATTTACAACTTTCGTATTTATGCCCTTCACATATTCGACCTGTAGCAGGGACGAAAATATGGAATAACGTGGGTGATGGTGGTGGTGACGGGTGGAGTGGATGTTAGGGTTATGGATGGATATGGAGATAAGGGTGGATTGTGGAAGTAATTAAGGGAAGTAGACGAAGGGAACGAAGTGGTCGAGATCCTAAAGAAGAGGGGTGACTCGACAGACGAGGGAGATTAAAAGCGAGGAGAAACCTTGCCAACGGTAGAAGTGGAAGGATGGTGAAAAGGGAGGAGAGAGAAGTCTAGAGAGAAGATAGAAGGCACAAAATTAAGAATCTAATATCAGTATAAAGTTGGGTGCCATCCACATATTTATAGAGGCTAGCCAATAAGTCCTAAAATAATATGAAACCCTAACAAACCAACTAAACCAGTATTCCTTATCTTCTCCCAATACCTTTTGGATTAAGCTTTTGTTTTGTCATAAATATATTCTGAATCTCGAGAAGTCATGAATATCAAAGTTGTAGATATAGAGGTTTTTGACCTTATCCAGCTAGTTTGATATTATTTGGATATGTATTGAATATTCTACAAATATTTTTCCAAAACTGCGCAGAGCTGGATTTAGCTAATTAGATAAAAATTTAACTAAGTGTATCAGCCCACCACGCTTCCCCAACCTTGCCGTTAAGGTGAAAAGTCAGGGAAACACTCCAAAATGTCAGTCTCCAACTCCCATGTCGCCTCATCAGATAACTTGTCAAGCCACTCAACTAGAATCTCCATCTTCAATCTGGTACCATGTCGTCGGCGTCTAGCAAGTACACGAACTGGCTCTAAAATCTCTATCTCCTCCAATGGCTCCGATAGAACCGATCTAACAATCTCATGATCTCCAATGCACTCTCTCAACAATGAAACATGAAAGACAAGATGCACTCTCGACGCCTCCGGCAGCTCCAAACGATATGCAACCGGATAAATATGCTCCAACACTCGAATGTATCCACAGTCTAGCAGCAAACCGCCTTGATTATCCAACTCTGGATGGCGCTCCTGATCATCTAACACCTCCTACAACAATCTCAAAACATTTGGGTCAGAAGAACATGCATACCTCCAAGATATCAATCTCCAACTCCCATGTCGTCCCATCAGATGACTTGCTAAGCCACTCAACTAGAATCTCCATCTCCAATCTGGTACAATGTCGTCGTCGGCGCCTAGCAAGTACACGAACTGGCTTTACAATCTCTTTCTCCTCCAATGGCTCTAGTAGAACTAATCCAACGATCTCATAATCTCTAATGCGCTCCCTTAGTAATGAAACATGAAACACAGGATGCACTCTTGACCTCTCCGGCAGCTCTAAATGATATGCAATCGGACCAATACACTCCAACACCCGAATGTATCCGCGATCTAGTAGCAAACTGCCTCGATTCTCCAACTCTGAATGGCGTTCCAAATCATCCATCACCTCCTGCAATAATCTCAAAATATCTGGGTCAGATGCACATGCATACCTCAGCTCATCAAAGAAGGGAAAGGTAGGAGATTAATAGGCTGCAAGCTCAACGGTATCGTGTTGGCACGATAGTGCATCCGCCGCTGTATTTTTCGTTCCCTTCTTGTATTGAATTTCATAATCATACCCCAGCAATTTTATGACTCATCACTGCTGTGCCGGAGTGTGTATGCGCTATCCCATAAAGTATGGAAGGCTCCTCTGATCGGTTAGGATAATGAATCGTCTACCGATCAAATAAGGCCTCTACCTTGTCACCGCATGTAGAATTGCTAGCATCTCTCTCTCATAAGTCGATTATTGCTGAGATTTTTGCGATAAAACCTTACTAAGATAGGCAATGTGACGTCCTTCTTGCATTAGTACAGCTCCTATGCTAACACCCGATGCATCACATTCAACAATGAATTCTTTGGTGAAGTCCGATAGTGCTAGAACGGGTGCCATCATCATTGCTATTTTCAATTTTTCAAAGGCTAAAGTGGCTTCATCCGTCCATCTAAAAGAGTCATTCTTCAACAAAGAAGTGAGAGAAGCAGCAATCTTACCATATCTGGCGATGAATCGACGATAATAACCAATTAGCCCCAAAAATCCTCTCAATTCAATGGTAGTAGTAGGAATAGGCCAAACGGTCATACATGCAACCTTTTGAGGATCCGCCGCTACACCATCAACTGAAATGATGTGGCATAAATACTCCACCTTTGGTACTCCCCATAGGCACTTGGACTTCTTGATCTTCAATTGGTTTTGCTCCAACAAATTCAACACGTCCTCCAAATACGGCCAATGCTCCAATTCAGTCCTACTATACACTGAAATATCGTCAAAAAATACCAAGACATACCTTCGCAAGAGAGGCCGAAATATATCATTCATGAAACCTTGGAAGGTAGCTGGAGCATTGGTGAGACCAAAAGACATCACTCGGAACTCGTAATGCCCGTCTGGAGTCCAAAATACTGTTTTGTGCACATCTGCCGAGTGAACTCTAATTTGATGATACCCGGCCCTCAAGTCAAGCTTACTAAATATAGTTGCCTCTGCAAGCTCGTCTAGCAACTCCTCGATAATCGGAATAGGATACCGATCCTTGATAGTAATAGCATTTAGTGCTTAATAGTCGACACAAAAACACCATGTTCCGTCCTTTTTTCGCACCAATAGCACGGGGGATGAGTATGAACTATGACTTGGATGTATGAGGCATTGCTCTAACATCTCGGCTACCATCTTTGAGATAACTTCTTTTTGCACATATGGATACCGATATGGCCTCACGTTCGCTAGTGCAGCCCCGGGTACAATCTCTATGCGATGGTTCGTCGCTCTCCTCGGTGGCAACTCCTATGGCTCCTCAAATAGCCCAAAAAAGTTATCTAATAAATTAGACAATTCAATTATAGTATCTGAACTTGTTTGAGGCTCATCTCCTGCTGGTCCTAACTGAAGAAGATAGGCCAAATCATACGCACCAAGCAACCCCACCATAGGTTGCATCGTAGGAATCGGCGAATTCCGTACACCATCAAGCCACACATCTTTGTTTCTTTGTTTATATTTCATCCACATGCTCCGGAAATCAAATGTGACGGGTCCTAAACTTTGTAACCACTAAGCACCAAGGACAACGTCCACTCCTCGTAGCACCAACGGATACAAGTCCATAATAATGTCGTGTCCTTGCACCCGTATACCGACTCGGTGACACAAGCTCTTTGCCCTAAGCTTCGTGCTGTCTCCAATAGCAACATCAAACCCCGTAGTCGGTTCGGCATCCAAACCCAATCTCCTCACTAACCTCTCGTCTAGAAAGTTGTGTGTACTCCCCGAATCAATGAGGATGTGCACACAATGTTTTCTAACGAGTCCATCTACTCGTAACGTTCTCGGCGGAGAAGTACACGAATATGCATGCATCGATATTTCAGCTTGGATATCTTCCTCAATACCCTTCTCAACGGTCTCCTCATGGGTCTCCTCTGGACAATCTCCATCATCATCAATCTCATCATCCTCCTCAGGACCATCGATAAGCATCACACTCTCGATCAGTTTAGAACACCGATGACCGGGGGTGAAACGCTCATCAAATCGAAAGCAAAGGCCCTTCGCTCTTCGCTCCTCCACCTAAGCAGGTGTGAGAGTTTGAATGGGGGGTCTAGTGCCTCCTCTAACATCGAAAGAAGGTCTCAAAGGTTGTCGTGGTCTAGTAGTTACAGTCACTGTTTTTGCAACCTCAAAATTTGCAGCTAGCGTTCTAGGTGCAAACCGCCTATCTCGGTTGCCCCAATTGGTTTACGCTACCATCTTTAGAGCCCTATGTTTTTGTTTCATCCTCACGACATTCTCAAAAGGCCTCCTCAAGAGTAGTAGGACATAGAGCACGAAGATCCGCTTGTATCTCCTCTCGTAGCCCTGAAATAAATATACTCATCAATGTACGTTCAGGCCACGGTGGCTCACAACAACTACTAACACTTTCAAACTCAGCTTGGTACTCTAATACAGTAGTCCTTTGAACCATCTTGCTTAATGTGGCAGCAAAATCTTCATATGCCGCTGTCCCAAATCTGCGTGTAATCCTCCTATAAAAATCAACCCATCTAGTAAATCCACCACCACGAATAATCGATCTATACCAATGCAATGCCGTTCCTTGGAGGTGAAAGCTTGCCATCTGGACTTTTGCATCTTTCGTTATACCTTGACAATCAAAATATTGGTCAACTTAAAATACCCAATCCGTTGGATCATCGCCTTGGAATTTTGAAAAGTCCAAACGTGTGGTTCCCACCCGAATAGCATTGTCAGGTTCGCGAAAGATCCTTTGTTCAGGTCTTAACCTTTGTGCATATTGATCACCTTCTCTAAATCCTCGAGCACGTCGATCACCATCTCCATAGGGATCAACCTCATCCTCATAGTGCCAATCCTCCTCATCGATGAAGCGCACTGGTGCCTCACGCCTCTCTGGTTCTATCACCGCCGGTCTTGGGTTTTGTAATGGAGATGGGGGATGATGTGAATGCATAGGTAGGAGGGGATCATTGACACTCATATGACGCATCTGGACCTGTGGAGTATCGGTTCGATGGGGTCCCACCGCTGGTTCTTCATGAAACTCCGTTCGTCGTCGAGGAGATGACGAACCTAATCGATTCATGGCATATTCCTTGAATTCATTGTGATCCTTTTATATGTTGTCAACTCTATGTAACAATATTTGGAACATGCCCCTTAGTTCATCTATATTCGAACCCATAAATGTTGGTTGACTTGGTCCTACCGTGGTCGCTCAAGGGAATCGGCCTCACGGTTAGGATCATCGTGCATTGAGTCCTCCCTTGTCGGTGTGCTCTTCATAGGTCTCCTTATTGATGTCATCTTTCTTGTTTCAACCATTAATGGAGGTCTGATGTTCGCCTGCTCTGATACCAATTGATAGGCTCTGATACCAATTGATAGGGCTCTGATACTAATTGATAGGCTCTGATACCAATTTGTTAAAGCTCAGATACCAAATTGATGGGATCTAGAGCCAAAAGATCAGCTACGGAATAATTTCTTAAGGTCTAAATTTATTGCAGGAAGCAGTCCGCGCAATCGTCGAAAAATATTCGTCAGATATTCTCCGGTAGTTATAAAATTACAAAACTAACTGGATTAGATCCGTATCTTCCTAATTTACAACTTTCGTATTTATGCCCTTCGTAGATTCGACCTGTAGTAGGGACGAAAATACAGAATAACGTGGGTGATGGTGGTGGTGACGGGTGGAGTGGATGTTAGGGTTATGGATGGGTATAGAGATGAGGGTGGATTGTGAAAGTGATTAAGAAAAGTAAATGAAGGGAATGAAGTGGTTGAGATCCCAAAGAAGAGGGATGACTCGACAGACGAGAGAGATTAGAAGCGGAAAGAAACCTTGCGGTAGAGGTGAAAGGATGGTGAAGAGGGAGGAAAGAGAAGTCTAGAGAGAAGATAGGAGGCAAGAAATCAATAATTTAACAACAATATAAAGTTGGGTGCCATCGGGTAGCCAACAAGTCCTAAAACAATATGAAACCCTAACAAACCAACTAAACCAGTATTCCTTATCTTCTCCAAATACCTTTTGGATTAAGCTTTCGTTTTGTTATAGATATATTCCGAATCTGGAGAAGTCATGAATATCAAAATTATAGATCTAGAGGTTTTGGACCTTATCCAACTGGTTTGATATTATTTGGATATGTGTCGAATATTTTACAAATATTTTTTCGAAACTGCGCAGAGCTGGATTTAACTAATTAGATAAAATCCTAACTAAGTGTATCAGTTGATTAATGAAAATTTTCCTTTTAAGAAAAATATACAAAGAACTTATCTTCCATCCAGCAAGAAAAGAACAACAGCAGCAACAAAGCTTTGTGCAACTAATTAATTAGATTGGCTACAAGAAACTAACTTCCTAGATTTGAAATTAGATCAATATTATCCAATCATCTACATCTTCATCCCTAATAAGTACTTTTAAATTTGACATATAATTTAATTAAATAAAACAAAATAAGAATAATAATATTTTTGTCTAGAATATATAGATAAAATGATACAAATAAAACTACAGTAAGATAAATAAATTTAGGCAATACGGCTTAAGAGTAAAATGTAATTTCTGTTTTGTTATGACAGCCCTACTTGTCAAACTTCTCTTTGTCCTCACACTCAGATGACTCCAACGCTACTGGCGGAAACGGAACCACTTCCCATGTCCAAAAGAGAGCGGAGGTAGACCCCTCTTTTAACTCACCTACAACTTCCACTTTCCCTTTGCCCACTTTCTCCCCAATAATGCTAAACTAGTCACACTTTCCCCACTTGCCGACCTCTCCCCTGAAAACCCCTGATCATCAAATTCTATATTCGTTTAAATATCATTACAGAATAGGTGACATAGATCTATATGGATCGAAATTACAACAAGGTAACAGAAAAATTACAAAAGAGTACAAGAATCCAATAACTCGGATCCTATCTCTGATTAAAACCTAAAAAGGTAAAATTAAAGTAGAAAACCAAATAGAAGCAACAAGAAGAAGGCGGTGACCGAATACGATCTCTTCTCCGTTTCATCCACATCCACCGCCTCGTGGCTTGTAGTTAAATCCATTCATTTTCTCGAAGAATCCGATGGAGAGAAGGGAAAGCGAGAGCTGGACCTCGTCCTTCCCCCACCGCGCCGGTAGACGCGCCGCCCTCCTCTGCAGCGGAGCTGCTGACGAGGAGGCAGCTCCGGCGGCCGAGGCGCCAGAAGAGGAGGAGGAGGAGGAGGAGGAGGAGGAGGAGGAGGAGGAGGGGGGGGAGAGGAGAGGAAGAAGGTACAGAGAGTGGAGGCGGCGGAAGCCGCCCAGGGCAAGGACGACGGCGCGCAGCTGCTGGCCGCCGCATCCGATGTTGGCCCAGTGGCGGACGCAGACGGCCTCCCAAAGCCGCTCGTCCTCAGCTAGCCGCCGCCACCGATGGCTCACGCACGCCGCCGCCGCCAGCGTGCGGGCGTCCGCGCGCTTCAGGACCTCAAATACTAGATCTTCTCCAAGATCGGGGGGCGGCGGCGTCACCGCTGCGTCGGCTTCTTCTTCTTCTCCAGCGGTGTTGCTCCTTGGCTTCTTGGCGCGGTCGCCGGACGGATCCTCGTGAGCAATCGGGTCGTTTCCGCCGCTTGATTCGTCGGATGGACGCCGCTTCATGTCTCGATCTAGAATTTGGTGAGATTTGTTCCGTCTTCCTCTATTGCCCAATTGCTTTTAACGGGGTGTTGCCATAGATACTGGATGGCCTGCATTTTAGGATGTAGGAAATTAGATATTAGTGAAACTTGTCATGTTTTGCTTGGCTTAAAGATGATGTAGAAAATACTTCCTGTCTTTTGGGAGGTAGACGATCGAGTGGTTCTTTTGTTTGTTTGCTTTCTTTTGGGGTGGGACTTGGGTTGGGGTGTCCCTGGAATGGGGGCCGGAATAAAGAAAAATTACGACAGAGGCCTGACATTTGGCCTTTGGCTCGATGACAAACCGGATGAGATTAATGCGATTCAGAGTAGATTTGTCTTTTACATATACGGTATTCCAAGCTGTTAAATTTACACACCTGCCACTCTTGTTCGACAAAATGTTTAAAATATGCTTAATTACGTAGGTTAAAATGTAATTTCGGCCCAAATTTTAACTTAGTATAGTCCAAACTAAATTGTAACAATTACTCAATAAACTAGTTGGCCCTAGATAATAAAAGAGGTCCTCGTTGTTCCTCTAGAAGCAGTGCGCACCGATTAAGACAGATACGAAACGTGTTCAAATAGTCTGTATTTTTGCTTGCAAGTTTTTGGAAGCAGAATAGTTGGGGATTTTTGGTTGCGTACCTTAGCAGGTTGAAGTGCTCGATCAGGCTTATTTAGAGGGTTATTGCAACTGAGACTTTAGGTGAGATTTTATAGATTGTAAGGAGTCATGGGTGGTATTTGGACTAAATGAAAGGTCGTGTAAGGCATAACTTGACAATTGGCTGATCTAAGGTTTAGATGTGCTAGATTATTAGGGCTAGGATTGATGTAGGTGATGACGGAACATAGGTAATGGCTCTAGTAGGGTTGCACACGATGAGACAGAACACAGTCCTAGTGAAAGGGTGAGAAGTATTTACTAGACAATAGTGAAAAATATTAAGAAAGATAAATTTAATTCATATGCATGCACAAAATACAAGCAATAGGAACCTATTTATAGAGAAATAAATAATAGATTCATAACCCAAATAAGAAACAAATATAAAAACATATCTAAACTAGCCATCAGCTCTTCCTCAAATTGTAACTCCCTTCTACCCTATGTAGTATTTATATCTGAATAAAGCTTGAATATAAAAATTTCACAAAGTCACTGATCTAAACATTTGTTTTACATTATTCGATCAACATCTTTCGCTTATATATAGATAGTTGCTAAGATTTGGGTGAGAGAGCTTTACAAAGGTAACCCACGCGTCAACCTTCTTGCTTAAGCATAACCTAATGCCAACCCTTGAAGCATCACACTTAATCATGAGTGCCTTCAAAAAATTAGGTAGCTCTAAAATGGGATAGGAGGTCATGGCAGCCTTCAGCTTCCCAAATGCAACATGTGTCTTATCCGTCCATCACCCTCACCCTTCTTTAGTAAGGATTTTAATGGGGCAGCAATCTTACCATACCCTTTTATAAATCGATGATAGTAACCTATACGGAAATCATGTCGCTTCTTCAGATTCATGAGCAGCGGCCATCTCATCAAGTTCATGATTTTCTCGAGGTCCTCAAATCCTATGGCTGAAATAATATGTTTAAGATAATCTACATTTTGCTATTAAAGGCACTTGGACATCTTCACATGTAGATGGTGTTGGCGGGACCGATAACACCACCCCTAATATTTTAAGTGGCCCTTTTATGTAAAACTTTATACAAAGATATCATCAAAACATACTAAATACAATAAGGGCTTGAAGATATCGTTTATAAGTGAAAGATTGCTAGTTCATTGGTGAGGCCGAACGACATCACCAAGAATTTATAGTATATTGTGTGTGTAAAAAGCTATTTTGTGTACATTCAGCAGGTGCACCCGGATTTGATGGTATCTTACCATTAAATCTAAACTTGGAGAACTAGGCCGCTCTTGATAACTCATCGAACAACTCCTCTATTATTAGGATGGAATATCACTTTTTGATGATGATGATATTTATTGCTCGGTAGTCTACAAAAAATTGTTAAATCTCATCCTTCTTTCATATTTTGACTTAGATGACTATACACTTTGACTCGGACAAATGGTCCTACTGGACAACATTTTCATTCCAATTTAATCCGCTTTTTAGTTGTGTAGGTAGCAGTATGGTGATACATCGGTCAATCCTACACCGGCCATGATCTCAATGTTGTAATTGTTAGATCTGTTCAACAATAAACCCTTTGGCTCTATAAGCACCTTACTGAATTCCTACAATAGGGAATCTAGATCAATGGGTAATATTGATGGATTGCTCTACTGAGGGTTTGATCATTTGCATGAAGTAGCCAGTATACCCTAGTTTGAGTAAACCATTCAATGAATGTAAGCTTGCACTCGAATCTGGCTATTGTCTCTCTAAGTGCACTTTCTTGTCAATATTCTGAAAGTCCATGATTAATTTCTAAAGTTGAAGCAAACCTTGGCAAGCCCTTGATGCCATTGAATGCCAAGTAGTAGGTCGACTCCTCAAAGGTTCAATGTTACAAATTTAAGATAAGGGTATGTCATTGGACTATAAGCGTCACACTATAATAAATTCCTTCGGCTTTTAGTTTCATACTATCTCCTATGTCGGCTTCAAAACAAATGACCATTTCAAATCTTATTTTTCATATCATCTCCGTATTAAGGAAGTTATGAGTACTTCCACTATCAATGATAATGCGAACCAGACAATTCTTCATTGTTCCATCCACCTACATAGTTCACGTTGTAGTAGATATGCATGCAAGAAGATTTTAGTATGTACATCCTCCTTTAAAGTATTCCTAGCCCACCATATGCCTTCCACATAAGGTTGCCCTTACATAAGGTTCATGCAGAGGTCAATAGGGTGCTCGAGCTAGATAAGACCAAAACAAATAGCAAATGCATAACAAATCCATCAATAGTAAAAAAGAGGGTGGAGTGCCTGAATACAAGAAAATATGTTAATATATGCTCCAACAAGAGAAACGTGCCCCAATACAAAAGTTACAACACAAAAAAAAGATAAAAGAAACGTAATGCCATACTAAATAAACTGCCACAAAAATTGTCTTCTCGAGCGCAGTCAATCTAAGTCATATATGAAGTATTGAAAAGTCTAACGCTTAGCAAATAACACTATCTCTAGTATGATTATGCATAAAAAATTTCATAGCAAGACAAATTTATGTATTTACACCCAACATGACAAGTATATGAATAGACAAAGAAAAAAATATTTGGTCAAGCTATCTTAAACCATCACCATATAATTGATACGATTCGGACTTCACCGATGTTGTCTCGAGCATGGATTCACATTAGGAGTGTTTTTGTTTCATGTTTTAGTGTTTAATTTCTATTAAAATAAGTTTTCTATAAGTCACGTTCGAACGCGAGTGGAGTGAGTTCAAACGCGGTTTGTGAACGGGATTGTGAACGTGGGTGAAAAGAGTGCACTGTGCGTTCGAACGCCGCCTGAATCGCATTCACAAATCCAGAGGAGTGAACTCGGTGTGTTCGAACGCGGTCGGGCGAGTTCGAATGCGGTCGGCGAAAATTGTATTTTTAGGGTTAATTTTGAGTTATTGGTTAGCCTTTAAAAGGATGTGGATGGCAACCAAAGTGAGGACTGATTATGGAGAATTGAGTTTTCTCTTGCCTCCTTCGTCTTCTTCGCTCTCGTTCTCTCAATCCCCGGCGATGCCGCTTCTAACCTCCCTCGACCGGCCAATCACCCTAGTCCCTTAGGGGTGGCCCTCTCCTCCCCATTCTTCCAATCTATCCAACACTTGCCCTAACCCTTCCATCAACCATAACCCTTCCACCACCACTTTTTACCGGTGCCACCCCATTAACGCCGGTCCACCTTCAACCACCATTACCTAGAATCACGTGCCTCCATCCACGGATCCAAACAGACCACCTGACCTTCGTCCACTAATCGGACGATATCTCGAGATCCCCATATCCGATTCGCCTACAACTAGATTTGTTGGAAAGCTCTTTTCTAGGTCTACAATATATCAAAGTTTCACGTCGATCCGACGGCGACATATTTTGGGATCTTATTTCAAAGTGTCATGCCAGATCTAGTCCAGATCTAGTCCAGATCAAGAAATTGGAAGAGATCGAACCTTAGCCTAAGGAGAGATCGTATCAACTTGGTATTAGAGCCACCGTTCCTCGGACAAGCGCTTCCTATGACGACCACCAGATACATGGCTGCACGGCGAGATGATGAAGAAGAGATTCTCCTAATAGAGGAGAGAGAAACGGTTGCAGGGACTTCTACCCACGGAACCGCCCGATCTAATCGGAATACGGAAGAACCTAGCGTTCAAGCCGTGTTGGGGTTTCTCTCCGAGCAAATGGCCATCAATAATCAAATGATGATGGAGATGATGCGGAAACTATGGGCGACAAGGGAAGCAATGGCGAATGGGAATGTATCATCGACCCCACGACGCGAGTCCATCCCCTTGAACCCACCGCCACCGATTCAGCCTTTGCAACCACAAGAGCCGCTCTTCCACCACCCTATGGGCAGAGGCAAGCAAGGATGGTTACACCAGGTCTAGTTGCAAGTGAACCCATCCGATGAGCAAACCACTATGGAGACCACCTTGGAGATCAAGATCTGTGGGTGGGTCAATACGAATCGGAACCACAGCGAGTTAATCAAAACTGAAGGAGGGATCATTAAACCTTCATGGTGCATCCTCCCCCGGTTAGACAAGGACTTGGATATGATCCGGAACGAGACAACGGCATCCGTGGACAAGTCATGCGTCTCGAATTCCCTAAGTTCAAAGGTGGCGATCCGATCGATTGGTTGTATAGGACGGAGCAATTCTTTGCATACCAAGGTACGGCGGAAGAATACAAGGTGACGCTTACGAGCTTCCACCTTGAGGATGTGGCGCTTCATTGGTTTCGAGTAGTCAATGCCATAGAGGCCATCGAAACTTGGGCTGAATTTTGCGCCGATATCACACGACGATTTGCAGCATCGGGGTATGAAGACTTTGATGCTCTCCTCTCAAAAACAGTGCAAAAGACTACGGTTGGGGCATACCAAGAAGAATTTGAGAGGATTAGTAGCCGATGTCATCCACCATGGACGGATCAGCAACTTCGCAGCACTTTCATCTCCGGGCTACGGGGTGACATACAAGCCGATGTGAGGGATTTAAGGCCTAGAACCTTGAAGGAGGTCTTCGAGGATGCAGTGCTTATGGAAGACAAACATACGGCCATGAAGATACACCTGAAACAGAGTTGGACGAGCCAAGGAAGCCGCAATCAATCCCAACCAACCATAACGGCAAGAAACATCACCGGAGTACCAAGAGTTGCTGCTATAGTGGTACCTCCTCAAGCACCCTTGAAGCCATCCCAAGATGTGAAGTATGCACCTAGAGGTCTGGGACGAGCACTCACACCTGCCCAAGTAGAAGAAAGAAGGGCCAAGGGCCTATGCTTCCGTTGTGATGAGAAATTTGTACCCGGGCATCGCTGCGCTAAACCGATGGGATCAGTGATGCTAATCGATGGATTGGAGGAAGCTGAGGATGAGTTTGCAGCTGAAAGTGCTGGACATCAAGGAGAAGAAGCTGAGGAGCAACCCGTGGAGGACAAGATAGCCGAAATCTCCCTCCACGCCTATTCGGGGACAGCTGCGCCTAAGACCTTGCGGGTGAATGGTGTAGTCAAGAAAACCACAGTGAGAAACTTTATTTCCACTGGGTCCACCCACAACTTCATTGACAAGAGGCTCCTTAGGAAGATTGGGCTCGAGTCGGAACCCACAGAAGGGTTCGATGTGACGATCGGAGATGGCACCACATTGTGAGCAGATTTTATTTATGGAGGTGTGGAATTGAAGGTGCAAGGCCAAACTTTCACATTGGATCTTTATGCATTGGCCTTGCGAGATGCCGACATTGTTTTGGGGACTCAATGGCTTCAAAGCTTGGGGCCCGTAACATTTGATTTCTCAAACCTCACACTGACATTTCAGAGGAATAGACGAAGGGTGCTGCTGGATGGAAATCAACTGCGGCAAGGGCCGACATTGCAACCACTTGTGGGTTTTCCTTGTGCAGAGGATCGAGCTTTACTATTGCAAATGGTTGTTGCTGAACCAGAACATCCACCACCAAGGGAAGTAGCCTCTGACATGGAAGAGCTGCTGCAGGAGTTTCAGGATCTCTTCAAGAAACCTTAAGGACTACCATCGAACCGTCGTCATGACCATCGCATCCAGATCATTCCAGGGGCTGAACCTGCAAATGTCCGGCCCTATTGGTACCCGCATGTCCAGAAGGAAGAGATCAGTAAATTGGTAGAGGAAATGCTCGAGCAAGGGATTATTCAACCGAGTAGAAGTGCCTACTCATCGCCGGTGCTGCTGGTTCGGAAGAAAGACTGGAGTTGGTGGTTTTGCATCGATTATCGAGCCTTGAATGCAATTACTGTCAAGGACCGGTATCCAATACCGGTGATCGAGGAGTTGTTGGATGAGCTCACAGGGTCGGCCTACTTCAGCAAACTTGACTTAAGAGCGGGGTACCATCAAATCCGCGTCAACCCGGAAGATGTGCACAAAACAGCGTTCCGAACTCACGATGGCCACTACGAGTTCCGAGTTATGCCATTTGGGCTCACCAATGCACCGGCCACCTTCCAAGGGCTGATGAATGACCTCTTCCGCCCACTTTTGCGTCGGTACGTGCTCGTCTTCTTTGACAATATTCTAGTATATAGCAGGAATTGGAGTGAGCACTTGCAGCACGTACGGGAGGTATTAAATATCTTGCGACAAAACCAATTAAAAGTCAAGATGAACAAGTGTCTTTGGGGAGAGTCACGAGTGGAGTACTTGGGGCATATAATCTCAGCAAAAGGAGTGGAAGCCGATCCAAGCAAGATCAAGAATATGGTGGACTGGCCGATTCCTACTAATCAGCGGGAATTGAGGGGATTCCTTGGTTTGACAGGGTACTATCGGCGATTCGTTGCCAACTGAGGCAAAATTGCTGCCCCGCTGACCTCCTTACTTAGAAAATGTGGGTTTTAATGGACGGGCAAAGCAACGGAGGCCTTCAAAGCCTTGAAGACAGTTATGTCTACCGCTCCAGTTCTAGCATTACCAGATTTTGGCAAGCCCTTTGTGGTGGAGTGCGACGCTTCGGGTGAGGGCATTGGAGTAGTTTTGATGCAAGAGGGCAGACCCGTGGCATATATGAGCAAAGCATTGTCAAATCAGTTGCGACAGCTATCCACCTACTAGCGCGAAATGCTAGCGATTCTACACGCCATCACCAAATGGCGACCCTACTTGATTGGCCAACGGTTTATTATCCACACGGACCAGTGTAGCTTACCCTACTTCATAGAGCAACATGTGCACAACCCAGCCCAACAACGGTGGGTCACGAAACTCCTTTGGGTATGACTACGAATTAGTCTACAAAAAGGGGATTGAGAATCGAGCGGCCGATACTCTTTCACGCCAACCGGACACGAGTGAGCTTGCCTCTTTCTTAGCACTAACATTTCCTATACCTTCAGATATGTGGGGAACCAATGCAGAAGATCATACCATGGAGGAGCTTGATTCAGAGTTCAAAGATCGCTTCCCAAATTTCAAACCTTGAGGACAAGGTTGCGGAAGCGTGGTGGATTGATACGATTCGGACTTCACCGACGTCGTTTCAAGCATGGATTCACTTTAGGAGTGTTTTTGTTTCATGTTTTAATGTTTAATTTCCATTAAAATAAGTTTTCTGTAAGTCGCGTTCGAACGCGGGTGGAATGAGTTCGAATGCGGTTTGTGAACGGGGTTGTGAATGTGGGTGAAGAGAGTGCACTGTGCGTTTGAACGCGGTGCGTTCGAACGCACTGTGAACGCCTGGATCGCATTTGCAAATACCGAGAGGGGCGTTCGATCGCACGTTCGAACACCTGCATCGCGTTCGCAAATCCAGAGGAGTGAACTCGGTGCGTTTGAACGCGGTCGGCGAAAATTTTATTTTTAGGGTTAATTTTGAGTTGTTGGTTGGCCTTTAAAAGGATGTGGATGGCAACCAAAGTGAGGATTGATTATTGAGAATTGAGTTTTGCCTTGCCTCCTTCGTCTTCTTCGCTCCCGTTCTCTCAATCCCCAGCGACACCGCTTCTAACCTCCCTCGACCGGCCAATCACCCTAGTCCCTTAGGGGTGGCCGTCTCCTCCCCGTTCTTCCAATCTATCCAACACTTGCCCTAACCCTTCCATCAACCATAACCCTTCCACCACCACTTTTTACCGGTGCCATCCCATTAACGCCGGTCCACCTTCAACCACCATTACCTAGGATCACGTGCCTCCATCCACGGATCCAAAATAGACCACCTGACCTTCATCCACTAATTGGATGATATCTCGAGATCCCCATATCCGATTCACCTAAAACTAGATTTGTTGGAAAGCTCGTTTCTGGGTCTACAACATATCAAAGTTTCACATCGATCCGACGGTGACATATTTTGGGATCTTATTTCAAAGTTCCCTGCCAGATCTAGCCCACATCAGGAAATTGGAAGAGATCGAACCTTCGCCTAAGGGGAGATCGTATCAATTTGGTATCAGAGCTCCGTAGCCCGAGGCGTGATCGTATCAATATCTTCCTCCGTGCCCTCCTCATCAGCCGCCTCATGGACCTCCTCTAGATACTCTACATCATCAACAACCTCATCATCCTCCTTAAGATCGTCGATAAGCATCATACTCCCGATCGGTTTAGAACACCGATAATCAGGGTAAAACGCTCATCACACCTAAAGCAAAGGCCCTACGTTCTTCACTCCTCCACCTGGGCAGGTGTGAGAGTTCGAATGGGGGGTCTTGTGCCTCCTCTAACATCGGAAGGTCTCAAAGGTGGTTGTGGTCTAGTGCTCGCCGTCGTTGTTTTTAAACCCATAGAATTTCCAACCGGCATTCTAGGTTGCCCCAATTGGTTTTTGCTGCCATCTTTAGAGCCCAATTCTTTTGTTTCATCCTCACAGCTGATACGATTCAAACATCACCGTCGCCCCAATGGATACACTTTAGGAGTGTCTTTGTTTCTTGTTTTAATGTTTAATTTTCAAGAAAATAAGTTTTCTATAAGTCGCGTTCGAACATGGGTGGAGTGTGTTTGAACGTGGTTGTAAACATGGTTGTGAGTATGTGCATTGTGTGTTTGAACGCCGCGTTCGAACGCGTTGTGAACGCCGGCATTGCGTTTGCAAATTTAGAGAAGTGGGAAACAGGCGCGTTCGATTGCGCGTTCAAACGCCTGCATCGCGTTCGCAAATCCCGAGAAGAGCGAACTCGGTGCATTCGAATGCGCTCGGCGAAAATGTATTATTTAGGGTTAATTTTGAATTGTTTGGTTAGCCTCTAAAGGATGTGGATGGCAACCAGAGAGTCATTATTGAAGAATTTAGTTTTGTCTTGCCTCCTTCGTCTTCTTCGCTCTCGTTCTCTCAATCCCCGGCAACGCAGCTTCTAACCTCCCTCGACCGGCCAATTACCCTAGACCCTTAGGGGCGGCCCTCTCCTCCCCTTTCTTCCAAACTATCCAATACTTGCCCTAACCCTTCCATCAACCATAACCCATTCACCACCACTTTTCACCGGTGCCACCCCATTAACGCCGGTCCTCCTCCAACCACCATCACCTAGGATCTCGTGCCTCCATCCACGGATCCTGATCAAACCCCCTGATGTTCATCCACAAATTGGACGATATCTTGAGATCCCCATATCCGATTCACCTAAAACTTAATTTTTTGGAAAGCTCTTTTCTGGGGTTACAACATATCCAAATTTCACATCAATTTGACGGCAGCATCTTTTGAGATCTTATTACAAAGTTCTGTGCCAGATCTAGTCCAAATCTAAGAATTGGAAGAGATTGAAACTTAGCCAAAAGGGGAGATCGTATCAAGCTGGTATCAGAGCCACTGTTTCTCAGACACGCGCTTCCTATGATGACAACCAGAGCCATGGCTGCACGGCGAGATGAGGAAGAAGAGATTCTCCCAATAGAGGAGGGGGAAACGGTTGCGGGGACTTCCACTTGCGGAACCGCCCGATCTAATCGGAATACGCGGAAGAACCTAGTGTTCAAGCCATGTTGGGATCTCTTTCCTAACAAATGGCCATCAACAACTAGATGATGATAGAGATGATGCGAGAATTACGGGCGATAAGGGAAGCCATGGTGAACGGGAATGCACCATCGACCCCATGACGTGAGTCTACTTCCATGAACCCACCACCGTCGGTTCAGAATTTGCAACCACAAGAGCCGCTGTTGCCACTACCCTATGGGCAGAGGCAAGAAAGGATGGTTCCACAAGGCCTAGTTGTAGGTGAATTCATCCGACGAGCGAACCACTTTGGAGACCACCTTGGAGATCAAGATCTGTGGGCGGGTCAATACGATCCGAAACCACGGCGAGTTAATCAAAACCGAAGGAGGGATCAACAACCGAAGGTACAACCCGAGTTAGAAAAGGACTTGGACATGATCCAGAATGAGACAACCGCATCCGTGGACAAGTCATGCATCTCGAATTCCCCAAGTTCAAAAGTGGCGATCTGATCGATTAGTTGTATAGGGCGGAGCAATTTTTCGCATACCAAGGTATGGTGGAAGAATACAAGGTGACGCTTGTGAGCTTCCACCTTGAAGATGCGGTGCTTCATTGGTTTCGAGCAGCCAATGCCATTGAGGCTATTGAAACTTGGGCTAACTTTTACGCCGATATCACACGGCGATTTGGAGCATCGGGGTATGAAGACTTCGATTCTCTCTTCTCAAAGATGGTGCAAAAGACTACGCTTGGGGCATACTAAGAAGAATTTGGGAGGATAAGTAGCAGGTGTCATCCCCCATGGACGGATCAGCAACTTTGCAACACCTTCATCTTCGGGCTGAGGGGAGACATACAAGCCGACGTGAGGGCTTTAAGGCCTAGAACTTTAAAGGAGGCCTTCAAAGATGCGGTGCTTATGGAAGACAAACATAGGGCCATGAAGTTACTCCTGAAACATTTGGACGAGCCAAGGAAGCCGCAATCAAGCTCAACCAACCATAGCGGCGGGAAATATTACTCGAGTACCAAGAACCGCTGTTGCGATGGTGCCTCCTCGAGCACCCTTGAAGCCATCCCAAGATATGAAGTACGCACCTAGAGGTCCGGGACGAGCACTCACACCTGCTCAAGTGGAGGAATGAAGGGTCAAAGGCCTATGCTTTCATTGTGATGAGAAGTTTGTGCCTGGGCATTGCTATGCTAAACCGATGGGATCGGTTATGCTAATTGACGGATTGGAGGAGGCTGAGGATGAGATTATAGATGAAGATGAAGGTGTGGCTGGATATCAAGGAGAAGTAGCTGAGGAGCAACCCGTGGAAGACATGATAGCCAAAATCTCCCTCCACGCCTATTCGGGGACAGCTACGCCAAAGACTTTACGGGTGAACGGTGTAGTCAAGAAAACCATAGTGAGAATCTTGATTGACACCGGGTCCACCCACAACTTCATTGACAAGAGGCTCCTTAGGAAGATTGGGTTCGAGTTGGAACCCACAAAAGGGTTCGATGTGACGATTGGAGATGGCAAGTGCAAGGCCAAACTTTCACATTGGATCTTTATCCGTTGGCCTTGCGAGGTGCCGACATTGTTTTGGAGACTCAATAGCTTCAAAGCGTGGGGCCCATAACAATTACTTTCTCAAACCTCACACTGACATTTCGGAGGAATGGTCGAAGGGTGCTGCTAGATGGAAATCAACCACGGCATGGGCCGACATTGCAACCACTCGTGGGCTTTCCTTGTGTAGGGGACCGAGCTCTACTATTATAAATGGCTGTTGCTGAACCAGTACATCCACCACCAAGGAAAATAGCCGCTGACATGCAAGAGCTACTGCAGGAATTCAAGATCTCTTTGAGGAACCCCGAGGATTGCCACCGACCCGTCGGCACGACCATCGCATCCAAATCATTCCAAGGGCTGAACTAGTAAATGTTTGGCCCCCTCGGTACCCGCATGTCCAGAAGGAAGAGATTAGTAAATTGGTCGTGAAAATGCTCGAGCAAGGGATTATTCAACCGAGTAGAAGTGCCTACTCATCGCCGGTGCTGCTGGTTCGAAAGAAAGACGAGAGTTGGCGATTTTGCGTCGATTACCGAGCCTTGAATGCGATTACCGTCAAAGACCGGTATCCAATATTGGTCATCGAGGAGTTGCTGGATGAACTCACAGAATTGGATTACTTCAGCAAACTTGACTTAAGAGCGGGGTACCATCAAATCCGCGTCGATCCGGAAGATGTGCACAAAACGACGTTCCGAACTCACGATGACCACTATGAGTTTCGAGTCATGCCGTTTGGGTTCACCAATGCACCGGCCACCTTCCAAGGGCTGATGAATGATCTTTTTCGCCCGCTCTTGCGTCGGTACGTGCTCGTCTTCTTTGACGATATTCTAGTGTATAGTAGGAATTGGAGCGAGCACTTACGACATCTTGCAACAAAACCAGTTAAAAGTCAAGATGAGCAAGTGTCTTTGGAGAGAGCCACGAGTGGAGTACTTTGGGCATATAATCTCAACAAGAGGAGTGGAAGCCGATCCAAGCAAGATCAAGAATATGGTGGACTGGCCGATTTCTACTAATCAGCGGGAAATGAGGGGATTCTTTGTGTTGACGGGGTACTACCGGCGATTCATTGCCAACTATGACAAAATTGCTGCCCCACTGACCTCCTTACTTAGAAAAGGTGGGTTTCATTGGATGGGCAAGGCGACGGAGGCCTTTGAAGCCTTGAAGATAGCTATGTCTACCGTTCCGGTTATAGAACTACCGAATTTCAGCAAGCCCTTTGTGGTGGAATGCGACGCTTCGGGTGAGAGCATTGGAGTAGTTTTGATGCAAGAGAGCAAACCCGTGGCATATATGAGTAAGGCATTGTCAAACCAGTCACGACAGCTATCCACCTACGAGCGCAAAATGCTAGCGATTCTACACGCCGTCACCAAATGGCGATCGTACTTGATTGGCCAACGGTTTACTATTCACATGGACCAGCGTAGCTTACCCTATTTCATGGAGCAACGTGTGCACACCCCAGCCCAACAATGTAAGAAGAGCCGTTCGAACGCCGCGTTCGAACGTACTGTGAACGCTTGGATCACGTTCGCAAATTTAGAGAAATGGGAAATAGGAGTGTTCGATCGCATGTTCGAATGCCTACATCGTGTTTGCAAATCGAAGAAAGAGCGAACTCGGTGTGTTCGAACACGATTGGGAGTGTTCACGATCGGCGAAAATATATTATTTAGGGTTAATTTTGAATTGTTTGGTTAGCCTCTAAAGGATGTGGATGGCAACCAGAGAGTCATTATTGAAGAATTGAGTTTTGCCTTGCCTCCTTCGTCTTCTTCATTCTCGTGTTCTCAATCCCTAGCGACGCCGCTTCTAACCTCCCTCAACCGGCTAATCACCCTAGACCCTTAGGGGCGGCCCTCTCCTCCTCCTTCTTCCAATCTATCCAATATTTACCCTAACCCTTCCATCAACCATAACCTTTCCACAACCACTTTTCACCTGTGCCACCCCATTAACACCGGTCCTCCTCCAACCACCATCACCTAGGATCTCGTGCCTCCATCCACGGATCCTGATCAAACCCCCTGATGTTTATCCACTAATCGGATGATATCTCGAGATCCCCACATCTAATTTGCCTAAAACTTGATTTTTTGGAAAGCTCTTTTCTGGGGTTACAACATGTCCATATTTCACATCAATCCGACGACGTTATCTTTCGGTATCTTATTACAAAGTTCCGTGCGAGATCTAGCCCAGATCTGAGAATTGAAAGAGATCGAACCTTAGGCAAAAGGGGAGATCATATCAATGGCCTTCTCAAAGGCCTCCTCAAGAGTAGTAGGACATAGAGCATGAACATCTACTTGTATCTTATCCCGCAATCCTAAAATAAATGTACTTATCAATGTTCATTCAGGCCACGGTGGCTTACAACGACTACTAACTCTTTCAAATTCAGCTTGATACTCCAAAACGGTTGTCCTCTGAACTATCTTGCTTAATGTGGCAGCAAAATCTTCGTATGCTGTTATCCCAAATCTGCGTGTAATCCTCCTACAAAAATTAACCCATCCGGTAAATCCACCACCACGAATAACCGATCTATATCAATGCAAAGCCGTTCCTTCGAGGTGAATGCTTGCCATCTGGACTTTTGCATCTTTCGCTGTACCTTGACAATCAAAATATTATTCTACTTGAAACACCCAATCCGTTCAATCACCACCTTGGAATTTTAGAAAGTCCAAGTGTGCAGTTCTCCCCCGAATAGCATTGTCGGGTTTGCGAAAGATCCTTGGTTTAGGTCTAAACTTTTGTATAGGTTGATCACCCTCTCTAAATCCTTGAGCATGTCCATCACCATCTTCATATAGATCAACCTCATACTCATAGTGCCAATCCTCTTCATCGATGAAGCGCACCGATGCCGCACGCCTCTCAGGTTCCACCACCGCCGGTCTTGGGTTTTGTATCGGAGGTGGAGGATGATGTGTAGGCATAGGTAAGAGGTGATCATTGACACTCATATGACGCACTAGGACCTGTGGGGGTATTGGTTTGATGAGGTCCCACCATTGGTCCTTCCTGAAACTCTGATCGTCGTCGAGGGGATGACGAACCCAATCGGTTCATGACACATTCCTTAAATTTGTTATGATCTTTTTGCATGTTGTCAACTCTATGCAACAATGTTTGGAACATGCCCTTAAGTTCATCGATATTCGCACCCATAGACGTTGGTTGACTCGGTCCTACCGTGGTTGCTCCAAAGGAATCGGCCTCATGGTTAGGGTCATCATGGATTGAGTCCTCTCTTGTCGGTGTGTTCTCCATAGGTCTCCTTGTTGAAGCCATCTTCCTTATTTCAACCATTAATAGGGGTCTGAGGTTTGCCTGCTCTAATACCAATTGTTAAGCTCTAATACCAAATTGATAAGCTCTGATACCAATTTGATAAGCTCTAATACCACTTGTTAAGCTCTGATACAAAATTGATGGGCTCTAATACCAAATTGATAGGCTTTGATACTAAATTGATGGGTTCTTGTACCAAAAGATCGGCTACGGAACAATTTCTTAAGATCTAAATTTATTACAAGAAGCAGTCCGCGCAACCGTAAGAAAATTCTCATCATATATTCTCTGATAATCATAAAATTACAAAACAAATTGAGTTAGATCCGTAACTTTTTGATCTACAATTTTCATATGTACACCCTTCATAGATTCGAACTGTACCAGGTATAAAAACATGAAATAACGTGGGTGATGGTGGTGGTGATGGGTGGAGTGGATATTAGTGTTATGGATGGGTATGGAGATGAAGGTGAATTGTGGATGTGATTAAGGAAAGTAGATGAAGGGAACAAAGTAGTCAAGATCCCAAAGAAGAGGGGTGGCTCGATAGCCAAGGGAGATTAGAAGTTAGGAGAAACTTTGCCAATGGTAGAGGTGGAAGGATGGTGAAGAGGCAGGAGAGAGAAGTCTAGAGAGAAGATAGGAGGCAAGAAATCAATAATTCAATTCCATAATGAAGTTAGCTATCATCCGCTTATTTATAGAGGCTAACCAACAAGTCCTAAAACAATATGAAACACTAACAAACCAATTAAACCAGTATTTCTTATCTTCTTCGATTACGTCTCGGATTAAGCTTTCGTTTTGTCATAGATACACTTAGTTAGGATCTTTTCTTATTGTATTAGTTATTTATTTTATTAAAATAAAATTCCTATAGGCCGCGTTCGAACTCAAGAGGGGTCATGCTTGAACGCTTTTGCAAACGCTTGCATCAGGTTCGCAAATACAGAGAACGCATATTGTGCGTTCGAACGCCTACTTCGTGTTCGCACATACAGAGAACGTCTTTTGTGTGTTCGAACGCGATCAGGCGCGTTCAAACGCGATCGACGGGAATCCTTTAGAATTAGGGTTACTTATTATTTTAGGACTTGTTGGCTAGTCTCTATAAATATATTGATGGTAGACAAATTCATTATGCTATTGGATTATTGATTTCTTGCCTCTTATCTTCTCTCTAGACTCTCTCCCTCCTCCCTCTTCACCATCCTTCTACCTCTACCATTAGCAAGGTTTCTCCTAACTTCTAATCTCCGTCGTATGTTGAGTCACCCCTCTTCTTTGGGATCTCGACCACGTCATTCCCTTTATCTAAATCCCTTAATCACATCCACCATCCACCTTTATCTCGATACCCATCCAAACCCTAACATCCACTCCACCCGTCACCACCACCATCACCCATGTTATTTCATATTTTTGTCCAAGTTGTAGTTCGAATCTGCGAAGGGCGTAAATACAAAAGTTGTAGATTAGGAAGTTATAAATCTAATCAACTTGGTTTCATAATTGTCTGACTATAGGAGAATATTTGACGAATATTTTCTCACCGATTGTGTGGACTGCTTTATGCAATAAATTTAGATCTTAATGAATTATTCCGTAGTCGAGCTTTTGGTACAAGAACCCATCAATTTGGTATCAGAGCCTATCTTTTGGTACCATAACATATCACAAGGCACACGTGAGGGTGTGCGAGACATGTCAAAGAGCAAAGACGGAGACCTTGAAGCCCGCTGGACTTCTACAACCTTTGCCGATACCAGATCGTGTTTGGGATGATATCTCTATGGATTTCATAGAGAGGTTATCATTGGTACATGGGTATTTAGTTATCTTTGTGGTGGTGGACAAGTTGAGTAAATACGCCCAATTTATAGCCTTTGCATACCCTTTTTCTGCCAAATCAGTAGCCGAATGTTTCATCTAAAATGTTGCCAAAGTTTATGGCATGCCTCACTCAATTATTTTGGATCATGTATATTCATCAGCAAGTTTTGGACTAAATACTTCAACTTGCAGGGCACAAAACTGAACTTGAGCTCGGCATACTACCCACAAACCAATAGGGAAACAGAGGTGGTTAATCGGGAAATTGAGCAATACCTTCGGTGTTTCATTGGCGATCATTCTAAACTCTGGTTGGAGTATCTTCCATGGGCTGAGTTGTTGTATAACACTTCTCATCACAGCAACACCGGCATGACCCCATTCGAGATAGTATATGGATGGGCGGTATCGGGATTATGGGGGGTATGATTTGGCAGCTTCGTCGAAACGGACTGAGGTTGATATGGCATTGATCGATCGTGATGTTATTCTTAGGAGGTTATAGATGCATATGAGAGTAGCCCAGAATTGGATGAGACAAATGTATGATTGATACGATTCGGACTTCACCGACATCGTCTCGAGTTTGGATTTACCTTAGGATAAGATTGAGTTTTAGGATAAGATTGAGTTTTAGGATGAGATTGAGTTTTAGGATAAGATTGAGTTTTAGGATAAGATTGTGTTTTAGGATAAGATTGAGTTGTTGGTTAGCCTATAAAAGTATGTGTAGGGCAACCAAAATTTTTATTGAATATTGAGAATTGAGTTTGCCTTGCCTCCTTCATCTTCTTCGCTCCCGTTCCCTCAATCTCCCCGGCGACGCCGCTTCTAATCTCCCTCGACAGGCCAATCACCCTAGTCCCTTAGGAGTGGCCCTCTTCTCCCCCTTCTTCCAATTTATCCATCGCTATCCCTAACCTTTCCATCATCCATAACCCTTCCACCATCACTTTTACACCGGTGCCACCCCATCAACACCGGCCCTCCACAATCCACCATTACCCAGGATTTCGTGCCTTCATCCACGGAATCCAAAAACAGAGTATCCTGACGTTCGTCCACTAAACGAACGATATTTCGAGATCCCCATCTCCGATTCGCCTGAAACTAGATCCGTTGGAAAGCTCTTTTCCGGGCCTACAACATATCAAAATTTCACAGCGATCCAACGGCGGGATATTTCGGGATCTGATCTCAAAGTTCCGTGCAAGATCGTATTAATCTTGAATCAGAGCCTATAGCCGAGGAAGGATCGTAACAATCTGGTATCAGAGCCACCGTTCCTCGGACAAGCGCTTCCAATGACGACCACCAGATCCATGGCTGCACGGCGTGATGATGAAGAAGAGATTCTCCCAATAGAGGAGGAAGAGACGATTGCGGGGACTTCCACCCGCGGAACCATCCGATCTAATCGGAATATGGAAGAGCCTAGCGTTCTATCCATGTTGGGGTCTATTTCAGAGCAGATTGCCATCAACAACCAGATGATGATGGAGATGATGCGGGAACTACGGGCGTCAAGGGAAGCAATGTCTAACGGGAAGGCACCATCGACCCCACGACGCGAGTCCACCCCCTTGAATCAATCCTCACCGGTTCAGCCTTTGCAACCACAAGAGCCGCTGCTACCACCACCCTATGGGCAGAGGCAAGCAAGGATGGTTACACCAGGTCCAGTTGCAGGTGAACCCATCCGACGAGCGAATCACCATGGAGACCACATTGGAGATCAAGATCCATGGGCGGGCCGATACGATCCGGAACCACGGCGAGTTGATCTAAACCGAAGGAGGGATCATCAACCCTTCATGGTGCATCCTCCGCCGGTTAGACAAGGAGTTGGGCATGATCCGGAACGAGACAACGGCATTCGTGGACAAGTCGTGCGTCTCGAATTCCCCAAGTTCAAAGGTGGCGATCCAATTGATTGGTTGTATAGGGCGGAGCAATTCTTTGCATACCAAGGTACGGCGGAAGAATACAAGGTGACGCTTGCAAGCTTCCACCTTGAGGATGCGGCGCTTCATTGGTTTCGATCAGCCAATGCCATTGAGGCCATCGAAACTTGGGCTGAATTTTGTGCCGATATCACACGGCGATTTGGAGTATCGGGCTATGAAGACTTTGATGCTCTCCTCTCAAAGACGGTTCAGAAGACCACGGTTGGGTCATACCAAGAAGAATTTGAGAGGATTAGTAGCCGATGTCATCCACCATGGACGGATCAGCAACTTCGCAGCACCTTCATCTCCGGGCTGCGGGGTGACATACAAGCCGATGTGAGGGCTTTAAGGCCTAGAACCTTAAAGGAGGCCTTCCAAGATGCGGTGCTTATGGAAGACAAGCATAGAGCCATGAAGATACACTGGAAGCAGAGTTGGACAAGCCAAGGAAGCCGCAATCAAGCTCTACCAAACATAGCGGCAGGAAACACTAGCGGAGTACCAAGAGCTGCTACTGCATTGATACCTCCTCGAGCACCCTTGAAGCCATCCCAAGATGTGAAGTACGCACCTAGAGGTCCGGGGCGAGCACTCACACCTGCCCAAGTAGAAGAAAGAAGAGCCAAGGGCTTATGCTTCCGTTGTGATGAGAAGTTTGTACCAGGGCATCGTTGTGCTAAACCGATGGGATCGGTGATGCTCATCGATGGATTGGAGGAAGCGGAGGATGAGCTTGCAGCTGAAAGCGCAGATGTGGCTGGACATCGAGGAGAAGAAGTTGAGGAGCAAAACGTGGAGGACGTGATAGCTGAAATCTCCCTCCACGCCTATTCGGGGACGGCGGCGCCAAAGACATTGCGGGTGAACGGAGTAGTCAAGAAGACCACAATGAGAATCTTGATTGACACCGGGTCCACCCACAACTTCATTGACAAGAGGCTCCTTAGGAAGATTGGGCTCGAGTCGGAACCCACGGAAGGGTTCGATGTGACGATTGGAGATGGCACCACCTTGCGAGCAGATTTTATTTGTGGAGGTGTGGTATTGAAGGTGCAAGGCCAAAGTTTCACATTGGATCTTTATCCATTGGCCTTGCGAGGAGCTGATATTGTTTTGGGAACTCAATGGCTTCAAAGCTTGGGGCCCGTAACATTTGATTTCTCAAATCTCACACTGACCTTTCGGAGGAATGGAAGAAAGGTACTGCTGGATGGAAATCAACCGCGGCAAGGACCAACATTGCAACCACTTGTAGGCTTTCCTAGTGCAGGGGACCGAGCTCTACTATTGCAAATGGCTGTTGCTGAACCAGAACATCCCTCACCAAGGAGAATAGCCGCTGACTTGCAAGAGCTGCTGCATGAGTTCCAGGATCTCTTCGAGGAACCCCGAGGACTACCGCCGAACCGTCGCCATGACCATCGCATCCAGATCGTTCCAGGGGCTGAACCTGCAAATGTTCGGCCCTATCGGTACCCGCATGTCCAGAAGGAAGAGATCAGTAAATTAGTGGAGGAAATGCTCGAGCAAGGGATTATTCAACCGAGTAGAAGTGCCTACTCATCTCCGGTGCTGCTGGTTCGGAAGAAAGACGGGAGTTGGCGGTTTTGCGTCGACTACCGAGCCTTGAATACCATTACTGTCAAAGACCGGTATCCGATACCGGTGATCGAGGAGTTGCTAGATGAGCTCACAGGGTCAGCCTACTTCAGCAAACTTGACTTAAGGGCGGGGTACCATCAAATCCGAGTCGACCCTGGAGATGTGCACAAAACGGCGTTTCGAACTCACGATGGCCACTACGAGTTCCGAGTCATGCCGTTTGGACTCACCAATGCACCGGCCACCTTCCAAGGGCTTATGAATGACCTATTCCGCCCACTTTTGCGTCGGTACGTGCTCGTCTTCTTTGACGATATTCTAGTGTATAGCAGGAATTGGGGTGAACACTTGCGACACGTACGGGAGGTACTAGATATCTTGCGACAAAACCAGCTGAAAGTCAAGATGAGCAAGTGTCTATGGGGAGAGTCACGCGTGGAGTACCTGGGGCATATAATTTCAGCAAAAGGAGTGGAAGCTGATCCAAGCAAGATCAAGAATATGGTGGACTGGCCGATTCCTACTAATCAGCGGGAATTGAGGGGATTTCTTGGGCTGACGGGGTACTATCGGCGATTCGTTGCCAACTACGGCAAAATTGCTGCCCCACTGACCTCCTTACTCAGAAAAGGTGGGTTTCAATGGACGGGCAAAGCTACGGAGGCTTTTGAAGCCTTGAAGACCGCTATGTCTACAGCTCCTGTTCTAGCACTACCGGATTTCGGCAAGCCTTTCGTGGTGGAATGCGACGCTTCGGGTGAAGGCATTGGAGCAGTTTTGATGCAGGAGGGCAGACCCGTGGCATACATGAGCAAAGCATTATCAAATCAGTCGCGACAGCTATCAACCTACGAGCGTGAAATGCTAGCAATTCTACATGCCGTCACCAAATGGCGACCCTACTTGATTGGCCAAAGGTTTACTATCCGCACGGACCAGCGTAGCTTGCCCTACTTCATGGAGCAACGTGTGCACACCCCAGCCCAACAAAGGTGGGTTACTAAACTCCTTGGGTATGACTATGAATTAGTCTACAAAAAGGGGATTGAGAATAGAGCGGCTGATGCTCTTTCGCGCCAACCAGATACAAGTGAACTCGCCTCCTTCTCAGCACCAACATCTCTTATATCTTCAGATTTGTGGAGAACCAAAGCAGAAGATCATACCATGGAGGAGCTAGAGTCAAGGTGCAAAGATCGCTTCCCAAATTTCAAACCTTGAGGACAAGGTTGCGGAAGCGTGGTGGATTGATACGATTCGGACTTCACCGACATCGTCTCGAGTTTGGATTTACCTTAGGATAAGATTGAGTTTTAGGATAAGATTGAGTTTTAGGATGAGATTGAGTTTTAGGATAAGATTGAGTTTTAGGATAAGATTGTGTTTTAGGATAAGATTGAGTTGTTGGTTAGCCTATAAAAGTATGTGTAGGGCAACCAAAATTTTTATTGAATATTGAGAATTGAGTTTGCCTTGCCTCCTTCATCTTCTTCGCTCCCGTTCCCTCAATCTCCCCGGCGACGCCGCTTCTAATCTCCCTCGACAGGCCAATCACCCTAGTCCCTTAGGAGTGGCCCTCTTCTCCCCCTTCTTCCAATTTATCCATCGCTATCCCTAACCTTTCCATCATCCATAACCCTTCCACCATCACTTTTACACCGGTGCCACCCCATCAACACCGGCCCTCCACAATCCACCATTACCCAGGATTTCGTGCCTTCATCCACGGAATCCAAAAACAGAGTATCCTGACGTTCGTCCACTAAACGAACGATATTTCGAGATCCCCATCTCCGATTCGCCTGAAACTAGATCCGTTGGAAAGCTCTTTTCCGGGCCTACAACATATCAAAATTTCACAGCGATCCAACGGCGGGATATTTCGGGATCTGATCTCAAAGTTCCGTGCAAGATCGTATTAATCTTGAATCAGAGCCTATAGCCGAGGAAGGATCGTAACAATGATCAACATCATCGTGAGAAGGAGTTTAGTGTGGGCGCCATGGTGTTTGTACGAGCTCAACCCTATCGTCAAATCACCTTGCATCCTATTCAGAACCAGAAATTGGTATTCAAAATTTTTGGTCCCTATCGAGTTTGTGAGCGTATTGGACCAGTCGCTTACAAGCTTGAGCTATTAGAGGAGTCTAGAGTACACCTAGTGTTCCAAGTTTCGTTGCTAAAAGCGAGGATTGGGCCAGATCAAGTTATGGGGTCGGTTCTACCCAAACCCGAGGAGGATTTGCAATAGGTGGAGCCAATATGGGTACTAACATGACGACGGAGGTGATATGGCTTGAGGCTAGAGATGGAGATCTTGGTGGAATGGTTGGGCAAACTATTCGATGAGGCATCATGGGAGCTTGAGTCCCAAATTGTCGATCGATTTCTCGACTTCACACCTTGAGGGCAAGGTGGAGGAAGCGTGGTGGGCTGTTATGATTCAGCTAGTTATAACTTTTGTTTATTTTTTATTTTAGAAATAGTTTTTGTTTTGGAAGAATAGGATTTCTAGTAGTTGCGTTCGAACACGACTTCCTGCGTTCGAACGCAATCGGCGAACTGCATCATCTTAGGGTTATCTTTTAATTATTTTATTGATAGGTTAGCCTCTAAATATTTGGAAGGCAATCTAATTGAGAATTATTAATGAAATATTGAAGTTATCCTTCCCATCTCTCTCTCTCTTTCCTCCAACGACATCTAGTCTTAGACGTCGTCTTCTTCCTCCTTCAATCTGACCGTGCCCTCTTGCCTCTCAAGGATCGGTCCACTCTCTCCTCCTTCGTCTAGCTTAATGCTCTACCCCACTACCATAGCCACCATCTTCCACAAAACCCA
Source organism: Typha angustifolia (assembly GCF_048772165.1). Taxonomy (NCBI): domain Eukaryota; kingdom Viridiplantae; phylum Streptophyta; class Magnoliopsida; order Poales; family Typhaceae; genus Typha; species Typha angustifolia. Next base: position 9,619,659 of record NC_133247.1, read on the forward strand.
ATCATTATTTCCTTATTCCATTACCTACGTTCCTCACGCCACCATCTGACCCATGATTAGTATTGTCCCCATAACTATTGATCTATAAGTTTGATTGGTGTGATCTCAGCTGTGTTGGATCCCTTATTTCAAGAGAAACAATTTGTCCATGTTACAAATCTATTGAATGGTTAGATTTTCTACAGATCTCCTCGAAAGTTCTACTTTAAGAAGAATTTGGGCTGATCTTTAGATTTTGCACTCTGATTATTCCTAAACCTATCATGCATATTGACAGCAACAACACCCTCCCACGGCTAGGCTGGGTCAAGGTTACGACCCTAACAACGACTTCGGTGAATGGGGTTGATCTGTACGTCTTGATTTTCCAAAATTTCAAAATGGTGATCCTCTTTATTCCTAAACCTATCATGCATATTGACAGCAACAACACCCTCCCACGGCTAGGCTGGGTCAAGGTTACGACCCTAACAACGACTTCGGTGAATGGGGTTGATCTGTACGTCTTGATTTTCCAAAATTTCAAAATGGTGATCCTCTTGATTAGATATACAGGGTCGAGCAATATTTTGAGTTCTAAAGGATGCAAGGAGATTGCAAGGTGATTCTAGCAAGCTTCTACTTTAAAAGGTGATACACTTAGTTAGTGTCTTTTCTTATTGCATTAGTTATTTATTTTCATTAAAATAAATTTTCTGTAGGTCGCATTTGAACGCGGTTGGGGGCGCATTCAAATGCATTTGTGAACGCCTACATCAAGTTTGCAAATACAGAGAACGCAAAATGCGCGTTCGAATGCCTGCATTGCGTTCGCATCGACAGAGAATGTCTTTTGTGCGTTTGAACACGATCGGGCGCGTTCGAACACGATCGATGAAAACTTTCTAGGATTATGGTTAATAATTATTATTTTGGCTTGTTGGCTAGCTTTTATAGAGGTGTGAATGGCAGCCAAAATTATTATGCTATTGGATTATTGGTTTTTTGCCTTCTATACTCTCTCTATTCTCTGTACCATAATCTTCCTCTTCCCTTTTCACCAACCTATCACCTCTATCGTTGGCAAGGTTTCTCCTAACTTCTAATCTCTCTCGTCTGTTGAGTCCTCTTTCTTCCTTAGGGTCTCGACCACTTCCTCCCCTTTATCTTACTCACTTAAACAACATCACCCATCCAACCTTATCTCAATTATCATCCATAACCCTAACATCCACTCCACCCGTCACCACCGCTATCATCCGCACTCTAATATATTCTCGTCATAGTTATGTTTGAATCTGCAAAGGTCATAAATACGAAAATCGTAGATTAGGGAGTTATGGTTCGATTCCATTTAGTTTTGAAATTTTCTGACTACAAGAAAATATTTGGTAAATATTTTCCTTTGGTTGTGCAGACCACTTTCTATGATAAATCTAGATCTTGAAGGAATCATTTCATAGTCTATCAAAGGGCCAGCCCTTCATTGGTACTGAGGCACTGCAAGGAATGGGCGGCTTAGAGTATGGATTGACCTTAAAAGGAGTATTGTGAAAAGATTTGGGGCTGCAAGGAACGGGTGTCTCAGAATATGGACTGAACTTACAAGGAGTATTGTGAAGATTTCGATACTCTCCTCACCAAGACAATATATCGAACTATAGTCATAGCGTGCCAAGAAGAGTTCAATCAGATTAGTACACGATGTGATCCATTGTGGCCGGATGCTTTGTTAAAATCTAATATTTTTTGCAGGACTGCGGAGTGAATTGCGAGTAGATATTGAAGCATTGCACCCAAGAACCTTAGAGGAAACATATTAGGATGCCATTATTATGGAGAGAAAGCACTAGGCTTGAGGAATTAAAGCAAAAACTCATGGTCCCATCGAGAATCATGGCAGCCCTATCGGCCAGCTAAGACGATTGTCACTGCAACAGCAACTCCTAGGACAGCTATTGGAAATTTAGGGTTGAGAGCTATACTGCAACCCTCTTCTAAAGTGAAAAGGAACCATAGAGCCCCTGTTTGAACTCTCACACATGCCTAGGTGGAGGAGTGAAGGGCAAAAGGCTTATACTTTTGATGCGACAAATGCTTCATATCTAGTCATCGGTGTGCGAAAGCAATAGGGAGAGTCAAGTTGATTGATGGGCAAGATGATCCAGATGAGGAATTGGCTAAGGAAGAGATTGATGAAGAGCTTCTTGAGGAGGCCATGGAGATACCTTAAGAGAAGGATGTGCAAGCTGAAATTTCAATGCACACTTGCCCCAAAACTATTGCATTAAAGATGCTTCGAGTAGACGAATTGGTCAAAAAGTATTGCGTGCACATCCTTATTGATTCAGGGAGCACGCATAACTTCGTAGATGAGCACTTGCTAAGAAGAACTAGGTTGGAAGCTAAACCAACTAATGCATTTGATGTAGCAATTGGATGCAACAAAGTTGAGAGCTGATAGTTTGTGTTGCCGAGTGGAAATTCAAGTCCAAGGATATGAATTGATTGTTGATTTGTATCCTCTTGCCTTTCGAGGTGCTGATCTTGTCCTAAATACTCAGTGGTTACAAAGCCTAGGATCGGTGATGTTTGACTTTCGCGATATGTGGATGACATTTCGGCGAAATGGCAAGGTGGTGTAGCTAAACAGGGTGAAAACACAATCTATCCTACTTTACAACTTATGGCGTGGCTGCCACGACCAAGGGAGTTGGCCTATCTTTTTTAGATGTCCTAAGCAGTAACTAAGCATCCCATAAGCTCAGGTAAACCATAATAATTATTGTAATTATTATCTAAATTTTCTATGTTGTTTGAAGATTCACAAGAAAATTCTGACCATAAGATAGCTATTGTACTAGGAGCTGATCCAGCTAATGTACATCCATATCGATATCCTCACATCCAAAAGGAAGTAATAACAAAGTTGGTAGCCGAGATGTTTGGACAAGGAATCATTCAACAGAGCAAGAGTGTTTATTCGTCGCCGATTTTGCTTGTGTGTAAGAAGGTTGATTCGTGGCTGATATGATCTATCCCATTTTTAGATCTAGATAGGATCTTGTGTGGAACTTTAGAAGAGGATTCTTGAAAATATAGCTGTCGGATCAATGAGAAATTTTGATAGGTCATAGCCCTAGAAAAGAGCTTTCCAACGAATCTAAGTTTAGGTGAATTGGACATCGGGATCCAGAAATATCTTTGGATAAGTGGGTGAATATCAGAGAGTCCATTTTTTTTATCAGTGGATGGTGGCATGGGATCCTAGGTGAATTATGGAGGTGGTAAGCTGGAAAGCAGCGATGGTTGGGTAGACATTAAGCTAGACGAAAGGGTAGAGGGTGGATTGATCGTTGAGAGGCAAGGGGGCACGGTCAGATTGAAGGAGGAAAGAGATGACGTCAAATAATGGATGCCATTGGAGGAAGGAGATAGAGGTTTAGGAAGGTAAACTTTAATAATTTATCAATAGTTCAATCAAGTTGCTTTCCATATATTTAGAGGCTAACCTAAAAAAAAACAATAAAAAAATAGCCTTAGAACAATGCAGTTTGCTGATTGCGTTCAAATGTGGGTCGAACACGCTGAATACGTTCTCTGTCTTTACGAATGTGTGTAGACGTTCGAATAGTGAATTTGAACGCGGTTCGATCATGTTCAATCATGTTCAAATGCACTAAATATGTTCTTTATATTTGTGAACATATATGCAAGCATTTGAAGTCGCATTCAAACACAACTTCTTGGCATTCGAACACGACTACTAGTAATCTTCATTCTTCCAAAGCAAAAGTTATTTCCTTCGATGGGGGTTGGTCAAGTCCAAGGCTTATCTAGCTGAATCATAATAGCCCACCTCGCTTTGCCCACCTTGCCCTCAAGGTGTGAAGTCGGGGGATCGATCGAAGATCTCGGACTCGAGTTTCCATGTCAGATGGTTTGCCCAACCATTCAACCAAGATCTCAGTCTCTAGCCTCCAGCCATGTTGCCTTCGTCATTGTGCTAGTACCCATATCAGCTCCACCTGATGTAAATCCTCCTCGGATTCGGGTAGAACAGACCCCGCCACTTGATCTAGCTCAATCCTCGCCTTCAAGAATGGAACATGGAACACTAAGTGTACTCTGGTTCCCTCTGGAAGCTCAAGCTTGTAGGCGACTAGTCCAACACGCTCACAAACACGAAATGGACCAACAAATTTGAATGCCAATTTCTAGTTTTGAATAAGGCACAAGGTGATTTGACGATAGGGCTAGATTTGTACAAACACCATGTCGCCCACACTCTATTGAGTTCTCCCTCTTCTTTGGGATCTTGACCACTTCGTCCCTTTCGTCTTAATTACTTAAACAATATCACCCATCCACCCTCATCTCCATTTTCATCCTAGTTGCAATTCGAATCTATGAAGGGCGTAAATACAAAAAATATAGATCAGAGAGTTATAGATTGATTCCACTTGTTTAGTCATTTTCTGACTACAGGAGAATATTTGGTGAATATTTTCGCTCGGTTGCATGGACTGCTTCCTACAATAAATTCAGATAGTGAAGGAATCGTTCAGTAGCCTTATCATTAGTATCAAAGCCTATTAATTTGGTATGATAGACTCTATCATTGGTATCAGAGCCAGGCGAACCTCAAACCTCTATTAATGGTTGAAACAAGGAAGATGACATCAACAAGGAGACCACTAGAGAGCACATCGATAAGGGAAGACTCAATCCACAATAACCGTTACCGTGAGGCCGATTCCTTTAGAGCGACCACGGTAGGACCAAGTCAACCAACGTCCATGGGTATGAATATGAGTTTGGTGGATGAACTTAGGGGCATGTTCCAAACATTGCTACATAGAGTTGATGCAATATAGAATGATCATAATGATTTAAAGGAATATGTCATGAACCGATCAGCTTCGTCATCTCTTCGACGATGATCTATGCCTCAAGAAGGACCAGCAGTGGGACCACACCGAAATGATACCCTATAGGTCCAGGTGTGATATGTTAGTGTCAATGATCCTCTTTTACCTATGCCTACACATCTTCCCCCACTTTCGTTACAAAACCCAAGATCGACGATGGTCGAATCCGAGAGGTGAGTGGCATTAGTGCGCTTCATCGAAAAGGAGGACTGGCACTTTAAGGTTGTGGCTGATCCCTTCGGAGATGGTGATGGACGTGCTCAAGGATTTAGAGAAGGAGATCAACATGCACAAAGGTTCAAACTCTAACCAAGGATCTTTCGTGAACCCGACAATGCTATTTGGGGGAGAACCGTACGCTTGAACTTTCCAAAATTTCAAAATGGTGATCCAACGGATTGGGTGTTTCAAGTTGAACAATACTTTGATTGTCAAGGGACAGCAGAGGATGCAAATGTCCAGATGGCAAGCTTTCACCTCTAAGGAACGGCATTGCGTTGGTATAGATCGGTTATTCGTGGTGGAGGATTTACCGGTTGGGCTGACTTTTGTAGGAGGATTACATGCAGATTTGGGACAGTGGCATATAAAGAATTTGCTGCCACATTACGTAAGATGGTTCAGAGGATGACTGTATTGGAGTACCAAGCTGAATTTGAAAGATTAGTAGTCGTTGTGAGCCACGTTGGCCCGAACTGACATTGATGAGCACATTCATTTCAGGGCTGCGGGATGAGATACTAATAGGGCTCTTATACCAATTGATAGAATCTGATACTAATGGTAGGCTCTAATACCTAATTGATAGGATCTGGAATCAAAAGATCGACTACGGAATAATTCCTTAAGATCTGAATTTATTGTAGGAAGCAGTTCGCGCAACAATGGGAAAATATTGGTTCGATATTTGCCGGTAGTCATAAAATTATGATACTAATTGGGTTTGATCCATATCTTCCTAATCTACAACTTTTGTATTTACACCCTTCGTAGATTCAAACTATAGTAGGGACGAAAATACGGAATAACGTGGGTGATGGTGGTGGTGACGGGTAAAGTGGATGTTAGGGTTATGGATGTGTATGGAGATGAGGGTGGATTATGGAAGTGATTAAGGAAAGTAGACAAAGGAAATGAAGTGGTCGAGATCCCAAAGAAGAGGGGTGGCTCGACAGTCGAGGGAGATTAGAAGCGAGGAGAAACCTTGTCAACGGTAGAGGTGGAAGAATGATGAAGAGGGAAGAGGGAGGAGGGAGGAGTCTAGAGAGAAGATAGGAGACAAGAAATCAAGAATCTAATTTTATAATAAAGTTAGCTGCCATCTACTTATTTATAGAGGCTAATTAACAAGTCCTAAAACAATATGAAACCGTAACAAACCAACTAAACTAGTATTTCTTATCTTCTTTTATTACCTCTCGGATTAAGCTTTCGTTTTATCATAGATAAATTCCGAATCTGGAGAAGTCATAAATATCAAAGTTGTAGATCTGGAGGTTGGAGACCTTATCCAACTAGTTTGATATTATTCAGATATGTGTAGAATATTCTACAAATATTTTCCCAAAACTGCATAGAGTTAGATTTAGCTAATTAAATAAAATCCTAACCTACTAAGACTGTAACTAAGCCAAATAACCAAATAAGATAATTAAACTCAATCCATTGAGCCTATTCTTCTTTTGATGTGATCCAATTTGATTCGATTCGTATCAATCCACCACGCTTCCCCCACCTTGCCCTTAAGGTGAAAAGTCAGGGAAACACTCCAAAATGTTAGTCTCCAATTCCCGTGTCGCCTCATCAGATAGCTTGCCAAGCCACTCAACTAGAATCTCCATATTCAATCTGGTACCATGTCGTTGTTGGCGTCTAGCAAGTACACGAACTGGCTCTACAATCTCTATCTCCTCCGATCTAACAATCTCATGATCTCCAATGCGCTTCTATAGAACCGATCCAACAATCTCATGATCTCCAATGCGCTTTCTCAATCCAATACTGCAACAGATTATGCAACTCAGGAATTTAGGTGGTAAAGAAGCCAAGAGAAAAATGATGTAATATAGATTCCAATCATGTATCTAACACATGCATACTCTTGCTAGTCTATCACATGCACACTCATAGAAAAGATCATCTTAGTATAAAATCATAACAGTATAATCATCTCCTTGACATCTCTAGATATCACCAATATATTCATATTCCAGATCAGCCTAATTAAATACATGATAATATATGCTTAACTGAAATCATCACTATATAAAGTCATATAATCATGCTAGAGGCTAAAATATGCATGTACGTAATATATAATATATTCTAATTTGAAAAAGGCATCTAGGGGATAAGACTACTCACCGTCTAATTAGAAGACCTAATACATTTATCTCTCCCATCCATCGATCAATCGTCATAAATCACTAGCAAGATCCACGAGGTCTCAAATAATGGGATTGGGATCTAAAAATATTTAAGTAATATAAAGTTAGTTATTTATCCAATTGGGATCCGTTTGTATAACATATGATGATTTATTAGGTTTAGAATTTCTTCTTTTATTTTATTAAATGATTTTATCTATATCATATATTTAATTATAATAATATTAATATGTTATTATTCTAATTGTAGATTTATTTATAAAGCCATAGTTTGCTAGTTATATATTAAGTATATAATAGTCAATCTCTTTTGGTAAAAGAAAACGTAAAAGAGCTACATGTACAATAATATAATTAAAAATACAAGGACATATATTAAATAATTATACTTTAATTATTTTGTGACTACTACTATTACTAAACCAATTAAGAGTTGCATATAAAATAATCTTTACTTAATCATGTAATATAAATATTAAGTAAGTCTACTATTTTATTACATGCATAATAATATATAATAAGTTGTATATATATATATATAATAAAAATATATGAAGTTAAAAGTATATTTATGTACAAATATCTATAATTATAATTAATTGAAATTACACTAATTTCACTTATCTGATAACCATGTTATTATTATTATATATATATTCTTGGAAATTTTAAATATCTAAAAATATTATTTAGATTAAATTAAAAAAAAAGTAATTTAGATAGGCGTTGCTAGAGAAGAGGTAAAACTATGGGAGGAAGAAGAAGTAGAGGAAAAGAAAAAGAAGAAGAAGAAGAGAAGGGAAGGGAGGGAGGCTCACCTCGGCGATAGTGGTAAGCTGGCATCGATAAGAGAAGGAGAAAAAGAGAGAGCTCAAGAGAGAGAGCTGATTGGGAGAGAGAGGAGGGTAGGAGAGTGAGAGAGAGAGAGAGAGAGAACGAGTATTAGAGAGAGAGAGCTATAGAGAGAGAGACGGTGAGGGAGGTTGCGACGGCGACGGCAGCAACGACGGTGGTAGGTTGGCGTTGGCAAGAGAGAGAAAGAGAGAGGGAATAAGTGAGAGAGAGACCGAAAGAGAGGGAGAGAGATTTAGAGAGAGAGAGAGGCGGTGAAGGAAGGGAAGGGTGGCAGTTGTGGCGACGGCGGGGATCGCCGTAGCCAATTGGCCCGGCCTGGTTTGCCGGGCCGACGTGATACACTTAGTTAGGATCTTTTTTTATTGCATTAGTTGTTTATTTTTATTAAAATAAAATTCTTGTTGGTCGCATTCGAGCGTAGGAGGGGTCACGTTCGAAATCCCTTGTAAAGGCCTGCATCAGGTTCACAAATACAGAGAACGCGTAATGCGCGTTTGAACGCCTGCATCACGTTTGCACATATAGAGAACGTCTTTTGTGTGTTCGAATGTGATCGGGCGCGTTCGAACGTGATCGACGAGAATTTGCTAAAATTAGGGTTACTTATTGTTTTAGGATTTGTTGGCTAGCCTCTATAAATATGTTGATGACAACCAAATTTATTATGAGATTGGATTATTGATTTCTTGCCTCTTATCTTCTCTCTAGATTCTCTCCCTCCTCCCTCTTCACTATTCTTCCACCTCTACTGTTGGCAAGGTTTCTCCTAACTTCTAATCTCCCTCGACTGTCGAGCCACCCCTCTTCTTTGGGATCTCGACCACTTTGTTCCCTTCGTTTATATCCCTTAATCACATCCACCATCCATCTTCACCTCCATACCCATCTATAACCCTAACATTCACTCCACCCGTCACCACCACCATCATCCACGTTATTCCATGTTTTCGTCCCAGTTTCAGTTCTAATTTATGATGAGCATAAATAAGTAGACCAGGAAGTTAAGAATATAACCCACTTGGTTTCGTAATTTTCTGACTACAGGAGAATATTTGAAGAATATTCTCCCAAGGTTGTGCGAACTACTTCTTACAATAAATTCACATTTTAAGGAATTGTTCGTAGACAATATTTTGGTACAAGAACCCATCAGTTTGGTTTTAGAGCAGGAGAACCTCAGACCTCCATTAATGGTTGAAACAAGAAAGATGACATCAACAAGGAGACCTATGGAGGGCACACCGACAAGGGAAGACTCAATCCACGATGACCCTAACCGTGAGGCCGATTCTTTTGGAGCAACCACGGTAGGATCGAGTCAACCAACCTCCGTGGGTATGAATATGGGCTTGGCGGATGAACTTAGGGGCATATTCACATTGCTGCATAGAGTTAACGCAATTCGAAAGGATCACAATAATTTCAAGGAATATGTCATGAACTGATAGGGTTTGTCATCTCCTCGATGACGATCGGAGCTTCAAGAAGGACCAACTATAACGTCCCTGCCCGGCACGGGCATGTGCACGCCCATGCGCCCACACGGCACGTGCGGCTCATGCGACAGGACGAGCGGGGCCCATCACGTATAAATACACTCCTATGCACATATAATCATGATATCATCAAATACTACTTGCTAACATATTCATAAGCACATAATCCAACACCAAATAGATCATGTTATCAACCAAATAAACTTGTTAACATATGAATATCCATGTCTACAATAATATATACTAGACCACTACATAATCTGGCAGGACGCACACAGGCCACGATAAACCATCAAGATACAACTAAACAACTGATACATGAGCATACTATAATCTGGCATGTATTATACAAATCATCATCTGATACAATAAAGTGCAAATATAACAATCAACGATACAACTCAACTTCTATACAAACAATCATCTATACCGTCTCGCACCTATAGCTCACCTCATCATCGCTCTAAAATATCTTCTCAAGATATCTCAAGCTGCTATCACGTACCATATATATAAGAAAGTTAGAAAAGAAATAAAAAGAGTCATGAGCAAAAGGCTTAGTGAATAGACCTTACCCCAAATTAGTGATGCCAAACAGAGAGTAAATCATGTACTGGATAATATGAATCAGAAAGTAGTATGATGCCATATATGAGCATGTATATATGTATCCTCAAAGACATATATAAAAATGAAATCAATTCGCATGAATGAACATATTATATTCTTAACTAAAAATATATCTCATAATGAAATTATAATATAACATCACCGAATATAATAACATATGATGTATAATAATCATGATCCAATGATACTAGTTACATTAATGATGATGCATGATGTATGATGCATGCTAACTACTAGATAATCATATATGTCAGAGCTAGATATAATCCACATATCTCTCACTATCACAATCATTCGTCTTAACTCTGAATATCATCCATCATGCTAGACAAAGGTACCCAACCTCATACTCGATACACATCATGCCACAAGCTAAGAGCATACTCTGTCATATGCTAAGAGTATCATTGGAGATAAATTATACCCTACCATACGCTAAGGGTATCTCAGAAGAAAGTAATCATACCCTGCCATACACTAAGGGTATATCAATGATAGTTGTACCCTGTCATATGCTAAGAGCACAACCATTAGTCATCACCATACTCTGCCATATGCTAAGAGTATTTCCAGTACTAGTTCGGATTAGATACCGTTCTAGCCATCACATCACATACACATGTATTTTTATGATTTCTGTACATAATAGATCATACGCATATATCCAGTACTGCAACAGATCATGTAACTCAGGAATTTAGGTGGTAAAGAAGCCAAAAGAAAAATGATGTAATGCAGACTCCAACCATGTATCTAATACATGCATACTCTTGCTAGTCTATCACATGCATACTCATACTAGAGATCATCTCGGTATAAAATCATAACAGTATAATCATCTCCAATCATCTCTATATATCACCAATGTATTTATATCTCAGAACAGCCTAATCAAATGCATGATAAATATGCTTGACTGAAATCATCTCTAGATAAAGTCATATAATCATGCTGGAGGCCAAAACATGCATGTACATAATATATAATATATCCTAATTTGAGAAAGACGTCTAGGGGATAAGACTACCCACCGTCTGATTAGAAGACCCAATACATGTATCCCTCATGTGTATTGATCAATCATTACAAATCACTAGCAAGGTCCATAGGGTCTCAAATAAGGGGGTTAGGATCTAAAAATGTTTAAGTAATATAAAATTAGTTATTTATCCAATTGGGATCTGTTTGTGTAACATATGATGATTTATTAGGTTTAAAATTTCTTCTTTTGTTTTTATTAAATAATTTGATCTATATCATATATCTAATTATAATAATATTAATATGTTATTATTCTAATTGTAGATTTATTTATAAAATCATAGTTTGATAATTATATATTAAGTATATAATAGTCAACCTCTTTTGATAAAAAAAATGTAAAAGAGCTACATGTACAATAATATAATTTAAAATACAAGCACCTATATTATATAATATTATATAATTATACTATAATTATTTTGTCACTACTACCCTTGCTAAGCAAATTAAGAGTTGCATATAAAATAATCTTTACTTCACCATGTAATATAAACATTAAGGAAGCCTACTATTATATTACATGCATAATAATGTATAATAAGTTGTACATATATATACCTAATTATAAAGACATGTATTAACCTAATAAAAATATATGAAGTTAAAAATATATTTATGTACAAATAGTTATAATTATAATTAACTGAAATTACACTAATTACACTTATCTAATAACCATGTTACTAAATATATCTATTCTTGAAAAATTAAACTAAAAATCTAATTTAGATTAACTAAATAACATAATTAATTTAGACATGTGTTTTATTGCCAGAGAAGGTAAAAGGAATAGAGGAAAAAGGAGTAAAGGAAAAGAAGAAGAAGAAGAAGAAGAAGAAGAAGAGAAGGGAAGGGAGGGAGGCTCACCTAGGCTGCGGCGACGGTGATAGCGGCAGGCCGATGTCGGTAGGAGGAGAGAGAGAGAGAGAGAGAGAGAGAGAGGTGATTGAGAGAGAGGAGGGTAAGAGAGTGAGAGAGAGAGTCTTAGAGAGAGAGCACGAGAGTCTTAGAGAGAGAGAGGCGATAAGGGGGTGTGGCAGCGGCGGTAGCGACAGCGACGGTAGTAGGCTGGCATCGGTTTGAGAAGGGTAAGAGAGCTTAAGAGAGAGAGGTGATTGAGAGAGAGAGAGTTAGAGAGAGAGCACTAAAGAGAGAGAAGGCGGTGAGGGGTGCGGCGGCGACGACGGTGACGGCGAGAAGGAGAGAAAGAGAGAGAGACAGAAAGAGAGGAGGGTAAGAGAGAAAGAATGAGAGAGAGTTAGAGAGACAACACTAAAGAGAGAGAAGGCGATGAGAGGTGCAGTGGCGACGACGACGACGATGACGAGAAGGAGAGAAAGAGAGAGGTGATAGAGAGAGAGAGAAAGAGATGAGGGTAAGAGAGAGAGTGAGAGATGGAACGAGAGTGTTAGAGAGAGACAGTGAAGGGGGGTTGTGGCGGCGACGGCAACGACGGCGGCGGTAGGTCGGTGTCGGCAAGAGGAGAGAAAGAGAAAGCTCTCTCTCTCTCTCTCTCTCGAGGAGGGTAAGAGAGAGAGAGTTAGAGTGAGTTCGAGTGAGTTAGAGAGAGACCTATAAAGAGGGAGAGAGAGAGAGGTGGTGACGAGGGGGTGCAGCGATGGTGGCAGCGACGTCGGCGGTAGGCCGGCATTGATAAGAGAGAGAGAGAATAAGTAAGAGCGAGAGATCGAAAGAGAGGGAGAGAGAGAGGCGATGAAAGAGAGGGAGAGAGAGAGAATAAGTAAGAGCGAGAGATCGAAAGAGAGGGAGAGAGAGAGGCGATGAAAGAGAGGGAGAGAGAGAGAGAGGCGATGAAAGAGGGGAAGGGCGGCAGCTGTAGTGGCGGCAAGGCTCACCGTAGCTAGCTGGCCTGGCTCAGTTGGCCGAGTCGGCGATTGTGGGCGCAGTTAGGGTTATGGATGATAATGGAGATGAAAGTGGATGGTGGATGTGGTTAAGGGATATAGACAAAGAGGAACAAGTGGTCGAGATCCTAAAGAAGAGGGAGGACTCGCAGATGAGGGAGATTAGAAGTTAGGAGAGACCTTGCCAACGGTAGAAGTGGAAGGATGTTGAAGAGGGAAGAGTGAGAAAGAATAGAGAGAAGATAAGAGGTAAGAAATCAATAATCCAATAGCATAATGAATTTGGCTGCATCCACACCTTTATAGAGGCTAGCCAACAAACCCTAATAACAAAAATTAACCCTAATCCTAATGCAATCCCGTCGATCACTTTCGAATGCTCCCGATCATGTTCGAATGCACAAAAGACTTTCTCCATATGTGCAAACGCGATGTAGAAGCTCGAACGCGCTCGACCGCATTCGAACACACAAAAGATGTTCTCTATATGTGCGAACACGATGTAGGCATTCGAACGCGCCCGACCGCGTTCGAACGCATTTCTCCAATCCTTTGTATTTGCGAACCTAATGTAGGCATTTGCAAGGGCATTCGAACGTGACCCATTTAGCATTTAAACGCGACCTACAGAAATTTTATTTTTATGAAAATAAATAATTAATACAATAAGAAAAGATCCTAACTAAATGTATCAGTATTCAAACTCTGGCACAGCAGAGATGGATCACAAAATTACTAGGGTATGATTATGAAATTCAATACAAAAAAGGATAAAAAAATAGAGCAGCGGATGCACTATCATGCCAACCCAATACTGCCGAGCTTGCAGCCTTTTCTTCTCCTACTTTTCCTTTTCTTGATTAGTTGAGGTATGCATGTACATTTGACCCAGATGTTTTGAGATTGTTACAAGAGGTGTTGGATAATCCGGAGCGCCATCTAGAGTTGGAGAATCGAGGCGGTTTGCTGCTGGACCGCGGATGCATTCGGGTGCTCGCAAATGATGGATTGTGGTAGAAATTATTGGAGCACTTTCACCAAACTCTAGAGGCTGTTCATGAGGGTGTCTTGAGGACTTATATGAGGATATCTTGAGGACTTATATGAGGATATCTTAGAGTTGCACGTGGCCAGGATTGAGGCGAGATGTGAGGAGTTTTGTTCGTGCTTCCGAAGTTTGTCAAAAGGCTAAGGCAACCACATTGAAACCGACCTGATTACTACAGCCTCTACCGATACTGGATTGTGTTTGGGAAGACATTTCTATAGATTTTATAGAGGGCCTTCCACTAGTACATGGTTATTTCGTTATTTTTGTGGTGATTGATAGATTAAGCAAGTATGCACACTTTTCTTTATTGTCACATCTATTTTCAGCCAAGTTAGTGGCTGAAATTTTTGTTAGAGATGTTGCTCAGTTACAGGGCATGCCACGCATGATTGTCTTGGATCATGATCGTGTAATTATGAGCGACTTTTGGAGGGAGTTTTTCAAATTATAGGGGACTCGATTGAACTTCAGTTCGGCCTACCATCCATAGGTGGACGTCAAATCGAGGTGTTCAATCGAGGCATTGAGTAGTACTTGCGATGTTTTGTTGGAGAGATACCGAGACGATGGTTGGAGTACTTACCGTGGACAGACTGGCCTTACAAGACCACCCACCACAGCAGCATTGGCGTGACTCCGTTCGAGGTGGTGTATGGGCGCACGGCTCCGACATTACGTGCTTATGACCCAGTGGCATCCGTAGATCGAACAAAGGTGGACTTAGCTTTGATGGATAGAGATGCCACAATGAAGATATCGCGTGCCCATCTTAAACTGCATGAAGCAAATTTATGATCATAGTCATAGGGAGTAGGAGTTCGACATGAGCAGTTTGTGTTCGTGAGAGTGCAACCATATTGATAGGTGACTTTACGTCCAATGCAAAACCAGAAGTTAGCACATCGCTATTTCTGTCTCTTTCGGGTGAGGGAGTGCATTGGTCCGGTTGCATATCATTTGGAGCTGCTTGAGGGGTTGAGAGTGCATCCTGTCTTCCATGTTTTATTACTAAGTGAGCGAATTGGAAATCATGAGGTTGTTGGATTAGTTCTACTGGAGCCATTGGAGGAGATGGAGATTCAAGTTGAGTTGCTTGGTAAGCCATTCTGTAACACCCAAACCCTAAACACGTATATAGCACGAGCCCACATGGCACGTGCGTAGCACCTGACCATTTGGTTAGTTACTTACAATCAAATAAACCTGTAGCAACATCATAAGAATAACTCAAGTCTAACTGTCAACAACATACAGATAACCCTACTTGGGCTCCACATAGGCCATAACACATCATTAAGAGTTTTTCACAACTACATATACACAACGGTGGTATATACATAATTATACAAGTACAAAGTCACCTACTAAAATATAAGACAAGGATACAGATACACTTTGGAGGATGTCCACTAATACATCAGATAAGATAACTCATCTGGCACATAATACTAACCATACTCTACTCCTCACTCACCGGCAAGACCTCTAAGGGAGTATCTTGCTCCTCTCGTTCACCTGGGTTTTTGGAAAGGAGAAAACAAAGAGAGCCATGAGCTAAAGGCTCAGTGAAGCCAAACAGAGAATAAATCAAGTACTGGATAATATAAATCAGAAAGAGTATTATGTCATGAATGAGTATATGAATATTTCTCAATAATACATAATTAAAAAGTAGATAACATGTCATAACTGATAGAAGTATATAATCCTCGATAATGAATAAATAGATCACCATGTCATACTATCATCATAACTCTCTCTCAAATATGACACATAATGGATGCCGACTATATCATGATGTCAAATGCAATGGTGTATAAATTATGATCATTACTCAATAATCAGGTGAAATTCTCCATATCACAATCACTACCGATATTTCGTTATACCATCATCACACTAAACCACTGTGCACAGTCAACACCCGGTACCCGGTCTCAACATCATGTCCGAAGGCTCAGAGCATACTCCACGACCCGCAAGAGTATCTCAAATATAATCATACCCCGGCACCCACTAGGGTATCAACATCCATCCCAACCGGGAACCCACATAATTGATAGAAACCTCGTGAGGATAACTTGCCACATATGTCCTGACGAACGGCATGTGTCCGATTGTCTGTGTGCACAGACTCAACTGACCTCAGACATGGGCCACGAGATATCGCATATCATCGACCATAATCATCACTCCAGGCACCCCTAACCCTGGCACCTACTCGGGTATCCTCACGCTTTCTATCAACTATCCTATCAATCACCTTTCATGCTTTCCTTCTAAATGTTAGATCACATGCATATATCCAGTACGATAACGAGTCAATGCATAATAGGAATTTAAGTGGAACAGGAATCAAGAGAAAAATGATACAATGTAGACTCCAACCATGTATCTAACACATGCATACTCCCGCTAGTCTATCACATGCACACTCATGCTAGAGATCATCTCGGTATACAATTATAGCAATAGAATCATCTCCAATCATCTCTATATATCACCAATGTACTCATATCTCAAATTAGCCTAATCAAATGCATGATAAAATATGCTTGACTGAAATCATCTCTAGATAAAGTCATATAATCATGCTGGAGGCCAAAACATGCATGTACATAATATATAATATATCCTAATTTGAGAAAGGTGCCTAGGGGTTAAGACTACTCACCCCACTGCAAATACCAAACCACCACTCGTTCACGCTGCTACGATAACGATCAAGTCTCGATAGTTGAGTCAACGGGGTCTTGAACAGGGGGGTCGGGATCTGAAATTATTTATAACAAATATGTCAGTCTTTCTATTAATTAAAATTAACCCGACAAAAAGATAGTTTCTTGTTGTAATTATGTACTCTTCATTTCTATATTTGTTTTGTTATTTATTAACCATAATTATATTATTTAATAGTGTATTTAAAACATAATTATTTGCCTATTATTCTCCTTGATAATTAAGAAAATAAGAATTAAGTTACTGCAAATAATTACGTAAGAATATACGTACATAACCCTAATAATTACTATTACCTACCTAGGATTAAAATAGTAATTTATATTGTAGGTGTTTTGCTAAACATGATATAATTAGAATTATTTAATAACTATGATATAATTATATTAAATTTATACAAATTAATTACATTAAATTAACTAAACTAATTGAATAATTAATAACATAATCAAATATAATTAGAAATAAAAAAATGTGCATATATATATATATATATATTTATAATAACTATACATAGTGCTGGGCTCAGCCTAGCACCACTTGTAGGGTGCAGTCTAAGAGGAAAGAAGGGAAGAAGGAGAAGAAGAAGAAGAAGAAGGAGGAGGAGGAGGAGGAGGAGGAGGAAGAGGAGAAAGCGGAAGGAAGAAGAGGGTTAGGCTGTGGGGGAGGGGTGCAACCGGTGGTGGCCACTCAGCGGCTAGCCTCTCCTCGACGGCTCAATCCTCCGGCAGTCACGAGAGGTGTGGATGGCAGCCAAAATCATAATACTATTGAAATATTGGTTTCTTGCCTCTCTATCTTCTTTCTAGTCTCTTTACCCTAATCTCCCTTCTCCCTCTTCACCAACCAGCCACCTCTACCGTTGGCAAGGTCTCTCATAACTTTTAATCTCCCTCGTCTGTCGAGTCCTCCATCTTCTTTGGGATCTTGACCACTTCTTCCCCTTCGTCTTTATCCCTTAGCCAACATCAACCATCCACTGTCATCTTCATTATCATCCATAACCCTAACATCTACTCCACCCATCACTAGCACCATCATCCGTACTATATCATATTTTCGTCCTAGTTGTAGTTCGAATATGTGAAGGACATAAATACAAGAAACATAGATCAAGAAGATATGGATCGATTCCACTTAGTTTTATACTTATATGACTACAGAAGAATATTTAGTGAATATTTTCCCTTGGTTGCGTGGACTACTTTCTGTAATAAATTCAGATCTTGAAGGAATCATTCTGTAATCTATCAATGTCATTGCGGATGCGTGCAAGGAAGGCTAGCTCTAATGGTATTATGGTCGCCTTTGGTGAAGATGATTGTCTATCCAATTTGTTAATCTGGATAGAACTCAACATAGAACTTGTGAAAGCAGTATGCATAGATCCAACCACTGAAACAATTTGCAATTCAGATATATTGTTCCTTTGAAAGTTAGAAATCCAACGCAATCAGAATTTGATCGATCGGTTAGTAGATCGAGATTTATGTAAGAAACAATGATCGAAGGTTAGAAGGTGGACAGGAAGGACGTGGATGATACGATCTAATCTCGGGCTAAGGTGATACGATTCGGACTTCACCGACGCCGTCTCGAGCATGGATTCACTTTAGGAGTGTTTTTATTTCATGTTTTAGTGTTTAATTTCCATTAAAATAAGTTTTCTATAAGTCGCGTTCGAACACAGGTGGAGTGAGTTCGAACGCGGTTTGTGAACGAGGTTGTGAACGTGAGTGAAGAGAGTGCACTGTGCGTTCGAACGCGGTGCGTTCGAATGCACTATGAACGCCTGCATCACGTTCGCAAATACCGAGAGGCGCGTTCGATCGTGTGTTCGAACGCGATGCGTTCGAACGCGGTCGGGCAAGTTCGAACGCGGTCGGCGAAAATTGTATTTTTAGGGTTAATTTGAGTTGTTGGTTAGCCTATAAAAGGATGTGTAGGGCAACCAAAGTTATTATTGATTATTGAATATTGAGATTGAGTTTTGCCTTGCCTCTTTGGTCTTCTTCGTTCTCGTTCTCTCAATCCTCGGCGACGCCGCTTCTAACCTCCCTCGACCGGCCAATCACCCTAGTCCCTTAGGGGTGGCCCTCTCCCCCCCTTCTTCCAATCTATCCAACACTTGCCCTAACCCTTCCATTAACCATAACCCTTCCACCACCACTTTTTATCGGTGCCACCCCATTAACACCGGTCGTCCACCAATCACCATTACCTAGGATCTCGTGCCTCCATCCACGGATCCAAAACAGATCATCCTGATGTTCGTCCACTAAACGAACGATACCTCGAGATCCCCAACCCCGATTCACCTGAAACTTGATTTGTTGGAAAGCACTTTTACGAGGCTATAACATATCAAAATTTCACATCGATCCGATGACAGCATATGTTGGGATCTTATTTCAAAGTTCCATGCCAAATCTAGTCCAGATCAGGAAATTGGAAGAGATCGAACCTTAGCCTAAGGGGAGATCGTATCAATTGGGTATCAAAGCTCCATAGCCCGAGGCATGATCGTATCAAGCTTGGTATCAGAGCCACCATTCCTCGGACAAGCGCTTCCTATGACGACCACCAGATCCATGGCTGCATGGCGAGATGATGAAGAAGAGATGCTCCCAATAGAGGAGAGAGAAATGGTTGCAGGGACTTCCACCCACGGAACCGCCCGATCTAATCGGAATACGGAAGAACCTAGCGTTCAAACCGTGTTGGGGTCTCTTTTCAAGCAAATGACCATCAATAATCAAATGATGATGGAGATGATGCGAGAACTACGGGCGACAAGGGAAGCAATGGCGAACGGGAAAGCACCATCGACCCCACGACGCGAGTCCACCCCCTTGAACCCACCGCCACCGGTTCAGCCTGTGCAACCACAAGAGTCGCTGCTACCACCACCCTATGGGAAGACGCAAGCAAGGATGGTTACACCAAGTCCAATTGCAGGTGAACCCATCCGACGAGCAAACCACCATGAAGACCACCTTGGAGATCAAGATCCGTGGGCGGGCCAATACGATCCGGAACCACGGCGAGTTAATCAAAACCGAAGAAGGGATCATCAACCCTTCATGGTGCATCCTCCTCTGGTTAGACAAGGACTTGGACATGATCCGGAACAAGACAACGGCATCCGTGGACAAGTCGTGCGTCTCAAATTCCCTAAGTTCAAAGGTGGCGATCCAATCGATTGGTTGTATAGGCCGGAGCAATTCTTTGCATACCAAGGTACGACGGAAGAATACAAGGTGACGCTTGTGAGGTTCCACCTTGAGGATGTGGCGCTTCATTGGTTTCGAGCAGCCAATGCCATAGAGGCTATCGAAACTTGGGCTGAATTTTGCGCCGAAATCACACGACGATTTGGAGAATCGGGGTATGAAGATTTTGATGCTCTCCTCTCAAAAACAGTGCTCAAGACTACGGTTGGGGCATACCAAGAAGAATTTGAGAGGATTAGTAGCCGATGTCATCCACCATGGACGGATCAGCAACTTCGCAGCACCTTCATCTTCGGGCTGCGGGGTGACATACAAGCCGATGTGAGGGCTTTAAGGCCTAGAACCTTAAAGGAGGCCTTCGAAGATGCGGTGCTTATGGAAGAAAAACATAGAGCCATGAAGATACACCTGAAGCAGAGTTGGACAAGCCAAGGAAGCCGCAATCAATCCCAACCAACCGTAACGACAGGAAACATCACCGGAGTACCAAGAGTTGCTGCTATAGTGGTACCTCCTCGAGCACCTTTGAAGCCATCCCAAGATGTGTAGTATGCACCTAGAGGTCCAGGACGAGCACTCACACCTGCCCAAGTAGAAGAAAGAAGAGTCAAGGGCCTATGCTTCCGTTGTGATGAGAAGTTTGTACGTGGGCATCCCTGTGCTAAACCGGTGGGATCGGTGATGCTAATCGATGGATTAGAGGAAGCTGAGGATGAGTTTGCAGCTGAAAGTGCAGATGTGGTTAGACATCAAGGAGAAGAAGCTGAGGAGGAACCCGTGGAGGACATGATAGCCGAAATCTCCCTCCACGCCTATTCGGGGACAGCTGTGCCAAAGACCTTGCGGGTGAACGGTGTAGTCAAGAAAACCACAGTGAGAATCCTGATTGACACCAGGTCCACCCACAACTTCATTGACAAGAGGCTCCTTAGGAAGATTGGGCTCGAGTCGGAACCCATGGAAGGGTTCGATGTGACGATCGGAGATGGTACCACATTGCGACCAGATTTTATTTGTGGAGGTGTGGAATTGAAGGTGCAAGGCCAAACTTTCACATTGGATCTTTATCCATTAGCCTTACAAGGTTCCCATATTGTTTTGGGGACCCAATGGCTTCGAAGCTTGGGGCCCGTAACCTTTGATTTCTCAAACCTCACTCTGACATTTCGGAGAAATGGTCGAAAGGTGCTGCTGGATGGAAACCAACTGCGGCAGGGGCTGACATTGGACATCTGAACCTAACTCGAGTCATTGGGAGGACCTAATCCGGATCCACCAACTGCATATAACTCAACCTCCCGAGCACAATCAGATGCACCAGATTTCTATTGCTGAACTGACATTGAATCAAGTGGTTCGACCACTCGAGACCAAGTGGACTCAATGTAGATGGACCCGAATTCCACCTTGGGCTAGTAGGAGTACAAGTATCCAAGCTCGACTGAGGATGAACCCCTTTGAGGAGATAATGGTCACACTCCCCCTGTCTTGCGTACCTACGATAGACTCGCGGCAATGGAGAGGACCGTGCTTGACTTGGAACTTGCTGATCGAGAATTGAGTGGCTAATGCTCTTTCGCGCCAATCGGACACAAGTGAGCTTGCCTCATTTTTAGCACCAGCATTTCCTATATCTTCAGATATGTGGGGAGCCAATGCAGAAGATCATACCATTGATCCGACGGTGGCATATTTTGGGATCTTATTTCAAAGTTCCGTGCTAGATCTAGTCCAGATTAGGAAATTGGAAGAGATCGAACCTTAGCCTAAGGGGAGATCGTATCAATTGGGTATTAGAGCTCCATAGCCCAAGGCATGATCGTATCATAAGGTTGCTCTGATACCAAGCTTGATACGATCTCCCCTTTAGGGTAAGGTTCGATCTCTTCCAATTCTTTGATCTGGACTAGATCTGACATAGAACTTTAATATATGATCCCAAAATATGCCGCCGTCGGATCAATGTGAAAGTTTGATATGTTGTAGCCCCAGGAAAGAGCTTTCCAACAAATCTAGTTTCAGGTGAATCGGAGTTGGGGATCTCGAGATATGGTCTGTTTAGTGGACAAACATTAGGATGATTTGTTTAGGATCCATGGATGGAGGCACGAGATCCTAGGTAATGGTGGTTGGTGGAGGACCGGCATTAATGGGGTGGCACCGGTGAAAAGTGCTGGTGGAAGGTTTATAGTTGATGGAATGGTTAGGGCAAGTGATGGATAGATTGGAAAAAGGGGGAGGAGAGGGCCGCCCCTAAGGGTCTAGGGTGATTTGCCGGTCAAGGGAGGTTAGAAGCGGCGTCGCTAGGGATTGAGAGAATGGGAGCGAAGAAGACGAAGGAGGCAAGGCAAAACTCAATTCTCAATTTAATAATCACCTATGGTTGCCATCCACATCATTTTAGAGGCGAACCAATAACTCAAATTAACCCTAACAATACAATTTTCGCGGACCGCGTTCGAACGCACCGAGTTCGCTCCTCTAGATTTGTGAACGCGATGCAGGCGTTCACAGTGCGTTCGAACGCACCGCGTTCGAATGCAGAGTGCACTCTCTTCACCCACGTTCACAACCCCATTCACAAACCACGTTCGAACTCACTCCACCCGTGTTTGAACGCGACTTACAGAAAACTTATTTTAATGGAAATTAAACACTAAAACATGAAACAAAAATACTACTAAAGTGAATCCATGCTCGAGACGACGTCGGTGAAGTTTGAATCGTATCAATTCACCACACTTCCGCAATCTTGTCCTCAAGGTTTGAAATTTGGGAAGCAATCTTTGAACTCTGACTCAAGCTCCTCCATGGTATGATCTTCTGCATTGGTTACCCACATATCTGAAAATAGAGGAAATATTGGTGCTGAAAAAGAGGCAAGCTCACTTGTGTCCGGTTGGCGCGAAAGAGCATCAGCCGCTCGATTCTCGATCCCCTTTTTGTAAACTAATTCATAGTCATACCCAAGTAGTTTCATGGCCCACCGTTGTTTGGCTGTTGCTAAGTGCATCGTCAGCTATCTCAAGGTTTCATCTCTATCAGCAAGTTCCAAGTCAAGCTCGGTCCTATCCGCTGCCGTAAGTCTATCGTAGGCACACAAGACAGGGGAAGTGCAACCATAAACTGCCTCAAAGGGGGTCATCCTTAGTCGAGCTTGGATACTTGTACTCCTACTGGCCCAAGGTGGAATTCGGGTCCATCTACATTGAGTCCACTTGGTCTCGGGTGGTCGAACCAATTGACTCAATGTCAGTTCAGCAATAGAAATCTAGTGCATCCGATTGTGCTCGGGAGGTCGAGTTAGATGTAGTTGATGGATCCAGATTAGGTCCTCCCAGTGACTCAAGTTAGGTTCAACTAGCCAAACTGATTATTGGATGTGCTCAGAATCATTCTACCCACTCCATGGATTAGGATCCAAGTCAAATGTATCCTGGTATAAGCAAACTCGTTTTAAGTCAAGTAGAGGGTTTCTGATCATGTCCCTTATTTGACTTAACTGAATCCCAAAGTCCAGAGCTGACTCATGCTCGACTTGACCCCTTTGGCTCATAGGTCCAACTCAGCTCTTGTCTAGCAATTCCACCTGGTCAAGCCCAACCATGTAGCCATCTTGAAATTTTAACCACTTAGGGTTTTCAAAAAAATTTGAAACCCCTAATATTTCTCCCATAATTTCATTTCCATCAGTTGTTGGCATAGGTGTTACCTTGGCACATGGCAGCCTTGGCTGAGTAGTGACCACCTCCAGTACTTGCTTTAGCAAGGTTCCTGACTGTGTGGCGACAGTCGGCAGCGATGGAAGGCTGAAGTTGGCCCAAAAAATGAAATCTTCAGGTCCTTCTCTGTCCCGTTGCAACCACGGCAAGGAGCCTTCGATCATCTGGAATACTAAAATAGCTACTGGTTAGGCCCCTCTTGGGGTGGTGACGGTTGACTGCTGTGGAAGGCTGAGGTTGACAAAAACAAAATCTTCATCTCCTTCTTCTTCATTTTGTCGCAGCCATGGCAAGGAGCTTTCGGTCGTCTGGGTGAGAAAAGCATTAGCCCACAAGGTCTTTACGAGGCTGTAAGAGGCTGGTGCTGCTGTGGTTGGAAGATTGCGGCCTTCTCCTTTAAGTTGTAGCTCAACGGGGAGCTGCAACATCATCGCCGATGATGGCGCTGTCGCGGTCGACTGTTGATTGATCGAGGAGAATGGTGGAAGGTCACTGGAGGCCATACATGATTTCTTCCTGGTTGCTGACTCGCTGTGGTTGCAAAAGAAGGTGGTGTAAGGCGGCCCAAGTGCTAGAACTTGTGGTTCTGTATCATCTCCCTCACCACTGATGAGAATTCCGGATGAGGGATATCCGGCGGCCATGTGTGGTCATCCTCCATTCAATAATGGTTCGCACAGTTGTTGACTCATCGAAGAACTCTGTTCTGACGTCGAAAGAATCTTTCCAACCATCGGGCTCGCCGAAGGAAACTGTTGCCTTGAAGCTGGACTCTTCGCCGTTTCTGTAGGGATCGGGAAAGGAACGAGTAGCCTTTCACGGTTTGTCAGCGAGGTCTCTGGTGCATAGGAAGATTTGGAGGTTCCAAGGGCTGCTACAATGGTCGAGGATCCCATTGTAGCCGATGACGGTTTGTTGCGGCTGACCATGGATCGAGGTGTAGAAGCTCGATCTTGCTGGATATCCAAACTCTCCCCTACTTTTGTGAGGAATGGGGAGGCCATGGAGGATGTTGGGTATGCTGCGGAGGGTTCCCCATGCTGCCTTGCGATTGCCTTGCTTGTTGAAGAAGGTTTCGGCCACGCCCGTATTTCCCATATCATCTCCATCATCATTTGATTTTTGATGGCCATCTGTTCGAAAAGAGACCCCAACATGGCTTGAACGCTAGGTTCTTCCGTATTTCGATTAGATCGGGCGGTTCCGCGGGTTGAAGTCCCGCAATCGTTTTCCCCTCCTCTATTGGGAGAATCTCTTCTTCATCATCTCGCCGTGTAGCCATGGCTCTGGTTGTCTTCATAGGAAGCGCTTGTCCAAGAAACGATGGCTCTAATACCAGCTTGATACGATCTAATCTCGGGCTAAGATTGCTCTGATACCAAGCTTGATACGATCTCCACTTTAGGCTAAGGTTCGATCTCTTCCAATTCTCTGATCTGGACTAGATCTGGCACAGAACTTTAATATATGATCCCAAGATATGCCGCCGTCGGATCGATTTGAAATTTGGATATGCTGTAGCCCTAGAAAAGAGGTTTCCAACAAATCTAGTTTTAGGCAAATCGGAGTTGGGGATCTCGAGATATCATTTGTTGTTTAGTGGACGAACATTAGGATGATCTGTTTAGGATCCGTGGATGGAGGCACGAGATCCTAGGTAATGGTGGTTGGTGGAGGACCGGCATTAATGGGGTGGCACCGGTGAAAAGTGGTGGTGGAAGGTTTATGGTTGATGGAAGGGTTAGGGCAAGTGATGGATAGATTGGAAGAAGGGGGAGGAGAGGGCTGCCCCTAAGGGTCTAGGATGAATAGTCGGTCGAGGGAGGTTAGAAGCGGCGTCGCCGGGGATTGAGAGAACGGGAGCAAAGAAGACGAAGGAGGCAAAGAAAAACTCAATTCTCAATTCAATAATCACCTATGGTTGCCATCCACATTCTTTTAGAGACTAACTAACAACTCAAATTAACCCTAACAATATAATTTTCGCCGATCGCATTCGTACACACCGAGTTCGCTCCTCTGGATTTGTGAACGTGATGCAGGCGTTTGAACGCGCAATCGAACACGCCTGTCGGTATTTGCGAACGCGATGCAAGCGTTCACAGTGCGTTCGAACGCACAGTGCACTCTCTTCACCCATGTTCACAACCCCATTCACAAACCGCGTTCTAACTCACTCCACCTGCGTTCGAACGTGACTTACAGTAAACTTATTTTAATGGAAATTAAATACTAAAACATGAAACAAAAACACTCCTGAAGTGAATCCATACTCGAGACGACGTCGGTGAAATCCGAATCGTATCAGTGGATCATGTGCTTAGGGTTATAGGAGATGATTATGGGTATGGTGGATGGGTTTTAGTGATTTGAACAAAAAGAGGTGGGAGAAGAGAGCTTCTAGGAGGAGGAGCGTAGGGCCTAAGGAAGATAACTTGCATGATGGAGTGACCAACACTAAGGAACCCCAAGGAACTACGAAGATTTTTGGGTTTGATAAGATACTACAAGCGGTTTGTAGTGGTTTATGGAGAGATTGTTGTCCCACTGACCGCGTTGTTGAGGAAGGATGGCTTCATCTGGAGTGAAAAGGCCACGATAGCCTTTGAAGCCCTCAAGACTGCCATGACCGCAGCTCTAGTACTTGCATTGCCAGACTTCACGAAATAGTTTGTGATTGAGTGTGATGCTTCAAAGGTTGGCATAGGAGCTATTTTAATGCAGGAGGGACAGCCTATTGCTTACCTTAGGAATATTTTATCTGATAGCTTATGGCATTTATTGACGTACGGGCATGAGATGTTGGTGATTTTGTAAGTGATCACAAAGTGGCGACTTTACCTCATTGGCCGATGCTTTTTGATCCGAACGTACCAGCAAATTTTACCCTACTTCTTGAAACAGTGAGTATATACACGCCCACATCAAAGATGGGTATCCAAACTTATTGGGATACAACTACGAAATGCTGTATAAGAAGGGGACAAAAAATAGGGTCGCCGATGCCCTATCACGCAACCCGAGACTAGCTAGGTTGGCAACATACTTTGCGCTTATTTTTCCTTTCTTAGAGGAGTTGAGACTTGTAGGTATTGCTGACCCTGCATATGCAGGAAAGTTACAAGAAATGGTGGATTCAAGGTAGCAGGAAGAGATTGAAGAGAGAGATAGATTACTGATTTTTTAGGGTCGCGTACTTGTACCCATCGATATCGAGCTTCGACGGTGATTATTGTAGTACTTCAATGACACTCCTACAACTAGGCACAAAGGGGTGTCGAGAACATTGATACGATTCAGACTTCACCGACGTCGTCTCGAGCATACATTCACTTTAGGGGTGTTTTTGTTTCATATTTTAGTGTTTAATTTCCATTAAAATAAGTTTTCTGTAAGTCGCGTTGGAACGCGGGTGGAGTGAGTTCGAACGCGGTTTGTGAACGGGGTTGTGAACGTGGGTGAAGAGAGTGCACTGTGCGTTCGAACGCACTGTGAACGCCTACATCACGTTCACAAATACCGAGAGGCGCATTCGATCGTGAACGCACGTGGTGTGTTCGAACGTGGTCGGGCGAGTTCGAACGCGGTCGGTGAAAATTATATTTTTAGGGTTAATTTTGAGTTGTTGGTTAGCCTTTAAAAGGATGTGGATGGCAACCAAAGTCAGAATGGATTATTGAATATTGAGATTGAGTTTTGCCTTGCCTCCTTCGTCTTCTTCGTTCCTGTTCTCTCAATCCCCGGCGACGCCGCTTCTAACCTCCCTCAATCGGCCAATCACCCTAGTCCCTTAGGAGTGGCCCTCTCTTCCCCCTTCTTCCAATCTATCCAACACTTGTCCTAACCCTTCCATCAACCATAACCCTTCCACCACCACCTTTTCACCGGTGCCACCCTGAAAAACCCCTAGACACACGTATGTATCTAACCTCTAGGCAATGATATTTCTCGTTCGCTTAAGTAAAAGTCGGAAGAAATATTAAAAACGAATGTAGAGATGAACGCCAAGATTTTAACGTGGAAAACCCAAACGGGAAAAAACCACGGATCCAAACTCGAATCAAAACCAATCACTATGATAGTAGCAGTTACAAGACTGACTCACAAAACAACCCGTCGATCCAAACGACTTTGTTCCGCTCAGTCTTGATCGCTAGAACCCACGATTCACTGCTTCTTGTGATTGAAGTCCAATCTCAGTAGCCCTCGAGATTGATCTTTCATCTAGATAGCCCTTAAGACGAAAGATTAAGATTTGTAGATGCGAAGGGCCTTGTTTGTTGAAGAACCGATGTAGCCTCCAAAAAGTCTACCTTGAATAATCTTCTTCAACTTCCCTAGGTTAGGGCAACACTATCCTTATATATGATCCCCAAGATAGAGCCAAATCCAAGTCATATTCGTACTGACGAATATCCAAAAATTTGCAAACTTCATAGGTGCGTTCGAACGCGGCCCGAGTGCGTTCGAACGGCTTAACTTAATCTTAGGTGCGTTCGAACGGGCCCAAGTGCGTTCGAACGCGATAGCTTGAATTCTTCAGGTTGCGTTCGAATGTGTTTGTGAACGCTACTCTCGGTCTGTGTGAACGCAGTACCCGTGTTCGAATGCGTTTGTGAACGCGGCTCTCTGTCTGTGTGAACGCAGTGCCCGCGTTCGAACGCGCTTGTGAACGCGGCTCTCTGTCTGTGTGAACGCAGATTTCGTGTTCGAACGCGTTTGTGAACGCGGTGAGAACGCGACGGCTTTTCTCCAATGATCTTGCAATTCTTCACACCAGTGATATTCTAGACTTGTGTAAAGCTCAAATACATGAAAATACACTTAGAATATTTTGTACACAATTGCCAACAAATAAATACCTAACAATCTCCCCCTTTGGCAATTTGTGATAAAACACCTAGGTTACAAGATATTACAAAGACTTCAAATTGAGCAATCAACAAGTCTAGAATATTTTGCACATCAAGCCCTGCAAATAAACATATACCAATCCAAGATCAAGTGAAAATAACTTGAAATGAATAAACAATCCAAACACAAGTTATCAATGGAGCATAAATTCAAAAATACTTAAGCAGACAAAGTTCACAGACAAAGTTCACAGTTACTTCAAGCAAAGTTCAAATGTCAAGTAAACTCCCCTATGCCATACTCCCCCTACACACCTAGACACCTAGACACTAACCTAGACACTAAGACACTCTCCCCCTTTTTGACACAAATGCCAAAGACTAGGAACACAGAGGAAACTGACGATGAAGAATCGTTAGCACGAAGTCGAGGTAGGTGACGAAGGCGGCCTTGGTTTCTTGGTAACTGTAGCCTTTTTTAGGGCAATCTAAAGAAGGAAAAAAAAATCGCATGATTCAACATATGCCCAAAGCATACAAAAAAAGATAACAGATCCTAGAAATCCAAAAATTCTAGAAACCATGAAGACCCTAAGTGAAATCCATCTTCCACTTAAAAATGCTAAGTTATCACGTTCAATCGCACAAAAAACATCAAGATATTAACTTTAACGTGATCAAAACTTGAAACTGTACGAAATCAATCAAGATCAATAGGTTTTGGAGATGCACTTCTAGAAATTCAAAATATATTCAAGACATAGAATATGACAATCAAATGAAATAAGTCATACACAGATCAATCAAGTCATCAAAAGCATATTATAATCAATTCTAATGCATCACTCAAAATTACATTAATCTTGATTGATCATAACGATATGCATATGCAAGATGAGCATAGATAACAGGAACCAATCTTCTTAAACAAACTTTACTATATAAATAATGATGCAACACGGTAGTCAAACCGACTTAGTATGGAAATTTTGCACTTTTCGACTTATTCTCCATAACACAACAGGAATTTTTCCTGTATTTTTTTTTACTGAAACATATATGTGCAATGATGGCTTTCACACATGAGTAAGTAGCTCTTTTCTTGTAGTACAAATAAAACGATGTGCAAGAAGAAATTCACATATATCATTTTTTTTAAATTTGCAAATAATGTACTGAGTCAAACTGGACTCGAAACAAGACGGCTTTCACACTAACTCATTGTAGCCCTTTTCATTGATCTTTTATAAAAATATATTTGATAACTAAGCATGAGGTCAAACTGTGCAAATCAAAGTTAATAGAGAGCTATTTAAAAAAAATATTCATGATATCATGCTCACACAAGAATACACATACGTTATGAGGCATTAAAAATTTATTATTATAGAAGTCGAGGAGTGACAAAATCAAAATTGAAACAATATACTACAAGATGACAAAATTGACTATAATAACTCATAATCAAGAGAAAAATCATATTTTTATGTCAAGAGTATATTATTGAATCTAGGAGTGCATCAATTTTTTTTATGACAAAAACTCTCGATAAATCTGAAACTAAAACCAAAGAAAATTTCAGAGTAAATGAAAACCTAAAAAAAAATGAAACAAAAGAAACTCGCAAACTAAAAAGAACACAAATCCCAATAAAATCAGTCCAAAGTACAAATCTCTAAAGAAGTACGAAGATACTCAAATCTCTGTAAATCCAAAGGTATTGTAAACAAGTCACCCAACTGTTTCTCCGTCTCAACATATTCTAGTGCTATTGTTTTGTCTTCAACTAACTCGTGTATAAAATGATGTCGGATATCAATATGTTTTGTATGCGAGTGTTGAACAGAATTTTTTGATATATTAATAGCACTCATGTTGTCACAATAAAGCACCATAGTATCTTGTTCAATGTCATAATCCTTGACCATCTGTTTCATCCATAATAACTGAGAACAACAACTTCCTGCTGCAATGTACTCGGCCTCCGCAGTAGATAAAGATATCGAGTTTTGTTTCTTACTGTACCAAGCAACCAGATTGTTTCCAACATAAAAACATCCACCTGAAGTACTTTTTCTATCATCACATGAACCCGCCCAATCAGAATCCGTGTATGCCGATATGATAGCACCCGAGTCATAAGTAAACTAGATACCTAAATCAACTATGCTACTGACATATTTTATGATACGTTTCACAGCAAACAAATGTGACTCTTTGGGTTCAGACTGAAACCTAGCACACACACCGACACTAAATGCAATGTTAGGTCTACTAGCCGTTAAGTACAAAAGGCTACCGATCATGCTTCTATACACTATCTGATCAACACTTTTTCCTGACATGTCCTTACCTAGTTTGGTAGTTGTACTCATAGGAGTTCTAGCATGTTTTGCATTTTCGAGACCAAATTTAGTCACAAGATCCTTAGCATACTTGGCTTGAGCGATAAAAATCCCTCTCTCCAATTGAGTAATTTGAAGCCCTAAAAAGAACTTCAACTCACCCATCATACTCATCTCAAAATGACTGTGCATGAGATCAGCAAACTCCTTAGCTAATAATTGACTCGTCGCCCCGAAGACAATGTCATCCACATATATTTATGCCACAACTAAACTCTTGTTTTCACGTCTAATGAATAATTTCTTGTCCACTCCCCCTCGAGTGAACCCCGCATCCACTAAAATGGTGGTCAACTTCTCATACCAAGCTCTTGGAGCTTGTTTTAGCCCGTAAAGAGCCTTTTTCAATTTAAAAACATGAGAAGGAAATTTTTGATCTTCGAAACCCTTAGGTTGTTCCATATAAACATCTTCATTCAGGATACCATTTAAGAAAGCGCTTTTAACATCCATTTGAAACAATTTAAATTTTAAATGATAAGCAATGGCAAGCAGTATACGAATAGACTCTAATCTAGCAACAGGAGCAAATGTCTCATCAAAATCTATACCCTCAACCTGAGTGTATCCCTGTGCTACTAGTCTGGCTTTATTTCGAACTATATTGCCATGTTCATCACTTTTATTTTTGTAAATCCATTTTGTTCCAATAACGTTCACATTCTTAGGTCTAGGAACTAAATATCAAACATCATTCCTAGAAAATTGCTCTGATTCCTCATGCATAGCATTTACCCAAGAATCGTCTAACAATGCTTTCTTCACATTTTTAGGTTCAAAAGAAGATGTATAACAAGTAAATGATACCTCACTTTGGATTTGTCGTCTTGTCTTAATTGGTCCATTCACGTCTCCGATCACTTGTGACAGTGGATGATTTGATTTCACTCTAGCAGATGGTTCCGGTACATTGCAGTCATTTTTGTTCATTTCAACTTTGTCCTCGTCCTGATTCTCAATTTCCAGATCAAGCTCCTTTCCTATTTCTTCGTAATATGTATCTGCAGAAACAGAAATAGAAGTAGCTTTAGTTAAGTCAGTCGAGGATTCATCTATCATAACATTAGCAGATTCCATAACAGTAGAATTTTCAAGGTTAAATACTCTGTAGGCTCTACTATTATTCGAGTACCCAAGAAGATGCCTTCGCTACTTCTAGTGTCAAATTTAGTCAAATATTCTCGATCACGTAAGATATAACATTTACTACCAAAAACTCGAAAATATTTAACACTAGGTTTCTTACCTTTCCAGATTTCATAAGCAGTCATATTTGTACTTGATCTTAGATAAACACGATTTATCACATGTACCGTTGTATTGACCGCCTCTGCCCAAAACCTTTGAGTAACCTTTTTAGCATGAAGCATAACCCTAGCCATTTCCTGCACAACTCGATTTTTTCTTTCAACAATCCCGTTATGTTGTGGAGTTATAGGAGCTGAAAACTCATGTTGAATACCAAGAGAATCGCAAAATATAGAAAAATTTTCATTTTCAAATTCTCTACTATGATCAGAACGAATCCTAACTAGGGTTGTAGATTTTTCATTCTGCAATTTTAAGCATAGTGATTTAAAAACTTCAAAGGTTTCAGACTTCTCACGTAGAAAGACAACCTAGGTATATCTGGAGTAATCATCGACCATTAAGAATATATAGCGTTTACCTCCAAGACTTTCGATTTTTGTTGGACCCATCAAGTCCATGTGAACTAATTGTAGCACACGGTCAGTGGTAGCTGTATTTACCTTCTTGTGTGAGATACGAATTTGTTTTCCAATTTGACACGAACCGCACACTCTTTTTGACATTTCTTTTATCTTAGGTATTCCTCTTACCACTTCATGTTTGGACAGAGTAAATAATTCCTTGTGATTCACATGTCCAAGATGTTGATGCCAAAGATCTGCAATGTCGAAAGACGCACTGTTACATTTCAGTTTATGTGAAGTTCCAACGACATAGCAATTATCAGATGTTCTAAATCCATAACATATAACATTACCATCATGATCTAGAACAGTACAATCATTTTTGGAGAATTTTACCTCATAATCTTCATCACAAAATTGACTGATGCTTAGTAGATTTGTTTTCAAGCCCTTAACATAAAGAACATTTTCGAGACTAGGAATCCCTATAGTACTTACCTTTCCTTTACCTATTACCTTTGATGAATTACCATCTCCGAATGTCACAACTCCCCCTTCATGTTTTTCAAGATTAGAAAATAACGACTTGTCACTCGACATATGTCTTGAACAGCCACTGTCTAAATACCATAAATCAGAATTTAAAGCTTTCAAGGCTATATGCACAACATAACATTTCAAATCACTTTTCTTGACCCATATGGTTTTTGTTTTCATCCCATAAATGAAAGCAGTTCTAGATTTTTGCAAAAATTTACAATGAGGTCGAATATGCCCTAGAATGCCGCAATGATAGCATGTCGGAACAAACCCTTTTCTACTCACCTTTTGTCGAGGAGTGTGACTAAAGTTTACCTTTGGTGCCGTCAAAGATTCACCAGTTTGTAGATTCAACTTCAATTTTGAAGGATTCATCTAGGATTGCTTTGAAAATACGATTGATGGCTTCAGGTATTCTTCCTTTTGTATACCTACAGAAATAAAAACAGTTTTATTATTATTTGAATTACCAGTATATCCAACACCATACCTGTCTTTCCCAGAGATCTGAGCTCTTAGAATCTCGTCCAGTTTGTTTTTCCATTTTAGAAATGTAACTTCTTTATGCAATCACTCTAGTTCAATTTCATCAGCCTTCATTTTAGTTTTCGCATTGTCAAGTTGTTCAGAAAGGTCTTTGACACGTTCAAGCTCCAATTTGTACTTCTCCTCAAATTGAATTCTTTCTGGTTCAATTTCCTTGAGTCGTTGAAGTAGTCTAAGATTGCTTTTCTTGAGTTTAAACGACTCCAGGTACAAGTCATTATATGCCTTTTGAATTTCAGATTCATCTCCCTCAGCCGGTAGCATATCAAGATCATCTGTACTATCAGTATCATCAACAGAGTCAGTATTAAGCAGAGAAGAGGCAAAGGCTACAAAGTTTTCTTCGTCTTTTTCAGAATCATCATTAGATTCATCTGAATCATCCCAAGTAACTTTCATAGCTTTGCCCTTTCTCTTAAGACGATTAGGGCATTCTTGTGCGATGTGTCCAAAACCAGAACATTCAAAACATTGAACTTTATTTTCAGAATTCTTATTTTTCTGTTTGACATTGTTGTTGCTACCACATGTATTTGAAGTCACAGTATTCTTTTTCATAAAAGTTTTGTTTTTTTCAAACTTTTCAGTATTAAACTTGTTTGGCTTCCGAAAGAATTTATTGAACTTTTTGACAAACATAGCCAACATCTCAACATCTAAATCACCTTCATCTTCAGACTCCTCTAAATTTTGTTCAACAGTGGATAGAGCTATCCCTTTGG
This sequence comes from Typha angustifolia, assembly GCF_048772165.1. Taxonomy (NCBI): domain Eukaryota; kingdom Viridiplantae; phylum Streptophyta; class Magnoliopsida; order Poales; family Typhaceae; genus Typha; species Typha angustifolia. The sequence goes on from NC_133247.1 coordinate 9,654,312, forward strand.
ACTTCCTCGATTTTGAAAGACTGGACTCAAATGTTTGTAGATTTCCTACCAATTGTTCAACTTTCATAGAGTCAATGTCCTTACTTTCCTCAATAGCTGTAACTTTCGCCTAAAACCTTTCTGGAAGAGACCTAAGGATCTTACGGATAATTCTATTTTCAAGAATTTTCTCTCCTAGGTTGAAACTGGAGTTGACTATATCACTTAACTTTGCATAGAACTCATCAAATGTTTCATTCTCCTCCATACGTAGGGTTTCAAAATTAGTAGTCAACCTCTGAAGTTTCGAAAGTTTTACAGCCATAGTACCTTCATAAGTTGTTTCTAAGATCATCCAGGCTTGTTTTGCTATTTCACAAGTAGATATTCTTCTAAATTCATCCGAGGAAACACAACTAAAAATTGCATTTATTGCTTTGCTATTCCAACCAACTTTTTCATAATCTGTTTTATCCCATGACTCAATCGGTTTCTCAACTAACTCATCATTCACCATGTACATTGGTGGACTCCAACCGTTCATAATGGTCATCCAAACTCTCTCATCTATATTAAAAATGAAAGTAGAGATGAACGCCAAGATTTTAACGTGGAAAACCCAAACGGGAAAAAACCATAGATCCAAACTCGGATCAAAACCAATCACTATGATAGTAGCAGTTACAAGACTGACTTACAAAACAACCCGTCGATCCAAACGACTTTGTTCCTCTCAGTCTTGATCGCTAAAACCCACGATTCACTGCTTCTTGTGATTGAAATCCAATCTCAGTAGCCCTCGAGATTGATGTTTCATCTAGATAGCCCTTAAGACGAAAGATTAAGATTTGTAGATGCGAAGGGCCTTGTTTGTTGAAGAACCGATGTAGCCTCCAAAAAGTCTCCTTGAATAATCTTCTTCAACTGCCCTAGGTTAGGGCAACACTATCCTTATATATGATCTCCAAGATAGAGCAAAATCTAAGTCATATTCGTACTCACGAAAATCCAATAAATTGCAAACTTCATAGGTGCGTTTGAACGCGGCCCGAGTGCGTTCGAACGGCTTAACTTAATCTCAGGTGCGTTCGAACGGGCCCAAGTGCGTTCGAACGCAACAGCTTGAATTCTTCAGGTTGCGTTCGAACGCGTTTGTGAACGCTGCTCTCGGTCTGTGTGAACGCAGTACCCGCGTTCGAACGCGTTTGTGAACGCGGCTCTCTGTCTGTGTGAACGCAGTGCCCGTGTTCGAACGCGCTTGTGAACGCGGCTCTCTGTCTGTGTGAACGCAGATTTCGCGTTTGAACGCGTTTGTGAACGCAGTGAGAACGCGACGGCTTTTCTCCAATGATCTTGCAATTCTTCACACCAGTGATATTCTAGACTTGTGTAAAGGTCAAATACATGAAAATACACTTAGAATATTTTATACATAATTGCCAATAAATAAAAACCTAACACACCCCATTAACGCCGGTCCTCCACCAATCACCATTACCTAGGATCTCGTGCCTCCATCCACGGATCCAAAACAGACCATCCTAACGTTTATCCACTAAATGAATGATAGCTCGAGATCCCTAACTCTGATTCGCCTAAAACTTGATTTTTTGAAAGCACTCTTCCGGGGCTACAACATATCAAAATTTCACGTCGATCCGATATCGGAATATTTCGGGATCTTATTTCAAAATTCCGTGCCAGATCTAGTCCAGATCAGGAAATTGTCGGATCGAACCTTAGCCTAAGGGGAGATTGTATCAATTTGGTATCAAAGCTCCATAGCTCGAGGCGTGATTGTATCAAGCTTGGTATCAGAGCCACCGTTCCTCGGACAAGGGCTTCCTATGACGACCACCAGATCCATGGCTGCACGGCGAGATGATGAAGAAGAGATTCTCCCAATAGAGGAGAGAGAAACAGTTGCAGGGACTTCCACCCATGGAACCGCCCGATCTAATTGGAATACGGAAGAACCTAGCGTTCAAACCGTGTTGGGGTCTCTTTCCGAGCAAATGGCCATCAATAATCAAACGATGATGGAGATGATACGGGAACTACGGGCGACAAGGGAAGCAATGGTGAACGGGAAAGCACCATCGACCCCACGGTGCGAGTCCACCCCCTTGAACCCACCGCCACTGGTTCAGCCTTTGCAACCACAAGAGCCGCTGCTACCACCACCCTATGAGCAGAGGCAAGCAAGGATGGTTACACCAGGTCCAGTTGCAGGTGAACCCATCCGACGAGCAAACCACTATGGAGACCACCTTGGAGATCAAGATCCGTGGGCGGGCCAATACGATCCGGAACCACGGCGAGTTAATCAAAACCGAAGGAGGGATCATCAACCCTTCATGGTGCATCCTCCCTCGGTTAGACAAGGACTTGGACATGATCCGGAATGAGACAATGGCATACGTGGACAAGTCGTGCGTCTCGAATTCCCCAAGTTCAAAGTTGGCGATCCGATTGATTGGTTGTATAGGGTGGAGCAATTCTTTGCATACCAAGGTACGGTGGAAGAATATAAGGTGACGCTTGCGAGCTTCCACCTTGAGGATGCGGCGCTTCATTGGTTTCGAGCAGCCAATGCCATAGAGGCCATCGAAACTTGGGCTGAATTTTGCGCCAATATCACACGGCGATTTGGAGCATTGGGGTATAATGACTTTGATGCTCTCCTCTTAAAAACAGTGCAAAAGACTACGGTTGGGGCATACCAAGAAGAATTTGAGAGGATTAGTAGCCGATGTCATCCACCATGGACGGATCAGCACCTGCATCTCCGGGCTGCGGGGTGACATACAAGTCGATGTGAGGGCTTTAAGGCCTAGAACCTTAAAGGAGGCCTTCGAGGATGCAGTGCTTATGGAAGACAAACATAGGGCCATGAAGATACACCTGAAATAGAGTTGGACAACCCAAGGAAGCCGCAATCAATCCCAACGAATCGTAACGGCAAGAAACATCACCGGAGTACCAAGAGTTGCTACTACAGTAGTACCTCCTCGAGCACCTTTGAAGCCATCCCAAGATGTGAAGTATGCACCTAGAGGTCCAGGACGAGCACTCACACCTGCCCAAGTAGAAGACAGAAGAGCCAAGGGCCTATGCTTCCGTTGTGATGAGAAGTTTGTACTTGGGCATCGCTGCGCTAAACCGATGGGATCGGTGATGCTAATCGATGGATTGGAGGAAGCTGAGGATGAGTTTGCAGTTGAAAGTGCAGATGTGGTTAGACATCAAGGAGAAGAAAATGAGGAGCAACCCGTGGAGGACATGATAGCCGAAATCTCCCTCCACGCCTATTCGGGGACAGCTGCACCAAAGACCTTGCGGGTGAACGGTGTAGTCAAGAAAACCATAGTGAGAATCTTGATTGACACCGGGTCCACCCACAACTTCATTGACAAGAGGCTCCTTAGGAAGATTGGGCTCGAGTCGGAATCCATGGAAGGATTTGATGTGACGATCGGAGATGGCACAACATTGCGAGCAGATTTTATTTGTGGAGGTGTGGAATTGAAGGTGCAAGGCCAAACTTTCACATTGGATCTTTATCCATTGGCCTTGCGAGGTGCCGATATTGTTTTAGGGACTCAATGGCTTGAAAGCTTGGAGCCCGTAACCTTTGATTTCTCAAACCTCACATTGACATTTCGAAGGAATGGACGAAGGGTGCTGCTGGATGGAAATCAACCGCGGCAGGGGCCGACATTGCAACCACTTGTGGGCTTTCCTTGTGCAGGGGACCAGGCTCTACTATTGCAAATGGATGTCGCTGAACCTAACTCGAGTCATTGGGAGGACCTAATCCGGATCCACCAACTACATATAACTCGACCTCCCGAGCACAATCGGATGCACCAGATTTCTATTGCTGAACTGACATTGAGTCAAGTGGTTCGACCACCCGAGACCAAGTGGACTCAATGTAGATGGACCCGAATTCCACCTTGGGCTAGTAGGAGTACAAGTATCCAAGCTCGACTGAGGATGAACCCCTTTGAGGCGATAATGGTCACACTCCCCCTGTCTTGCGTAGCTACGATAGACTCGCGGCGACGGATAGGATCATGCTTGACTTGGAACTTGCTGATCGAGAATCGAGTGGCTAATGCTCTTTCGCGCCAACCAAACACAAGTGAGCTTGCCTCATTTTCAGCACTAGTATTTCCTATATCTTCAGATATGTGGGGAGCCAATGCAGAAGATCATACCATGGAGGAACTTGAGTCAGAGTTCAAAGATCGCTTCACAAACTTCAAACCTTGAGGACAAGGTTGCGGAAGCGTGGTGGATTGATACGATTCGGACTTCACCGACGTCGTCTCGAGCATAGATTCACTTTAGGGGTGTTTTTGTTTCATGTTTTAGTGTTTAATTTCCATTAAAATAAGTTTTCTGTAAGTCGCGTTCGAACGCGGGTGGAGTGAGTTCGAACACAGTTTTGTGAACGGGGTTGTGAACGTGGGTGAAGAGAGTGCACTGTGCGTTCGAACGCACTGTGAACGCCTACATCACGTTTGCAAATACCGAGAAGCGCATTCAATCGTGCGTTCGAACGCGGTTGAGCGAGTTAGAACGCGGTCGGCGAAAATTTTATTTTTAGGGTTAATTTTGAGTTGTTGGTTAGCCTTTAATAGGATGTGGATGGCAACCAAAGTTAGAATGGATTATTGAATATTGAGATTGAGTTTTGCCTTGGCTCCTTTGTCTTCTTCGTTCCCGTTCTCTCAATCCCCGGCGACGTCGCTTCTAACCTCCCTCGACCGGCCAATCACCCTAATCCCTTAGGAGTGGCCCTCTCCTCCCCCTTCTTCCAATCTATCCAACACTTGTCCTAACCCTTCCATCAACCATAACCCTTCCACCACCACCTTTTCACCGGTGCCACCCCATTAACGCCGGTCCTCCACCAATCACCATTACCTAGGATCTCGTGCCTCCATCCACGGATCCAAAACAGACCATCCTAACGTTCATCCACTAAACGAACGATATCTCGAGATTCCCAACTCCGATTCGCCTGAAACGTGATTTGTTGGAAAGCTCTTTTCAAGGGCTACAACAAATCAAAATTTCACGTCGATCCGACATTGGAATAGTTCGGGATCTTATTTCAAAATTCCGTGCTAGATCTAGTCCAGATCAGGAAATTGTCGGATCGAACCTTAGCCTAGGGGGAGATCGTATCAATTTGGTATCAGAGCTGCATAGCCTGAGGCATGATCGTATCAAACATCCAAGCAGCTGTCACAAAGTTGCACTTGGCAAGGGATGAATGGTAAAGTTTGGTTACTACAGAACGTCCTCTTCGATATCTAGATCGGTTGTAGGAAAATAGACTGTGCAATTGAGAGAAAATATTCACCAGATATTCTCCTGTAGTCAGAAAATTATGAAACTAGGTGGTTAATCTGTAACTTCTCGATCTACGTCCTTTGCAAAGTCGGACTACAGCTGGGACAAAAATACGCAAAGTGGGGGTAATGGTGGTGGTGATAGGTGGAGTTGATGATAGGGTTATGGATGAAAATAGAGATGAGGGTGGATGGTTGATGTAGTTTAAGGGATAAAGATGAAGAGGGAGAAGTGGCCGAGATTCCAAGGAGGAGGGAGGACTCAATAGACGAAGGAGATTAGAAGATAAATGAGACCTTACCAACGATAGAGGTAGTTGGTTGGTGAGAGGGAGGAGGGAGATTAAGGTAGAGAGATAATAGAGACGATAGAGGAAGATAGAAATCAAGATTTATTCATCAAAGTGATTTTGGTTACCATCCACACCTTTAAGTGGCTAATCAACAAGCCAAAATAATAATTATTAACCCTAAAATTAGAGAACTCTCGCCGATCACATTCGAATGGGTCGACCGTGTTCGAATGCACCAAGCGTTCACACACGGGTGTTCAAACACAGTTGACCACATTCAAACACACATTTTCATTCTCTGTCGATGCAAACTGATGTAGGCGTTCGCAAGGGTATTCGAGCGCGCCCCCTCCCGCGTTCGAACGTGACCTACAGAATCTTACCTTTTTTTTGAAAATAAACAACTAATACAATAAGAAAAGACTCTAGTAAGGTGTATCAGCCAACCACGCTTCCCCCACCTTGTTCTCAAGGTGCAAAGTCGGGGAAACGCTCGAAGATGTTCATCTCCAGCTCCCATGTCGCCTTGTCAGATAGTTTACCAAGCCACTAGACTAGGACCTCCATCTCCAATCTGGTACCATGACATCGTCGGTGCCTCGTATGTACATGAACTAACTCCACAATCACTGTCTCCTCCAATGACTCCAGTAAAACCGATCCAATGACCTGGTGATCTCCAATCCGCTTCCTCAACAATGACACATGAAAGACCGGATGCACTCTCGACCTCTTAAGCAGCTCCAAGCGATACACAACAGGATCGATATGCTTTAACACACAAAACAAACTGAAGTAGCAATATGCTAACTTCTGGTTTCATATCAGAAGTAAGGTCACTTGTCGATACGGTTGTGATACACCTAGTTAGAGTATTTTTTTATTGCAATAGTTATTTATTTTTGTTAAAATAAATTTTTTGTAGGTTGTGTTCGAACGCAATTGGGGGCGTATTTGAATGCCTTTGCAAACGCCTGCATTAGGTTCACAAAAACAGAGAATCTGAAATACGCGTTCGAACGTGGTCAGGGGCATTCGAATGCTGTGTTCGAACATCTACATCACGTTCTCATCAACAGAAAACGCCTTTTGTGCGTTCAAACGCGATCGGCGAAAATCTTCTAGAATTAGGGTGTTAGGTTTTTTATTTGTTGGCAATTTTGTACAAAATATTCTAAGTGTATTTTTTCATGTATATGAGCTTTACACAAGTCTAGAATATCACTGGTGTGAAGAATTGCAAGATCATTGGAGAAAAGCCGTCGCGTTCTCACCGCGTTCACAAACGCGTTCGAACGCGAAATTTGCGTTCACACAGACAGAGAGCCGCGTTCACAAACGCGTTCGAACGCGGGCACTACGTTCACACAGACAGAGAGCCACGTTCACAAACGCGTTCGAATGCGGGCACTGTGTTCACACAGACCGAGAGCAGCGTTCAAAAACGCGTTCGAACGCAACCTAAAGAATTCAAGTTGTCGCATTCGAACGCACTTGGGCCCGTTCGAACGCACCTGAGATTAAGTGTCGGTGTGTGTGCTAGATTTCAGTCTGAAACTAAGGAGTCACATTTGTTTGCTGTGAAACGTATTATAAAATATGTCAGTGGCATAGTTGATTTAGGTATCTGGTTTACTTATGACGCGGGTGCTATCATATTGGCATACACGGATTCTGATTGGGCAGGTTCATGTGATGAGAGAAAAAGTACTTCAGGTGGATGTTTTTATGTTGGAAACAATCTGGTTGCTTGGCATAGTAAGAAACAAAACGCGATATCTTTATCTACTGCGGAGGTCGAGTACATTGCAGCAGGTAGTTGTTGTTCTCAGTTACTATGGATGAAACAGATGGTCAAGGATTATGACATTGAACAAGATACTATGGTGCTTTATTGTGACAACATGAGTGCTATTAATATATCGAAAAATCCTGTTCAACACTCGCGTACAAAACATATTGATATTTGACATCATTTTATACGCGAGTTAGTTGAAGATAAAATAATAGCACTAGAACATGTTGAGACCGAGAAACAGTTGGGTGACTTGTTTACAAAACCTTTGGATTTACAGAGATTTGAGTATCTTTGTACTTCTTTAGGGATTTGTGCTTTGGACTGATTTTATTGGGATTTCTGTTCTTTTTAGTTTGCGAGTTTCTTTCGTTTTGTTTTTTTTAGGTTCTCTTTTACTCTGAAATTTTCTTTGGTTTTAGTTTCAGTTTTGTCGAGAGTTTTTGTCATAAAAAAAAAAAATTGATGCACTCCTAGATTCAATAATATACTCTTGACATAAAAATATGATTTTTCTTTTGATTATGAGTTATTATAGTCAATTTTGTCATTTTGTAGTATATTGTTTCAATTTTGATTTTGTCACTCCTCGACTTCTATAATAATAAATTTTTAATGCCTTATAGCATATGTGTATTCTTGTGTGAGCATGATATCATGAATATTTTTTTTAAATAGCTCTCTATTAACTTTGATTTGCATAGTTTGACCTCATGCTTAGTTATCAAATATATTTTTATAAAAGATCAATGAAAAGGGCTACAATGAGTTAGTGTGAAAGCCGTCTTGTTTCGAGTCCAGTTTGACTTAGTACATTATTTGCAAATTTAAAAAAAATGATATATGTGAATTTCTTCTTGCACATCGTTTGATTTGTACTACAAGAAAAAGGCTACTTACTCATGTGTGAAAGCCATCATTGCACATATATGTTTCAGTAAAAAAAAATACAGGAAAAATTCCTGTTGTGTTATGGAGAATAAGTCGAAAAGTGCAAAATTTCTATACTAAGTCGGTTTGACTACCGTGTTGCATCATTATTTATATAGTAAAGTTTATTTAAGAAGATTGGTTCCTCTTATCTATGCTCATCTTGCATATGCATATCGTTATGATCAATCAAGATTAATGTAATTTTGAGTGATGCATTCGAATTGATTATAATATGCTTTTGATGATTTGATTGATCTTGTATGACTTATTTCATTTGATTGTCATATTTTATGTCTTGAATATATTTTGGAATTCTAGAAGTGCATCTCCAAAAAGATTTTTAACTTGTTTTTAGTTTAAAAAAAAAAAAAGGGCGTTCGAACGCGCGGACTGGTGCGTTCGAACGCACTCGTGGGTTCTTTAAATATTGCGTCCAAACCCAAGGGTTTCATCTTCCATTTTCCAAACCCTAAAAACCCTTCATTTTTCCCTTCTCAAATCTTCAAGATCTTGGTGTTTTTTATCGAATTTTTCACTTCAAATCCTTTTTGGGGGTAGATCTCCTCCGGATCTAGTGTCCTTCAACCAAATTTTTGAGTTTCTCCTCACATTTGCAAGGTATGATCATCCATTATTTTCTTAGTTTTTTTATTCAATAAACAAGATTGATCTTGAGTGATTTGTGCGTTCTCAACTTTTGATCACGTTAATGTTAAACTCTTGATGGTTCTTATGAGATTGAACGTGATATCTTAGCGTTTTTCAAGTGAAAGATGTTTTTCCTTTTGGGGCTTCATGGTTTCTACCATTTTTTTTCGAATTCTTGCTATTTTTTGGTTGCTTTGGGCATGTATTGAATATTGCAACGTGTTTTCTTTTCAAGGATGCCTAAAAAAACGACAGTGACCAAGAAACCAAGGCCGTCTTCATCGCCATCCTCGGCTCCCAAGTTTTCTTCAACAACGGCTGCGGGTCGTTACAAACATAATTTTGGCACCCATCCTGTTATCTGCGAAAGACCTGTGGTTATATCTGATTTTTCTAAGTTGGGGATTGAATAGATCTTTACTGAACGATGATGGTTATCAATGTGTCGGATGAGTGGGACTGCTTATGTGGAAGTTGTTCGAGAATTCTTTAGTAATGCCATGATTTTCGATCACTGTATACGTTCTACTGTTCGTGGTGTATCTATATACTTGGATTCCGATGTTATTCGTGCTAAACTGAGTCTGCCTGATGGTGAGTTCCAGTATCCGACGTCTGCTCCACTTCCTGATGTCAATGAATATGCCGGTACAGTCCTGATCAAAGGGGAACGTTGGAAAGGTAACATGATGCCGCATGCAAGGCTGACATCTGTGGCTCGCATGCTTCACCTCTTTTGTCTATACAATATTACCCCCAAGACTCGACATTCCAGTATTAGTCTGGATCGTCCATTTCTTCTTCATGCCATGTTATTGGGAGTCTCTATTGACTTAGCTGCAATGATCTATCATTCGATTCTTTCAGCTGCACAGAAAGAAGCACCTCGTGAGGAATTACCATTTGGCATTTTTCTTACAAATTTGTGCATTCAGAGTGGGGTGCGAGTAGATGCTTCGGAACCTTCTCTTACTTCACAGAAACCATTGGATCGGATTACTCTGAAGCGGAGTCAAGCTGACGACCAGTCGTCTCCTCTCAAACCATCCTCTTCCGCCGCTGGTTGGTCATCGCACCTCGACAGTTCTGATGATAGCTCTGCCGATGACTCATCTCCCACTTAGGGGGAGTTACCACAGTACTCGGACTGGTTCGATCAACTTAGTACTCAAGTGCAGGATCTCCATTCAGCGGTGAATGATTTACGTACTGAGCAAGTCCATTAGGGAACTGTACTTGATTCCGTGTTGACGATTCTTCATCGTCAGTTTCCTCCGAGTTCCTAGTCTTTGGCATTTGTGCCAAAAAGGGGGAGAGTGTCTTAGTGTTTAGGTGTCTAGGTGTGTATGGGGAGTATGGGTATAGGGGGAGTTTAGTGGAGTTTACTTGATGGTTGAACTTTGCTTTGTCTTAGTGTCGTTGGCATTTGAACTTAACTTGAAGTAATTGTGATAACATGTGTTTAATCTTTGTCTGTTTAAATTTTTGCTCTTGTGATAATTTGTGTTTTGATTTTTTTTATTTCAAGTTATTTTCACTTGATCTTGGATTGGTATATGTTTTCTTGCAGGGATTGATGAGCAAAATATTCTAGACTTGTTGATTGCTCAGTTTGAAGTCACTGTAATATCTTGTAACCTAGGTGTTTTGTCACAAATTGCCAAAGGGGGAGATTGTTAGGTTTTTTATTTGTTGGCAATTTTGTACAAAATATTCTAAGTGTATTTTTTTCATGTATATGAGCTTTACACAAGTCTAGAATATCACTCGTGTGAAGAATTGCAAGATCATTGGAGAACAGTCATCGCGTTCTCACCGCGTTCACAAACGCATTCAAACGCAAAATCTGCGTTCAGACAGACAGAGAGCCGCGTTTACAAACGCGTTCGAACGCGGGCACTGCGTTCACACAGACAGAGAGCCGCGTTCACAAACGCGTTCGAACGCGGGCACCGTGTTCACACAGACAGAGAGCTGCGTTCACAAACGCGTTCGAACGCGGGCACTGCGTTCACACAGACCGAGAGCAGCGTTCACAAATGCATTCGAACGCAACCTGAAGAATTTAAGCTGTCGCATTCGAACAAACTTGGGCCCGTTCGAACGCACCTGAGATTAAGTCAGGCCGTTTGAACGCACTCGGGCCGCGTTCGAACGCATCTATGAAGTTTGTAATTTATTGGATTTTCGTGAGTATGAATATGACTTGGATTTGGCTCTATCTTGGAGATCATATATAAGGATAGTGTTGCCCTAACCTAGGGTAGTTGAAGAAGATTATTCAAGGAGACTTTTTGGAGGCTACATTGGTCCTTCAACAAACAAGGTTCTTCGCATCTACAAATCTTAATCTTTCGTCTTAAGGGCTATCTAGACGAAAGATCAATCTCGAGGGCTACTGAGATTGGACTTCAATCACAACAAGTAGTGAATCGTGGGTTCTAGCGATCAAGACTGAGAGGAACAAAGTCGTTTGGATCGACGGGTTGTTTTGTGAGTCAGTCTTGTAACTGCTACTATCATAGTGATTGGTTTTGATCCGAGTTTGGATCCGTAGTTTTTTCCCGTTTGGGTTTTTCACGTTAAAATCTTGGCGTTCATTTCTACTTTCGTTTTTAATATTTCTTCTGACTTTTACTTAAGCGAACGAGAAATATCATTGCCTAGAGGTTAGATACATACGTGTGTCTAGGGGTTTTTTCAATTGGTATCAGAGCAGGTTCTCTTACCCTTTGAGAGAGATCAAATAGGCATGGATTTTCATAGAGATGGACCCTCATTTATTAGACCTCCTATTCTAGATGGATCAAATTATGGATATTGGAAAGCTAATAATGAGAGCTTATTTGAAGTCTATAGATGAGAGAGTATGGATGGCCATTATGAACGGTTGGAGTCCACCAATGTACATGGTGAATGATGAGTTAGTTGAGAAATCGATTGAGTCATGGGATAAAACAGATTATGAAAAAGTTGGCTGGAATAGCAAAGCAATAAATGTAATTTTTAGTTGTGTTTCCTCGGAAGAATTTAGAAGAATATCTACTTGTGAAATAGCAAAAGAGGCCTGGATGATCTTAGAAACAACTCATGAAGGTACTATGGCTGTAAAACTTTCGAAACTTCAGAGGTTGACTACTAATTTTGAAACCCTACGTATGGAGGAGAATGAAACATTTGATGAGTTCTATGCAAAGTTGAGTGATATAGTCAACTCCAGTTTCAACCTAGGAGAGAAAATTCCTGAAAATAGAATTGTCCGTAAGATCCTTAGGTCTCTTCTAGAAAGGTTTCAAGCGAAAGTTACAGCTATTGAGGAAAGTAAGGACGTCGACTCTATGAAAGTTGAACAATTGGTAGGAAATCTACAAACATTTGAGTCCAGTCTTTCAAAACCGAGGAAGTCCAAAGGGATAGCTCTATCCACTGTTGAACAAAATTTAGAGGAGTCTGAAGATGAAGGTGATTTAGATGTTGAGATGTTGGCTATGTTTGTCAAAAAGTTCAATAAATTCTTTCGAAATCCAAACAAGTTGAATACTCAAAAGTTTGAAAAAAGCAAAGCTTTTGTGAAAAAGAATAATACTGTGATTTCGAATACAGATGGTAGCAAAAATAATAAGTTGGGGCAACCGAGATGGGCGGTTTGCATCTATAACTTCGGCTGAAAATTCTGTAGGTTTAATGACAACAGCTACTAGTACTAGACCACGAGCACCTTTTGGACCTTCTTCCAATGTTTGAGGAGGCACAAGACCCCCCAATTCGAACTCTCACACCTGCCCAGGTGGAGGAGCGAAAAGCGAAGGGTCTTTACTTTCGATGTGATGAACGTTTCACCCACGGTTATCGGTGTTCCAAATCAATCGAGAGTGTGATGCTTATCGACGGTCTCGAGGAGGATGATAAGGTTGTGGATGATAGAGAGTGTTCAGAGGAGGTCCATGAGAAGCCCATTGAGGAGGGCGCAGAGGATGATATCCAAGCTGAAATATCGATGCATGCATATTCGGGTACTTCCACGCCAAGGATGTTACGGGTAAACGGACTCATTAGAAAGTATTGTGTGCACATCCTCATCAATTCTAAGAGTACAGACAACTTTCTAGATAAGAGGTTAGTATAGATATTGGGCATGGATGCTGAAATGACCACGGGGTTTGACATTGCTATTGGAGACGGCACAAAGCTTAAGGCGGAGAGCTTGTGTCGCCAGGTCGGTATACGGGTGCAAGGACACGATATCATTATGGACTTGTATCTGTTGGCATTGCGATGAGCGGACATTATCCTTAGCACTTAGTGGTTACAAAGCTTCGGACCCATCACTTTTGATTTTCAGTGTATGTGGATGAAATTTAAGCAAAGAAACAAAGATGTGCAGCTTGATGGCGTTCGTTCTCCACCGATTCCAACAATGCACCATCACGCTGCCATGTGCAAGTGATTTGGCCTATCTTCTTCAATTAGAATCAGAAGGAGACGAGTCTCAAATGAGTTCAGATACTACCATTGAGATGTCTAATTTATTAGTTAGATTTGTTGGACTATTTGAGGAACCAAAGTAGTTAACACCAAGGCGAACGGCGGACCATCGCATAGAGATTGTGCCCGAGGCTGCACCAGCAAGTGTGAGGCCATATCGGTATCCACATGTGCAAAAGGAAGTTATTTCCAAGATAGTAGCCGAGATGTTGGAGCAAGGCCTCGTTCAACCAAGTCATAGCTCTTACTCATCGCCCGTGCTATTGTTGCGAAAGAAGGACGGGACATGACATTTTTGTGTCAATTATCGAGCACTAAATGCTATTACCGTCAAGGACCGGTACCCCATTCCGATTATAAAGGAGCTACTGGACGAACTTGTAGGGGCGACTATATTCAGCAAGCTTGACTTCAGGGCTAGGTATCATCAAATTAGAGTTTATTCGGCGGATGTGCACAAGACTGCATTTTGGACTCCGAACGGGCATTACGAGTTTCAGGTGATGTCTGTTGGTCTCATCAATGCTTAGCTACTTTTCAAGGTCTCATGAATGATATATTTCGGCCTCTATTGCGAAGGTATGTTTTGGTATTCTTTGACGACATTTTGGTGTATAGTAGGACTGAATTGGAGCATTGGCAACATTTGAAGGATGTGCTAAATTTGTTGAAGCAAAACCAGCTGAAGATCAAGAAGTCCAAGTGCCTATGGGGAGTATCACAAGTGGAGTATTTAGGCCACATCATCTAAGCTGAAGGTGTAGTGGCGGATTCTCAAAAGGTAGTATGCATGACCACTTGGCCTATTCCCACTACCACCACAGGATTGCGAGGATTTTTGGGGCTTACCATATATTATTGCCGCTTCATCACTAGGTAAGGCAAGATTGCTGCTCCTCTCACTTCTTTGTTGAAGAAGGACTCTTTTTTGATGGATGGATGAAGCCACTACAGCCTTTGAAAAATTGAAAACAGTAATAACGACAATTCCCGTTCTAGCGCTACTGGACTTTACCAAAGAGTTCATTGTGGAATGTGATGTGTTGGAAGTTAGCATAGGAGCTATACAAATGCAATGAGGACATCCCATAGCCTTTCTTAGTAAGGCTTTATCACAAAAATCTCAGTAATTATCGACTTACGAGAGAGAGATGTTGCAATTCTAAAAAAACCCCTAGACACACGTATGTATCTAACCTCTAGGCAATGATATTTCTCGTTCGCTTAAGTAAAAGTCGGAAGAAATATTAAAAACGAAAGTACAGATGAACGCCAAGATTTTAACGTGGAAAACCCAAACGGGAAAAAAACCACGGATCCAAACTCGAATCAAAACCAATCACTATGATAGTAGCAGTTACAAGACTGACTCACAAAACAACCTGTCGATCCAAATGACTTTGTTCCTCTCAGTCTTGATCGCTAGAACCCACGATTCACTACTTGTTGTGATTGAAGTCCAATCTCAGTAGCCCTCGAGATTGATCTTTCGTCTAGATAGCCCTTAAGACGAAAGATTAAGATTTGTAGATGCGAATGGCCTTGTTTGTTGAAGAACCGATGTAGCCTCCAAAAAGTCTCCTTGAATAATCTTCTTTAACTTCCCTAGGTTAGGGCAACACTATCCTTATATATGATCTCCAAGATAGAGCCAAATCCAAGTCATATTCGTACTCACGAAAATCCAATAAATTGCAAACTTCATAGGTGCGTCTAATAAATACACATAGTTGACTGATGCTTAGTAGATTTGCTTTCAAGCCCTCAACATAAAGAACATTTTCGAGACTAGGAATCCCTAGAGTACTAACCTTTCCTTTACCTATTACCTTTGATGAATTACCATCTCTGAATGTCACAACTCCCCCTTCATGTTTTTCAAGATTAGAAAATAACAACTTGTCACCTGACATATGTCTTGAACAGCCACTGTCTAAGTACCATAAATCAAAATTTAAAGCTTTCAAGGCTATATGTACAACATAACATTTCAAATCACTTTTCTTGACCCATATGGTTTTTGTTTTCATCCCATAAATGAAAACAGTTCTAGGTTTCTGCAAAGATTTACAATGAGGTCGAATATGCCCTAGAATGCCGCAATGATAGCATGTCGGAACAAACCCTTTTCTACTCACCTTTTGTCGAGAGGTGTGACTAAAGTTTACCTTTTGTATCGTCAAAGATTCACCAGTTTGTAGATTCAACTTCAATTTGGAAACTTCATAGGTGCGTTCGAACGCAGCCCGAGTGCGTTCGAACGGCCTAACTTAATCTCAGGTGCGTTCGAACGGGTCCAAGTGCGTTCGAACGCGACAGCTTGAATTCTTCAGGTTGCGTTCGAACGCGTTTGTGAACGCTGCTCTCGGTCTGTGTGAACGTACTACCCGCGTTCGAACGCTTTTGTGAACGTGGCTCTCTGTCTGTGTGAACGCATTGCCCGCGTTCGAACACGCTTGTGAACGCGACTCTCTGTCTATGTGAACACAGTGCCCGCGTTCGAATGCGCTTGTGAACGCGGCTCTCTTTCTGTGTGAACGCAGATTTCGCGTTCGAACGCGTTTGTGAACACGATGAGAATGCGACGGCTTTTCTCCAATGATCTTGCAATTCTTCACACCAGTGATATTCTAGACTTGTGTAAAGCTCATATACATGAAAAAATACACTTAGAATATTTTCTACAAAATTGCCAACAAATAAAAAAGCTAACAAATTCTATATGCGGTGACAAAGTGGAGGCCTTATTTGATCGGTAGGCGATTCATTATCCAAACCAATCAAAGGAGACTTCTATACTTTATAGAACAGTGTATAAACAATTCGGCACAGCAGAGATGAGTCACAAAATTATTGGGATATAATTATGAAATACAATACAATAAGAGAACGGAAAAAGAGCGGCAGATGCACTATCGCTCTAACCTAATACTGCCGAGCTTGCGGCCTATTCTTCTCCTACCTTTCCCTTCCTTTATGAGCTGAGGTATGCATGTACATTTGACCTTGATATTTTGATATAGTTACGGGAGGTGATGGATGATCCGGAGTGCCATCCAGAGTTGGAGAACCGAGGCGGTTTGCTGTTACACCGCGGATGTAATCGGGTGCCCGCAATTGATGGATTGCAGCAGAAATTGTTGGAGCAATTGTGCCAAACTTCAGAGGCTGGTCATGAGGGTGTCTTGTGGACTTACAGGAGAATATCACAGAGTTGCATGTGGCCAGGATTGATGAGGGATATGAGGAGTTTTGCCCGTGCTTGTGAAGTCTGTCAAAGGGCTAACACAACCACATTGAAACCAGTCGGATTACTTTAGCCTTTACCTATACTGGACCGTGTTTGTGATACACATAGTTAGGATCTTTTCTTATTGCATTAGGTGTTTATTTATATTAAAATAAAATTCATGTAGGTCTGTTCGAACGCAGGTGCAGTCGCGTTCGAACGCCCTTTTGAACGCCTTGTTATAGCCCGCGTTCGAACGCCTGTCTCACATTTGTAAATACAACGAAAGGGCTTTTTTGAGTGCGTTTGAATGCGATTAGGCGCGTTTGAATGCGATTAGGCGCGTTCGAACGCGATCGACGGAAATTCTCTAGAATTAGAGTTTCATATTATATTAGGACTTATTGGATGGCCTCTATATATATGTGGATCGCAGCCAACTTCATTATGCTATTAGATTCTTGATTTCTTGCCTTCTATCTACTCTCTAGACTCCTCCCTCCTCCCTCTTCACCATCCTTCCACTTCTACTGTTGGCAAGGTTTCTCCTCGCTTCTAATCTCCCTCGTCTGTCGAGTCACCCATTTTCTTTGGGATCTTGACCACTTCGTTCCCTTCGTCTACTTCCTTTAATCACTTCCACAATCCACCCTCATCTCCATACCCATTCATAACCCTAACATCCACTCCACTTGTCACCACCACCATCAGCTGCGTTATTCCGTGTTTTCGCCCCTACTACAGTTCGAATCCGCGAAGAGTGTAAACACGAAAGTTGTAGATCAGGAAGTTACGGTTCCAACCCAATTGGTTTCGTAATTTTCTGACTATGGAGAATATCTGATGAATATTTTCCCACGTTTGCACAGACTAATTCCTGTAATAAATTCAGATCTTGAAAGAATATTAGCATAGCCTATCTTTGGTTCTAGATCTCATCAATTTGGTATCAGAGCTCATCAAATTGGTATCAAAGTCTATTAGGTTTTGAGTGATACGATTCGGACTTCACCGACGTCGTCTCGAGCATGGATTCACTTTAGGAGTGTTTTTGTTTCATGTTTTAGTGTTTAATTTTCATTAAAATAAGTTTTCTGTAAGTTGCGTTTGAACGCGGATGGAGTGAGTTCGAACGCGGTTTGTGAACGGGGTTGTGAACGTGGGTGAAGAGAGTGCATTGTGCGTTCGAATGCGGTGCGTTCGAACGCATTGTGAACGCCTGCATCACGTTCGCAAAAACCGAGAGGCGCGTTCGATTGTGCGTTCGAACGTGGTACGTTCGAACGCGGTCGGGCGAGTTCGAACGCGGTCGGTGAAAATTGTATTTTTAGGGTTAATTTGAGTTGTTGGTTAGCCTATCAAAGGATGTGTAGGGCAACCAAGATTGATTATTGAATATTGAGATTGAGTTTTGCCTTGCCTCCTTCGTCTTCTTCGTTCCCGTTCTCTCAATCCCCGGCGACGCCGCTTCTAACCTCCCTCGACCGGCCAATCACCCTAGTCCCTTAGGGGTGGCCCTCTCCTCCCCTTCTTCCAATCTATCCAACACTTGCCCTAACCCTTTCATCACCCATAACCCTTCCACCACCACCTTTTCACTGGTGCCACCCCATTAACGCCGGTCCTCCACCAACCACTATTACCTAGGATCTCGTGCCTCCATCCACGGATCCAAAACAGAGCATCCTGATGTTCGTCCACTAAACGAACAATATCTCGAGATCCCCAACTCCGATTCGCCTGAAACTTGATTTGTTAGAAAGCACTTTTCCATGGCGACAAATATCAAAATTTCACGTCGATCCGACGGCGGTATATTTCGGGATCTTATTTCAAATTTCCGTGCAAGATCAGTCCAGATCTGAGAATACGGAAGAGATCGATCCTTAGCCCCAAAGGAGAGATCGTATCAAGCGGGTATCAGAGCTCCATAGCCCGAGGCATGATCGTATCATTGAGCAAGTTTAAGATGAGCACACAACCTTCGCAATGTGGCGTCTCTATCCATCAATGCTAAGTCCACCTCCATCCGGTTTGCAGATGCTAGTGGATCATAAGCACGTAATGTCGGAGCCGTGCGTCCAAACACCACCGCAAATGTAGTCATGCCAATGCTGTTTTGGTAGGTGGTGTTATAAGACCACTCCGCCCAAGATAAAAACTCCAACCATCATCTCGGTATCTCTCTAACAAAGCACCTCAAATACTGCTTAATGCCTCGATTAACCACCTCGGTTTGGCCGTCCGTTTGTGGATGGTAGGCCGAACTAAAGTTTAATTGAGTCTCCTATATTATTCTGTGTTCTGGTACAATTTGAATCTACAAATGGCGTAAATATGAAAGTTATAGATCAGGAAGTTACAGATCGAACCCAATTGGTTTCATAATTTTCTAACTATTGGAGAATATCTGATGAATATTTTCCCATGGTTGTGTAGACTGCTTCCTACAATAAATTTAGATCTTAAGGAATTGTTCCATAGCCGATCTTTTGGTTCCAAATCTCATCAATTTGTATCAGAGCTTATCATTGATATCAGAGACCATTAATTTGGTATCATGGCCTATAAATTGGTATTAGAGCTTATCATTGGTATCAGAGCAGGCGAATCTCAGACCTCCATTAATAGATGAAACAAGGAAGATGACATCAACAATGAGACCTATGAAGAGCACACTAACAAGGAAGGACTCAATGCACAATGATCCTAACCGTGAGGCTGATTCCTTTGGAGCGACCACGGTAGGATTGAGTCAACCAACGTCCATGGGTTCGAATATGGATGAATTAAGGGGTATGTTCCAAATATTGTTGCATAGAGTTGATAACATACAAAAGGATCACAATGAATTCAAGGAATATGTCATGAATCAATTAGGTTCGTCATCTCCTCGACAACGAACAGAGTTTCAAGAAGGACCAACGGTGGGACCCCATATAACCGATACCCCATAGGTCTAGGTGCGTCATATGAGTGTCAATGATCCCCTCCTATCTATGCCTTCACAACATCCCCCACCTCCATTACAAAACCCAAGACCGACGGTGCTGGAACCCGAGAGGTGTGCAGCACCAGTGATCAACATGTACAATGGTTTAGATCTAAACCAAGAATCTTTCGTGAACCTAACATCGCTATTCGGGGGCGAACCGCACGTTTGGACTTTCCAAAATTCCAAGGCGGTGATCCAACGGATTGGGTATTTCAAGTTGAACAATATTTTAATTGTCAAGATATAGCGGAAGATGCAAAAGTCCAAATGGCAAGCTTTCACCTCTAAGGAATGGCATTGCATTGGTATAGATCGATAATTCGTGGTAGTGGATATATCGGATGGGCTGATTTTTGTAGGAGGATTACACGTAGATTTGGGACAGCGACATATGAAGATTTTGCTGCCACATTAAGCAAGATGGTTCAAAGGACTACCGTATTAGAGTACCAAGTTGAGTTTGAAAGAGTTAGTAGTCGTTGTGAGCCACCGTGGCCCGAACGTACATTGATGAGTACATTTATTTCAGGGCTGTGAGAGGAGATACAAGCGGATGTTCGTGTTCTATGTCCTACTACTCTTGAGGAGGCCTTTGAGAAGGCCGTGAGGATGGAACAAAAGCATAGGGCTCTAAAGATGGTAGTGAAAACCAATTGGGGCTACCGAGATGGGCGGTTTGCTCCTAGAATGACGGTTGGAAATTCTGCGGTTTTAAAAACAGCGGCTGCGACTACTAGACCTTGACCACCTTTAAGACCTTGACCACCTTTAAGACCTTCTTTCGACATTAGAGGAGGCACTAAAGCTCCCGTTCGAACTCTCACACTTACCCAGGTGGAGGAGCGAAGAGCGAAGGGCCTTTGCTTTCGATGTGATGAGCGTTTCACCCCCAGTCATCAGTGTTCTAAACCGATTGGGACATTGATACATATCGATGGTCCTAAGGAGGATGATGAGATAGTTGATGAAGGAGAGTGTCTAGAGGAGACCCAAGAGGAGATCGTTGAGGACGGCGTGGAGGAAGATATCCAAGCTAAAATATCGATGCATCCAAATTTGGGTACTTATGCGCTGAGGACGTTACGGGTAGACAGACTCATTAGAAAGCATTGTGTGCACATCCTAATCTATTCAGGGAGTACACATAACTTTCTAGACGAGAGGCTAGTGAGGAGATTCGGGTTGGATGCCGAACCAACTACGAGATTTGACGTTGCTATTGGAGATGACACGAAGCTTAGGGCAGAGAGCTTGTGTCGCCAAGTCGGTATACGAGTGCAAGGACACGTCATCATTGTGGACTTGTATTCGTTGGCGTTGTGAGGAGCGGACATTGTCCTTGGTGCTCAGTGGTTATAGAGTTTGGGACCCATCACATTTGATTTCCGGAGCATGTGGATGAAATATAAACAAGGGAGCAAAGATGTGCGGCTTGATGGTGTTCGGACTTCGTCGATTCCTGTGATGCAGTCTACGGTGGGGCTGCTTGGTGTGTATGATTTGGCCTAACTTCTTCAGTTAGGACCAGCTGAAGATGAGCCTCAAACGAGTTTAAGTATTACCATTGAATTGTCTAATTTATTAGATAACTTTTCTAGACTGTTTGAAGAGCCATAGGAGTTGCCACCGAGGAGAGCGGTAGAACGTGGGGCCATATCGATATCCACATGTGCAAAAAGAAGTTATCTCAAAGATAGTAGCTGAGATGTTGGAGCTAGGGCTCATACAACCAAGTCAAAGCTCATACTCATCCCCCATGCTTTTGGTACGAATAAAGGATGGGACATGGCATTTTTGTGTTGACTAT
The DNA here is from genome assembly GCF_048772165.1 of Typha angustifolia. Taxonomy (NCBI): domain Eukaryota; kingdom Viridiplantae; phylum Streptophyta; class Magnoliopsida; order Poales; family Typhaceae; genus Typha; species Typha angustifolia. The sequence goes on from NC_133247.1 coordinate 9,675,842, forward strand.
CGAGCACTAAACGTTATTATCGTCAAAGATCGGTATCTCATTCTGGTTATCGAGGAGTTGCTGGATGAGCTTGTAGGGGCGACTATATTTAGTTAGCTTGATTTAAGGGCCGGGTATCATCAAATTAGAGTTCACCCAGCGAATGTGCACAAAACTGTATTTCGGACTCTAGACGGTCATTACGAGTTCCGAGTGATGCCTTTTGGTCTCACCAAAACTCCAGCCACCATTCAAGGCCGCATGAATGATATATTTAGGCCTCGCTTGTGAAGGTATGTCATGGTATTTTTTGATGATATTTTGGTGTATAGCAGGACTGAATTGGAGCATTGGCGATATTTGGAAGACATGTTGAATTTGTTGGAGCAAAACTAATTAAAGATCAAGGAGTCCAAATGCCTATGGGCAGTACCAAAGGTGGAGTATTTAGGCCACATCATTTCAGCGGATGGTGTAGCAGCAGATCCTGAAAAGGTTGCATGTATGACCGCTTGGCCTATTCCTACTACTACCACCGGGTTGTGAGGATTTTTGGGGTTAACTAGTTATTATCATCGATTCATTGCCGGATATGGCAAGATTGCTGATCCTCTCACTTCTTTGTTGAAGAAGGACTCTTTTAGATAGACGGATGAAGCCACTTCAGCTTTTGAAAAATTGAAAATAGCAATGATGACGGCACCCGTTCTAGCGCTGCCGGACTTCACCAAAGAATTTATTGTTCAATGTGATGCATCGGGTATTGGCATATGAGCTGTACTAATGCAAGAAGGACATCTCATTGTCTTTCTTAGCAAGGCTTTATCTCAAAAATCTATGCAATTATCGACTTATGAGAGAGAGATGTTGGCAATTCTATATGCGATGACAAAGTGAAGGCTTCATTTGATCGGTAGACGATTCATTATCTAAATTGATCAAAAGAGCCTTCCATACTTTATGGAAAAGCGCATACACACTCCAACACAGCAGTGATGGGTCACAAAATTGCTAGGGTATGATTATGAAATTCAGTACAAGAAGGGAACGAAAAATAGTGCGGCGGATGCACTATCATGCCAACCTGATACTATTGAGCTTGCAGCCTATTCATCTCCTACCTTTCCCTAACTTGACGAGTTGAGGTATGCATGTACATCTGACCCAGATATTTTGAGATTGTTGCAGGAGGTGATGGATGATCCGGAGCGTCATCTCGAGTTGGAGAATCGAGGCGGTTTGCTACTGGACTACGGATGCATTCGGGTGCTTGCAAATGATAGATTGCGGTAGAAATTGTTGGAGCATTTCCACCACACTCCAGAGGCTGGTCATGAGGGTGTTTTGAGGACTTATAGGAGGATATCTGAGAGATGCACGTGGCCAGAATTGAGACGGGATGTGAGGAGTTTTGTTTGTCCTTGCGAAGTCTGTCAAAGGGCTAAAGCAACCACATTGAAACCGGCTGAATTACTATAGCTTTTACCTATACCGGACTGTGTTTGGGAGGACATTTCTATGGATTTCATAGAGGGTCTTCCGTTGGTATGTAGTTATTCTGTTATCTTTGTTGTGGTTGATAGATTAAGCAAGTATGCGTACTTTTCGGCATTGTCACATCCATTTTCAGCCAAGACGGTAGCTAAAATTTTTGTTAAAGATATTACTCGACTACATGGCATGCCACGCACGATTGTCTCGGATCGTGATCATGTATTTATGAGCAAATTTTGGACTGAGTTTTTCAGATTGTAGGAGACTCGATTAAACTTCAGTTCGGCCTAACATCCACAGACGGACGGCAAAACCAAGGTGGTTAATCGAGGCATTGAGCATTATTTAAGGTGCTTTGTTGCGGAGATACCGAGATGATGGTTGGAGTTCTTACTGTGGTCGAAGTGGTCTTAGAACACCGCCTACCATAGTAGCATTGGCATGACTCTATTTGAGGTGGTGTATGGACGCACGGCTCCGACGATACGTGCTTATGATCCAGTGGCATTGGCAGATAGAATGGAGGTGGACTTAGCATTGATTGATAGAGACGCCACATTGAGGAGGTTGTGTGCTCATCTTAAACTTGCTCAAAACCACATTAAGCAAGTTTATGATCGTAGCCAAAGGGAGCAGGAGTTCGACATCAGCAGTTGGGTGTTTGTGAGGGTGCAACCGTATTGATAGGTGACCTTACGTCCGATGTGAAACCAAAAGTTAGCACATCATTACTTTAGTCCGTTGGAGCGTATTGGTCCAGTTGCATATCGTTTGGAGCTACCGGAGGGGTCGAGAGTGCACCCTATCTTTTATGTTTTATTGTTGAGAGAGCGCATTGGAGATCATGAGTTTGTTGGATCGGTTCTACCGGAGCCATTGGAGGAGATTGAGATCGTAGAGCTAGTTCAAGTACTTGCTCGACACCAACGACGACATGGTACCAGATTGGAGATGGAGATTCTTGTTTAGCGGCTGGGCAAGCCATCTGATGAGGCCACATGAGAGTTGGAGACTGATATCTTGGAGCATTTCCCTAAATTTTTACCTTGAGGGCAAGGTGTGGGAAGCGTGGTGGGCTGATACACTTAGTTAGGATCTTTTCTTATTACATTAGGTGTTTATTTTCATTAAAATAAAATTCCTATAGGTCGCATTCGAACGTAGGTGGAGTCACGTTCGAACACGGTCGGGTGAGTACGAATGCTCGTGTTCGAACGCCTATGTCACATTCGCAAATACAGAGAAGTGGCTTTTTTGAGTGCGATTGAACGAGATCAGGCGCGTTCGAATGCAATCGATAGGAATCCTCTAGAATTAGGGTTTCATATTGTTTTAGGACTTGTTGGCTAGCCTCTATAAATATGTGGATGGCAGCCAACTTCATTATGCTATTGGATTCTTGATTTTTTGTCTCCTATCTTCTCTCTAGAGTCCTTCCTCCTCCCACTTCACCATCCTTCCATCTTTATCGTTGGTAAGGTTTCTCCTCTCTTCTAATCTCCCTCGTCTGTCGAGCCACCTGTAACGCCCCCGCCCGGTACGGCACGTGCACGCCCACGCGGCCGCACGGCACGCGCGACGCACGCGACAAGTCGGGCAGGGCCCGTCACGCACGGATACTCTCCTGTGTACATATAATCATGACATCATCAAATAAAACCTACTAACCTATCCATGATCATATAATCCATCACCAAATAAATCATACTCTTAACCAAATAATATACACTAGACCGCTACATAATTTGGCAGGACCCACACAGGCCACAACAAACCATCAAGATACAACTAAAATAACTAATACAAGGGTACACTACGATTCGACCTGTATTATACAAATCATCATTTAATACAAAAGAGTACAAATATCAAATATTGATACAACTCAATTTCTATATAAACTATCATCTATACCATCTCGCATCTATAGCTCACCTCATCATCGCTCTAAAATATCTTCTCAAGTCGCTATCACGTATCACATATCTAAGGGGGTTAGAAAAGAAATAAAGAGAGCCATGAGCAAAAGGCTCAGTGAATAGACCTTACCCCGAATTAGTGATGCCAAACAGAGAGTAAATCATGTACTGGATAATATGAATCAGAAAGCAACATCATGTCATGAATGAGTATATGAATGTATCCTCAATAATACATAAATGAAAAGTAGATAATATGTCATACTGATAAAAGTATACAATCCTCGACAATGAATAAACAAATCTCCATGTCATATGATCATCATAACTCTCTATCAAATATGACACATGATGCATGCCGACCATGACCATGCTATGATACCAAATGCAACCATATATGATGTATATTGACCACTCAATAATCAGGTATGTCAGATAAAAATGAAATCATATGCATTTCTCAACATTCACGATCATCACCGACATCTCGGTATAATATCATCATACTAGACCACTGTGCACAGTCAATACCCGATACCCGGTCTCAACATCATATCCAAAGGCTCAGAGCATACTCCGCCACCCGCAAGAGTATCTTTAATATAACCATACCCCGCCACCCGCTAGGGTATCAACATCCATCCAGACCGGGCACCCACATAGTTGATAGAAACCTCATAAGGATAACTCGCCACATATGCCCTAGCGAACGGCATGTGTCCGAATGTTTGCTGCGCACACAGACTAATGACCTCAGACATAAGGCCAACAGGATCGCGACTATGTCGAGCGATCAGTCATCTCCAGGCACGCCCTAACCCTCGCGCCCACTCGGGTATCCTCACGCTTTCTATCAACTATCCTATCAATCACGTTTCATGCTTTCCTTCTAAATGATAGATCATATGCATATATCCAGTACGATAACAAGTCAATGCATAACAGAAATTTAGGTGGAATAGGAATCAAGAGAAAAATGATGCAATGTAGTCTCCAACTATATAGTCAACACATGCATACTCATGCTAATCTATTATATGCATACCCATGCTACAGATCAACTAGACATAACCTCACCATAGTATAATCATATCTCATCATCTCTATTTATCATCATCATACTCATATCCAAGATCAGCCTAATTATATGTATGATAAAAATATGCTCGACTGTAATCATCTCTAGATAAAATCATATAATCATGCTGGAGGCCAAAACATGCATGTACATAATATATAATATAACCTAATTTGAAAAAGGGATCTAGGGGATAAGACTACTCACACTGATCAGAAGATACAAACCACGTATCCCTTACATCCGCCCATCAACCGTGTGACACTTCTCGCTAGCAAGGACAACGGGATCTCAAATAAAGGGTTCGGGATCTGAAAATGTTTAAGTAACATAAAGTTAGTTGTTTATCCCATTATAATCCGTTCGAGTAAAATATGATGATTTATTAGATTTTAGAATTTCTACTTATTTTTATGATTGGCTAGATTTTAATTATAAATAAAATATAAATATAGATAAAAACCTAATTATAATTAAATTATATCTTGATTAATTAGGGACTATGTAGTCATTATCTTATTTGTTACAAAATAATAATGTATAATAAATTAACAGAATTACTTAAAATTTATATCATAAGAATATTAGAATATAAATCTAATAACTATAATTTACAAATTTATCTATTAATCTAATATACATATAAGTAAATAAATAAATAAATAAATAAATAAATATAAGTATTACCTATATTTATGTGTAATAGTTTACCACTTAATTAATCATCAATAAACTTTAATTAATAATAATTATAATGATGAATATGTATTATTATTAAAATAAATAATGTCTAAATCTATTTGTATTAATTAAGACAGAAATACCTAAATAAATAAATAATAAAATTAAAAGGATAAAGGATCTCTGCTATAGTGCTGGGCTCGGGCCCAGCACTAGCCTACTACAGTGCTGGGCCGAGCCCAGCACTGTTGCAGAAAATAAGAAGAGGAGAAGCAGCTGAGGAAGAAGAAGAAGAAGGAAGAAGAAAGAAGGAAGAAGAAGAAGAAAAGAGAAGAGAAGAAGAGAAGAAAGAGAGGAGGGGAGGGAACTGCGGAACCGGGTCGGTGGGGAGGGCACCGGCCGCTGCTGGCCAGCCAGTGGCCGGCCTCTCGCCGACGGCTCTGTTCCGACGTGCCCGAGCTCGGGTGTGAGCGCGTGCGCGAGAGAGAGAGAGAGAGAGAGAAAGAGAGAAGGGAGAGAAAGGAGCTCACCGGAGCTCGCGGAGGTGGTGACGGCGACGGCGGCGATAGGCCGGCCTCAATGAGAGAGAGAGAGAGGTTTAAAGAGAGAGAGACCAAACGAGAGAGAGAGAGAGAGATTTAAAGAGAGAGAGGGAAGGCGGTGGGAGGTTGGCGGTGGCTGCGGCGGCGCTGGGGCCCACTGCTGCCAGATGGCCGCAGCCGGTTGGCTGCGGTGACGCGAGGGGGGGGTGCGTGGCACCTCCCCCACGCAGCCCCACTGTACGGACGCGAGGCCGGTCACACTATGGCCGGCCACGTCGTGCCCATGGAAAGAATTTTTTTTTTTTGGATTGGGTTGTTACACCACCCCTCTTCTTTGGAATCTCGACCACTTTGTTCCCTTCGTCTACTTCCCTTAATTACATCCACAATTTACCTTCATCTCCATACCCATCCATAACCCTAACATCCACTTCACCCGTTACCACCACCATCATTCACGTTATGCCGTATTTTCATTCCTGCTAAATTTTGAATCTACAAAGGGTATAAATAAAAAAGTTATAGATCAGGAAGTTACGGATCCAACCCAATCAGTTTCATAATGTTTTGACTACCAGAGAATATCTGAAAAATATTTTCCTATAGTTCCGCGGACTACTTCCTGCAATAAATTCAGATCTTAAGGAATTGTTCTGTAGCCGATATTTTGGTTCCAAATCTCATCAATTGGTATTAGAGCTTATCATTGGTATCAGAGACCATCAATTTGGTATCAGAGCCTTATGAATTTCGTATCAGAGCCTTATCAATTTTTTATCAGAACTTATCAATTTGGTATCAGAGCCTTATCAATTTTGTATCAAAACTTATCAATTTGGTATCAGAGTCTATCAATTAGTATCAAAGCCTATCAGTTTGGGAAGACATTTCTATGGATTTAATAAAGGGTCTTCCACTAGTATGTGGTTATTCAGTTATCTTTGTAGTCATCGACAAGCTGACCAAGCATGCACACTTTTCAGTATTGTCATATTCATTTTCAGTTAAGTCAGTGGCTAAAATTTTTGTTAGAGATGATGTTCAATTACACGGCATGCCATGCATGATTATCTTTGATCGGGAGTTTTTCATATTACAGGGGACTTGATTGAACTACAGTTCGGCCTACCATCCACAGATGAATGGGCAAACCGAGGTGGTTAATCGAGACATTGAGCAGTACTTGAGTTGCTTTGTTGGAGACATGCAAGACGATGGTTGGAGTTCTTACTAAAGGCAGAGTGGTCTTACAACACCGCCTACTATAGTAGCATTGGCATGACTTTGTTTGAGGTGATATATGGACGCACGGCTCTAACATTACGCGCTTTTGATCCAATGACATCTGCAAATTAGACGGAGGTGGACTTAGCTTTGATGGATAGAGACGCCACATTGAAGAGGTTGCTTGCCCATCTTAAACTTGCTCAAAACCGCATGAAGCAAGTTTATGATCGCAACCAAAGGGAGCAGGAGTTCAACATTGACAGTTGGGTGTTTGTGAGGGTGCAACCGTATTGACACGTGATCTTGCATCTGATGCGAAACCAAAAGTTAGCACATCGCTACTTAGTTTCGTAATTTTGTGACTATGGAAGAATATGTAGTAAATATTTTTCTCAGTTGCGCGGACTGCTTCCTATATTAAATCCACATTTTGAAGGAATTATTCTGTAGCCTATCAATTTGACGCAATGCAAAATGATCATAGTGCTTTAAAGGAATATGCCATGAACCGATATGCTTCGTCATCTCCTTGACGAAATCAGTGCCTCAAGAAGGACCTGATACAATTCGGACTTCACCGATGTCGTCTCGAGCATGGCTACACTTTAGGAATGTTTTTTATTCTTGTTTTAGTGTTTAATTCATAGAAAAATAATTTTTCTGTATGTTGCGTTCAAACGCGGGTGGAGTTTGTTTGAACACCCTTATGAACGCTTCTATCAGGTTCGCAAATATAGAGAGTGCGAAATATGTGTTCGAACATGCCTGCGAACGCCTGCATCACATTCGCACATACAGAGATGCAAAATATGCGTTCGAACGTGATTTTTGAATTGTTTGGTTAGCCTTTAAAGGTGTGGATGGCAACCATGGAATCATTATTGAATGAATTGGGTTTTGCCCTTGTCTCCTTCGTCTTCTTCTCTCCCATTCTCTCGTTCCCTGGCGACGCCGCTTCTAACCCCCCTCGACTGGCCACTCACCCTAGTCCCTTAGAGGCGGCCCACTCTTCCCCATTCTTCCAATCTATCTATCACTCCGCCCAAACCCTTACCATCTCCCATAACCCTTCCACCTCCACGTATTCACCGGTGCCACCCCATTACCGCCGGTCCACCACCATCCATCATCACCTAGGATCTCATGCCTCCATCCACAGATCCAAAGACAGACTTCCTGACGTCCGTCTACTAATCGAACGATATCTAGAGATCCCACCGTTTGATTCGACTGAACTAGATTTGTTAGAAAGCTCGTTTCCAGGGCTTCAACATATCAAAATTTTGAGATCTATTTTCAAAGTTCCATATCAGATCCTATGCAGATTTGAAAATCGGGACAGATCGAGCCTTGGCCTAAGGGGAGATCGTATCAAGTTGATATCAGAGTCACTGTTCCTCGAACACGCGCTTCCTATGACGACAACCAGAGCCATGGTTGCACGACGAGATGAGGAAGACAAGATTTCCCCAATAGAGGAGGGGGAAACGGTTGCGGGGATTTCTACCCACGGAACCGTCCAACCAAATCTGAATACGAAAGAGCGTAGCGTTCAAGCCATGATTGGGTCTTTTTTCGAACAAATGGCCATCAACAACCAGATGATGATGGAGATGATGTGGGAATTACGGGCGACAAGGGAAGCCATGGCGAACGGAAATGCGCCATCGACCCTACGACGCTAGTCCACCCCCATAAACTCGCCGCCACCGGTTCAGAATTTGCACCAACAAGAGCCTCTGCTGCCACCACCCTATCGGCAAAGACAAGCAAGGATGGTTCCACCAAGCCTAGTTGTAGGTGAGCCCATCCGACGAGCGAACCACTATGGAGATCGTCTTGGAGATCTAGATCCGTTGGTGGGGCAATACGAACCAGAACTGCGTCGAATCAACCAAAATAGATGGAGGGATCAACAACCATTCATGGTGCACCCTCCTCCAGTTAGATAGGGACTGGGATATGATCCGGATTGAGACAATGGTATCCGTGGGCAAAGCGTGCATCTCGAATTTCCCAAGTTCAAATGTGGTGATTCGATCGATTGGTCGTATAGGGCGGAACAATTCTTCGCGTACCAGGGTACAGCGGAAGAATATAAGGTGATGCTTGCGAGCTTCCACCTTAAAGATGCGGCGCTTCATTAGTTTCGAGCAGCCAATGCCCATGAGACGGTTGAAACTTGGGTTGACTTTTGCGTCAATATCACATGGCAATTTGGAGCGTTATGAAGTCTTCGATGCTCTCCTCTCAAAGATGGTGCAAAGGACCATAGTTGGGGCATACCAAGAAGAATTTGAGAGGATAAGTAGCCGATGCCAACCTCCATGGATGGATCAACAACTTCACAGCACCTTCATCTCCGGGCTGCGGGGAGACATATAAGCCGACATGAGGGCTTTGAGGCCTAGAACCTTAAGGGAAGCTTTCGAAGATGCAGTACTCATGGAAGACAAACATCGAGCCATGAAGTTACACTTCAAATAGAACTAGACGAGCCAAGGAAGCTGCAATCTAGTTCAACCAACCAAAGCGGTAGGAAATATTACCGGCATACCAAGAATCGATGCTGCAATGGTGCCTCCGCGAGCACCATTGAAGCCCTCCCAAGATATGAAGTACGTGCCTAGAGGTCCGGGACGAGCACTCACACTTGCTCAAGTGGACGAACGAAGAGCCAAAGGCCTATGCTTTTGCTGTGATGAGAAGTTTGTGCCCGGACATCGCTGTGCTAAACCGATGAGATCGGTGATGTTAATAGACGGATTGGAGGAGGTAGAGGAAGAAATTGCAGCTGAAGATGAAGGTGTGGCTAGATAGCAAGGAGTAGTAGATGAGGAGCAACTCGTGGAGGACATGATAGCCGAGATCTTGCGGCTGAATGGTGTAGTCAAAAAAACCATAGTGAGAATCTTGATCGACACCGGGTCCACCCACAACTTTATTACTAAGAGGCTTCTTAGAAAGATTAGGCTCGAGTCGGAACCCACGAAAGGGTTCGATGTGACGATTGGAGATGGCACCACCTTGCGAGCAGATTTTATTTGTGGAGGTGTGGAGTTGAAGGTGCAAGGCCAAATTTTCACATTGGATCTTTATTCATTGGCTTTCCGTTGGCCTTGCGGTGTGCTGACATTATCTTGGGGACCCAATGGCTTCAAAGCTTAGGGCCGTAACTGTAACGCCCCCTCCCGGCACTGGCACAAACATGTCCACGCGCCCACACGGCATGCGCGGTGCACGCGACAGGACAGACGGGGCTCGATCGCACACAAATACACTCTTATACACATATAATCATGACATCATCAAATAATACCTACTAACATATTCATACTCACATAATCCAACACTAAATAAATCATATTATCAACCAAATAAATCTATTAACTTATGAATATCCAAGTCCACAATAATATCCAAGGCCACAACAACCACAAAGATGCAGCTAAAACAACTAATATAAGAGTACACTATGATTCGACCAGTATTATACAAATCATCGTCTAATACAAAAGAGTATAAATATCAAATACTAGTACAACTCAATTTCTACATAAATTATCTTCTATACTGTCTCGCATCTATCGCTCACCTCATCATCGCTCTAAAATATCTTCTCAAGATATCTCAAGTCGCTATCACATACCACATATTTGAGGGGGTTAGCAAAGAAATAAAGAGAGTCATGAGCAAAAGGCTCAGTGAATAGACCTTATCCCAAATTAGTGATGTCAAATAAAGAGTAAATCATGTACTAGATAATATGAATTAGAAAGAGCATCATGTCATGAATGAGTATATGAATGCATCCTCAATAATATATAAATGAAAAATAGATAACATGTCATAACTGATAAAAGTATATAATCCTCGACAATGAATAAATAGGTCACCATGTCAGACCATCATCATAACTCTCTCTCAAATATGACACATGATGCATGCCGACCATGACGATGCTATAATATCAAATGCAACCATATATGATGTATATTGACTACTCAATAATCAAGTAATCAGATGATAATGAAATCATATGTATTTCTCAACATCTCAGTCATCAATGTCAGCTTTATATGTCATCATCATACTAGACCATTGTGCACAGTCAACACTTGGTACCTCGTCTCAACATCATGCCCCAAGGCTCAAAGCATACTCTACCATCCGCAAGGAGTATCTCAAATATAACTATACCCTGCCATCCACTAAGGGTATCAACATCCATTCAGACCGGGCACCCTTCTAACTAATAAAAATCTCGTGAGGATAACTCGCCACATATATCCTAGCAAACGGCATGTGTTCGAATATAAAATTTGATCTATATCATATATTTAATTATAATAATATTAATATGTTATTATTCTAATTGTAGATTTATTTATAAAATCATAGTTTTCTAATTATATATTAAGTATATAATAGTTAATCTCTTTTGATAAAAAAAAAGAACGTAAAAGAGCTTAATGAACAATAATATAATTTAAAATACAAGCACCTATATTATATAATATTATATAATTATACTTTAATTATTTTGTCACTACTACCCTTACTAAGCAAATTAAGAGTTGCATATAAAATAATCTTTACTTAATCATGTAATATAAACATTAAGTAAGCCTACTTTTATATTACATGCATAATAAAGTATAATAAGTTGTACATATATATACCTAATTATAAAGACATGTATTAATCTAATAAAAATATATAAAGTTAAAAATATATTTATGTACACATATTTATAATTATAATTAACTGAAATTACACTAATTACACTTATCTAATAACCATGTTACTAAATATATCTATTTTTGAAAAATTAAACTAAAAATCTAATTTAGATTAACTTAACATAATTAATTTAGACATGTGTTTTATTGCCAAAGAAGGTAAAAGGAATAGAGGAAAAGAAGAAGAAGAAGAAGAAGAAGAAGAAGAAGAAGATGAAGAAGAGAAGGGAAGGGAGGGAGGCTCACCTAGGTTGCCGTGATGGCGACGGCGGCAGACCGGCGTCGGTAAGAGAACGGAAAAAAGCTCAAGAGAGAGAGAGAGAGGTGATTGAGAGAGAGAGAGAGAGCTCTAAAGAGAGAGAAGGTGGTAAGGGGTGCGACGGCGACGGCGAGAAGCCGTCGGCGAGGAGAGAAAAAGAGAGGTGATAGAGAGAGAGAAAAAGAGGAGGGTAAGAGAGAGAGTGAGAGAGGGAACGAGTGAGTTAGAGAGAGAACGAGCGAGTTAGAGAGAGAGCTCTAGAGAGAGACAATGAGGGGCGGTTGCAGCGGTGACAGCAGCGATGGCAGCGGTAGGCCGATATTGGCAAGGGAAGGAGAGAGAGAGAACTCGAGAGAGTGAGAGAGAGAGTGAGAGAGAGTTGGAGAGAGACCTATAAAGAGGGAGAGAGAGAGGCGGTGAGGGGGGTGCGGCGGTGATGGCAGCGGCGACGGTGGTAGGCTGGCGTTGATGAGAGAAAGAGAGAGAGAGAGAAAGAGAATAGGTGAGAGCGAGAGACCAAAAGAGAGGGAGAGAGAGAGAGGCGGTAAAAGAGGGGAAGGGCGGCAGCGCCAGCTGGCCCGGCCCGCCAACTGCCAAAAGACCAAAGATTGGCTTTTCTTTTTTTTTTAATTTCTTTCTTTTGTCTCTTTTTTTATATTTAATTTATATATTATTATTATTATTTATTTATTTATTTTTATTTGGGTTATTACAGTAACATTTGATTTTTCAAACCTCACACTTACATTTTGGAGGAATAGTCGAAGAGTGCTGCTGGATGGAAACCAACCGTGGGAAGGGCCGACATTGCAACTGATACAATCTCCCCTTTTGGCTAAGGTTCAATCTCTTCCAATTCTCAGATATGGACAGATTCTGGCACGGAACTTTGTAAATAGATCCCAAAAGATGTCGCCATTAGATCGATGTGAGATTTTGATATGTGATAGCTCCGGAAAAGAGCTTTCGAACAAATCATGTTTCAGGCGAATCGGATGTGGGGATCTCAAGATATTGTCCGATTAGTGGACGAACATCAGGAGGTCTAATCAGGATCCGTGGATAGAGGCACAAGATCCTAGATGATGGTGGTTGGAGGTGGACCAACGTTAATGAGTGGCACCGGTGAAAAGTGGTGGTGGAAGGGTCATAGTTGATAGAAGGGTTAGGGCAAGTGTTGGATAGATTGGAAGAAGGGGGAGGAGAGGGACGCCTCTAAAGGACTAGGGTGATTGACTGGTCGAGGAAGGTTAGAGGCGGCGTTACCGGGGATCGAGAGAACGAGAGCGAAGAAGATGAAGGAGGCAAGGCAAAAACTCAATTCATCAATAATGACTCTACGGTTGCCATCCACATCCTTTAGAGGCTAACCAAATAATTCAAAATTAACCCTAAATAGTACATTTTCGCTGACTGCGTTCGAACACGCCCGATCGCGCTCGAACGCACCTTGTTCTCTCTTCTCTGGATGCAGGCATTTGAACGCGCATTCGAATGCACCTGTTTCCCACTTCTCTAGATTTGTGAACGCGATGCAAGCATTCACAGCGTGTTCGAATGCGGCGTTCGAACGCACAATTCACATTCTTTGGATGTGCGAACGTGATGTAGGCGTTCACAACCGCGTTCAAACGCACTCCACTTGCGTTCGAACACGACTTACAGAAAACTTATTTTCTTAGAAATTAAACATTAAAACAAGAAACAAAGACACCCCTAATATGTATCCGTGCTTGAGACGACATCAGTGAAGTCCGAATCGTATCAATCCACCACGCTTCCGCAACCTTGTCCTCAAGGTTTGAAATTTGGGAAGCAATCTTTGAACTCTGACTCAAGATCCTCCATGATTTGATCTTCTACCTTGGTTCCCCACATATCTAAAAATAGAGGAAGGGTTGGTGTTCAAAAAGAGGCAAGCTCACTTGTGTCCAGTTGGCGCGAAAGGGCATCGGCCGCTCGATTCTCGATCCCCTTTTTGTAGACTAATTCGTAGTCATACCCAAGGAGTTTTGTGACCTACCGTTGCTAGGCTGGGGTGTGCACACGTTGCTTCATGAGCTAGGGTAAGCTACGCTGGTCTGTGTGGATAGTAAACCGTTGGCCAATCAAGTAGGGTCGCCATTTGGTGACAACATGTAGAATCGCTAGCATTTTGCGCTCATAGGTGGATAGCTGTCGCAACTGGTTTGATAATACCTTGCTCATATATTCCACGAGTCTGCCCTCTTGCATCAAAATTGCTCCAATGCCCTCACCCAAAACGTCGCATTCTACCACAAAGGACTTGCTGAAATCCGGTAGTGCTAGAATCGGAGCAGTAGACATAGCTGTCTTCAAGGCTTCGAAGGCCTCCATCGCCTTGCCCGTCCATTGAAACCCACCTTTTCTGAGTAAGGAGGTCAGCGGGGCAGCAATTTAGTCGTAGTTGGCAACGAATCACCGGTAGTACCTCGTCAACCCAAGGAATCCCTTCAATTCCCGCTGATTAGTAGGAATCGACCAATCCACCATATTCTTGATCTTGCTTGAGTCGACTTCCACTCCTCTTGCTGAGATAATATGCCCAAGTACTCCACTCGTGGCTCTTCCCAAAGACACTTGCTCATCTTGATTTTTAAGTGGTTTTGTCGCAAGATATTCAACACCTCACACACATGCTGCAAGTGCTTGCTCCAATTCCTGCTATATACTAGAATATCATCAAAGAAGACGAGCACATACTGACGCAAGAGCGGGTGAAAAAGGTCATTCATCTGTCCTTGGAAGGTAGCCGGTGCATTGGTGAGTTGAAACGGTATGACTCAAAACTCATAGTGACCATCGTGAGTTCGGAACGCCGTTTTGTGCACATCTTCCGGGTCGACGCAGATTTGATGGTACCCCGCTCTTAAGTCAAGTTTGTTGAAGTAAGCCGACCTTATAAATTTGTCCGGCAACTCCTCGAGGTTCAGCACCTGGAATGATTTGGATGCGATGGTCGTGCCAACGGGTCGATGGCAGTCCTCGAGGTTCCTCGAAAAGATCCTTGAACTTCTACAGCAACTCTTGCAGGTCAGTGGCTATTTCCCTTGATGGTGGATGTTCTGGTTCAGCAACAACCATTTGCAATAGTAGAGCTCGGTCCCTGCATAAGGAAAGCCCACAAGTGGTATCTGATCCTCGATATTTTTCAAAGCTTTAATGCCCTCAATCAATGGCTCAATTGGCGATTAGTGACGGCTGACAACCACTTTGGGATTCCTAGCTATCAGTGTGGGCAGCAAGGTCTCCTTTGATGGTGATGTACACCTTGGTGGTCTTTGGTCAGGCACCGATCGAAGTCGAGGAGATGACGAAGCCAATTGGCCCATGACATATTCCTTTAAATC
Organism: Typha angustifolia; assembly: GCF_048772165.1. Classification (NCBI taxonomy): domain Eukaryota; kingdom Viridiplantae; phylum Streptophyta; class Magnoliopsida; order Poales; family Typhaceae; genus Typha; species Typha angustifolia. Next base: position 9,691,134 of record NC_133247.1, read on the forward strand.
ATTGTGATCCTTTTGCATTGTGGCAAATCTATGCAGCAATGTTTGGAACATGCTCCTAAGTTCATCCGCCAAGCCTATATTCACACCCATGGACGTTGGTTGACTCGGTCTTGCCGTGGTCGCTCTAGAGGAATCGGCCTCACACTTAGGGTTATCGTTGGTTGAGTCTTCGCTTGTCGATGTGCTCTCCATTGGTCTCCTTGTTGATGTCATCTTCCTTGTTTCAACCATTAATAAAGGTCTGAGGTTTGCCTAGCGCTGATACCAGTTGTTATGAACCAACCTAATCCGATCTGCAATGGTTCTGGACTCAATGAAGCACGTAACTTCCAAGGAAATCTACGAACAATCTAACCAATGGATCCTCCTAAATTCCTAGCTTGATAGCCCTCTAATGGCTAGATGGATGCTAGGTTTAGTTCTTGGTGTGAAGGGGGAGAAGTTGTTGTAGAAGAGGGAGGTTAGAAGATGGAAGAGGGTGACCAAAGACTTGGGCGGTGGAAGAAGGAAGGTGGGAGAGGGCGCCAATGGCTAGAGACAAGTAGAGGAAGAGATACAGGCCAAAGCCAATTTCAATATCATTATCATCATCATACTCCAATTAGGTTTTCCTCCATATATATATAGAGGCTCACCCTAGGGACTCATCAACTAAATTAAACAACTCCAACAAATCCTAACAAATCAACAACTAAGTTAAAACCCTAACAAACCAACTAAACTAGTCTTCCTTATCTTCTCGGATTAACCCTTCATTTTGTCATAGATAAATTCTGAATCTGGAGAAGTCATGAATATCAAAGTTGTATATCTAGAGGTTGATACCTTATATTATTTGGATATGTGTAGAATATTCTGCTAATATTTTTCCAAAATTGCGTAGAGCTAGATTTAGCTAATTAAATAAAATCCTAACCTACTAAGACTCTAACTAAACCAAATAACCAAATATGATAATTAGACTCAATCCATTGAGCCTAATCTCCTTTTGATGTGATCCAATCTGATCTGGTTCACACCCGGATCACATCACAGATCCTGTCCAAATCTAAAACTCGAGACAGATCGAGCCTTGGACTAAGGGGAGATCGTATCAGGACCAGCGATGGGACCTCACCGAACTGATACCCCACAAGTCCAGGTGCGACATGTTTGTGTCAATGATCCTCTTTTACCTATGCCTACATATCATCCCCCACCTCCATTACAAAACCTAAGACTGGTGGTGGTGGAACCCGAGAGGCGTGCGGCACCGGTGTGCTTCGTCAATGAAGATGATTGGCACTTGGAGGATGATGTTGATCCCTTCGGAGATGGTGATGGATATGCTCAAGGATTTAGAGAAGGAAATTAAGAAGCACAAAGGTTCAGATTTGAACCAAGGATCTTTTGCGAACCTGACAATGCTATCTGAGGGAGAACTGCATGATTGGAATTCCCAAATTTTCAAGGCGATGATCCGACGGATTGGGTGTTTCAAGTTGAACAATACTTTGATTGTCAAGGGACAGCGGAGGACACAAAGGTCCAGATGGCAAGCTTTCACTTCCAAGGAACGATATTGCATTAGTATAGATTAGTTATTTGTAATGGAGGATTTACCAGTTGAGCTGACTTTTGTAGGAGGATTACACGCAGATTTGGGACAGCGACCGCTTTAAGCAAAATGGTTCAAATGACGACCATTTTAGACTACCAAGATGAATTTGAAAGAGTTAGTAGTCGTTGTGAGCCACCTTGGCCCAAACCGATATTGATGAGCACATTCATTTCGGCGCTGTGGGAGGATGTTCGTGCTCTTTGTCCTACCACTCTCGAGGAGGTTTTTGAGAAGGCCGTGAGGATGGAGCAAAAGCACAAGGCTCTCAAGATGGAAATGGAAACAAGTTGGGGCAACCATGATAGACAGTTCGCGCGTAGAACGTCGATTAGAAATTCTGCGAGTTCAAATACAGTGGCTGCAAGTACTAGACCGCGACTACCTTTGAGATCTTCTTCCGATGTAAGAGGAGGCACAAGACCCCCCGTTCGAACTCTCGCACCTACTCAGGTGGAGGAGCGAAGAGCGAAGGGCCTTTGCTTTTTGCGATGAATGTTTCACCCCCGGTCTTCGGTGTTCCAAACCGATCGGGAGTGTGATGCTCATTGATAGTCTCGAGGAGGATGATGAGGTAATTGGTGATGGAGAGTGTTCAGAGGAGGTCCATGAGGAAACCGTTGAGGAGGGTGCGGAGGAAGATATCCAAGCTGAAATAGCGATGCATGCATATTCGGGTACTTTCGCACCGAGGACGTTACGTGTAGACGGACTCGTTAGAAAACATTGTGTGCACATCCTTATCGATTTTGGGAGTACACACAACTTTCTAGACGAGAGGTTAGTGAGGAGATTTGCAGCTTGATGGCCTTCGATCTCCACCGATTCTTACGATGCAACCGATGGTGGGGCTGCCATGTGCGAGTGATTTAGCCTATCTATTTTACTTAGGACTAGTTGAGAGTCTAGATATTACCATCGAGTTGTCTAATTTATTAAACAAATTGCTGGACTATTTAAGGAACCAAAGGAGTTGCCACTAAGGCGAATGACAGACTATCACATGGAGATTGTGCGCGGGGCTGCACTAGCAAATGTGAGGCCATATCGGTATCCACATTTGCAAAAGGAAGTTATCTCTAAGATGGTAGCTGAGATGTTGGAGCAAGGCCTCATACAACTAAGTCATAGCTCTTATTCATCGCCCGTACTATTGGTGCGAAAGAAGGACATTAGGATCAATGGATTGAGTTTAGTTATCTTATTTGCTTATTTGGTTTAGTTAGAGCCTTAGTAGGTTAAAATTTTATTTAATTAGCTAAATCTTGCATAGTTTTGGAAATAAATGATACATTTACTTAGGGTCTTTTCTTATTGCATTAGTTGTTTATTTTTATTAAAATAAAATTTCTATAGGTCGCGTTCGAACGTGGAAGGGATCGCGTTCGAACGCCCTAGTGAACGTATACACCACGTTCGCACATATAGAGAACGACTTTTGTGTGTTTGAACGCGATCAGGCCAGTTCGAACACGATCAGTGGGATTCCACGAGGATTAGGGTTAATTATTATTATTAGGGCTTGTTGGGTAGCCGCTATAATGGTGTGGGTGGCAGCCAAATTCATTATGCTATTAGATTATTAATTTCTTGTGTCCTATCTTCTCTCTATTCTCTCTACCCTAATCTCCCTCCTCCCTCTTCACCAACCTACCACCTCTATCATTGGCAAGGTCTCACCTAACTTCTACTCTCCCTCGTCTGTCGAGTCCTCCCTCTTCCTTGGGATCTTGACCACTTCTTCCTCTTTGTTTTCATCTCTTAAACAACATCGCCCATCCTCTATCATCTCCATTATCATCCATAACACTAACATCCACTCCACCCGTCACCACCACCATCATCTACGCTAAATTGTAATTTCGCCGTAGCTGCAGTTCGAATATATGAAGGGAGTGATTCGAATCGGATCAAATCGGATCACATCAAAAGAAGATTAGGCTCAATGGATTGAGTCTAATTATCTTATTTGGTTATTTGGTTTAGTTAGAGTCTTAGTAGGTTAGGATTTTATTTAATTAGCTAAATCCAACTCTACACAATTTCAAAAAAATATTTGTATAATATTCTACACATCCAAATAATATCAAACTAGTTGGATAAGGTCTCCAACCTCTAGATTTACAGCTTTTGTTAGGTTTTTATTTGTTGGCAATTGTGTACAAAATATTCTAAGTGTATTTTTTCATGTATATGAGCTTTACACAAGTCTAGAATATCTCTGGTTTGAAGAATTGCAAGATTAGTGGTGAGAAGCTGTTGAGTTCACACTGCGTTCACAAACGCGTCCGAACGCGGGTACTGCGTTCACACAGATAGAGAGCCGCGTTCATAAAAGCGTTCGAACGTGGGTACTGCGTTCACACAGACAGAGAGCCGCGTTCACAAACGCGTTCGAACGCGGGTACTGCGTTCACACAAACCAAGAGCAGCGTTCACAAACGCGTTCGAACGCGGGTACTGCGTTCACACAGACCAAGAGCAGCGTTCATAAACACGTTCGAACGCAATCTGAAGAATTCAAGCTGTCGCGTTCGAATGCACTTGGGCCCATTCGAACGCACCTAAGATTAAGTCAAGTCGTTCGAACGCACCCGGGCCGCGTTCGAACGCACCTATGAAGTTTGCAATTTATTGGATTTTCGTGAGTACGGATAAGACTTGGATTTGGCTCTATCTTGAAGATCATATATAAGGATTGTGATGCCCTATCTCTAGGGTAGTTGAAGAAGCATTATTGAAGGAGACTTCTTGAGACTACATCGGTTCTTCAACGAATAAGGTTCTACTCATCTACAAGAATTTAATCTTTCATCTTAAGGGCTATCTAGACGAAAGATCAATCTCGATGGCTATTGAGATTGGACTTCAATCACAAGAAGCAGTGAATCGTGGGTTCTAGCGATCAAGACTGAGAGAAACAAAGTTGTTTGGATCGATGGGTTGTTTTGTGAGTCAGTTTTGTAACTGCTACTATCATAGTGATTGGTTTTGATCCGAGTTTGGATCCGTGGTTATTTCCCGTTTTAGGTTTTTCCACATTAAAATCTTGGCGTTCATCTCTACTTTCGTTCTTAATATTTCTTCCAACTTTTACTTAAGCGAACGAACGATATCATTGCCTAGAGGTTAGATACATACGTATGTCTAGGGGTTTTTTTAATTGGTATCAGAGCAGGTTCTCTCACCCTTTGAGAGAGATCATATAGGCATGGATTTTCATAGAGATGGACCCTCATCTATTAGACCTCCTATTCTAGATGGATCAAATTATGGATATTGGAAAGCTAGGATTAGAGCTTATTTGAAGTCTATAGATGAGCGAGTATGGATGGCCATTGTGAACAGTTGGTTTCCACCAATGTACATGGTGAATGATGAGTTTATTGAGAAACCGATTGAGTCATGGGATAAGACAGATTATGAAAAAGTTGGCTGGAATAGCAAAGCAATAAATGCAATTTTTAGTTGTGTTTCCTCGAAAGAATTTAGAAGAAATTTTACTTGTGAAATAGTAAGAGAAGCCTGGACAATCTTAGAAACAACTCATAAAGAAACTATGGCTGTAAAACTTTCAAAACTTCAGAGGTTGACTACTAGTTTTGAAACTCTACGTATGGAGGAGAATGAAACATTTGATGAGTTCTATGCAAAGTTAAGTGATATAGTCAACTCCAGTTTCAACCTAGGAGAGAAAATTCCTGTAAATAGAATTATCCGTAAGATCCTTAGGTCTCTTCCAGAAAGGTTTCAAGCGAAAGTTACAGCTATTGAGGAAAGTAAGGACATTGACTCTATGAAAGTTGAACAATTGGTAGGAAATCTACAAACATTTGAGTCCAGTCTTTCAAAACCGAGGAAGTCCAAAGGGATAGCTCTATCCACTGTTGAACAAAATTTAGAGGAGTCTGAAGATGAAGGTGATTTAGATGTTGAGATGTTGGCTATCTTTGTCAAAAAGTTCAATAAATTCTTTCGGAAGCCAAACAAGTTTAATACTGAAAAGTTTGAAAACAACAAAACTTTTATGAAAAAGAAGAATACTGTGACTTCGAATACATGTGGTAGCAACAACAATGTCAAACAGAAAAATAAGAATTCTGAAAATAAAGTTCAATGTTTTGAATGTTCTGGTTTTGGACACATCGCACAAGAATGCCCTAATCGTCTTAAGAGAAAGGGCAAAGCTATGAAAGTTACTTGGGATGATTCAGATGAATCTAATGATGATTCTGAAAAAGACGAAGAAAACTTTGTAGCCTTTGCCTCTTCTCTGCTTAATACTGACTCTGTTGATGATACTGATAGTACAGATGATCTTGATATGCTACCGGCTGAGGGAGATGAATCTGAAATTCAAAAGGCAATAATGACTTATACCTGGAGTCGTTTAAACTCTAGAAAAGCAATCTTAGACTACTTCAACGACTCAAGGAAATTGAACCAAAAGAATTCAATTTGAGGAGAAGTACAAATTGGAGCTTGAACGTGTCAAAGACCTTTCTGAACAACTTGACAATGCAAAAAATAAAATGAAGGCTGATGAAATTGAACTAGAGCGATTGCATAAGGAAGTTATATTTCTAAAAGGGAAGAACAAACTTGACGAGATTCTAAAAGCTCAAATCTCTAGAAAAGACAGGTATGGTGTTGGATATACTGGTAATTCAAATAATAATAAAACTATTTTTGTTTCTGCAGTTATACAAAAGGAAGAATACCTGAAGCCATCAATCGCATTTTCAAAGCAATCCTGGATGAATCTTTCTAAACTGAAGTTGAATCTACAAACTGGTGAATCTTCGACGGTACCAAAGGTAAACTCTAGTCACACTCCTCGACGAAAGGTGAGTAGAAAAGGGTTTGTCCTGACATGCTATCATTGCGGCATTCTAGGGCATATTTGACCTCATTGCAAATTTTTGCAAAAACCTAGAAATTCTTTCATTTATGGGATGAAAACAAAGGCCATATGGGTCAAGAAAAGTGATTTGAAATGTTATGTTGTGCATACAGCCTTGAAAGCTTTAAATTCTGATTTGTGGTATTTAGACAGTGGCTGTTCAAGACATATGTCGGGTGACAAGTCGTTATTTTCTAATCTTAAAAAACATGAAGGGGGAGTTGTGACATTCGGAGATGGTAATTCATCAAAGGTAATAGGTAGAGGAAAGGTAAGTACTCTAGGGATTCATAGTCTCGAAAATGTTCTTTATGTTAAGGGCTTGAAAGCAAATCTACTGAGCATTAGTCAATTTTGATGAAGATTATGAGGTAAAATTCTTCAAAAATGATTGTACTATTCTAGATCATGATGGTAATGTTATATGTTATGGATATAGAACGTCTGATAATTGCTATATCGTTGGAACTTCACATAAACTGAAATGTAACAGTGCCTCTTTCAACATTACAGATATTTGGCATCAACGTCTTGGACATGTGAATCACAAGGAATTATTTACTCTGTCCAAACATGAAGTGGTAAGAGGAATACCTAAGATGAAAGAATGTTAAAAAGAGTGTGCGGTTCATGTCAAATTGGAAAACAAATTCGTATCTCAGACAAGAAGGTAAATGCAGCTACCACTGACCGTGTGCTACAATTAGTTCACATGAACTTGATGGGTCCAACAAAAATGGAAAGTCTTGGAGCTAAACGCTATATATTCTTAATGGTCGATGATTTACTCTAGATATACCTGGGTTGCCTTTCTATGTGAGAAGTCTGAAACCTTTGAAGTTTTTAAATCACTATGCTTAAGATTGTAGAATGAAAAATCTACAACCCTAGTTAGGATTCGTTCTAATCATGGTAGAGAATTTGAAAATGAAAATTTTTATATATTTTGCGATTCTCTTAGTATTCAACATGAGTTTTCAGCTCCTATAAATCCACAACAGAACGGGATTGTTGAAAGAAAAAACCGAGTTGTGTAGGAAATGGCTAGGGTTATGCTTCACGCTAAAAAGGTTACTCAAAGGTTTTGGGCAGAGGCGGTCAATACAGCGGTACATGTGATAAATCGTGTTTATCTAAGACCAGGTACAAAAATGACTGCTTATGAAATCTGGAAAGGTAAGAAACCTATTGTTAAATATTTTTGAGTTTTTGGTAATAAATGTTATATCTTGCGTGATCAAGAATATTTGACTAAATTTGACACTAGAAGTAGCGAAGGCATCTTCTTGGGGTATTTGAATAATAGTAGAGCCTACAGAGTATTTAATCTTGACACTTCTACTGTTATGGAATCTGCTAATGTTATGATAGATGAATCCTCCACTGACTTAACTGAAGCTACTCCTATTTCTGTTTCTGCAGATACATATTACGAAGAAATAGGAAAGGAGCTTGATCTGCAGATACATTTTTTGAACCTAAAAATGTGAAGGAAGCATTGTTAGACGATTCTTGGGTTAATGCTATGCATGAGGAATTAGAGCAATTTTCTAGGAATGATGTTTGGTATTTAGTTCCTAGACCTAAGAATGTGAACGTCATTGGGACAAAATGGATTTACAAGAATAAAAGTGATGAACATGGCAATATAGTTCGAAATAAAGCCAGACTAGTAGCACAAGGATACACTCAGGTTGAGGGTATAGATTTTGATGAGACATTTGCTCCTGTTGCTAGATTAGAGTCTATTCGTATACTGCTTGTCATTGCTTGTCATTTAAAATTTAAATTGTTTCAAATGGATGTTAAAAGTGCTTTCTTGAATGGTATCCTGAATAAAGATGTTTATGTGGAACAACCTAAGGGTTTCGAAGATCAAAAATATCCTTCTCATGTTTTAAAATTGAAAAAGGCTCTTTACGGGCTAAAACAAGCTCCAAGAGCTTGGTATGAGAAGTTGACCACCTTTTTAGTGGATGCGGGGTTCACTCGAGGGGGAGTGGACAAGACATTATTCATTAGACGTGAAAACAAGAGTTTAGTTGTGGCACAAATATATGTGGATGACATTGTTTTCGGGGCGACGAGTAAATTATTAGCTAAGGAGTTTGCAGATCTTATGCACAGTCATTTTGAGATGAGCATGATGGGTGAGTTGAAATTCTTTTTAGGGCTTCAAATTACTCAATTGGAGAGAGGGATTTTTATCGCTCAAACCAAGTATGCTAAGGAACTTGTGACTAAATTTGGTTTAGAAAATGCAAAACATGTTAGAACTCCTATGAGTACAACTACCAAACTAAGTAAGGACATGTCAGGAAAAAGAGTTGATCAGACACTGTATAGGAGCATGATTGGTAGCCTTTTGTACTTAACTGCTAGTAGACCTGACATTGCATTTAGCGTCCGTGTGTGTGCTAGGTTTTAGTCTGAACCTAAGGAGTCACATTTGTTTGCTGTGAAACGTATCATAAAATATGTCAATGACAGTTGATTTAGGTATCTGGTTTACTTATGACTCGGGTGCTATCATATCGGGATACACGGATTCTGATTGGGCAGGTTCATGTGATGATAGAAAAAGTACTTCAGGTGAATGTTTTTATGTTGGAAACAATTTGGTTGCTTGGCATAGTAAGAAACAAAACTTGATATCTTTATCTACTACGGAGGCCGAGTACATTGCAGTAGGGAGTTGCTGTTCTCAGTTACTATGGATGAAACAGATGGTCAAAGATTATGGCATTGAACAAGATACTATGTTGCTTTATTGTGACAACATGAGTGCTATTAATATATCGAAAAATCCTATTCAACACTCGCATACAAAACATATTGATATCCAACATCATTTTATACGCGAGTTATTTAAAGACAAAACAATAGCACTAGAACATGTTGAGACGGAGAAACAGTTAGGTGATTTGTTTACAAAACTTTTGGATTTACAGAGATTTGAGTATCTTCATACTTTTTTAGGGACTTGTGCTTTGGACTGATTTTATTGGGATTTGTGTTCTTTTTAGTTTGCGAGTTTCTTTCGTTTCGTTATTTTTAGGTTTTCTTTTACCTTGAAATTTTCCTTGGTTTTAAGTTTCAGATTTGCCGAGAGTTTTTGTCATAAAAAAAATTGATGCACTCCTAGATTCAATAATATACTCTTGACATAAAAGTATGATTTTTCTCTTGATTATAAGTTATTATAGTCAATTTTGTCATCTTATAGTATATTGTATCAATTTTGATTTTGTCACTCCCTCGACTTCTATTATAATGAAACTAAATTTAATGCACTCATAACGTATGTGTATTCTTGAGTGAGCATGATATCATGAATTATTTTTTTAAATAGCTCAGTATTAACCTTGATTTGCACAGTTTAACCTCATGCTTAGTCATCAAAAATTTGTTCATAAAAGATCAATGAAAAGGGCTACAATGAGTTAGTGTGAAAGCAGTCTTGTTTAGAGTCCAGTTTGACTCAGTACATTATTTGCAAAATTTAAAAAAAAATGACATATGTGAAATGCTTCTTGCATATTGTTTGATTTGTACTACAAGAAAAGGGCTACCTACTCATGTGTCAAAGCCATCATTGCACATATATGTTTTAGTATAAAAAAAATACAGGAAAAATTCCTATTATGTTATGGAGAATAAGTCAAAAAGTGCAAAATTTCAATACTAAGTCGGTTTGACTACTGTATTGCATCATTGTTTATATAGGAAAGTTTATTTAAGAAGATTGATTCATGTTATCTATGCTCATCTTGCATATGCATATCGTTATGATCAATCAAGATTAATTTAGTTTTGAGTGATGCATTCGAATTGATTATAATATGCTTTAGATGATTTGATTGATCTGTGTATGACTTATTTCATTTGATTATCATATTCTATGTCTTGAATATAGTTTGAAATTTTAGAAGTGCATCTCTAAAATGATTCTTGATTTGTTTTAGTTTAAAATTTTAAAAAAAAAGTGGGCGTTCGAACGCAGATTTTTGAGTTTGAACTCGATGACTGGCACGTTCGAACGTGCAGACTGGTGCGTTCGAACGCACTCGTGGGTTCTTTAAATACTGTGTCCGAACCCAAGGGTTTCATCTTCCATTTTTCAAACCCTAAAAACCCTTCATTTTCCCCTTCTCAAATCTTCAAGAATTGTGACTTGTTTCTTTCTCAAGAATGCCGAAAAAAGTGACAGTGACCAAGAAACCAAGGCCGCCTTCGTCACTGTCTTCGGCTCCAAAATTTTCTTCATCAACGGCTGCCGGGCGCTACAAACACAATTTTGGCCCTCGTCTTGTTATCTGTGAAAGACCCGTGGTTATTTCTGATTTTTTAGAATTGAGGATTGAACAGATATTTACTGAGCGTGGATGATTATCTGTGTGTCGGATGAGCGGGACTGCTTATGTGGAAGTTTTTCGGGAATCTTTTAGTAATGCCACGGTTTTAGATCACTGTATACGTTCTACTGTTCGTGGTGTGTCTGTATACTTGGACTCAGATGTTATTCGCGCTGAACTTCGTCTTCCTGATGGTGAGTTCCAGTATCCAACGTCTGCTCCACTTTCTGATGTCAATGAATATGCTGGTACTGTACTGATCAAAGGGGAACGTTGGAAGGGAAACATGATGCCGCATGCGAAGCTGACATCCGTGGCTCGCATGCTTCACCTTGTTTGTCTATACAATGTCACCCCTAAGACTCGACATTCTAGTATTAGTTTGGATCGTGCATTCCTTCTTCATGCGATGTTATCTGGAGTCTCTATTGATTTGGCCGCCGTGATTTATGATTCGATTCTTACAACTACACAGAAAGAAGCACCTCGTGAGGGGTTACCGTTTGGCATCTTTATTACAAATTTGTGCACTCAGAGTGGGGTGCGTGTGGATGTTTCGGAACCTTCCCTTACTTCGCAAAAACCGTTGGATCGGATTACTCTTAAGCGGAGTCAAGCTCACGACCAGTCGTCTCCTCTCAAGCCGTCCTCTTCCGCCGCTGGTCGTTCATCGCACCTCGACAGTTCGGATGATAGCTCTGACGATGACTCATCTCACACTGAGGGGGAGTTACCACAGTACTTTGACTGTTTCGATCAGCTTAGTACTCAAGTGCAGGATTTTCATTCGATAGTAAATGATTTACGAACTGAGCAAGCTCGTCAGGGGACTGTACTTGACTCTGTGTTGACGATTCTTCATCGTCAGTTTCCTTCGAGTTCCTAGTCTTTGGCATTTGTGTCAAAAATGGGGAGATTGTCTAGGTGTCTAGGTGTGTAGGGGGGGGAAGTATGGGCATAGGGGGAGTTTATTAGAGTCAGAGTTTATGAGAGTCTTTAGAGTCTTTAAAACTTTGTTTATAACTTTGCTTGAAGTAACTATGAACTTTGTCTGTGAATTTTGTTTGCTTAAGTACTTTTGAACTTATGCTTCATTGATAACTTGTGTTTGGATTGTTTATTCATTTCAAGTTATTTTCACTTGATCTTAGATTAGTATATGTTTATTTGTAGGGATTGATGTGCAAAATATTCTAGACTTATTGATTGCTCAGTTTGAAGTCTTTGTAATATCTTGTAACCTAGGTGTTTTGTCACAAATTGCTAAAGGGGGAGATTGTTAGGTTTTTATTTGTTGGCAATTGTGTACAAAATATTCTAAGTGTATTTTTTCATATATATGAGCTTTACACAAGTCTAGAATATCTCTGGTTTGAAGAATTGCAAGATTAGTGGTGAAAAGCTGTTGAATTCACACCGCGTTCGAACATGGTGCATTCACAAACGCGTTCAAACACAGGTACTGCATTCACACAGACAGAGAGCCGCATTCACAAACGCGTTCGAACGCGGGTACTGAGTTCACTCAGACAGAGAGCCACGTTCACAAACGCGTTCGAATATGGGTACTGCGTTCACACAGACCAAGGGCAGCGTTCACGAACGCGTTCGAAAGCGGGTACTGCGTTCACACAGACCTAGAGCAGCGTTCACAAACGCGTTCAAACGCAACCTGAAGAATTCAAGCTGTCGCGTTCGAACGCACTTGGGCCCATTCGAACGCACCTGAGATTAAGTCAGGCCGTTCGAACGCACCCGGGCTGCGTTCGAACGCATCTATGAAGTTTGCAATTTATTGGATTTTTGTGACTACGGATAAGACTTGGATTTGGCTCTATCTTGAAGATCATATATAAGGATTGTGATGCCCTATCTCTAAGGTAGTTGAAGAAGCATTATTGAAGGAGACTTCTTGAGACTACATCGGTTTTTCAACGAACAAGGTTCTACTCATCTACAAGAATTTAATCTTTCGTCTTAAAGGCTATCTAGACGAAAGATCAATCTCGAGGGCTATTGAGATTAGACTTCAATCACAAGAAGCAGTGAATTGTGGGTTCTAGCGATCAAGACTGAGAGGAACAAAGACGTTTGGATCGACGGGTTGTTTTGTGAGTCAGTCTTGTAACTGCTACTATCATAGTGATTGGTTTTGATCCGAGTTTGGATCCATAGTTTTTTCCCATTTTGGGTTTTTCCACGTTAAAATCTTGGCGTTCATCTCTGCTTTCGTTCTTAATATTTCTTTCGACTTTTACTTAAGCGAACGAACGATATCATTGCCTAGAGGTTAGATACATACGTGTGTCTAGGGGTTTTTTCAATATAGTGTCTAGGTGTCTAGGTGTGTAGGGGGAGTATGGGCATAGGGAGAGTTTATTAGAGTCGGAGTTTATGAGAGTCTTTAGAGTCTTTAAAACTTTGTTTATAACTTTGCTTGAAGTAACTATGAACTTTGTCTGTGAATTTTGTCTGCTTAAGTACTTTTGAACTTATGCTCCATTGATAACTTGTATTTGGATTGTTTATTCATTTCAAGTTATTTTCACTTGATCTTGGATTGGTATATGTTTATTTGCAGGGATTGATGTGCAAAATATTCTAGACTTGTTGATTGCTCAGTTTGAAGTCTTTGTAATATCTTGTAACCTAGGTGTTTTGTTACAAATTGCCAAATGGGGAGATTGTTAGGTTTTTATTTGTTGGCAATTGTGTATAAAATATTCTAAGTGTATTTTTTCATGTATATGAGCTTTACACAAGTCTAGAATATCTCTGGTTTGAAGAATTATAAGATTAGTAGTGAAAAGCTGTTGAGTTCACACCGCGTTCACAAACGCGTTCGAACGCAGGTACTGCGTTCACACAGATAGAGAGCTGCGTTCACAAACGCGTTCGAACGCGGGTACTACGTTTCACACAGACAGAGAGCCGCGTTCACAAACACGTTCGAACGTGGGTACTACGTTCACACAGACCGAGAGCAGTGTTCATAAACGCGTTCGAACGCGGGTACTGCGTTTACACAGACCTAGAGCAGCGTTCACAAACGTGTTCGAACGCAACCTGAAGAATTCAAGCTGTTGTGTTCGAACGCACTTGGGCCTATTCGAACGCACCTAAGGTTAAGTCAGGTCGTTCGAACGCACCCGGGCCGCGTTCCAACGTACTTATGAAGTTTGCAATTTATTGGATTTTCATGAGTACGGATAAGACTTGGATTTGGCTCTATCTTGAAGATCATATATAAGGATTGTGATGCCCTATCTCTAGGGTAGTTGAAGAAGCATTATTGAAGGAGACTTTGAGACTACATCGGTTCTTCAACGAACAAGGTTCTACTCATCTACAAGAATTTAATCTTTCGTCTTAAGGGCTATCTAGATGAAAGATCAATCTCGAGGGCTACTGAGATTGGACTTCAATCACAAGAAGCATTGAATCGTGGGTTCTAGCGATCAAGACTGAGAGGAACAAAGTTGTTTGGATCGACGGGTTGTTTTGTGAGTCAGTCTTGTAACTACTACAATCATAGTGATTGGTTTTGTTCCGAGTTTGGATCCGTGGTTTTTTCCCGTTTTCGGTTTTTCCACGTTAAAATCTTGGCGTTCATCTCTGCTTTCGTTCTTAATATTTCTTTCGACTTTTACTTAAGCGAACGAACGATATCATTGCCTAGAGGTTAGATACATACGTATGTCTAGGGGTTTTTTCAACTTTGACATTCATGACTTATCCATATTCGGAATCTATCTGCGACAAAACAAAAGCTTAATCCGAGAGGTAATCGGAGAAGATAAGGAATACTAATTTAGTTGGTTTGTTAGGGTTTGATATTATTTTAGGACTTATTGGCTAGCCTCTATAAATATGTGGATAGCAGCCAACTTCATTAGAAAATTGGATTATTGATTTCTTGCCTCCTATCTTCTCTCTAGACTATTCTCTCCTCCCTCTTCACTATCCTGTCATGAATCGATTGTGTTCGTCATCTCCTTAATAACGAACGGAGTTTCAAGAAGGACCAGCAGTGGGACCTCATCGAACTGATACCCCATAGGTCCATGTGCGTCAAATGAGTGTCAATGATCCCCTCTTACCTATGCCTTCACATCATCCCCCACCCCATTACAAAACCCTAGACTGGCGGTGGTAGAACCCGAGAGGTGTGTGGCACCGGTGCGCTTCGTCGATGAGGAGGATTGGTACTATGTGGATGAGGTTGATCCCTATGGAGATGGTGATGGACGTGCTCGAGGATTTAGAGAAGGTGATCAACATGCACAAAGGTTTAGACCTGAACCGAGGATCTTTCGTGAACCCGATAATACTATTCAAGGGAGAATCACACGCTTGGATTTTTCAAAATTCTAAGGCGGTGATCCAACGGATTAGGTGTTTCAAGTTAAACGATATTTTGATTATCAAGATACAGCGGAAGATGGGAAAGTCTAGATGGCAGGCTTTCACCTCTAAGGAACGGCATTGCAATGGTATAGATCGGTTATCCGTGGTGGTGGATTTACCGGATGGGTTGATTTTTGTAGAAGGATTACTGATACGATCTCCCCTTTTAGGCCAAGGCTCGATCTATTCCGAATTTTAGATCTGGACAAGATTTGATACGGAACTTTAGAAATAGATCCTGAAAGATGCCGTAGTCGGATCGACTTGATATTTGGATATGTTGTAGCCCAGGAAAAGAGCTTTCCAACAAATAAATTTCAGACTCATTGGATGTAGGGATCTCAAGATATCGCCCGATTAGTCGACAAATATCAAGGGGTCTGTTTTAGGATCCGTGGATGGAGGCACGAGATCCTAAAAGTTGGAGGATGGTGGTGGAGCAGCGTTAATGGGGTGGATCCTAGTCCCATCAGTGCTGATACATGGAAAACAGGATGGATCCTGGTCCCCTTAGGTAGGTCCAACCGGTAAGCTACTAGACCAATTCGTTGTAGCACTTGGTACGGACCATAGTACTTGTGACCTATCTTCTGATTCAAAATTGGCCTCAATGTGGATTGCCGATATGGTTGCGCTCAAACGAACACCAATTGATCCACCTTAAACTCTCGCTCACACTGGCCCTTGTCATGAGTCTGCTTCATGCAGTTTTGGGCTGTTGCTAGGTGCATCTTGAGCCGTCTCAAGGTTTCATCTCGATCAACAAGTTCTATGTCAAGCTTGGTCCTATCCGCTGCCGCGAGTCTATCGTAGGCACGCAAGTCAGGAGGAGTGCGCCCATAAACCGCCTCAAAGGGGTTCATACCGATGCTAGAGTGATAAGCGGTATTGTATAACCACTTGACCCATGGAAGGAATTTGACCCAATCCTTTGGTCAGTCTACCACAAAGCATCGCAAGTATTGCTCTAGTCTGCGATTCACCACCTCGGTTTGGCCATCCGTCTCGGGGTGATAAGCTGAACTAAGGTTAACTTGAGTTCCTTGCAATCTGAAGAACTCGAACCAAAACTCGCTGATGAAGATGCGATCCCGGTCTAACATGATCATCCTAGGCATTCCATGCTAGCGTGCCACTTCCCCGAACAAAAATTTTAGCAACCTTTTTCGCTGAAAACAGGTGCATCAATGCTATAAAATGAGCATATTTGCTTAGTCTATCGACCATAACGAACACCAGTGATTGTCCTCGAACCTCCAGCAGCCCCTCGATGAAGTCCATGGAGATGTCCTCCTAAATATGCTCCGGTATAGGTAGTGGTTGCAACAGCCCACTAGGCTTGAGTGTCTCCGATTTGACTCGTTGGCAGATTTGACATTCATGCACATAATTCTTCATGTCCGTCTTCATCACTGCCCATGAACATTCACGCACATAATTCTTTACATAATACCCCTTCATGACCTGCTATGGGAGTATCATCGAAGTGTGCTATCAATAGTCTCCGTAGCTTTTCGTTCTCGGGTACCTTGATCCACCCGCACTCGAGCACTAACCTATCGCGCTCCTCATGCTCGGGGTGGCTTGATGGGTTCTCTCTCAGCTCCTCCATGAGTGGGACCAGATCAACTATCCTCTAGGCTGGCTCTCCGTAGATCTGAGAAGAAAGGAAAGGTGGGTGCCGAAAATGAAGTGAGCTCCCTTACGTCCCCTACGTTTGGAAGTTCAAACAGTGATTGACTTCCATCCAGCAGCACTCTCTAGTCATTCCTTCAAAAAGTTAATATGAAGCTTGTAAAATTAAATGTCATGGGCCCCAAGGTTCAAAGCCGTTGAGTCCCCAAAATAATGTCGGCACCTCACAAAGCCAACGAATAAAGATCCAATATGAAAAATTGGCCTTGCACCTTTAACTCCACACCTCCACAAATAAAATCTGCCCGTACTGTGGTGCCATCTCCAATCGTCACGTCGAACCCTTTTGTGGGTTTCAACTCAAGCCTAATCTTCCTAAGGAGCCTCTTGTCAATGAAGTTATGGGTGGACCCGGTGTCGATCAAGATTCTTACTATAGATGTCTTGATTATGCCGTTCACCCGCAAAGTCCTTGGTGCAGTTGTCCCGGAATAGGCATGGAGGGAGATCTCGGCCATCATGTCCTCCATAGGTCGCTCCTCAGCTACTCCTCTTTGCTGTCTAGCCACACCCTCATCTTCATCCCATCGGTTTAGCGTAGCGATGCCCAGGTACAAACTTCTCAACACAACGAAAACATAGGCCTTTGACTCTTCGTTCCTCCACTTGAGCAGGTGTAAGTGCTCATCCTGGACCTCTTGGCATGTACTTCACATCTTGGGATGGCTTCAGGAGAGCTCGAGGAGGCACCAGTACAACAGCGGTTCTTGGTACGTTGGTAACATTTCCTACCGCTATAGTTGGCTGAACCAAATTACGGCTTTCTTGGCCCGTCCAATTCTGTTTTAGGTGTAACTTCATGGCCCTATGTTTGTCTTCCATGAGCACCACATCTTTGAAGGCCTCCTTTAAAGTTCTATGCCTTAAAGCTCTCACGTCGGCTTGTATGTCTCCCCGTAGCCCGAAGATGAAGGTGCTGCAAAGTTGCTGATCCGTCCAAGGGGGTTGACGTCGACTACTTATCCACTCAAATTCTTCTTGGTATGCCCCAACCGTGGTCTTTTGCACTGTCTTTGAGAGAAGAGCATCAAAATCTTCATACCCCGATGCTTCAAATCGTCGCGTGATATCGGCACAAAATTCAGCCCAAGTTTTGATAGCCTCATTGGCATTGGCTACTCGAAACCAATGAAGCACCGCATCTTCAAGGTGGAAACTCACAAGCGTCACCTTGTATTCTTCCATCGTACCCTAGTATGTGAAGT
Source organism: Typha angustifolia (assembly GCF_048772165.1). Classification (NCBI taxonomy): domain Eukaryota; kingdom Viridiplantae; phylum Streptophyta; class Magnoliopsida; order Poales; family Typhaceae; genus Typha; species Typha angustifolia. Next base: position 9,709,296 of record NC_133247.1, read on the forward strand.
ATTGCTCCACCCTATACAACCAATCGATCGGATCGCCACCTTTGAACTTGGGGAATTCAAGATGCACGATTTGCCCACGGATGCCGTTGTCTCGATTCGGATTATGTCCAAGTCCATATCTAACCAGAGGAAGGTGTACCATGAATCGTTGACGATCCCTCCTTCGATTTTGATTAACTCGCCGCTGTTTCGGTTCATATTGCCGCGCCCACGGATCTAGATCTCCAAGGTGACCTTTATAGTGGTTCGCTCGTTAGATGGGATCATCTACAACTAGGCCTGGTGAAACCATCCTTGCTGGTCTCTGCCCAAAGGGTGGTGGCAGCAGCGGTTCTTGTGGTTGCAAATTTTGAACTGGTGGCGACGGGTTCATGGGAGTGGACTCGCGTCGTGGGGGTCAATGGCACGTTCCCGTTCGTCATGGCTTCCCTTGTCGCCCGTAATTCCCGCATCATCTCCATCATCATCTGGTTGTTTATGGCCATTTGTTTGGAAAGAGACCCCAACACTGCTTGAACACTAGGTTCTTCCATATTCTGATTTGATTGGGCAGTTCTGCGGGTGGAAGTCCCCGCAATCGTTTCCCTCTCTATTGGGAGAATCTCTTCTTCCTCATCTCGCCGGGCAGCCATGGCGATGGTTGTTGTCATAGGAAGTGCGTGTCCGAGGAACGGTGGCTCTGATACTAGCTTAATACGATCTCCCCTTTTAGGCCAAGGCTTGATCTATTCTGAATTTCAAATCTAGACAAGATCTGATACAAAAATTTAGAAATAGATCCTAAAACATGCCACCATCGGATCAACTTGATATTTTGATAGGTTGTAGCCCCAGAAAAGAGATTTTCAAAAAATCAAGTTTCAGCCGAATCGGATGTAGGGATCGCGAGATACCGCTCGATTAGTGGATGAACGTTAGGGGGTGTGTCTTAGGATCCGTGGATGGAGGCACGAGATCCTAAATGTTGGAGGATGGTGGTGGATTGGCATTAATAGGGTGGTACTGGTGAATAAGTGGTGGTGGAAGGGTTATGGGTGATGGAAGGGTTAGGGCTAGTGCTGGATAGATTAGAAGAAGGGGGAGGAGTGGCTCGCCTCTAAGGGACTAGGGTGATTGGCCGGTCGAGGGAGATTAGAAGCGGCATCGTTGGGGATCGAGAGAACGGGGGAGAAGAAGAAGGAGATAAGACAAAATATTCAATTCATTAATAATGACTCCATGGTTGCCATCCACATCCTTTAGAGGGTAACCAAATAATTAAAAAATAACCCTAAATAGTACATTTTCACTAATCATGTTCGAACGCGCCCGATTGTGTTCGAACGCGCTCGATCGTGTTCGAACACATATATTTCTCATTTCTCTGGATTTGCAAACGTGATGCAAGCATTCGTAGCGTGTTCGAACACACATATTTCTCACTTCTCTGGATTTGTGAACGCGATGCAGGCGTTCGCAGGCACGTTTGAACGCACAATTCGCACTCTCAGGATGTGCAAATGTGATGCAGGCGTTCACAACCACGTTCGAATGCACTCCACCTACATTTGAATGCACTCCACCCGCGTTCGAACGCGACATACAAAAAACTTATTTTTTTAAGAATTAAATATTAAAACAAGAAACAAAGACACCCCTAAAGTGTACCCATGCTCGAGATGACATCGATGAATTTCGAATCGTATCAATTACACGTAGATTGGGAGTGTGATGCTTATCGATGGTCTTGAAAAGGATGATGAGGTTGTTGATGATGAGGAGTGTCCAGAGGAGGTCCATGAGAAGGTTGTTGTGGAAGGCATAGAGGAAGATATAGCAGCTGAAATATCGATGAATGAATATTTGGGTACTTCCGCGCCAAGGACGTTACGGGTAGACAGACTTGTTAGAAAGCATTGTGTGCACATCCTCATCGATTTGGGAGTATACACAACTTTCTAGACAAGAGGTTAGTGAGGAGATTGGGTTTGGATGCCGAACCAACCACGGGATTTGACATTGCTATTGGAGATGACTCGAAGCTTAGGGCGGAGAGCTTATGTCATCAGGTCGATATATAGATGTAAGGACACGACATCATTGTGGACCATGGTGCTCAGTGGTTACAGAGTTTGTGACCCATCACATTTGATTTCCGGAGCATGTGAATGAAATATAAATAAAGAAACAAAGATGTGCGGCTTGATGGTGTTCAGTCTTCGCCGATTCCTACGATGCAGCTTATGGTGGGGCTGCCTTGTGCGTATGATTTGGCCTATCTTCTTCAATTAGGACCAGTAGGAGATGATCCTCAAACAAGCCTAGGTACTACCATTGAATTGTCTAATTATTAGATAACTTTTCTGGACTGTTTGAAGAACCTCAAGAGTTGCCACCGAGGAGAGCGGTACCCAGGGCTACACTGGTGAACGTGAGGCCATATCTGTATCCACATGTGCAAAAAGAAGTTATCTCAAATATGGTATTCGAGATGTTGAAGCAAAGCCTCATTCAACCAAGTCATAGCTCATACTCACCCCCGTGCTATTGGTACTAAAAAAGGATGGAACATGGCATTTTTGTGTCGACTATCGGGCACTAAATGCTATTACCGTCAAGGACCGGTATCCCATTCCGGTTATCGAGGAGTTGCTAGATGAGCTTGTAGGGGCGACTATATTTAGTAAGCTTGACTTGAGGGCCGGGTATCATCAAATTAGAGTTCACTCAGTGGATGTGCACAAAACTGCATTTCAGACTTTGGACGGGCATTACAAGTTCCGAGTAATGCCGTTTAGACTCACTAATGCTCCAGCTACCTTTCAAGGCCTCATGAATGATATATTTTGGTCTCTATTGTGAAGATATGTCTTACTATTTTTTGACGATATTTTGGTGTATAACAGGACTGAATTTGAGCATTAGCGGCATTTGGAGGACGTGCTGAATTTGTTAAAGCAAAACCAATTGAAGATCAAGAAGTCCAAGTGCCTATGGGGAATACCAAAGGTGGAGTATTTAGGCCACATCATTTTAGCAGATGGTATATCGGCGGACCTTCAAAGAGTTGTATGCATGACCGCTTGGCCTATTCCTACTATTACCACCGGATTGAAAGGATTTTTAGAGCTAACCGGATATTATTGATGCTTCATCACTGGATATGGTAAGATCGCTGCTCCTCTCACTTCTTTGTTGAAGAAGGACTCTTTTAGATAGATAGATGAAGCCACTTCAGCCTTTGAGAAACTTAAAATAGCTATGACGACAGCACCCATATTAGCGCTATCAGACTTCACTAAAGAATTCATTGTGGAATGTGATACGTCGGGTGTTAGCATAGGAGCTGTACTAATTGAAGAAGGATGTCTCATTGCCTATCTTAGTAAGGCTTTATCTCAAAAATCTCAACAATTATCAACTTATGAGAGAGAGAGAGATATTGGCAATTCTGCATGCAGTGACAAATTGGATGCCTTATTTGATTGATAGACGATTAATTATTCGAACCGATCAAAGGAGCCTTCCATACTTTATGGGACAGCGTATACACACTCCGGCGCAGTAGCGATGGGTCACAAAATTTCTCGGATATGATTAAGAAATTTAATACAAGAAGGGAACGAAAAATAGAGCGGCAGATGCACTATCGCGCCAAACCGATACCGCCGAGCTTGCAGCCTATTTATCTCCTATCTTTCCCTTCCTTGATGAGCTTAGTTATGCATGTTCATCTGACCCAGATATTTTGAGATTGCTGAAGGAGGTGATGGAAGATCTAGACCGCCATCTAGAGTTGGAGAATCGAGGCAGTTTGTTGCTGGACTACGGATGCATTAGGGTGTTAGAGCGTATTGGTCCGGTTGCATATCGTTTGGAGCTGCCAGAGGGGTCGAGAGTGCATCCTGTCTTTCATGTTTCATTGCTGAGGGAGTGCATTGGAGATTATGAGATTGTTGGATCAATTCTACCGTAGCCATTCGAGGAGATAGAGATTGTAGAGCTAGTTCGTGTACTTGCTAAGCAATGATGACTATAGGATACTAGATTGGAGATAGAGATTCTAGTTGAGTGGCTTAGCAAGCCATTCGATGAGGTGGCATGGGAGTTGGAGACTGACATTTTGGAGCGTTTCCCTGACTTTTCACCTTGAGGGCTAGGTGGGGGAAGCGTGGTGGATTGATACGAAATCGGATTAAATCAGATCACATCAAAAGAAGATTAGGCTCAATGGATTGAGTCTAATTCTCTTATTTGGATATTTGATTTAGTTAGAGTCTTAGTAGGTTAGAATTTTATTTAATTAGCTAAATCCAACTCTGTGCAATTTTGGGAAAATATTCGTAGAATATTCTACACATATCCAAATAATATCAAACGAGTGAAATAAGGTATCCAACCTCCGGATCTACAACTTTCATATTCATGACTTCTCCATATTCAGAATCTATCTATGACAAAATGAAAGCATAATCTGAGAGATAATCAAAGAAGATAAGGAATACTGGTTTAGTTGGTTTGTTAGGGTTTCATATTGTTTTAGGACTTATTGGCTAGTCTCTATAAATAAGTGGATGGCAGCCAACTTCATTAGGGAATTGGATTATTGATTTCTTGAAGGAATCATTCCGCCTATCATTAGTATCAGAGCCTATCTTTTGGTACCGTAGACCCTATCATCCAAAATCTGTAAAGGCTAAAGTAATCTGACCGGTTTCAAAGTAGTTGCCTTCGCCCTTTGACAGACTTCACAAGCACGGACAAAACTCCTCACATATCGCCTCAGTCCTAGCTAAGGTGGCTCGTAACGACTACTAGCTCTTTCAAATTCTGCTTGGTACTCCAATATGGTTGTCATTTGAACTATCTTGCTTAATATGGCAGCAAAATCTCCATACATTACTGTCCCAAATCTTCGTGTAATCCTCCTACAAAATTCTGCCCAACAGGTAAATCCTCCACCTCGAATGACCGATTTATACCAATGCAACGCCATTCCTTGGAGGTGTAAGCTTGCCATCATCACCTTTGCGTCCTCCGTTGTCTCTTGACCATCAAAATACTGTTCTACTTGAAACACCCAATCCGTCGAATCCCCACCTTGGAATTTTGGAAAGTATAAGCATGCATTTCTCCCCCAGATAGCATTGTCGGGCTCACGAAAGATCATTGATTCAAGTTTGAATCGCTTTGCTTGTTGCTCTCCTTCTCTGAATCCTCAAACACGCCCAACACCTTCTTCGAAGAAATCGACATCATCATCAAAGTGCCAATCTTCTTCACTAGTGCCGTGCGCCTTTCGGGTTTCACCACCGCTAGCCTCAGGTTATGTCTTGCAGGTGGGGGATGTTGTGTAGGAATAAGTGAAAGAGGCTCATTGACATTAACATTTCGTACCTGGACCTGTAGGGGGTCAGTTCGGTGTGGTTCCATTGCTGGTCCTTGTTGTGGCACCGATCTTTGTCGAGGAGATGATGAAGCTGATTGGTTCATGACAGATTCCTTCAAGGCATTGTGGTCTGACACACTTAGTTAGGATTATATCTAATTAGTTAAATCCAACTCTGTGTAGTTTCGGAAAAATATTTGTAAAATATTCGACACATGTCCAAATAATATCAAACCAGTTGGATAAAGTCGACAACCTCTAGATCTACAACTTTAATGTTCATGACTTCTCCAGATTCAGAATATATCTATGACAAAACGAAAGCTTAATCCAAAAGATATTCGGAGAAGATAAGGAATACTGGTTTAGTTGGTTTGTTAGGGTTTCATATTGTTTTAGGACTTGCTGGCTAGCCTCTATAAATATGTGGATGGCACTCAACTTTATATTGCTATTGGATTCTTGATTTCTTCCTCTTATCTTCTCTCTAGACTCCTCCCTCCTCCCTCTTCACCATCCTTCCACCTCTACCGTTGGCAAGGTTTCTCCTCACTTCTAATCTCCCTCGACTGTCGAGTCACCCCTCTTCTTTGGGATCTCGACCACTTCATTCCCTTCGTCTACTTCCCTTAGTCACTTCCACAATCCACCCTAATCTCCATACCCATCCATAACCTAAACATCCACTCCACCCGTCACCACCACCATCACCCAAGTTATTCCATATTTTCGTCCCTGCTATAGTTCAAATCTGCAAAGGGCATAAATACGAAAGATACGGATCCAACCCAATTGGTTTCATAATTTTCTAACTGCGAGAGAATATCTGACGAATATTTTCCCATGGTTGCACGAACTGCTTCCTGGAATAAATTCAGATCTTAAGGAATTATTTCGTAGCCGATCTTTTGGTTCTAGATCCCATCAATTTGGTATCAAAACTTTAACAAATTGGTATTAGAGCTTAACAAATTGGTATCAGAGCCTATCACTTTGGTATCAGAGCCTATCACTGGTATCAGAGCCTATCAATTGGTATCAAAGCTTATTAATTGGCATCAGAGCAGGTGAACCTCAGACCTTCATTAATGGTTGAAACAAGAAAGATGACATCAACAAGAAGACCTATGAAGAGTACACCGACAAGGGAGGAGTCAATGCACGATGATCCTAACCATGAGGCCGATTCCCTTGGAGCGACTACGGCAGGACCAAGTCAACCAATATCTATGGGTTTGAATATAGATGAACTAAGGGGCATGTTCCAAACATTATTGCATAGAGTTGACAACATACAAAAGGATCACAATGAATTCAAGAAATATGTCATGAATCGATTGGGTTTGTCATCTCCTCGATGACGAACAGAGTTTCAAGAAGGAACAGCGGTGAGACCCCATCGAACCGATACCCCACAGGTCTAGGTGCGTCATATGAGTGTCAATGATCGCCTCCTACCTGTGCCTTCACATCACCCCCCACGTCCGTTACAAAACCCAAGACTGGCGGTGGTGGAACCCGAGAGGCGTGAGGCACCAGTGCGCTTCGTCGATGAGGAGGATTGTCACTATGAGGATGAGCTTGATCTTTAGAGAGATGGTGATGGACGTGCTCGAAGATTTAGAGAAGATGATAAACATGCACAAAGGTTTAGACCTGAACCAAGGATCTTTCACGAACCTGACAATGCTATTCGGGGGAGAACCGCATGTTTGGACTTTCCAAAATTCCAATGCGGTGATCCAACGGATTGGGTATTTCAAGTTGAACAATATTTTGGTTATCAAGGTACAGCGGAAGATGTAAAAGTCCAGATGGCATGCTTTCACCTCCAAGGAATGGCATTGCATTGGTATAGATCGATTATTCGTGGTGGTGGATTTACCGAATGGGCTAATTTTTGTAGGAGGATTACACGCAGATTTGGGACAGTGGCATATGAAGATTTTGCTGCCACATTAAGCAAGATGGTTCAAAGGACTACCGTATTGGAGTACCAAGCTAAGTTTGAAAGAGTTAGTAGTCGTTGTGAGCCACCGTGGCCTGAACGTACATTGATGAGTACATTTATTTCAAGGCTGCAAGAGGAGCTGTGAGAGGAGATACAAGCGAATGTTCATGCTCTATGTCCTACTACTCTTGAGAAGGCCTTTGAGAAGGTCGTGAGGATGGAACAAAACAATAGGGCTCTAAATATGGCAGCGAAAACCAATTGGGGCAACCGAGATGGGTGGTTTGCAACTAGAACGCCGACTGCAAATTATGTGGTTTCAAAAATAGCGGCTGCGACTACTAGACCACGACCATGTTTGGTACCTTCTTCCGATGTTAGAGGAGGCACTAGACCCCCCATTCGAACTCTCACACCTGCCAAGGTGGAGGAGCGAAGAGCGAAGGGCATTTGCTTTCGATGTGATGAGCGTTTCACCCCCAGTCATCGGTGTTCTAAACCGATCGGGAGTGTGATGCTTATCGATGGTCCTGAGGAGGATGATAAGATTGATGATGATGGAGAGTGTCCAAAGGAGACCCATGAGGAGACCGTTGTGCAGGGCGTTGAGGAAGATATCTAAGTTAAAATATCGATGCATGCATATTCAGATACTTCTGCGTCGAGGACGTTACGAGTACATTGTGTACACATCCTCATTGATTCGGGTGTACACACAACTTTCTAGACAAGAGGTTAGTAAGGAGATTGGGTTTGGATGCCAAATCGACTACGGGGTTTGAGGTTGCTATTGGAGATGGCACAAAGCTTAGGGCGGAGAGCTTGTGTCGTCGAGTCGGTATACGGGTGCAAGGACACGACATCACTGTGGACTTGCATCCGTTGGCGCTACGAGGAGCTGACGTTGTCTTTGGTGCTCAGTGATTATAAAGTTTGGGACCTATCATATTTGATTTTCAAAGCATGTGGATGAAATATAAACAAGGAAAATAAAGATGTGCGGCTTGATGGTGTACGGACTTCGCCGATTCCTGCGATGCACCGGCGAACGTGAGGCCATATCGGTATCCACATGTGCAAAAAGAAGTTATCTCAAAGATGGTAGCCGAGATGTTGGAGCAAGGCCTTATACAACCAAGTCATAGCTCATACTCATCCCCCTTGCTTTTGGTGCGAAAAAAGGATGGGACATGGCATTTTTGTGTCGACTACCGAGCACTAAATGCTATTACCTTCAAAGACCGATATCCCATCTTGATTATTAAGGAGTTGCTGGATGAGCTTGCAGAGGCGACTATATTTAGTAAGCTTGACTTGAGGGTCGGGTATCATCAAATTAGAGTTCACCCGACAGATGTGCATAAAACTGCATTTCGGACTCTCGACGGGCATTACGAGTTTCGAATGATGCCTTTTGGTCTCACCAATGCTCTAGCTACCTTCCAAGGCCTCATGAATGATATATTTCGGCCTCTCTTGCGAAGGTATGTCTTGGTATTTTTTGATAATATTTTGGTGTATAGTAGGACTGAATTGGAGCATTGGCGGCATTTGGAGGACGTGCTGAATTTGATGGAGCAAAACCAATTGAAGATCAAGAAGTCCAAGTGCCTATGGGGAGTACCAAAGGTGAAGTATTTAGGCCACATCATTTCAGCAGATGGTGTAGCAGCGGATCCTCAAAAGGTTGCATGTATGACTGCTTGGCCTATTCCTACTACTACCACCGGATTGAGAGGATTTTTGGGGCTGAATGGTTATTATCGTCAATTCATCGCCGGATATAGCAAGATCTGCTCCTCTCACTTCTTTGTTGAAGAAGGATTCTTTTAGATGGACGGATAAAGCCACTTTAGCCTTTGAGAAATTGAAAACTGCAATGATGCCTTCCATACGTTATGGGATAGCGTATACACACTCCGGCACAACAGCGATGGGTCACAAAATTGCTGGGGTATAATTATGAAATTCAATACAAGAAGGGAACGGAAAATAGAGCGGTGGATGCACTATCACGCCAACCCGATACTGCTAAGGTATGTATGTACATCTGACCCAGATATTTTGAAATTGTTGCAGGAGGTGATTATTATCCAGAGCGCCATCTAGAGTTGGAGAATCGAGGTGATTTTTTACAAGATTGCGGATGCATTCGGATATTGGAGCGTATTGGTCCGGTTGCATATCGTTTGGAGCTGCCAGAGGGGTTGAGAGTGTATTCTGTCTTCCATGTTTCATTGCTGAGGGAGCGCATTGGAGATCATGAGATTGTTGAACCAATTCTACCGGAGCCATTAGAGGAGATAGAGATTGCAGAGCTAGTTCGTGTGCTTGTCAAGCGCCGACAATGACATGGTACGAGATTAGAGATAGAGATTCTAGTTGAGTGGCTTGGCAAGCCATCCGATGTAGTGACATTGGAGTTGGACACAGATATCTTAGAGCATTTCCTCGACTTTTCACCTTGAGGGCAAGGTGGGGGAAGTGTGGTTGGTTGATACACTTTGTTAGAATTTTATCTAATTAGTTAAATCCAGCTCTGTGCAGTTTTTGAAAAATATTTGTAGCATATTCGACACATGTCCAAATAATATCAAACTAGCTGGATAAGGTTGACAACCTCTAGATCTACAACTTTGATATTCATGACTTCTCCAGATTCAAAATATATCTATAACAAAATGAAAGCTTAATCCAAAAAATATTCGGAGAAGATAAGAAATACTGGTTTAGTTGGTTTGTTAGGGTTTCATATTGTTTTAGGACTTGTTGGCTAGCCTCTATAAATATATGGATGGCACCCAACTTTATATTGCTATTAGATTCTTGATTTTTTGCCTCCTATCTTCTATCTAGACTCCTCCCTCCTCCCTTTTCACTCACCTCTACCGTTGGGAAGGTTTCTCCTCACTTCTAATATCTCTCGACTGTCGAGCTACCCCTCTTCTTTGGGATCTTGACCACTTCATTCCATTCATCTACTTCCCTTAATCACTTCCACAATCCACCCTCATCTCCATTCCTATCCATAACCCTAACATCCACTCCACCCATCACCATCACCATCACCATCACCCACGTTATTCCATATTTTCTTCCCAACTACAGTTTGAATCTGCAACGGGAATAAGTATGAAAGTTGTAGATGAGGAAGATACGGATCCAACCCAATTAGTTCCGTAATTTTCTAACTACTAAAGAATATCTGACGAATATTTTTCTACGATTGTATGAACTGCTTCCTACAATAAATTTAGATCTTAAGGAATTGTTCTGTAGCTGATCTTTTGGTTCTAGATCCTATCAATTTGGTATCCGAGCTTTAACAAATTGGTATTAGAGCTTAACAAATTGGTATCAGAGCCTATCACTTTGGTAACAGAGCCTATCACTTTGGTAACAGAGTTTATCATGGTCATTCTACATCGCATCCACTCGATACAGTAATGTTTGGAATATGCCCCTAAGTTTATCCGCCAAGCCTATGTTCACACCCATGGATGTCGGTTGACTCGGTCCGACCATGGCCGAACCAAGGGAGTCGGCCTCTTAGTTAGGATATTCTTGGGTTGAGTCTTCCATTGTCGGTGTGCCCTCCACTGATCTCCTTCATGATGCCATCTTCTTTATCTCCACCATTAAAGGAGGTCCGAGGTTTGCCGAGCTCTGATACTACTAGGATCTAATACCAATTTGATAGGCTCTGATACCAATGATAGACTCTGATACTAATTTGATGGGCTCTGATACCAAATTGATAAGATCTGGAACCAAAGATATGCTACGCTAAGATTCTTTCAAGATTTGAATTTATTATAGAAATCAGTCCGTGCAATCGTAGAAAAATATTCTTCATATATTCTATGGTAATCAAAAAATTATGAAACTAACTAGGTTGGATCCATAATTTCCTGATCTAGAACTTTCATATTTACACTCTTCACAGATTTGAACTGTAATAGGAACCAAAACACGGAATAATGTGAGTGATGATAGTGGTGATGGGTGGAGTGGATGTTAGGGTTATGGATGGTTATGGAGATGTGGGTGGATTATGGAAGTGATTAAGGGAAGTAGACGAAGGAAACAAAGTGGTCGAGATTCCAAAGAAGAGGGGTGATTCGACAAACGAGAGAGATTAGAAGCGAGAAGAAACCTTGCCAACGGTAGAGGTGGAAGGATGGTGAAGAGGGAGGATTGAGGAGTCTAGAGAGAAGATACGAGGCAAGAAATCAAGAATCCAATAGCATTATGAAGTTAGTTGGCATCCACATATTTATAGAGGCTAGCCAATAAATCCTAAAACAATATGAAACCCTAATTCAAGAGGATTCTCGTCGATCGCGTTCGAATACGCCCGATCGCGTTCGAACGCACTCAAAAAGCCCCTTCTCTGGATTTGCGAACGCGACACAAGCGTTCGAACACGGGTTTTCACAAGGCGTTCACAAGGGCGTTCGAATGTGACTCCACCTGCATTTAAACGCGACCTATAGGAATTTTTTTTTAATGAAAATAAACACCTAATGCAATAAGAAAAGATGCTAACTAAGTGTATCAATGCACCATACTTCCCCCACCTTGCCCTCAAGGTGAAAAGTCAAAGAAATACTCCAAGATATCACTCTCCAACTCCCATGTCACCTCATCAGACGGCTTGCCAAGCCACTCAACTAGAATCTCCATCTCTAATCTAGTACCATGTCGTCGTCGACGTCTAGCAAGTACTTGAACTGGCTCTATGATCTCTATCTCTTCCAATGGCTCCAGTAGAACCGATCCAACAATCTCATGATCTCCAATGCGCTCTCTTAATAATGAAACATGAAAGATAGGGTACACTCTCGACCCTTCCGGTAGCTCCAAACGATATGTAAAACTGAACCAATATGCTCCAACTCCTGAAACAGACCAAAGTAGCGATGTGCAAACTTTTGGTTTCGCATCAAACGTAAGGTCACTTATCGATATGGTTGCACCCTCACAAACACCCAATTGCCGATGTCGAACTCCTGCTCCCTATAGCTACGATCATAAGCTTGCTTCATGCGGTTTTGAGCAAGTTTAAGATGAGCACGCAACCTCCTCAATGTGGCGTCTCTATCCATCAATACTAAGTCCAGCTCCGTCCTATCTTCTGATGCCACTGAATCATAAGCTCGTAACGTCGAAGCCGTGCGTCCATACACCATCTTAAATGGAGTCATATCAATGTTGTTATGGTAGGCGGTGTAATAAGACCACTCCGCCCACGGTAAGCACCTGAAATACTGCTCAATGCCTTGATTAACCACCTTGATTTGGCTATCCGTCTATGGATGGTAGGCCAAACTGAAATTTAATCGAGTCCCCTATAATCTGAAAAACTCGGTACAAAAGTTGCCTCTAAATACACGATCACCATCCGAGACAACCGTACGTGGCATGTCATGTAATCGAGTAATATCTCTAACAAAAGTTTCAGCCACCATCTTGGCTGAAAACGGATGTGACAATGCCGAAAAGTGCGCATACATGCTCAATCTGTCAACCACCACAAAGATAACAGAATAACCACGTACCAGCGAAAGACCCTCTATGAAGTCCATAGAAATATCCTCCCAAACACAGTCCGGTATAGATAAAGGCTGTAGTAATCCAGCTGGTTTCAAAGTGGTTGCTTTAGCCCTTTGACAGACTTCGCAAGCACGAACAAAACTTCTCACATCCCGTCTCAATCCTGGCCACGTGCAACTCTGAGATATCCTCCTATAAGTCCTCATGACACCTTCATGACCAGCCTCTAGAGTTTGGTGAAAGTGCTCCAACAATTTCTACCGCAATCTGGCATTTGCGAGCACTCGAATGCATCCACAGTCCAGCAGCAAACCGTCTCCATTCTCCAACTCAGGATGGCGCTCCGGATCATCCATCACCTCGTTCAACACTCTCAAAATATCTGGGTTAGATGTACATGCATACCTCAGCTTGTTAAGGAAGGGAAAGGTAGGAGATGAATAGGTTGCAAGCTTGGCGATATCGGGTTGGCGCGATAGTGCATGCGCCACTTTATTTTCCAATCCCTTATTGTATTGAATTTCATAATCATACTCCGGCAATTTTGTGACCCAACGCTGCTGTGCTGGAGTGTGTATGCGCTGTCCCATAAAGTATGGAAGGCTCCTTAGATCGGTTCGGATAATGAATCGCCTACCGATCAAATAAGGTCTCCACTTTGTCACCGCATGCAGAATTGCCAACATCTCTCTCTCTCTCTCTCTCATAAGTCAATAATTGCTAAGATTTTTGTGATAAAGCTTGCTAAGATAGGCAATAGGATTTCCTTCGTTCATTAGTACAGCTCCTATGCCAACACTCGATGCATCACATTCAATAATGAATTCTTTCGTGAAGTCCGGTAGCGCTAGAACGGGTGCCGTCGTCATTGCTGTTTTTAATTTTTCAAAGGCTGAAGTGGCTTCATCTCTCCATCTAAAAGAGTCCTTCTTCAACAAAGAAGTGAGAGGAGTAGCGATCTTGCCATATTCGGCGATGAATCGACAATAATAACCAATCAGCCCCAAAAATCCTCTCAATCCAGTGGTAGTAATAGGAATAGGCCAAGCGGTCATACATGCAACTTTTTGAGGATCAGCCACTACACCATCAGCTGAAATGATGTGGCCTAAATACTCCACCTTTGGTACTCCCCATAGACACTTGGATTTCTTGATATTTAATTGGTTTTGCTCCAACAAATTCAGCATGTCCTCCAAATGCCACCAATGCTCCAATTCAGTCCTGCTATACACCAAAATATCGTCAAAAAGAACCAAGACATACCTTCGCAAGAGAGGCCTAAATATATCATTCATGAGGCCTTGAAAGGTAGTTGGAGCATTGGTGAGACCAAACAGCATCACTTGGAACTCGTAATGCCCGTCTGGAGTCTGAAATGCAGTTTTGTGCATATCCGCCGGGTGAACTCTAATTTGATGACATAGTCGCCCCTCAAGTCAAGCTTACTAAATATAGTCGCCCTACAAGCTCGTCCAGCAACTCTTTGATAACCGGAATGGGATACCTGTACTTGACGGTAATAGCGTTTAGTGCTCGATAGTCAACATAAAATCACCATGTTCCGTCCATTTTCACACCAAAAGCACGGGGGATGAGTATGAACTATGACTTAGTTGTATGAGGCCTTGCTTCAACATCTCAGCTACCATCTTTGAGATAACTTCTTTTTGCACATGTGTATACCGATATGGCCTCACGTTCCCTGGTGCAGCGCCGGGTACAATCTCTATGCGATGGTTCGTCGTTCTCCTTAGTGGCAACTCCTACGGCTCCTCAAATAGTCCAGAAGAGTTATCTAATAAATTAGACAATTCAATGATAATACCTGAACTCGTTTGAGGCTCATTTCTTGCTGGTCCTAACTAAATAAAATAGGCCAAATCATACGTACAAGGCAGTCCCACTATAGGCTGCATCGCAGAAATTGGCGAAGACCGAACACCATCAAACTGCACATCTTTGTTTCTTTGCTTATATTTCATCCACATGCCCCGGAAATAAAATATGACGGATCTCAAACTCTGTAACCACTGAGCACCAAGGACAATGTCCGCTCCTCACAGCATCAACGGATACAAGTCCATAATGATGTCATGTCCGTGCACCCGTATACCGACTCGGCAACACAAGCTCTATGCCCTAAGCTTCGTGCCATCTCCAATAGCAACGTCAAACCCTGTAGTTGGTTCGGCATCCAAACCCAATCTCCTCACTAACCTCTTGTTTAGAAAGTTGTGTATACTCCTCGAATCGATGAGGATGTGCACACAATGCTTTTTAACGAGTCCGTCTACTCATAACATCCTCGACGCGGAAGTACCCAAATATGCATGCATTGATATTTTAGCTTGAATATCTTCCCCCACACCTTCCTCAACGGTCTACTCATGGGTCTCCTCTGGACACTCTCCATCATCAACTATCTTATCATCCTCCTTAGGACCATCGATAAGCATCACACTCCCAATCGGTTTAGAACACCGATGATCGGGAGTGAAACGCTCATCACATTGAAAGCAAAGTCTCTTCGCTCTTTGCTCCTCCACCTGGGCAGTTGTGAGAGTTCGAACGAGGGGTCTAGTGCCTCCTCTAACGTCAGAAGAAGGTTTCAAAGGTGGCCGTGGTCTAGTAGTCACACCCGCTATTTTTGAAACCGTAGAATTTCTAGCCGGTATTCTAGGTGCAAATCGCACATCTCGGTTGCACCAATTGGTTTTCGTTGCCATCTTTAGAACCCTATGCTTTTGTTCTATCCTCACAACCTTTTCAAAGGCCTCCTCAAGAGTAGTAGGACATAGAGCACGAACATCCGCTTGTATCTCCTCCCGCAGCCCTGAAATAAATGTACTTATCAATGTACATTTGGGCTATGGTGGCTCACAACGACTACTAACTCTTTCAAACTCAGCTTGGTACTACAATACGGTAGTCCTTTGAACCATCTTGCTTAATGTGGCAGTAAATCTTCATATGCCGCTGTCTCAAATCTGCGTATAATCCTCCTACAAAAATCAGCCCATCCAATAAATCCACCACTACGAATAACCAATCTATACCAATACAATGCCGTTCCTTGGAGATGGAAGCTTGCCATCTGGACTTTTGCATCTTCTACTGTACCTTGACAATCAAAATATAGTTCAACTTGAAACACCCAATCTGTTGGATCACTGCCTTGAAATTTTGGAAAGTCCAAGCGTGCGGTTCTTCCCCAAATAGCATTGTCGAGTTTGCGAAAGATTCTTGGTTCAGGTCTAAACCTTTGTGCATGTTGATCACCTTCTCTAAATCCTCAACCATGTCCATCACCAACGCCATAGAGATCAATCTCATCCGCATAGTGCTAATCCTCCTCATCGACGAAGCGAACTGGTGCCGCACGCCTCTCGGGTTCCACCATCGCCGATCTTGGGTTTTGTAACGGAGGTGGAGGATGATGTGAAGGCATTGGTAGGAGAGGATCATTGACACAAATATGATGCACCTGGACCTGTGGGGTATCAGTTCTATGGGGTCCCACCGCTCATCCTTCTTGAAACTCCATTCATTGTCGAGGAGATGACGAACTCAATCGATTCATGACATATTCCTTGAATTCATTGTGCCTCTTAGTTCATCCATATTCGAACCCATGGATGTTGGTTGACTCGGTCCTACCGTGGTCGCTCCAAAGGAATCAGCCTCACGGTTAGAATTATCATGCATTGAGTCCTCCCTTGTCGATGTGCTCTCCATAGGTCTCCTTATAGATGTCATCTTCCTTATTCCAACTATTAATAGAAGTCTGAGGTTTGCTTGCTCTGATACCAATTTGATAGGCTCTAATACCAATGATAGGCTCCGATACTAATTTGATGGGCTCTAATGCTAAATTGATAAGATCTGGAATAAAAATTAGGCTACGCTATGATTTCTTCAAGATTTGAATTTGTTACAGGAATCTGTCCGCGCAATCATGGGAAATTATTCGTCAGATATTTTCCGGTATTCAAAAAATTATAAAACCAAGTCAGTTGGATCCCTAACTTCGTGGTTTACAACTTTCATATTTAGGCACTTCGCATATTCGAACTGTAGCATGGGTTTGGAGATGAGGGTGATGGTGGTAGTGACGGATGGAGTGGATGTTAGGGTTATGGATGGGTATGGAGATGAGGGTGGATTGTGAAAGTAGTTGAGATCCCAAAGAAGAGGGGTGACTCGACAGACGAGAGAGACTAGAAGCGAGGAGAAACCTTACCAATGGTAGAGGTGGAAGGATGGTGAAGAGGGAGGAGGGAGGAATCTAGAGAGAAGATATGAGGCAAGAAATCAAGAATCAAATAGCATTATAGCATTATGAAGTTGGTTGCCATCCACATATTTATAGAGGCTAACCAACAAGTGCTAAAATAATATGTGATACGATTCGGGCTTCACCGATGTCGTCTCGAACATGGATTCATTTTAGGAGTGTCTTTGTTTCTTGTTTTAGTGTTTAATTTCCATGAAAACAAGTTTTTTATAAGTCGCGTTCGAATGCGGTTGTGAACGTGGGTGGAGAGTGTGCATTGTGCATTCGAACGCACTATGAACGCTTGCATCGTGTTCGCAAATCTAGAGAAGTGGGAAATAGGCACATTCAATCATGCCTCCGAATGCCTACATCGCGTTTGCAATTTCAGAGAAGAGCGAACTCGGTGCGTTCGAACATGGTCGGGTGCGCTCGAACATGGTCGGGTGCGTTTGAATGCAGTCGGCGAAATTGTATTGTTTAGGGTTAATTTTGAGTTGTTGGTTAGCCTTTGTCTTCTTCGCTCTCGTTCTCTTAATCCCTGGCGACGTCGCTTCTAACCTCCCTCGACCGGCCAATCACCCTAGACTCTTAGGGGCGGCCCTCTCCTCCCCCTTCTTCCAATCTATCCAACACTTGCCCTAACCTTTCCATCAACCATAACCTTTCCATCACCACGTTTCACTGGTGCCACCCCACAAACGCCGGTCCGCCTCCAACCACCATCACCTAGAGTCTTGTGCCTCCATCCACGGTTCCTAAATAGACCACCCTGACATTTGACTACTAATCAGACGATATCTCGAGATCCCCATGTCTGATTCACCTAAAATTTGATTTGTTGGAAAGATCTTTTCTAGGGCTAGAACACATCCAAATTTCACATCGATCTGACGATGGCATCTTTTGAGATCTTATTTCAAAGTTCCGTGCCAAATCTAGCCAAGATTGGAGAATTATAAGAGGTCGAACCTTAGCCTAAGGGGAGATCGTATCAAACTTTGGTATCAAAGCAATTGTTCCTTAGACAAGCGCTTCCTATGATGATCACCAGAGCCATGGCTGCACGGCAAGATGATGAAGAGATTCTCTCAATAGAGGAGGGAAAAACGGTTGCAGGGGCTTCCAACCACAGAACCACCGTATCTAATCGGAATAAGGAAGAACCAAGTGTTCAAGTCATGTTGGGGTCTCTTTTTGAACAAATGGCCATTAATAACCAGTTGATGATGGAGATGATGCGGGAATTACGGGCGACAAGGGAAGCAATGGCGAATTGGAATGCACCATCAACCCCAAGACGTGAGTCTACTTCCATGAACCCACAACCGCCGGTTCATAATTTGCAACCACAAGAGCCGCTGCTACCACCACACTATGGGCAGAGGCAAGCAAGGATGGTTACACCAGGTCCAATTATAGGTGAACCCATTCAACGAGCGAACCACTATGGAGACCACTTTGGAGATCAAGATCCATGGGCGGGTCAATACGATCTAAAACCATGATGAGTTAACCAAAACCGAAGGAGGGATCGTCAACCCTTCATGGTGCATCCTCCCCTGATTAGACAAGGACTTGGACATGATTCGGAATGAGACAACGGCATCCGTGGATAAGTCGTGCGTCTCGAATTCCCCAAGTTCAAAATTGGCAATCCGATCGATTGGTTGTATTGGGCAGAGCAATTCTTTGTATACCAAGGTACGACGAAATAATACAAGGTGATGCTTGAGAGCTTTCACCTTGAGGATGCGGTGCTTCATTGGTTTCAAGCAGCCAATGCCATTGAAGGCTATCGAAACTTGGGCTGACTTTTGTGTTGATATCACGCGGTGATTTGGAGCATCGGGGTATGAAGACTTTGATGCTCTCCTTTCAAAGACGGTGCAAAATAGCACAGTTGGGGCATACCAAGAAGAATTTGAGAGGATAAGTAGCCAATGTCATCCACAATGGACGGATCAACAACTTTGCAGCACCTTCATCTCCGAGTTGCGGGGAGACATACAAGTCGATGTGAGGGCTCTAAGGCCTAGAACCTTAAAGGAGGCCTTCGAAGATACGATGCTCATGGAAGACAAACACAGGGCCATGAAGTTACACCTGAAACAGAGTTGGACGAGCTAAGGGAGCCGCAATCAAGCTCAACCAACCATAGCGGCAGGAAACATCACCGGAGTACCAAGAATTGCTACTGCAGTGGTACCTCCTCGAGCACCCTTGAAGCCATCCCAAGACGTGAAGTATGCACCTAGAGGTCTAGGACGAGCACTCACACCTGCTCAAGTGGAGGAACGAAGAGCCAAAAGCCTATGCTTCCGTTGTGATGAGAAGTTTGTACCCGGGCATCGCTGCGCTAAACTAATAGGATCGGTGATGCTAATCGATGGATTGGAGGAGGCTGAGGATGAGTTTGTAGCTGAAAATGAAGGTGTGGCTAGACATCAAGGAGAAGAAGCTGAGGAGCAACCCATGGAGGACATGATAGCCGAAATCTCCCTCCACGCCTACTCGGAGACAGTTGCGCCAAAGACCTTGCGAGTGAACGATGTAGTCAGGAAAACCACAGTGAGAATCTTGATAGACACCTGGTCCACCCACAATTTTATTGACAAGAGGTTCCTTAGGAAGATTAGGCTCGAGTCGGAACCCACGGAAGGATTCGATGTGACAATTAGAGATGGCACCACATTACGAGCGGATTTTATTTGTGGAGGTGTGGAATTGAAGGTGCAAGGCCAAACTTTCACATTGGACCTTTATCCGTTGGCCTTACGAGGTGCCGACATTGTTTTGGGACTCAATGGCTTCAAAGCTTGGGGCCTGTAACATTTGATTTCTCAAACCTCACACTGACATTTCGGAGGAATGGACGAAAGGTGCTGCTGGATGGAAATCAACCGCGACAAGGGTCGACATTGCAACCACTTGTCGGCTTTCCTTGTGCAGGGAACTAAGCTCTACTATTGCAAATGGCTATTGCTGAACTAGAACATCTGCCACCAAGGAAAATAGCCGTTGACAAGCAAGAGCTGCTGCAGGAGTTCCAGGATCTCTTCAAGGAACCCGAGGACTGTCGTCGATCTTTCGGCACGACCTATCGGTACCCGCATGTCTAGAAGGAAGAGATCAGTAAATTGGTGGTGGAAATGCTTGAGCAAGGGATTATTCAACCTAGTAGTGCCTACTCGTCGCCGATGCTGCTGGTTCGGAAGAAAGATGGGAGTTGGCGGTTTTGCATCGACTACCGAACCTTGAATGCAATAACCGTCAAGGACCGGTATCCAATACCGGTAGTCCAGGAATTGCTGGATGAACTAACAGGGTCGGCTTACTTTAGCAAACTTGACTTAATAGTGGGGTACCATCAAATTCGCGTCGACTTGGAAGATGTGAACAAAACGGCGTTCCGAACTCACGATGGCCACTATGAGTTTCGAGTCATGTCGTTTTGGCTCACCAATGCACCGGCCACCTTCCAAGGGCTGATGAATGACCTTTTCCGCCTGCTCTTGCATCAGTACGTGCTTGTCTTCTTTGACGATATTCTAGTGTATAGTAAGAATTGGAGCGAACACTTGCGACATGTGTAGGAGGTATTAAATATCTTGCGACAAAACCAGTTAAAAGTCAAGATGACCAAGTGTCTTTGGGGAGAGCCACGAGTGGAGTACTTGGGGCATATTATCTCTACAAAAGGAGTGGAAGCCGATACAAGCAAGATCAAGAATATGGTGGACTGGCCGATTCCTACTAATCAGCGAGAATTTAGGGGATTCCTTGGGTTGCCGGGGTACTATCGGTGATTCATTGCCAACTATGGCAAAATTGCTGCCCCGCTGACCTCCTTACTTAGAAAAGGTGGGATTCAATAGACGGGCAAACCAATAGAGGCCTTGGAAGCCTTGAAGACAGCTATGTCTAGCGCTCCGGTTCTAGCACTATCGGATTTTGGCAAGCCCTTTGTGGTGGAATGCGACGCTTCAGGTGAGGGCATTGGAGTAGTTTTGATGGAAGAGGGTAGACCCGTGGCATATATGAGCAAAGTATTGTCAAATCAGTCACGATAGCTATCCACCTACGAGCGCGAAATGCTAGCGATTCTACACGCCGTCACCAAATGGCGACCCTACTTGATTGGCCAATGGTTTACTATCTGCACGGACCAACGTAGCTTACCCTACTTCATGGAGCAACGTGTGCACACACCAGCCCAACAATGGTGGGTCACGAAACTCCTTGGGTATGACTACGAAGTAGTCTACAAAAAGGGGATTGAGAATCGAGCGGCCGATGCTCTTTCGCGCCAACCGGACACAAGTGAGCTT
This sequence comes from Typha angustifolia, assembly GCF_048772165.1. Taxonomy (NCBI): domain Eukaryota; kingdom Viridiplantae; phylum Streptophyta; class Magnoliopsida; order Poales; family Typhaceae; genus Typha; species Typha angustifolia. The sequence continues at coordinate 9,730,778 of NC_133247.1, forward strand.
GCCTTTTTTTCAGCACCAACATTTCCTCTATCTTCAGATATGTGGGGAACCAATGCAAAAGATCATACCATCGAGGAGCTTGAGTCAGAGTTCAAAGATCACTTCCCAAATTTCAAACCTTGAGGACAAGGTTGCGGAAGCGTGGTGGATTGATACGATTCGGGCTTCACCGATGTCGTCTCGAACATGGATTCACTTTAGGAGTGTCTTTTATTCTTGTTTTAGTGTTTAATTTCTATAAAAACAAGTTTTCTGTAAGTCGCGTTCGAACGCGGGTGGAGTGAGTTGTGAACGTGGTTGTGAACGTGGTTGTGAACGTGGGTGGAGAGTGTGCATTGTGTATTCGAACGCATTGTGAACGCCTGCATCGCGTTCACAAATCCAGAGAAGTGGGAAACAGGCACATTCAATCGTGTGTTCGTACGCCTGCATCGCGTTCGCAATTCCAGAGAAAAGCGAACTCGGTGCGTTCGAACGTGGTCGGCGAAATTGTATTGTTTAGGGTTAATTTTGAGTTGGTGGTTAGCCTCTAAAAGGATATGGATGGCAACCAGAGGTCAGCATTAACTATTGAAGAATTGAGTTTTGCCTTGCCTCCTTCGTCTTCTTCGCTCTCGTTCTCTCAATCCCCGGCGACACCGCTTCTAACCTCCCTCGACTGGCCAATCACCCTAGACCCTTAGGGGCGGCCCTCTCCTCCCCCTTCTTCCAATCTATCCAACACTTGCCATAACCTTTCCATCAACCATAACCTCTCCATCACCACTTTTCACTGGTGCCACCCCACAAACGCCGGTCCGCCTCCAACCACCATCACCTAGGATCTCGTGCCTCCATCCACGAATCCTAAATAGACCACCCTGATGTTTGACTACTAATCAGACAATATCTTGAGATCCCCACATCCGATTTGCCTAAAATTTGATTTGTTGGAAAGCTCTTTTTTGGGGTTACAACATATCCAAATTTCATTTCGATCTGTCAACGGCATCTTTCAGGATCTTATTTCAAAGTTCCATACCAGATCTAGCCCAGATCAGAGAATTATAAGAGATCGAACCTTAGCCTAAGGGGAGATCGTATCAATATGAAACCCTAATTCTAGAGGATTCCCATCGATCGTGTTCTAATGCACTTGATCACATTTGAAAGCACTCAAAAAGCCCCTTCTCTAGATTTGTGAACGCGACACAGGCATTCGAATGGGTGTTCACAAGGCGTTCGAACGTGGGCTTTTGAATGCGACTCCACCTACGTTCAAACGTGACCTACAAGAATTTTATTTTAATAAAAATAAATACGTAATGCAATAAGAAAAGATCCTAGCTAAGTGTATCAGATACTAATGGTAAGTATGGAATGTCCTCTTTGTTATTTGGATCAGTTGTAAGAAAGCAGTCCTAGCAATCAAGGGAAAATATTTACTAGATATTCTCCCGTAGTCAGAAAATTATAAAACTAGGGGTGGAGGTGATGATAGGGTTATGGATGATAATGAAGATGAGGGTGGATGGTTGATATAGTTTAAGGGATAAGGATGAAGAGGGAGAAATGGCCGAGATCCGAAGGAGGGAGGACTCGACAGACGAAGGAGATTAGAAGATAGACGAGACCATGCCAACGGTAGAGGTGGCTGGTTGGTGAAGAGGGAGAAGGGAGATTAAGGTAGAGAGATAAGAAAGAGGATAGAGGAAGCTAGAAATCAAGATTCATTCATCATAATAATTTTGGTTGCCATCTATACCTTTAAGAGGCTAACTAACAAGCCAAAATAATAAGTATTAACCCTAAAATTAGAGGACTCTCACTGATCATGTTCAAACAGGGTCGACTACGTTCGAACGTACCAATTGTGTTCTTTGTCGATGTGAACTGATGCAGGAGTTCGCACGCGAGCATTCAAATGCGGTCAGCCACGTTCAAATGCACATTTTGTATTCTCTGTCGTTGAGAATTGATGCAGGCGTTCTCAAGGGCGTTCAAACGTACTCCCTCCCGCGTTCGAATATGACATACAAAAACTTTATTTTTTTTTTGAAAATAAACAACTAATACAATAAGAAAAAACTCTAGCAAGGTGTATCAAAGTGAGAAGTGAGGCACTACGTCACTAAATGCCAAATTTGCCAACGCGCCAAAATGGAAGCCATGAAACCCAATAGACTACTCCAACCTCTTCATATCCCAAAGCAGATTTAGGAGAACATATCTATGGATTTCATTGAAGGACTACAGATGTTAAGGGATATTCTGTGGTGTTGGTAGTGGTGGATTACCTTAGCAAATATATTCACTTTTCTGCCTTAGCATACCCTTTTTAGGCAAATAGGGTTACTGAAATTTTTATTCGGGATGTTGCTAAATTACATTGGATGCCACAGATAATTATATTCGACAAAGATCGTATCTTCATCAACAAATTCTGGTCAGAATTTTTTAGATTGCAAGGTACACAGTTGGTACTCAATTCAACCTACCAGTTGCAAACCGACGGCCAAATAGTGGTTGTTAATCGTAAATTGGAGCAGTACGTTACAAACTAGATCTGGACTGATCCAGATGTAAGAAAATTATGAAGATTTAGATGGTAGTATCCTCATGAGTTAGGGTTCTAATTGCTCTAGTTTTACCTAAATTGAAGGTTGGAATCAAAAGTTAAAAATAAAACAGTAGAGATAGGTCAAAATAGGGCAGAACGGTAAATATCCAAAGTTGCGATGGTCGTCGGAGGGTGGCGGACAGCTAAGGGATGTGGTTGATAGCCGTATAGTAGGGTGGCTGCTGAAGGTGGGAGGTGGCTAGGGTTTGAACCATCGGGATATTTCTACAACTATGATCTACTCCTCGAAAGATAAAGCAATCTAACGGTTACGATAAAAGATAAGGATGAAAATAATAACTTGGCTAAATTCAGATTCATTCCATTCAATGATTATTATTAATACATGTCCACTCTTATTTATAAGATTAAAAATCCTTAGTAGATTGGATCTACATGTAGACTATCCGATTTATTTAAAATTTAAACAATAAGATAAAAATCCTTAGTAGATTGGATCTACATGTAGACTATCCGATTTATTTAAAATTTAAACAATAAGATAAAGCTAACTAACTAACTTGACTAAATCAGCCTTACTTATCTTTCTGAGATTAATCCTTCATTTTTCTATAGATAGATTTCAAATCTAGAGAATTCAGGAATACCAAAGTTGTAGATCTGGAGATTGGCGATCTTATCTAGCTAGTTTGATATTATTCTGACATCTTTAGAATATTCTATAAATTTATTGATAGGTCTACAGAACGATTTCTTCAAGATCTGGATTTATTGCCAAAAGCAATCCACACAACCGAGGGAAAATATTCATCAAATATTTGTTACGATCCTTCCTCGGCTATAGGCTCTGATACCAGATTGATACGAACCCTCTTTTGGTGCTATGGCTCTGATTCAAGATTAATACGATCTTGCACGGAACTTTGAGATCAGATCCCGAAATATCCCGCCGTTGGATCGCTGTGAAATTTTGATATGTTGTAGGCCCGGAAAAGAGCTTTCCAACGGATCTAGTTTCAGGCGAATCGGAGATGGGGATCTCGAAATATCGTTCGTTTAGTGGACGAACGTCAGGATACTCTGTTTTTGGATTCCGTGGATGAAGGCACGAAATCCTGGGTAATGGTGGATTGTGGAGGGCCGGTGTTGATGGGGTGGCACCGGTGTAAAAGTGATGGTGGAAGGGTTATGGATGATGGAAAGGTTAGGGATAGCGATGGATAAATTGGAAGAAGGGGGAGAAGAGGGCCACTCCTAAGGGACTAGGGTGATTGGCCTGTCGAGGGAGATTAGAAGCGGCGTTGCCGGGGAGATTGAGGGAACGAGAGCGAAGAAGATGAAGGAGGCAAGGCAAACTCAATTCTCAATAATCAATAATAATTTTGGTTGCCCTACACATACTTTTATAGGCTAACCAACAACTCAATCTTATCCTAAAACACAATCTTATCCTAAAACTCAATCTTATCCTAAAACTCAATCTTATCCTAAGGTAAATCCAAGCTTGAGACGATGTCGGTGAAGTCCGAATCGTATCAATCCACCACGCTTCCGCAACCTTGTCCTCAAGGTTTGAAATTTGGGAAGCGATCCATGATGTCTGCCTCTAGCTCCCATGTAGACTCGTCAGTAGGTTTGCCCAACCACTCAATCAGCACTTCAGTCTCTAATCTGGATCCTTGGCGTCTTCTCCTACGACTTAGGACTCGAACCGGCTCAGTGGAGCCATCTTCCTCCATTGGTTCGGGTAAGGTCGAACCCACTACATGGTTAGGCCCGATCTTGGCCTTCAATGCCGAGACATGGAAGACGGGATGTATCCTGGTTCCTTTAGGTAGGTCCAATCGGTAAGCTACTGGACCGATTCGTTGTAGCACTCGGTACGGACCATAGTACTTGTATCCCAACTTTTGGTTCAAAATTGGCCTCAATGTGGATTGTCGATACGGTTGAGCTCGAACGAACACCAATTGATCCACCTCAAATTCTCGCTCACGTCTGCCTTTGTCATGCGTTTGCTTCATGCGGTTTTGTGCTGTGGCTAGGTGAGTCTTGAGCCGTCTCAATGTTTCATCTCGATCAGCAAGCTCCAAGTCAAGCTCAGTCCTATCCGTCGCCGCGAGTCTATCGTAGGCACGCAAGACAGGGGGAGTGCGCCCATAAACCGCCTCAAATGGGGTCATGCCAATGCTTGAGTGATGAGCGGTATTGTATGACCACTCAGCCCAGGGAAGAAATTTGACCCAATCCTTTGGTCGATCCGCCACAAAGCATCGCAAGTATTGCTCTAGTCCACGATTCACCACCTCGGTTTGGCCATCCGTCTCGGGGTGATATGCTGAACTAAGATTGATTTGAGTCCCTTGCAATCTGAAGAACTCGGACCAAAACTCACTTATGAAGATGCGATCCCGGTCTGACACGATCGTCCTAGGCATCCCATGCAAGCGTGCCACTTCCCGAACAAAAATTTCAGCAACCCTTTTTGCTGAAAACGGGTGAGACAATGTTATGAAATGTGCATACTTGCTCAATCTATCCACCACAACAAACACCACCGATTGTCCTCGAACTTCCGGCAGCCCCTCGATGAAGTCCATGGAGATATCCTCCCAAATACGCTCTGGTATCGGTAGTGGTTGCAGTAGCCCGCTAGGCTTGAGTGCCTCTGATTTGGTTCGTTGGCAGATTTGACATTCACGCACATACTTCTTCACGTCCGTCTTCATCCCAGTCCAAGTACAGTTTTGGGCCAGCCGCTTGTAAGTACGTAATACCCCTTCATGACCTGCTATAGGAGTATCATGGAAGTGTGACATCAATAGCCTCCGTAGCTCTTCGTTTCGGGGTACCTTGATTCGCCCGTGCTCTAGTACTAACCCATTGCGCTCCTCGTGCTCGGGGTTGCTTGAGGGGTTCTCTCTCAACTCCTCCATGAGTCGGACCAGATCACTATCCTCTGCACTGGCTCTCCGTAGATCTGAAAAGAAAGGAAAAGTGGGTGCCGAGAAAGAAGCGAGCTCCCTTTCTTTTGAAAGTTCAAGCAGCGGTTTACTTCCATCCAACAACACTCTCTGATCATCTCTCCAAAAGGTCAATGTGAGGCTTATAAAATCAAAGGTCACGGGCCCCAAGCTCCGAAGCCATTGGGTCCCTAAAACAATATCGGCACCTTGCAAGGCCAATGGATAAAGATCCAATGTGAAAGTTTGGCCTTGCACCTTCAATTCTGCACCTCCACAAATAGAATCTGCTCGCAAGGTGGTGCCATCTCCAATCGTCACATCGAACCCTTCCGTGGGTTCCGACTCGAGCCCAATCTTCGTAAGGAGCCTCATGTCAATGAAGTTGTGGGTGGACCCGGTGTCAATCAAGATTCTCACTGTGGTTTTCTTGATTACACCGTTCACCCGCAAGGTCTTTGGCGCGGCTGTCCCCGAATAGGCGTGGAGGGAGATTTTGGCCATCGTGTCCTCCGCGTGATGTTGCTCCTCGACTTCTTCTCCTCGATGTCCAGCCACATCTGCACTTTCAGCTGCCATGGGTGGAAGATCGTGGCCTTCTCCTTTGAGTGGTAGCTTGGCAGGGAGCTGCAACGTCATCGCTGGTGATGAAGCTGTCGTGGTCGACTGTCGATTGACCGAGGAGAATGGTAGAAGATCGCTGGAGGCCATATGCGATTTCTTCTTAGTTGCCGACTCACTATGGTTGCAAAGGGAGCTAGTGAAAGGCGGCCCAAGTGTCGAAATTCGCGATTTCGGATCATCTCCTTCACCACCGATGAGGATTCCTGATGAGGGATATCCAGCGACCAGGTGTGGGGTAGCCAGCACTTCGCGGTTTGTCGACGAGGTCTCCGGTGCATGGGAAGATGTGGAGGTTCCGAGGGCTGCTACAATGGTTGAGGATCTCATTGTAGCCGGTGGCAGTTCGTTGCGGCTGACCATGGGTCGAGTTGTAGAATCTCGATCTTGCCGGATAGCCGAACTCTCCCCTATTTTTGTGATGAGCGGGAAGGCCGTGGAGGATGTTGGGTATGTTGTGGAGGGTTCCCAATGCTGTCTTGTGATTGCCTTGCTTGTTGAAAAAGGTTTCGTCCATGCCCGTATTTCCTGCATCATCTCCATCATTATTTGCTTGTTGATGGCAATCTGTTTGGAAATAGACCCCAACATGGATAGAACGCTAGGTTCTTCCGTATTCCTATTAGATCGAGTGATCGTCATTGGAAGCGCTTGTCCGAGGAACGGTGGCTCTGATACCAGATTGTTACGATCCTTCCTCGGCTATAGGCTCTGATACCAGATTGATACGAACCCTCTTTTGGTGCTATGGCTCTGATTCAAGATTAATACGATCTTGCACGGAACTTTGAGATCAGATCCCGAAATATCCCGCCGTTGGATCGCTGTGAAATTTTGATATGTTGTAGGCCCGGAAAAGAGCTTTCCAACGGATCTAGTTTCAGGCGAATCGGAGATGGGGATCTCGAAATATCGTTCGTTTAGTGGACGAACGTCAGGATACTCTGTTTTTGGATTCCGTGGATGAAGGCACGAAATCCTGGGTAATGGTGGATTGTGGAGGGCCGGTGTTGATGGGGTGGCACCGGTGTAAAAGTGATGGTGGAAGGGTTATGGATGATGGAAAGGTTAGGGATAGCGATGGATAAATTGGAAGAAGGGGGAGAAGAGGGCCACTCCTAAGGGACTAGGGTGATTGGCCTGTCGAGGGAGATTAGAAGCGGCGTTGCCGGGGAGATTGAGGGAACGAGAGCGAAGAAGATGAAGGAGGCAAGGCAAACTCAATTCTCAATAATCAATAATAATTTTGGTTGCCCTACACATACTTTTATAGGCTAACCAACAACTCAATCTTATCCTAAAACACAATCTTATCCTAAAACTCAATCTTATCCTAAAACTCAATCTTATCCTAAGGTAAATCCAAGCTTGAGACGATGTCGGTGAAGTCCGAATCGTATCAATATTCTCTCGTAGTCAAAAAATTACGACACCAAGTGGAATTGATCCTAACTTCCTGGTCTACATTTTTTGTATTTATGCCACTTTGCATATTCGAACTAAAACAGGGACAAAATTATGATTTAGCGCGGATAATAGTGGTGGTGACAGATCGAGTGGATGTTAGGGTTATAGATGATAATGGAGATGAGGGTGGATGGGTGATGTTGTTTAAGTGATTAAGACAGAGGAAGAAGTGATCGAGATCATAAGAAAGAGGGAGGACTCGATAGGCGAGTGAGATTAGAAGTTAGGTGAGACCTTGCCTGGTGAAGAGGGAGGAGGGTGTTAGGTTTTTTATTTGTTGGCAATTTTGTACAAAATATTCTACGTGTATTTTTTCATATATATGAGCTTTACACAAGTCTAGAATATCTCTGGTTTGAAGAATTGCAAGGTTATTGGAGAAAAGCTGTTGAGTTCACACCGCATTCACAAACGCGTTCGAACGCGGTGCGTTCACAAACGAGTTTGAACACGAAATCTGCGTTCACACAGACAGAGAGTCGCGTTCACAAGCGCGTTCGAACGCAGACATTGCGTTCACACAGACAGAGAGCCGCGTTCACAAACGCGTTCGAACGCGAGTACTACGTTCACACAGCCCGAGAGCAACGTTCACAAACGCGTTCGAACGCAACCTGAAGAATTCAAGCTGTCGCATTCGAACGCACTTGGGCCCGTTCGAACACACCTGAGATTAAGTCAGGCCGTTCGAACGCACTCAGGCCGCGTTCGAACGCACCTATGAAGTTTGCAATTTATTGGATTTTCGTGAGTACGAATATGACTTGGATTTGGCTCTATCTTGGAGATCATATATAAGGATAGTGTTGCCCTAACCTAGGGTAGTGGAAGAAGATTATTCAAGGAGACTTTTTGGAGGCTACATCGGTTCTTCAACAAACAAGGCCCTTCGCATCTACAAATCTTAATCTTTCGTCTTAAGGGCTATCTAGACGAAAGATCAATCTCGAGGGCTACTGAGATTGGACTTCAATCACAAGAAGTAGTGAATCGTGGGTTCTAGCGATCAAGACTGAGAGGAACAAAGTCGTTTGGATCGACGGGTTGTTTTGTGAGTTAGTCTTGTAACTGCTACTATCATAGTGATTGGTTTTGATCCGAGTTTGGATCCGTGGTTTTTTTCCCGTTTGGGTTTTCCACGTTAAAATCTTGGCGTTCATCTCTACTTTCGTTTTTAATATTTCTTCCGACTTTTACTTAAGCGAACGAGAAATATCATTGCCTAGAGGTTAGATACATACATGTGTCTAGGGGTTTTTCAATTAGTATCAGAGCAGGTTCTCTCACCCTTTGAGAGAGATCAAATAGGCATGGATTTTCATAGAGATGGACCCTCATCTATTAGACCTCCTATTCTAGATGGATCAAATTATGGATATTGGAAAGCTAGGATGAGAGCTTATTTGAAGTCTATAGATGAGAGAGTTTGGATGGCCATTATGAACGATTGGAGTCCACCAATATACATGGTGAATGATGAGTTAGTTGAGAAACCGATTGAGTCATGGGATAAAACAGATTATGAAAAAGTTGGCTGGAATAGCAAAGCAATAAATGCAATTTTTAGTTGTGTTTCCTCGGAAGAATTTAGAAGAATATCTACTTGTGAAATAGCAAAACAAGCCTAGATGATCTTAGAAACAACTCATGAAGGTACTATGGCTGTAAAACTTTCGAAACTTCAGAGGTTGACTACTAATTTTGAAACCCTACGTATGGAGGAGAATGAAACATTTGATGAGTTCTATGCAAAGTTAAGTGATATAGTCAACTCCAGTTTCAACCTAGGAGAGAAAATTCCTGAAAATAGAATTGTCCGTAAGATCCTTAGGTCTCTTCCAGAAAGGTTTCAGGCGAAAGTTACAGCTATTGAGGAAAGTAAGGACATTGACTCTATGAAAGTTGAACAATTGGTAAGAAATCTATAAACATTTGAGTCCAGTCTTTCAAAACCGAATAAGTCCAAAGGGATAGCTCTATCCACTGTTGAACAAAATTTAGAGGAGTCTGAAGATGAAGGTGATTTAGATGTTGAGATGTTGGCTATGTTTGTCAAAAAGTTCAAAAAATTCTTTCAGAAGCCAAACAAGTTGAATACTGAAAAGTTTGAAAAAAACAAAACTTTTGTGAAAAAGAAGAATACTGTGACTTCGAATACAGGTGGTAGCAACAACAATGTCAAACAGAAAAATAAGAATTCTGAGAATAAAGTTCAATGTTTTGAATGTTTTGGTTTTGGACACATCGCACAAGAATGCCCTAATCATCTTAAGAGAAAGGGCAAAGCTATGAAAGTTACTTTGGATGATTCAGATGAATCTAATGATGATTCTGAAAAAGACGAAGAAAACTTTGTAGCCTTTGCCTCTTCTCTGCTTAATACTGACTCTGTTGATGATACTGATAGTACAGATGATCTTGATATGCTACCAACTGAGGAAGATGAATCTGAAATTCAAAAGGCATATAAGGACTTGTACTTGGAGTCGTTTAAACTCAAGAAAAGCAATCTTAGACTATTTCAACGACTCAAGGAAATTGAACCAGAAAGAATTCAATTTGAGGAGAAGTACAAATTGGAGCTTGAACGTGTCAAAGACCTTTCTGAACAACTTGACAATGCGAAAAATAAAATGAAGGCTGATGAAATTGAACTAGAGCGATTGCATAAGGAAGTTACATTTCTAAAATGGAAAAACAAACTGGACGAGATTCTAAAAGCTCAGATCTCTGGAAAAGACAGGTATGGTGTTGGATATACTGGTAATTCAAATAATAATAAAACTGTTTTTGTTTCTGCAGGTATACAAAAGGAAGAATACATGAAGCTATTAATCGTATTTTCAAAGCAATCCTGGATGAATCCTTCAAAATTGAAGTTGAATCTACAAACTGGTGAATCTTTGACGGCACCAAAGGTAAACTTTAGTCACACTCCTCGACAAAATGTGAGTAGAAAAGGGTTTGTTCCGACATGCTATTATTGCGGCATTCTAGGGCATATTCGACCTCATTGTAAATTTTTGCAAAAACCTAGAACTGCTTTCATTTATGGGATGAAAACAAAAACCATATGGGTCAAGAAAAGTGATTTGAAATGTTATGTTGTGCATACAGCCTTGAAAGCTTTAAATTCTGATTTATGGTATTTAGACAGTGGCTGTTCAAGACATATGTCGGGTGACAAGTCGTCATTTTCTAATCTTAAAAAACATGAAGGGGGAGTTGTGACATTCGGAGATGGTAATTCATCAAAGGTAATAGGTAAAGGAAAGGTAAGTACTCTAGGGATTCCTAGTCTGGAAAATGTTTTTATGTTAAGGGCTTGAAAGCAAATCTACTAAGCATCAGTCAATTTTGTGATGAAGATTATGAGGTAAAATTCTCCAAAAATGATTGTACTGTTCTAGATCATGATGGTAATGTTATATGTTATGGATCTAGAACATCTGATAATTGCTATGTCGTTGGAACTTCACATAAACTGAAATGTAACAGTGCGTCTTTCGACATTGCAGATCTTTGGTATCAACGTCTTGGACATGTCAATCACAAGGACTTATTTACTCTGTCCAAACATGAAGTGGTAAGAGGAATACCTAAGATAAAAGAAATGTCAAAAAGAGTGTGCGGTTCGTGTCAAATTGGAAAACAAATTCGTATCTCACACAAGAAGGTAAATACAGCTACCACTGACCGTGTGCTACAATTAGTTCACATGGACTTGATGGGTCCAACAAAAACTAAAAGTCTTGGAGGTAAACGCTATATATTCTTAATGGTCGATGATTACTCCAGATATACCTGGGTTGCCTTTCTACGTGAGAAGTCTGAAACCTTTGAAGTTTTTAAATCACTATGCTTAAAATTGCAGCATGAAAAATCTACAACCTTAGTTAGGATTCGTTCTGATCATGGTAGAGAATTTGAAAATGAAAATTTTTCTATATTTTGCGATTCTCTTGGTATTCAACATGAGTTTTCAGCTCCTATAACTCCTCATGCGTTCACAAACGAGTTCGAACGCGAAATCTACGTTCACACAGACAGAGAGTCGCGTTCACAAGCGCGTTCGAACGCGGACACTGCGTTCACACAGACAGAGAGCCGCGTTCACAAACGCGTTCGAACGCGAGTACTGCGTTCACACAGACCGAGAGCAGCGTTCACAAACGCGTTCGAACGCAACCTGAAGAATTCAAGCTGTCGCGTTCGAACGCACTTGGGCCCGTTCGAACGCACCTAAGATTAAGTCAGGCCGTTCGAACGCACTCGGGCCGCGTTCGAACGCACCTATGAAGTTTGCAATTTATTGGATTTTCGTGAGCACGAATATGACTTGGATTTGGCTCTATTTTGGAGATCATATATAAGGATAGTGTTGCCCTAACCTAGGGTAGTGGAAGAAGATTATTCAAGGAGACTTTTTGGAGGCTACATCGGTTCTTTAACAAACAAGGCCCTTCGCATCTACAAACCTTAATCTTTCGTCTTAAGGGCTATCTAGACGAAAGATCAATCTCGAGGGCTACTGAGATTGGACTTCAATCACAAGAGTCAGTCTTGTAACTGCTACTATCATAGTGATTGGTTTTGATCCGAGTTTGGATCCGTGGTTTTTTTCCCGTTTGGGTTTTCCACGTTAAAATCTTGGCATTCATCTCTACTTTCGTTTTTAATATTTCTTCCGACTTTTACTTAAGCAAACGAGAAATATCATTGCCTAGAGGTTAGATACATATGTGTGTCTAGGGGTTTTTCAGAGGGAGATTAGGATAGAGAGAATAGAGAGAAGATAGGAGGCAAGAAATCAATAATCCAATAACATAATAAATTTGGCTGCCATCCACACCTTTATAAAGGCTAGCCAACAAGCCCTAATAACAATAATTAATCCTAATCCTAGTGGAATCCCGCCGATCACATTCGAACGCACAAAAGGCGTTCTCTGTATGTGCGAACCCGATGCAAGCGTTCACAAGGGCATTCGAACGTGACCACTTTCGCATTCGAATGCAACCCCTTTCGCATTCGAACGCGACCTACCGAAATTTTATTTTAATAAAAAAAAATAACTAACTTGGTATCAGAGTCTATCAATTGGTATAGGTGCCTATCATTTGGTATTAAAGCCTATCAATTTTGCATCAGAGCAGGCAAACCTCAGACCTCCATTAATGGTTGAGACAAGGAAGATGACATTAATAAGGAGACCTATGGAGAGTACACCGACAAGGAAGGACTCAATGCATGATAATCCTAATCGTGAGGTCAATTCCTTTGGAGCGACCACGGTAAGACCAAGTCAACCAACGTCCATGGGCTCGAATATAAATGAACTAAGGGGCATGTTCCAAACATTGTTGCATAGAGTTGACAACATATAAAAGGATCATAATGAATTCAAGGAATATGTTGTGAATCGATTAGGTTCGTCATTTCCTCGACGATAAACGGAGTTTCAAGAAGGACCAACGGTGGGACCCCATAGAACCGATACCCCATAAGTCTAGGTGCGTCATATGAGTGTCAATAATCCTCTCCTACCTATGCCTTCAAATCATCCCCACCTCCGTTACAAAACCCAAGACCGGCGGTGGTGGAACCTAAGAGGCGTGCGGCACTAGTTCGCTTCGTCAGTGAGGAGGATTGGCACTATGAGGATGAGGTTGATCCCTATGGAGTTGGTGATGGACGTGCTCGAGGATTTAGAGAAGGTGATCAACATGCACAAAGGTTTAGATCAGAACCAAGGATCTTTCGCGAACTCGACAACGCTATTCAGGGGAGAACCGCACACTTCGACTTTCCAAAATTCTAAGGCGGTGATCTAACAAATTGGGTATTTTAAGTTGAACAATATTTTGATTGTCAAGGTACAGCAGAAGATGTAAAAGTCCAGATGGCAAGCTTTCACCTTGATACGATCTCCCCTTATGCGGGGCAGCAATTTTGCCGTAGTTGGCAACGAATCGCCGATAGTACCCCGTCAACCCAAGGAATACTCTCAATTCCCGTTGATTAGTAGGAATCGGTCAGTCCACCATATTCTTAATCTTGCTTGGATCGACTTCCACTCCTCTTGCTGAGATTATATGCCCCAAGTACTCCACTCGTGACTCTCCCCAAAGACACTTGCTCATCTTGACTTTTAACTAGTTTTGTCGCAAGATTTTTAATACCTCCTGCACATGTCGTAATTGCTTGCTCCAATTCCTACTATACACTAGAATATCGTCAAAGAAGACGAGCATGTACCAACGCAAGAGTGGTCGAAAAAGGTCATTCATCAGTCCTTGGAAGGTGGTCGATGCATTGGTGAGCCCAAACAACATGACTCGGAACTCATAGTGGACATCGTGAGTTCAGAATGCCATTTTGTGCACATCTTCTGGGTCGACGCGGATTTGATGGTACCCCGCTCTTAAGTCAAGTTTGCTGAAGTAGGCCAGCCCTGTGAGTTCATCCAGCAACTCCTCGATCACCGGTATTGGATACCGGTCCTTGACGGTAATTGGATTCAAGGCTCGGTAGTCGATGCAAAACCGCGAACTCCCATCTTCCTTCCGAACCAGCAGCACTGGCGATGAGTAGGCACTTCAACTAGGTTGAATAATCCCTTGCTCGAGCATTTCCACCACCAATTTACTGATCTCTTCCTTCTGGACATGCGGGTATCGATAGGGCCAGATATTTGCTGGTTCAGCCCCAGGAATGATCTGGATGCGATGGTCATGCCGACGGGTTGGCGACAGTCCTCGGGGTTCCTCGAAGAGATTCTGGAACTCCTGTAGTAGCTCTTGCATGTTAGTGGCTATTTTCCTTGGTGGTGGATGTTCTGGTTCAGCAACAGCCATTTGTAATAGTAGAGCTCGGTCTCCTACACAAGGAAAGCCCACAAGTGGTTGCAATGTCGGCCCTTGCCGCGGTTGATTTCCATCCAGCAGTACCTTTCGACCATTCCTCCGAAATGTTAGAGTGAGGTTTGAGAAATCAAATGTTACAGGCCCCAACTTTTGAAGCCATTGAGTCCCCAAAATAATGTCGGCTCCTTGCAAGGCCAACGATAAAGATCCAATGTGAAAGTTTGGCCTTGCACCTTCAATTCCACACCTCCATAAATAAAATTTGCTTGCAATGTGGTGCCATCTCCAATCGTCACATTGAACCCTTCCGTGGTTCCGACTCAGGCCCAATCTTCTTAAGGAACCTCTTGTCAATGAAGTTGTGGGTGGACCTGGTGTCAATCAAGATTCTCACTATGGTTTTCTTGACTACACCGTTCACCCGTAAATTCTTTGGCGTAGCTATCCTTGAATAGGTGTGGAGGGAGATTTCGGCTATCATGTCCTCCACGGGTTGCTCCTCAGCTTCTTCTCTTTGATGTCCAGCCACACCTGCATTTTTAGCTGCAAACACATCCTCAACCTCCTCCAAACTGTCGATTAGCATCATCGACCCCAACGGTTTAGCGCAGCGATGCCCGGGTACAAACTTCTCATCACAACGGAAGCATAGGCCTTTGGCTCTTCGTTCCTCCACTTGAGCAAGTGTGAGTGCTCGTCCCGGACCTCTAGGTGCGTACTTCACATCTTGGGATGGCTTCAAGGGTGCTCAAGGAGGCACCATCGCAATAGTGGTTCTCGGTACTCCAATAATGTTAGGTTTTTATTTGTTGGCAATTGTGTATAAAATATTCTAAGTGTATTTTTTACATGTATATGAGCTTTACACAAGTCTAGAATATCTCTGGTCTGAAGAATTGCAAGGTTATTGGAGAAAAGCTGTTGAGTTCACACCGCGTTCACAAACGCGTTCGAACGCGGTGCGTTCACAAACGAGTTCGAATGCGAAATCTGCGTTCACACAGACAGAGAGCCGCGTTCACAAACGCGTTCGAACGCGGGCACTGCGTTCACACAGACAGAGAGCCGCATTCACAAACGCGTTCGAACGCAACCTGAAGAATTCAAGCTGTCGCGTTCGAACGCACTCGAGACCGTTCGAACGCACTAACAAAGTTTAAAAATATTGGAGATCATGAGTACGGATAAGACTCGGATTTGGCTCTATCTTGAAGATCATGAGTACGGATAAGACTCGGAGTTGGCTCTATCTTTCATGAGTACGGATAAGACTCAGATTTGTCTCTATCTTGAAGATCATATATAAGGATTGTGAAACCCTATCTCAAGGTGGGTTGAAGAAATATTATTGAAGGAGACTTCTTGAGGCTACATCGATTCTTCAACTAACAATGTTCCACTCATCTACAAGAATTTAATCTTTCGTCTTAAGGGCGATCTAGACGAAAGATCAATCTCGAGGGCTACTGAGATTGGACTTCAATCACAAGAAGCAGTGAATTGTGAGTTCTAGCGATCAAGACTGAGAGAAACAAAGTCGTTTGTATCGACGGGGTGTTTTGTGAGTCAGTCTTGTAACTGCTACTATTATAGTGATTGGTTTTGATCCGAGTTTGGATCCGTGGTTTTTTCCCGTTTTGGGTTTTTCCACGTTAAAATCTTGGCGTTCATCTCTACTTTCGTTTTTAATATTTCTTCCGACTTTTACTTAAGCGAACGAGAAATATCATTGCCTAGAGGTTAGATACATACGTGTGTCTAGGGATTTATTTTTTCAAATAATATTTCCGGCCGCTATAGTTGGTTGAGCTTGATTGCGGCTCCCTTGGCTCGTCCAACTCTGTTTCAGGTGTAACTTCATGGCCCTATGTTTGTCTTCCATAAGCACCGCATCTTTAAAGGCCTCCTTTAAGGTTCTAGGCTTTAAAGCCCTCACATCGGCTTGTATGTCTCCCCGCAGCCCGAAGATGAAGGTGCTGCGAAGTTGTGGATCCATCCATTCATCTACTTATCCTCTCAAATTCTTCTTGGTATGCTCCAACCGTTGTCTTTTGCACCATCTTTGAGAGGAGAGCATCAAAGTCTTCATACCCCGACGCTCCAAATCGTTGTGTGATATCAACACAAAATTCAGCCTAAGTTTTGATAGCCTCATTGGCATTGGCTGCTCGAAACCAATGAAGCGCCGCATCTTCACGGTGGAAGCTCACAAGCGTCACCATGTATTCTTCCGCCGTACCTTAGTATGCGAAGAATTACTCTGCCCTATAGAACCAATCGATCGGGTCGCCACCTTTGAACTTGGGGAATTCGAGACGCACGACTTGTCCACGGATGCTGTTGTATCGTTCCGGGTCATGTCCAAGTCCTTGTCTAACTAGGAGAGGATGCACCATGAAGGGTTTCGGTTTTGATTAACTCGCCGTGGTTCCGGATAGTATTGACCCGCCCACAAATCTTGATCTCCAAGGTGATCTCTATAGTGGTTTGCTCGTCAGATGGGTTCACCTGCAATTGGGCCTGGTGGAACCATCCTTGCCTGCCTTTACCCATAGGGTGGTGGTAGCAGCAGCTCTTGTGGTTGCAAATTCTGAACTGGCGACGGTGGGTTCATGGAAGTGGACTCGCATCGTGGAGTCGATGGTGCGTTCCAGTTCACCATGGCTTCCCTCGTCGCCCGTAATTCCCGCATCATCTCCATCATCATCTGGCTATTGATGGCCATTTGCTCGAAAAGAGACCCCAACACGGCTTGAACACTAGGAGGTTCTTCCGTATTTCGATTAGATCGGGCGGTTCTGCGGGTGGAAGTCCCTATAACCGTTTCCCGCTCCTCTATTGGGAGAATCTCTTCTTCTTCATCTCGCCGTGGAGCCATGGCTCTGGTTGTCATCATAGGAGTGCGTGTCCGAGGAACGGTGGCTCTGATACCAAACCTGATACGTTCTCTTCTTATGCTAAGGTTCGATCTCTTCCAATTCTTTGATCTGGACTAGATCTGGCATGAAACTTTGTAATACGATACTAAAAGATTCCACTGTCAGATCGATGTGAAATTTGGACATATTATAGCCCCAGAAAAGAGCTTTCTAGAAAATTAATCTTTAGGAGAATCGGATGTGGGGATCTCGAGATATCATCCAATTAGTAGACAAACATCAGTGTGGTCTATTCAGGATTCGTGGATGGAGGCACGAGATCCTAGGTGATGGTGGTTGGAGGCAGACCGAAATTTGTGGGGTGGCACCGATAAAAAGTGGTGATGGAAGGGTTAGGGCAAGTGTTGGATAGATTGGAAGAAGGGAGAGGAGAGGGCTGCCCTAAGAGTCTAAGGTGATTGGCCGGTCGAGGAAGGTTAGAAGCGGCATCTCTGGGGATTGAGAGAACGAGAGCGAAGAAGATGAAGGAGGCAAGGCAAAACTCAATTCTTCAATAATGACCTCTAGCGGCCATCCACATCCCTTTTAGAGGCTGACCAAACAACTCAAAATTAACTCTAAACAATACAATTTCGCCGACCGCGTTCGAACACCCCAAGTTCGCTCTTCTCTGGATTTGCGAACGCAATGCACGCGTTCAAACGCACGATCAAACGCACCTATTTCCCACTTCTCTAGATTTGCGAACGCGATGCAGGCGTTCACAGTGCGTTCGAACGCACAATGCACACTCTCACAACCGCGTTCGAACGCGACTTACAGAAAATTTATTTTCTTGGAAATTAAGCATTAAAGCAAGAAACAAAGATACTCCTAAAGTGTATCCATGCTCGAGACGACATCGGTGAAGCCCGAATCATATCACACCTCCAAGGAACGGCTTTGCATTGGTATAGATCGATTATTCATGGTGGTGGATTTACCGGATGGGCTGATTTTTGTAGGAGGATTACACACAGATTTGGGACAGCGGCATATGAAGATTTTGCTGCCACATTAAGTAAGATAGTTTAAAGGACTATCGTATTAGAGTATCAAGCTGAGTTTGAAAGAGTTAGTAGTCATTGTGAGCCACTGTGGCCCAAACATACATTGATGACTATATTTTTTTCAGGGCTGCGAGAGGAGATACAAGCAGATGTTCGTGCTCTATGTCTTACTACACTTGAGGAGGCCTTTGAGAAGGCTGTGAGGATGGAACAAAAGAATAGGGCTCTTAAGATGGCAGCGAAAACCAATTGGGGCAACCGAGATGTGCAATTTGCTCCTAGAACACCGGTTGAAAATTCTGCTATTTCAAAAACAGCGACTGCGACTACTAAACCACGACCACCTTTGAGACTTTCTTCCAATCTTAGAGAAAGCATTAGACCCTCCGTTCGAATTCTCACACCTACCTAGGTGGAGGAGCGAAGAGCAAAGGGCATTTGCTTTCGATGTGATGAGCGTTTCACCCCCGGTCATCGGTGTTCTAAACCGATCGAGAGTGATGCTTATCGATGGTCCTGAGGAGGAAGATGATGTAGTTGATGATGGAGAGTATCCAGAGGAGACCCATGAGGAGACTGTTGAGGAGGGCGTGGAGGAAGATATCCAAGGTAAAATATCGATGCATGCATATTCGGGTACTTCCGCGCCAAGGACATTATGGGTAGACAGACACGTTAGAAAGCATTGTGTGCACATCCTCATCGATTCAGGGAGTACACACAACTTTCTAGATGAGAGGCTAGTGAGGAGATTTGGTTTGGATGCCGAACCGACTACGGGGTTTGACGTTGCTATTGGAAACGGCACGAAACTTAGGGTAGAGAGCTTGTGTCACCGAGTTGGTATACGGGTGCAAGGACACGACATCATTGTGGACTTGTATCCGTTGGCGCTGCGAGGAGTGGACATTGTCCTTGGTGCATAGTGGTTACAGAGTTTGAGATCCGTCACATTTGATTTTACGGAGCATATGGATGAAATATAAACAAGGAAGCGAAGATGTGAGGCATGACGGTGTTTGATCATCGCCGATTCCTGCGATGCAGCCTATGGTAGGGCTACCTTGTGCGTATGATTTAGCCTATCTTCTTCAGTTAGGACCAGCAGGAGATGAGCCTCAAACGAGTTTAGGTACTATCATTGAATTGTTTAATTTATTAGATAAATTTTCTGGACTGTTTTAGGAGCCGCATGAGTTGCCACCGTGGCGAGCGGTGGACCATCTCATAGAGATTATACCAGGGGCTGCATCGACGAACGTGAGACCATATCGATATCCACATGTGCAAAAAGAAGTTATCTCAAAGATGGTAGCCGAGATCTTAGAGCAAGGCCTCATACAACTAAGTCATAGCTCATACTCATCCCAGTGCTATTGGTGCGAAAAATGAACAGAACATGGCGTTTTTGTGTCGACTATCGAGCACTAAATGCTATTACTGTCAAGGACCGGTATCCCATTTCGGTTATCGAGGAGTTGTTGAACGAGCTTGCAGAGGCGAATATATTTAGTAAGCTTGACTTGAGGGCCAGGTGTCATCAAATTAGAGTTCACCCGGTGGATGTGCATAAAACTGCATTTCAAACTCCGAAGGGGCATTACGAGTTTTGAGTGATGCCTTTTGGTCTCACCAATGCTTCAGCTACTTT
This sequence comes from Typha angustifolia, assembly GCF_048772165.1. NCBI lineage: Eukaryota > Viridiplantae > Streptophyta > Magnoliopsida > Poales > Typhaceae > Typha > Typha angustifolia. The sequence goes on from NC_133247.1 coordinate 9,750,834, forward strand.
TCAAGGCCTCATGAATGATATATTTCGGCCTCTCTTGCAAAGGTATGTCTTGATATTTTTTGACAATATTTTAGTGTATAGCAGGACTGAATTGGAGCATTGATGACATTTGGAGGACGTGCTGAATTTGTTGGAGCAAAACCAATTGAAGATTAAGAAGTCCAAGTGCCGATAAGGAGTACCAAAGGTGGAGTATTTAGGCCACATCATTTTAGCGGATGGTGCAGCGGCGGATCCTCAAAAGGTAGGATGTATGACCGCTAGGCCTATTCCTATTAATACCACCGAATTGAGGGGTTTTTTAGAGCTAACCAGATATTATCGTCGCTTCATCGCCGGACATGGCAAGATCGCTGCTCCTCTCACTTCTTTATTGAAGATTCTTTTAGATGGACGGATGAAGCCACTTAGCCTTTGAAAAACTAAAAACAGCAATGACAATAGCACCCGTTTTAGCGCTACCGGACTTCACCAAAAAATCTATTATGGAATGTGATGAGTCGGGTGTTGGCATAGGAGCTGTACTAATGTAAGAATGACATCCCATTGCCTATCTTAGCAAGGCTTTATCTCGAAAATCTCAGTAATTATTAACTTATGAGAGGAAGATGTTGGCAATTCTGCATGCAGTGACAAAATGGAGGCTTTATTTGATCAGTAGACGATTCATTATCTGAATCGATCAAAAGAGCCTTCAATACTTTATAGGACAGCGAAGACACACTCCAGCATAGCAGCGATGGGTCACAAAATTGCTGGGTTATGATTATGAAATTCAATACAAGAAGGGAATGGAAAATAGAGCGGCGGATGCACTATTGTGCCAACCCGATATCGCCGAGCTTGCAGCCTATTCATTTCCTACCTTTTCCTTCCTTGACGAACTGAGGTATGCATGTACATCTGACCTAGATATTTTGAGATGGTTGTAGGAGGTGATGGATGATCCGGAGTACCATCTAGAATTGGAGAATCGAGGTGGTTTGCTACTGGACTATGGATGCATTCGAGCGTTGGAGCGTATTGGTCCGGTTGCACATCATTTGGAGCAGCCGGAGGGGTCAAGAGTGCATATTTTGTCTTCCATGTTTCATAGCTGAGGGAGCGCATTGGAGATCATCAGATCATTGGATCAGTTCTACCGGAGCCATTGGAGGATATAGAGATCGTAGAGCCAGTTCGAGTACTCGCTAGATGCCGACGATGATGTGGTACCAAATTGGAGATGGAGATTCTAGTTGAGTCGCTTGGCAAGCCATCTGATGAAGCAACATGGAAGTTGGAGACTGATATCTTGGAGCATTTCCCTAACTTTTCACCTTGAGGGCAAGGTGAGGAAGCGTGGTGGGCTAATACACTTATATAGGATCTTTTCTTATTGCATTAGGTGTTTATTTGCATTAAAATAAAATTCCTGTATGTCGCGTTCGAACGCCCTTGTGAATGTCTGCATCAGGTTCGCAAATACAAAGAACTCATATTATGCGTTTGAATGCGGTCGGGCGAGTTCGAACGCCCGTGTTCAAACACCTTTATCACGTTCGCAATTCCAAAGAAAGGGCTTTCTGAGTACATTCGAACGGAGGTGGGGGATGATGTGAAGGCATAGTTAAGAGGGGATCATTGACACTCATATGACGCATTTGGACTTGTGGGGTATCGGTTGTATGGGGTCCCACCGCTGGTCCTTCTTGAAACTCCGTTCGTCGTCAAGGAGATGACGAACCTAATCGATTCACGACATATTTCTTGAATTCATTGTGATCCTTTTGTATGTTGTCAACTCTATGCAATAATGTTTGGAACATGACCCTTAGTTCATCCATATTCAAACCCATAGATATTGGTTGACTTGGTCCTGCCGTGGTCGCTCCAAGGGAATCGGCCTCATGGTTAGGATCATCGTGCATTGACTCCTCTCTTGTCAACGTACTCTCCATAGGTCTCCTTGTTGATATCATCTTCCTTGTCTCAACCATTAATGGAGGTTTGAGGTTCACCTGCTCTGATACCAAATGATGAGATCTAGAACCAAAAGATAGGCTACGCTAAGATTCCTTCAAGATCTGAATTTATTATAGGAATCAGTCTACACAATTATGGAAAAATATTTTCCAGATATTATCCTGTAGTCATAAAATTACGGATCCAACTCAATTGGTTTCATAATTTTCTAACGACCGGACAATATCTGACGAATATTTTCCTACGGTTGCATGGACTGATTTCTGTAATAAATTCAAATCTTGAAAGAATCTTACCGTAGCCTATCTCTTGGTTCCAGATCTCATCATTCGGATAGTGAATCGTCTACCGATCAAATAACGCCTCCACTTTGTCACCGCATGCAGAATTGCCAACATCTCTCTCTCATAAGTCGATAATTGCTAAGATTTTTGTGAAAAGGCCTTGCTAAGATAGGTAATAGGATGTCCTTCTTGCATTAGTACAGCTCCTATGTCAACACCTGATGCATCACATTCGACAATGAATTCTTTGGTGAAGTCCGGTAGCGCTAGAACGGGTGTCGTCGTCATTGCTATTTTCAATTTTGCAAAGGCTGAAGTGGCTTCATCCGTCCATCTAAAAGAGTCCTTTTTAAACAAAGAAAATGAGAGAAACAGCGATCTTGCCAAATTCGGCGATGACTCAGCAATAATATTCAATCAGCCCCAAAAATCCTCTCAATCCGATGGTAGTAGTAGGAATAGGCCAAGCAGTCATACATGCAACTTTTTGAGGATCCACCGCTACACCATCCTCTGAAATGATGTGGCCTAAATACTCCACCTTTGGTACTCCACCTTTGGTACTCCCCATAGGTACTTGGACTTCTTGATTTTCAATTGGTTTTGCTCCAACAAATTCAGCACGTCCTCCAAATGTCACCAATGCTCCAATTCAGTCCTGCTATACACCAAAATATCATCAAAAAATACCAAGACATACCTTCGTAAGAGAGGCAAAAATATATCGTTCATGAGGCCTTGAAAGATAGCTGGAGAATTGGTGAGACCAAAAGGCATCACTCAGAACTCGTAGTGCCTGTCCGGTGTCCGAAATGCAGTTTTGTGCACATCCGCTGGGTGAACTCTAATTTGATTATATCTGGCCCTAAAGTCAAGCTTACTAAATATAGTCACCCCTGCAAGCTTGTCCAGCAACTCCTCAATAACCAGAATGGGATACCGGTCCTTGACGGTAATAGCGTTTAGTGCTTGATAATCGACACAAAAACGCCATGTCCCGTCCTTGTTTTGCACCAAAAGCACGGGGGATGAGTATGAGCTATGACTTGGTTGTATGATGCCTTGCTCCAACATCTTGGCTACCATCTTTGAGATAACTTCTTTTTACACATGTGGATACTGATATGGCCTCATGTTCGACGGTGCAGCCCCGGTACAATCTCTATATGATGGTCCGCCGCTCTCCTCGGTGGCAACTCCTGTAGCTTCTCAAACAGTCTAGAAAAGTTATCTAATAAATTAGACAATTCAACAGCAATACTTGAACTCGTTTGAGGCTCATCTCCTGCTGGTCCTAACTGAAGAAGATAGGCCAAATCATACGCACAAGGCAACCCCACCATAGGCTGCATCGTAGGAATCAGCAAAGACCAAACACCATCAAGCCGCATATCTTTGTTTTCTTGTTTATATGTCATCCACATGCTCCGGAAATCAAATGTGGCGGGTCCCAAACTCTGTAACCACTGAGCACCAAGGACAATGTTCGTTCCTCGCAGTGCCAACGGATACAAGTCCACAATGATGACATGTCCTTGCACCCGTATACTGACTCGACAACACAAGCTCTCCGCCCTAAGCTTTGTGCCGTCTCCAGTAGCAACGCCAAACCCCGTAGTCGATTCGGTATCCAAACCCAATCTCCTCACTAGCCTCTCGTCTAGAAAATTGTGTGTACTCCCTGAATCGATGAGGATGTGCATACAATGCTTTCTAACTATTCTATCTAACCGTAACGTTCTGGACGCGGAAGTACCTGAATATGCATGCATCGATATTTCAGCTTGGATATCTTCCTCAATGCCTTCCTCAACTTTCTCCTCATGGGTCTCCTCTAGACACTCTCCATCATCATCAATCTCATCATCCTCCTCAGGACCATCGATAAGCATCACACTCCCGATCGGTTTAGAACACCAATGACCGGGGGTGAAACACTCATCACATCGAAAGCAAAGGCCCTTCGCTCTTCGCTCCTCCACCTGGGCAGGTGTGAGAGTTCGAATGGAGGGTCTAGTGCTTCCTCTAATGTCGGAACCGCTATTTTTGAAACCGCAGAATTTCCAAGCGACGTTCTAGGTGCAAACTGCCCATCTTAGGTTCCCCAATTGGTTTTCGTTGCCATCTTTAGAGTCCTATGCTTTTGCTCCATCCACACGACCTTCTCAAAGGCCTCCTCAAGGGTAGTAGGACATCGAGCACGCACATCCGCTTGTATCTCCTCTCGCAGCCCTGAAATAAATGTACTCATCAATGTACGTTCGGGCCACGGTGGCTCACAACGACTACTAACTCTTTCAAACTCGGCTTGGAACTCCAATACGGTAGTCTTTTGAATCATCTTGCTTAATGTGGCAGCAAAATCTTCATATACCGCTGTCCCAAATCTACGTGTAATCCTCCTACAAAAATCAGCCCATTCGATAAATCCACCACCACGAATTTTGAATCTATACCAATGCAATGCCGTTCCTTGGAAGTGAAAGCTTGCCATCTGGACTTTTGTATCTTCCACTATACCTTGGCAATCAAAATATTGTTCAACTTGAAATACCCAATCCGTTGGATCAACACCTTAAAATTTTGGAAAGTCCAAAAGTGTGGCTCTCCCCTGAATAGCGTTGTTAGGTTCGCGAAAGATTCTTGGTTCAAGTCTAAACCTTTGTGCATGTTGATCACCTTATCTAAATCCTCGAGCATGTCCATCACCATTTACATAAGGATCAACCTCATCCTCATAGTGGCAATCCTCCTCATTGACGAAGCGCACCGGTGTAGCACGCCTCTCGGGTTCCGCCACCGCTGGTCTTGGGTTTTGTAATGGAGGTGGGGGATGATGTGAAGGCATAGGTAGGAGGGGATCATTGACATTCATATGACACCTAGACCTGTAGGGCATTGGTTCTATGGGTTCCCACCGCTAGTCCTTGAAACTCCGTTCATTGTCGAGGAGATGACGAACCCAATCGATTCACGACATATTCCTTAGATTCATTGTGATCCTTTTGCATGTTGTCAACTATATGCAATAATGTTTGGAACATGCCCCTTAGTTCATCCATATTTGCACCCATGGACGTTGGTTTACTCAGTCCTGCCGTGGTCGCTCCAAAGGAATCGACCTCACGGTTAGGATCATCGTGCATTGAGTCATCTCTAGTCGGTGTGCTCTTCATAGGTCTCCTTGTTTATGTCATATTTCTTTTTTCAAACATTAATGGAAGTATGAGGTTCGCCTGCTCTGATACCACTTGATAAACTTTGATACCATTTGATAAGCTCCTATAGCAATTGATAGGATCTGGAACCAAAGATAGGCTACGCTAAGATTCCTTCAATATCTGAATGTATTATAGGAATCAGTCCGTGCAATCGTGGGAAAATTATCGTCAGATATTCTCCGGTAATTAGAAAATTACAAAACAAACTGGGTTGGATCCGTAACTTCCTGATCTACAACTTTTGTATTTACTCCCTTCACAAATTCAAACTGTAGCAGGAACAAAAACACATAATAACGTGGGTGATGGTGGTGGTGATGGGTGAAGTGGATATTAGGGTTATGGATGGGTATGGAGATGAGGGTGGATTTTGGAAGTGATTAAAGGAAGTAGATAAGGGGAACGAAGTGGTCGATATCCAAAGAAGTGGGGTGGCTCGACAGTTGAGAAAGATTAGAAGTGAGGAGAAACCTTGCCAACGGTAGATGTAGAAGGATGGCAAAGAGGGAGGAGGGAGAAGTCTAGAGAGAAGATAGGAGGCAAGAAATCAATAATCCAATAGCATAATGAAATTGGCTTCGTTCCACATATTTATAGAGGCTAGCCAACAAGTCCTAAAATAATATGAAACCCTAATTCTAGAGGATTCCCGTCGATCCCATTCAAACACGCCCGATCGCATTCGAACGCACTCAAAAAGCCCCTTCTCCGGATTTGCGAATGCGACATAGGCATTCGAACGCGAGTGTTCGAATTCGCCCGATCGCATTTGAACGCACAATATGTATTCTCTATTTTTGCGAACCTAATGCAGGCGTTCACAAGGTGTTCAAATGGGCATTCGAATGTGACTCCACCTGCGTTCGAACGCGACCTACAGGAATTTTATTTTAATGAAAATAAACACCTAATGTAATAAGAAAAGATCCTAACTAAGTGTATCATCCTCACAGCGCCAAGGATACAAGTCCACAATGATGTCATGTCCTTGCACTCGTATACCTACCCGACGACACAAGCTCTCTGCCTTAAGCTTCCTGCCGTCTCCAATAGGAACGTCAAATTCCGTTGTCAGTTCGGCATCTAAACCCAATCTCCTCACTATTCTCTCATCTAGAAAGTTGTGTGCACTCCCTGAATCGGTGATGATGTGCACACAATGCTTTCTAACGAGTCCGTCTACCTATAACGTCCTCGGCGCGAAAGTACCCGAATATGCATGCATCAATATTTCAACTTAGATATCTTCCTCCGCACCCTCCACAATGGCCTCATCATGGACCTCCTCTGGACACTCTCCATCATCAACAACCTCATCATCCTCCTCAAAACCATTGATAAGCATCACACTCCCGATCGGTTTAGAACACCGTTAACCAGGAGTGAAATGCTCATCACATCGAAAGCAAAGGCCCTTCTCTCTTCGCTCCTCCACCTGGGCAAGTGTGAGAGTTCGAACGGGGGTCTTCTGCCTACTATTCGCAGCCACTGTTTTTGAACCCGCAGAATTTCCTTCCGACGTTCCAGGTGCAAACCGCCCATCTCGGTTGCCCCAATTGGTTTTCGCTGCCATCCTTAGAGCCTTATGCTTTTGCTCCATCCTCACGGCCTTCTCAAAGGCCTCGTCAGGAGTAGTAGGACAAAGAGCACGAACATCCGCTTGTATCTCTTCCTGCAGCCCGAAAATAAATGTGCACATCAATGTCAGTTCAGGCCAAGGCCAACGGATAAAGATCCAATGTGAAAGTTTGGCCTTGCACCTTCAATTCTGCACCTCCACAAATAGAATCTGCTCGCAAAGTAGTGCCATCTCCAATAGTCACATCGAACCCTTCCGTGGGTTCCGACTCGAGCCCAATCTTCCTAAGGAGCCTCTTGTCAATGAAGTTGTGGGTGGACCCGGTGTCAATCAAGATTCTCACTGTGGTCTTCTTGACTACACCGTTCACCCGCAATGTCTTTGGCGCAGCTGTCCCCGAATAGGCGTGGAGGGAGATTTTGGCCATCGTGTCCTCCGCATGATGTTGCTCCTCGACTTCTTCTCCTCGATGTCCAGCCACATCTGCACTTTCAGCTGCCATGGGTGGAAGATCGTGGCCTTCTCCTTTGAGTGGTAGCTTGGCAGGGAGCTGCAACGTCATCGCTGGTGATGAAGCTGTCGTGGTCGACTGTCGATTGACCGAGGAGAATGGTAGAAGATCGCTGGAGGCCATATGCGATTTCTTCTTAGTTGCCGACTCACTATGGTTGCAAAGGGAGCTAGTGAAAGGCAGCCCAAGTGTCGAAATTCGCGGTTTCGGATCATCTCCTTCACCACCGATGAGGATTCCTGATGAGGGATATCCAGCGACCAGGTGTGGCGTAGCCAGCACTTCGCGATTTGTCGACAAGGTCTCCGGTGCATGGGAAGATGTGGAGGTTCCGAGGGCTGCTACAATGGTTGCAGATCTCATTGTAGTTGGTGGCAGTTCGTTGCGGCTGACCATAGGTCGAGGTGTAGAATCTCGCTCTTGCTGGATAGCCGAACTTTCCCCTATTTTTGTGATGAACGGGGAGGCCGTGGAGGATGTTGGGTATGTTGTGGAGGGTTCCCAATGCTGTCTTGTGATTGCCTTGCTTGTTGAAAAAGGTTTCGTCCATGCCCGTATTTCCTGCATCATCTCCATCATTATTTGCTTGTTGATGGCAATCTGTTTGGAAATAGACCCCAACATGGATAGAACGCTAGGTTCTTCCGTATTCCTATTAGATCGAGTGATCGTCATTGGAAGCGCTTGTCCGAGGAACGGTGGCTCTGATACCAGATTGTTACGATCCTTCCTCGGCTATAGGCTCTGATACCAGATTGTTACGATCCTTCCTCGGCTATAGGCTCTGATTCAAGATTAATACGATCTTGCACGGAACTTTGAGATCAGATCCCGAAATATCCCGCCGTTGGATCGCTGTGAAATTTTGATATGTTGTAGGCCCGGAAAAGAGCTTTCCAACGGATCTAGTTTCAGGCGAATCGGAGATGGGGATCTCGAAATATCGTTCGTTTAGTGGACGAACGTCAGGATACTCTGTTTTTGGATTCCGTGGATGAAGGCACGAAATCCTGGGTAATGGTGGATTGTGGAGGGCCGGTGTTGATGGGGTGGCACCGGTGTAAAAGTGATGGTGGAAGGGTTATGGATGATGGAAAGGTTAGGGATAGCGATGGATAAATTGGAAGAAGGGGGAGAAGAGGGCCACTCCTAAGGGACTAGGGTGATTGGCCTGTCGAGGGAGATTAGAAGCGGCGTTGCCGGGGAGATTGAGGGAACGAGAGCGAAGAAGATGAAGGAGGCAAGGCAAACTCAATTCTCAATATTCAATAATAATTTTGGTTGCCCTACACATACTTTTATAGGCTAACCAACAACTCAATCTTATCCTAAAACACAATCTTATCCTAAAACTCAATCTTATCCTAAAACTCAATCTTATCCTAAAACTCAATCTTATCCTAAGGTAAATCCAAGCTTGAGACGATGTCGGTGAAGTCCGAATCGTATCAGCAGCCCGGAAATAAATGTGCACATGGCTCACAACGACTACTAACACTTTCAAACTCAGCTTGGTACTCTAATACAGTAGTCCTTGGAACCATCTTGCTTAATGTGGCAGCAAAATCTTCATATGCCGCTATCTCATATCTGCGTGTAATCCTCCTACAAAAATCAGCCGATTCGGTAAATCCTCCACCACGAATAACCGATCTATACCAATGCAATGCCGTTCCTTGGAGGTGAAAGCTTGCCATCTGGATCTTTCCATATTCTGCTGTCCCTTGACTATCAAAATATTGTTCAACTTAAAACACCCAATCCGTTGGATCACCGCCTTGGAATTTTGGAAAGTCCAAGCGTGCGGTTCTCCCCCGAATAGCATTGTTGGCTTCACAGAAGATCCTTGGTTCAGGTCTAAATCTTTGTGCATATTGATCACCATCTCTAAATCCTTGATCACATCCATCAGCATCTCCAAAGGGATCAACCTCATCATCAAATGGCGATGGTGACGGGTGGAGTGGATGTTGGGTTATGGATGGTTATGGAGATGAGGGTGGATTCTAGAAGTGATTAAGGAAAGAAGAGGAAAGGAATGAAGTGGTCGAGATCCCAAAGAAAAAGGGTGCCTTGACAGTCGAGGGAGATTAGAAGTAAGGAGAAACCTTGCCAACGGTAGATGTGGAAGGATGGTGAAGAAGGAACCTGATGCAATAAGAAAATATCCTAACTAAATGTATCAGCCCACCACGCTTCCCCCACCTTGCCTTAAGGTGAAAAGTCAGGAAATGCTCCAAAATGTCAGTCTCCAACTCTCATGTTGCCTCATCGGATGGCTTGCCAAGCTACTCGACTAAAATCTCTATCTCTAACTTTTGGTTTCGCATCGAACGCAAGGTCACCTGTTGATACGGCTGTACCCTCATAAACACCCAACTACCAATGTTGAACTCCTGCTCCCTATGGCGACGATCATAAACTTGCTTCATGCGGTTTTGAGCAAGTTTAAGATGAGCATGCAACCTCCTAAATGTGGTGTCTCTATCTATCAAAGCTAAGTCCACCTCCGTCCGAACTGTCGATGCCACTAGATCATAAGCGCATAATGTTAGAACCGTGTATCCACACACCACCTCAAATGGAGTCATGCAAATGATGCTATGGTAGGCGGTGTTGAAAAACCACTCCGACCACAGTAAGAACTCTAACCATCGTATCGGTATCTCTCCAACAAAGCGCCTCAAGTACTGCTCAATGCCTCCATTGACCACCTCAGTTTGACCGTCCGTCTGTGGATGGTAGGCCGAACTGAAGTTCAATCGAGTCCCCTACAATCTAAAAAACTCCGTCCAAAAGTTGCCCATAAATACACGATCACTATCCGAGACAATCATGCGTGGCATGCAATGTAACCAAGCAACATCTCTAACAAAAATTTCAACCACCGACTTGGTTGAAAATGGATGTGATAATGCCGAAAAGTGCGCATACTTGCTCAATCCATTAACCACCACAAAGATAACGAAATACCATGTACCAGCGGAAGACCCTCCATGAAATCGATATAAATGTCTTCCCAAACATGGTCTGGTATAGGTAAAGGCTGAAGTAATCCGGCCGGTTTCAATGTGGTTGCTTTAGCTCTTTGACAGACTTCGCAAGCACGGACAAAACTCCCCACATCCCATCCTGGCCACGTGCAACTTTGAGATATCCTCCAATAAGTCCCCAAGACCTCATGACCAGCCTCTGAAATTTGGTGGAAGTACTCCAATAATTTCTACCGCAATCCATCATTTGCAAGCACCCAAATGCATCCGCGATCAAGTAGCAAATCGCATCGATTCTCGAACTCTAGATGGCGCTCCGGATCATCTATGACCTCCTACAACATTCTCAAAATATCTAGGTCAGATGTACATGTATACCTCAACTCGTCAAGGAAGGGGAAGGGAGGATAAGAATAGGTTGCAAGCTTGGCGGTATCGGGTTGGTGCGATAGTGCATCTGCCACTATATTTCCATTCCCTTCTTGTATTAGATTTCATAATCATACCCCCAACAAATTTATAACCCATCTCTGCTGTGCTGGAGTGTGTATGCGCTGTCCCATAAAGTATGGAAGGCTCCTTTGATCAGTTCGGATAATAAACCGCCTACCGATAAAATAAGGCCTCCACTTTGTCACCGCATCCAGAATTGCCAACATCTCTCTCTCATAAGTTGATAATTGCTAAGACTTTTGAGATAACGCCTTACTAAGATAGGTAATGGGAGGTCCTCCTTGCATTAGTACAGCTCCTATGCTAACACCCGATGCATCACATTCCACAACGAACTCTTTGGTGAAATCCGGTAGTACTAGAACGGGTGCCGTCGTCATTGTTGTTTTCAGTTTTTCAAAGTCTGTACTACCTTCATCTGTCAATCTAAAAGTGTCTTTCTTCAACAATGAAGTGAGAGGAGCAGCGATCTTGTTATATCCGACGATGAAGCGGTAATAGTATCTGGTCGACCCCAAAAATCCTCTCAATCCAGTGGTAGTAGTAGGAATAGGCCAAGCGATCATACATGTAACCTTTTGAGGATCCGTCGCTACTCCATCCACCAAAATGATGTGGCATAAATACTCCACTTGTGGTACTCCCCATAGGCACTTGGACATCTCAATCTTCACTTGAGTTTGCTTCAACAAATTCAGCATGTCTTCCAAATGCCACTAATACTCCAATTTAGTCCTACTATATACTAAAATATCGTTGAAAGATACCAAGACATACCTTCGCAATAGAGGCCGAAATATATCATTCATGAGGCCCTGAAAGGTAATTGGGGTAAGACCAAAAGGCATCACCTAGATGAAAGGCTCTAATACCAATTTGTTAAAGCTCGGATACCAAATTGATGGGATCTAGAACCAAAAGATCGGCTACGGAATAATTTCTTAAGATCTGAATTGATTGTAGGAAGCAGTCCGCACAACTATGGGAAAATAATCATCAAATATTCTCCGGTAGATAGAAAATTACGAAACCAATTGGGTTAGATTTGTATCTTCCGAGTCTACAACTTTTGTATTTATGCCCTTTGTAGATTCGAACTTTAGAAGAGACGAAAATACGGAATAACGTGGGTGATGGTGGTGGTGACGGGTGGAGTGGATGTTAGGGTTATGGATGGTTATGGAGATGAGGGTGGATTGTCGAAGTGATTAAAGGAAGTAGACGAAGTGAGCGAAGTGGTCAAGATCCTTAAGAAGAGGGGTGGCTCAATAGTCGAGGGAGATTCGAAGCGAGGAGAAACCTTATCAATGGTAGAGGTGGACGGATGGTGAAGAGGGAGGAGGGAGGAGTCTAGAGAGAAAATAGGAGGCAAGAAATCAAGAATCCAATAGCAATATGAAGTTGGTTGCCATCCATATATTTATAGAGGCTAGCCAGCAAGTCCTAAAACAATATGAAATCCTAACAAACCAACTAAACCAATATTCCTTATCTTCTCGAAATACCTTTTAGATTAAGCTTTCGTTTTGTCATAGATATATTTCGAATCTGGAGAAGTGATGAATATCAAAGTTGTAGATCTACTGGTTGCCAACCTTATCCAACTTGTTTGATATTATTTGGATATGTTTTAAATATTCTAAAAATATTTTTTTTGAAACTGCGCAGAGCTGAATTTAGCTAATTAGATAAAATCCTAACTAAGTATATCAGCCCACCATGCTTCCCCCACCTTGCCCTCAAGGTGAAAAGTCGAGGAAATGCTCCAAGATATATGTGTCCAATTCCCATGTCACTACATCGGATGGCTTGCCAAGTCACTCAACTAAAATCTCCATCTCTAATCTCGTACCATGTCATCGTCGGCGTCTAGAGAGTACTCGAACTAGCTCTACCATCTCTATCTCCTCCAATGGCTCCGGTAGAACCAATCCAACAATCTCATGATCTCCAATGCGCTCTCTTAATAATGAAACATGAAACACAGGGTGCACTCTCGACCTCTATGGTAGCTCCAAATGATATTTAACCGGACCAATTCGCTCCAACTCCTGAATGCATCCGCCGTCCAGCAACAAACCGCCTTGATTCTCCAACTCTGGATGGCGCTCCAGATCATCAATCACCTCCTGCAACAATCTCAAAATATTTGGGTCACATGTACATGTATACCTCAGCTCGTCATAGAAGGAAAAGGTTGGAGATGAATAGGCTGCAAGCTTGGCGGTATCGGGTTGGCACGATAGTGCATCTGCCGCTCTATTTTCCGTTCCCTTCTTGTATTTAATTTCATAATCATACCCCAGCAATTTTGTGACCCATCGCTGCTGTGCCGGAGTGTGTATGCGCTGTCCCATAAAGTATGGAAGGCTCCTTTGATTGGTTCAGATAATGAATCGTCTACCAATCAAATAAGACCTCCACCTTGTCACCGCATGCAAAATTGCCAACATCTCTCTCTCATAACTCGATAATTGCTGAGATTTTTGCGATAAAGCTTTGCTAAGAAAGGCAATGGGACGTCCTTCTTGCATTAGTACAGCTCCTATGCCAATACCTAAGGCATCACATTCAACAATAAATTATTTAGTGAAGTCCGGTAGCGCTAGAACGAGTGCCGTCGTCATTGCTGTTTTCAATTTTTCAAAGGCTGAAGTGGCTTCATCCGTTCATCTAAAAGAGTCCTTCTTCAACAAAGAAGTGAGAGGAGCAGCGATCTTGCCATATCCGGTGGTGAGTCGATGATAATAACCAGTCAGCCCCAAAAATCCTCTCAATTCAGTGGTAGTAGTAGGAATAGGCCAAGCGGTTAAACATTCAACCTTTTGAGGATCCGCCACTACACCATCCGCTGAAATGATGTGGCCTAAATACTCGACCTTTGGTATTCCCCATAGGCACTTAGACTTCTTGATCTTCAATTGGTTTTGCTCTAACAAATTCAGCACGTCCTCCAAATGTCGCCAATGCTCCAATTCAGTCCTGCTATACACCAAAATATCGTCAAAAATATCAAGATGTACCTTCGCAAGAGAGGCCAAAATATATCATTCATGAGGCCTTGGAAGGTAGTTGGAGCATTAGTAAGACCAAAAGGCATCACTCGGAACTCGTAATGCCTGTCCGAAGTCCGAAATACCGTTTTGTTCACATCTGCCGGGTGAACTCTAATTTGATGATACCCAGCCCTCAAGTCAAGCTTATTAAATATAGTCACCCCTGCAAGCTTGTCCAACAACTCCTCGATAACTGGAATGGGATATCGGTCCTTGATGGTAATAGCATTTAGTGCTCGGTAGTCGACACAAAAATGTCATATCCCATCCTTTTTTCGCACCAAAAGTATGGGGGATAAGTATGAGCTATGACATTGTTGTATGAGGCCTTGCTCCAACATCTCGGCTATCATCTTTGAGATAACTTCTTTTTACACATGTGGATACTGATATGGCCTCAAGTTCGTCGGTGCAGCCCCAAGTACAATCTCTTTGCGATGGTCCACCGCTATCCTCGGTGGCAACTCCTATGGCTCCTCAAACAGTCTAGAAAAGTTATCTAATAAATTGGACAATTCAATTGTAGTACCTGAACTCATTTGAGGCTCATCTACTGCTGGTCATACGCACCAAGTAACCCCACCATACGCTGCATCGTAGGAATCGGCGAAGTCCGTACACTATCAAGCCACACATCTTTGTTTCCTTGTTTATATTTCATCCACATACTTCGGAAATCAAATGTGACAGGTCCCAAACTTTGTAACCACTAAGCACCAAGGACAACGTCCGCTCCTCGTAGCGCCAACGGATACAAGTCCACAATGATGTCGTGTCCTTGCATCCGTATACCGACTAGGCGACACAAGTTCTCTACCCTAAGCTTGGTGCCATCTCCAATAGCAACGTCAAACCCTGTAGTCGGTTCGACATCCAAACCCAATCTCCTCACTAACCTCTAGTCTAGAAAGTTGTGTGTACTCACGGAATCAATGAGGATGTGCACACAATGCTTTCTAATAAGTCCATCTACTCATAACGTCCTCGGCGCAGAAGTACCCGAATATGCATGCATCGATATTTCAGCTTAGATATCTTCCTCAACATCCTACGTGTAATCCTCCTACAAAAATCAGCCCATCCGGTAAATCCACCACCACGAATAATCGATCTATACTAACGCAATGCCGTTCTTTGAAGGTGAAAGCTTGCTATCTAAACTTTTGCATCTTTCGCTGTACCTTGACAATCAAAATATTGTTCAACTTAAAATACCCAATCTGTTGGATCACCATCTTGGAATTTTGGAAAGTCCAAACGTGCGGTTCTCCCCCGAATAACATTATCAGGTTCGCGAAAGATCCTTGATTCAGGTCTAAACCTTTGTGCATGTCGATCACCTTCTCTAAATCCTCGAGCATGTCCATCACCATCTCCATAGGGATCAAGCTCATCCTCATAGTGTCAATCCTCCTCATCGATGAAGCGCACCGGTGCCTCACGCCTCTCGGGTTCCACCACCACCGATCTTGGGTTTTGTAAGGAAGGTGGGGGATGATGTGAAGGCATAGATAGAAGGGGATCATTGACACTTATATGACACACCTGGACTTGTGGGGTATCGGTTCGATAGGGTCCCGTCGCTGGTCCTTCTTGAAACTCCGTTCGTCATCTAGGAGATGACGAACCCAATCGATTTAGGACATATTCCTTGAATTCATTGTGATCTTTTTGTATGTTGTCAACTCTATGCAACAATGTTTAGAACATGCCCTTTAGTTCATCCATATTCGAACCCATAGACGTTGGTTGACTTGGTCCTACCGTGGTCGCTCCAAGGGAATCGACCTCACGGTTAGGATCATCGTGCATTGAGTCCTCTATTGTCAGTGTGCTCTCCATATGTCTCCTTATTGATGTCATCTTCCTTGTTCCAACCATTAATGGAGGTCTGAGGCTCGCCTGCTCTAGTACCAATTGGTAAGCTCTGATACCAATTTGTTAAAGCTCGGATACCAAATTGATGGGATTTAGAACCAAAAGATCAGCTACGAAACAATTCCTTAAGATCTGAATTTATTGTAAGAAGCAGTCCACACAACCATGGAAAAATATTTGTCAGATATTCTCCGTTAGTTGAACATTACGAAACCAATAGGGTTGGATCCATATCTTTCTAATCAACAACTTTTGTATTTACGCCCTTCGTAGATTCGAACTGTAGCAGAGACAAAAATACGGAATAACATGGGTGATGGTGGTGGTGATGGGTAGAGTGGATGTTAGGGTTATGGATAGTTATGGAGATGAGGGTGGATTGTCGAAGTGATTATGGGTAGTAGACGAAGTGAACGAAGTGGTTGAGATCCCAAAGAAGAGAGGTGGCTTGACAGTCGAGAGAGATTAAAAGTGAGGAGAAACCTTGCCAACGGTAGAGGTGGAAGGATGGTGAAGAGGGAGGAGGGAGGAGTATAGAGAGAAGATAGGAGGCAAGAAATCAAGAATCCAATAACAATATGAAGTTGGTTGGAGCGACTATATTTAGCAAGCTTGAGTTGAGGGTCGGGTATCATCAAATTAGAGTTCACCTGGCGGATGTGCACAAAATTGCATTTCATACTCCAAACACACATTACGTGTTCCGGTGATACACTTATTTAGGATTTTATCTAATTAGCTAAATCCATCTCTGTACAGTTTTAGAAAAATATTTGTAGAATATTCGACACATATCCAAATAATATCAAACAAGTTGGATAAGATCGACAACCACTAGATCTACAACTTTGATATTCATGACTTCTCCAAAGTCGAAATATATCTATGACAAAATGAAAGCTTAATCTAAAGGTATTCGGAGAAGATAAGGAATACTGGTTTAGTTGGTTTGTTACGGTTTCATATTGTTTTAGGACTTATTGGCTAGCCTCTATAAAGGTGTGGATGGCAGCCAAATTCATTATGCTATTAGATTATTGATTTCTTGCCTTCTATTTTCTCTCTATTCTCCCTCCCACCTCCCTCTTCACCATTATTCCACTTCTACCGTTGGCAAGGTCTCTCCTAACTTCTAATCTCCCTCGTCTATCGAGTTCTCCCTCTTCTTTGGGATCTCGACCACTTCTTCCCCATTGTCTATATCTGTTAACCACATCCACCTTCATCTCCATTATCATCCATAACCCTAACATCCACTCCACCCGTCACCACCACCATCACCCGCATTCTTTCATGTTTTCATCCAAGTTGTAGTTTGAATCTGAGAAGGGCATAAATTTGAAAATTGTAGATTAGGGAGTATGGATCTAATATACTTGGCTTCGTAATTTGTTAGGCTCTGATACCAATTGATAGGCTCTAATACCAATTTGTTAAAGCTCGGATACCAAATTGATAGGATCTAGAACCAAAAGATCGGCTATGAAACAATTATTTAAGATCTGAATTTATTGCAGGAAGTATTCCGCGTAATTGTGAGAAAATATTCTTCCGATATTTATTGGTAGTTATAAAATTATGAAACTAATTGGGTTGGATCCATATCTTCCTAATCTACAACTTTAGTATTTACGGCCTTTGCAGATTCAAATTATAGCATGGACGAAAATACGGAATAACGTGGGTGATGGTGGTGGTGACGGGTGGATTGGATGTTAGGGTTATGGATGAGTATGGAGATGAGGGTGGATTGTGGAAGTGATTAAGGGAAGTCGACGAAGGGAATGAAGTGGTTGAGATCCCAAAGAAGAGGGGTGGCTCGACAGTCGAGAAAGATTAGAAGCGAGGAGAAACGTTGCCAACGATAGAGGCGGAATGATGGTGAAGAGAGAGGAGGGAGGAGTCTAGAGAGAAGATAGGAGGCAAGAAATCAATAATCCAATAGTAATATAAAGTTGGGTGTCATCCACATATTTATAGAGGCTAGCCAACAAGTCCTAAAACAATATGAAACCCTAACAAACCAACTAAACTAGTATTCCTTATCTTCTCCGAATACCTTTTGGATTAAGCTTTCGTTTTGTTATAGATATATTCTAAATCTGGAGAAGTCATGAATATCAAAGTTGTAGATCTAGAGGTTTCGAGCTTATCCAACTAGTTTGATATTATTTGGATATGTGTCGAATATTCTACAAATATTTTTCCAAAAATGTGTAGAGTTGGATTTACCTAATTAGATAAAATCCTAAGTGTATCATAATTTTCTAACTACAAGGGAATATCTGGTGAATATTTTCACATGATTGCACGGACTGATTTCTGTAATAAATTCAGATCTTAAAAGAATCGTTCTATAGCCTATCTTTTGGTATCGTAACCTATCACTCTGCCCCACCAGCAGTTGCCTCGACGCTAGGAACTTTTTGGTCCCTTTCTCATGGAAGTCATGGTCGTGGATCTACTAGAGCCAGTCCGTCACACTGAGATAGAGGCCCTTACACTAGTACTTGCTATAGTTTTATTTGATCCGGGGGCTACTCATTCATTTGCCTCTTATACTTTCCTACCTTATGCTAATCGTCTTTTGGAGTTTTTTTATGAGCCTCTCTTGATATCTACTCTCTTGGGAGATACATCTGAGATTAGCCATGTCTTCTTTGCTTGTATGATTTGGTTTTAGTCAATGAGACTCTCTGGTACCTTTGGAGATGTAGGATTTTCGGTGTCATTCTAGGGATGGATTAGCTAGCGTCATACCATACTAGCATTGAATGTTTCTAAAAGGAAGTGGCGTTACAGGTTTGTGGCGGAGCAATTTGTCGACTTCATAAGATGTGTCTAGGCTTCTTGTCTCATATCTCTTCCAGTCTTCAAACCCGATAGTTAGTGCAAGGCTATTACTCCAGCCTTCTAGCCTAGGTGTCGATTCCATCAGTTCGGCCTCTTTCCCTTATTGATGTTGCTATTGTCAGTGACTTCTTTGATGTTTGTTTAGTCGACATCAAAGGGCTGCCCCCTGATCGATGGCATCCATGTGGACCCATCAAAGATTGTGGCAATGATGGAGTGCGGCTAGCTAGCGTGTCTAAGGTTTGGAGTTTCCTTGGACTTGCGGGCTATTACTTACATTTATCAAGAGATTTTGAAAAAATCCCCTCCCCTCTTTCCAAGCTCACCCATAAGAACCAACAGTTTGAGTGGGACCTAGAATGTGAGGAGAGCTTCCAGGAGTTGAAGCAACAGTTGACATTGGCTCTCGTTCTCACAGTGCCCAAGAGTGGGGTTGTGTTCTAGGTATTTTATGACACATCTATTCATGGCTTGGAATGCGTGCTAATGCAAGATGGGAGGGTAGTGGCTTATGTTTCGCGGTAGTTAAAGGACCACAAGAAGAACTACCCCACTCATGACTTAGAGTTGGCTGCTATTGTTTTTTCTCTCAAAATTTAGCGGCACCATCTCTATGACGACAATGCAAAATCTATTCAGCCCCCTTCTCCCCTACCCCATCTCATTTCAAGCACTAATCCATCCATTAAATCATAATCATCTTCCATAACCCTAATCATATATTCCACATCCATCCTGCTATCTCTTGACCTTCGATCTACACATCCGATCATCGTGATTCTAGTTGTGTAGATTCCTAACTCATATAGGAACAACTATCCAAATCTCAAATCATCCTAACCTTCGATCCTAATTACCTTGATACGATCACGCCTCGGGCTATGGAGCTCTAATACCAAATTGATACAATCTCCCCTTAGGCTAAGGTTCGATCCGACAATTTCCTGATCTGGACTAGATCTGGCACGGAACTTTGAAATAAGATCCAAAAATATTCCGATGTCAGATCGACGTGAAATTTTCTGTAGCCCCAGAAAAGAGCTTTCCAACAAATCAAGTTTCAAGCTAATCGGGGTTGGGGATCTCGAGATATCGTTCGTTTAGTGGACGAACATCAGGATGATCTGTTTAGGATCCGTGGGTGGAGGCACGTGATCCTAGGTAATGGTGGATTGTGGAGGACCGGCGTTAATGGGGTGGCACCGGTAAAAAGTGGTGGTGTAAGGGTTATGGTTGATGGAAGGGTTAGGGCAAGTATTAGATAGATTGGAAGAAGGGGGAGGAGAGGGCCACTCCTAAGGGACTAGGGTGATTAGCCGGTCGAGGGAGGTTAGAAGCGGCGTCGCCGGGGATTGAGAGAACGGGAACGAAGAAGACGAAGGAGGCAAGGCAAAACTCAATCTCAATATTCAATAATCCCTTCTCACTTTGGTTGCCATCCACATCCTTTGAAAGGCTAACCAATAACTCCAAAATTAACCCTAAAAATACAATTTTCGTCGACCGCGTTCGAACTCGCCCGACCGCGTTCGAACGTACGATCGAACGCGCCTCTCGATATTTGCAAACGTGATGCAGGCGTTCACAGTGCGTTCGAACGCACTACGTTCGAACGCATAGTGCACTCTCTTCACCCACGTTCACAACCCCGTTCACAAACCGCGTTCGAACTCACTCCACCCGCGTTCAAACGCGACTTACAGAAAACTTATTTTAATGGAAATTAAACACTAAAACATGAAACAAAAACACTCCTAAAGTGAATCCATGCTCGAGACGACGTCGGTGAAGTCCGAATCGTATCATACCTTCACAAGTTCTGTGCTGATTTCTATCCAAATTATTAATTCAGATAGAAACTCATCTTCATCAAAAGCGACTATAACAAGTATAACCACTCGACTGGGTCGCCGCCCTTAAACTTGGAAAAATCAATGCTCGTCATTCGGATGCAAATCGCCGTGTGATATCGGCGCAAAATTCAGCCCAAGTTTCGATGGCCTCTATGGCATTGGCTGCTCGAAACCAATGAAGTGCCGCATCCTCAAGGTGGAAGCTCGCAAGAGTCACCTTGTATTCTTCCGCCGTACCTTGGTATGCAAAGAATTGCTCCACCCTATACAACCAATCGATCGGATCACCACCTTTGAACTTGGAGAATTCGAGACGCACGACTTGTCCATGTATGCCGTTGTCTCGTTCCGGATCATGTCCAAGTCCTTGTCTAACCGGGGGAGGATGCACCATGAAGGGTTGATGATCCCTCCTTCGGTTTTGATTAACTCGCCGTGGTTCCGGATCGTATTGACCCGCCCACGGATCTTGATCTCCAAGGTGGTCTCCATAGTGGTTTGCTCGTCGGATAGGTTCACCCGCAACTGGACCTAGTGTAACCATCCTTGCTTGCCTCTGCCCATAGGGTGGTGGTAGCAGCGGCTCTTGTGGTTGCAAAGGCTGAATCGGTGGCGGTGGGTTCAAGGGGGTGGACTCGCGTCGTGGGGTCGATGGTGCTTTCCCGTTCGCCATTGCTTCCCTTGTCGCCCGTAGTTCCCGCATCATCTCCATCATCATTTGATTATTGATGGCCATTTGCTCGAAAAGAGACCCCAACACGGTTTGAACGCTAGGTTCTTCCATATTCCGATTAGATCGGGCGGTTCCGTGGGTGGAAGTCTCTGCAACCGTTTCTCTCTCCTCTATTGAGAGAATCTCTTCTTCATCATCTCGCCGTGCAGCCATGGATCTGGTGGTCATCATAGGAAGCCCTTGTCCGAGAAACGGTGGCTCTGATACCAAGCTTGATACGATCACGCCTCGGGCTATGGAGCTCTGATACCAAATTGATACGATCTCCCCTTAGGCTAAAGTTCGATCCGACAATTTCCTGATCTAGACTAGATCTGGCACAAAACTTTGAAATAAGATCTCAAATTATTCCGATGTCGGATCGACGTAAAATTTTGATATGTTGTAGCCCCGAAAAAGCCAACAAATCAAGTTTCAAGCGAATCGGGGTTGGGGATCTCGAGATATCGTTCGTTTAGTGGACGAACATCAGGATGATCTGTTTAGGATCCGTGGGTGGAGGCACGTGATCCTAGGTAATGGTGGATTGTGGAGGACCGGCGTTAATGGGGTGGCACCGGTAAAAAGTGGTGGTGGAAGGGTTATGGTTGATGGAATGGTTAGGGCAAGTGTTGGATAGATTGGAAGAAGGGGGAGGAGAGGGCCACTCCTAAGGGACTAGGGTGATTGGCCGGTCGAGGGAGGTTAGAAGCAGCGTCACCGGGGATTGAGAGAACGGGAACGAAGAAGACGAAGGAGGCAAGGCAAAACTCAATCTCAATATTCAATAATCCCTTCTCACTTTGGTTGCCATCCACATCCTTTTAAAGGCTAACCGACAACTCCAAAATTAACCCTAAAAGTACAATTTTCGTCGACCGCATTCGAACTCGCCCGACCGCGTTCGAACGCATAGTGCACTCTCTTCACCCACGTTCACAACCCCGTTCACAAACCGCGTTCGAACTCACTCCACCCGTGTTCGAACGCGACTTACAGAAAACTTATTTTAATGGAAATTAAACACTAAAACATGAAACAAAAACACTCCTAAAGTGAATCCATGCTAGAGACGACATCGGTGAAGTCCGAATCGTATCATACCTTCACAAGTTCTGTGCTGATTTCTATCCAAATTATTAATTCGAATAGAAACTCATCTTCATCAAAAGCGACTATAACAAGTATAACCACTCGACTGGGTCGCCGCCCTTAAACTTGGAAAAATCAATGCTCGTCATTCGGATGCAAATGCCTCAATCTTCCATCAATGAACATCGTGGTGCCAATCTTAAAGGTGGACACCCGTGGTCTATTCGGTGATAACCCCTCATGTCCTTCTATCATGGTTCATCGTCTTCAAAGTCATGCCGTCCATGGTCTTCCTCAAAAGCCATCAAATTCACCTGATAAACCAGTACACCCGACAATGGGGCAAGTAGATCCTTTTCTATTACTTCTTCTCACCCTAATGGCATGGGCAATAATAGTTCATTCTTTAGTGGTGGTTGTTCCCGTAGTTGTTCCAGAGGTGTGGGGGCTGTCATTCTAACTGCAAGTGCATTAACTAAGAGTGCCACCATCTTCTCTTGGGCTACCCTTGTTGCTTCCTGTTTTGCCCTCATTTCTTCAAACATACGAAAGAGTAACATGTCCATGGAGACATGCCTAACCTCTAACCAAACATGGCCAACCGTGGGTGGTTCTAATTGGCTAGGGTCAATCATAGTATCCCTTGATTCTTCTTCTTAGTTAATGGTAGTCAAATGAACCACTATATTCACTATTTCTTCATAATTCCTTCGAGACCTTATGTTCACCATTAATGGAGCTTCAAGGTGGTTGAATGTTTGACCTATTCCGATACCACTATAATAATCACCTTGCTAACCCCACGATCACTATGAGTCCAAATTTGAAGAAAGAATTGGATTTTGACTTACGAGTAGAAAGTTAGGGTTATCGCAGATCTCTAAAGTTAAGAGGTAACTCAAGATCAAATTGTTAAATGGTCGAGTGCTTTTAGATTTGAGATAGATTTAGAATTAAAAACAAATTTATCAGGATAGATCATGGAAAGAGGAGGTCGGAGAAACGTGGTTGTGATCGGCCTAAGATTATGGTAAGGTGGTGAAGATGGCAATGGTGGAAATTAATATAATCAGTTGAAAAGGGATAGAGAAGATAGGGTCGTTCCTTAGGGATAAGGGGGTGCCGCCAGATGAGGAGGTAGGCAGCGATGGTCGATCTAGGTGGTGACTAGGGCTTCTACAGCTTGGAGATAGTCGAATAAGGACGAAGGACATAATCTTGTAAAAATAGTTCAATAAACTAAGATGACTAACTAGGTGCACACCACATCTATTTATAGGTGGCTCCCTAACTTGACTAGACTTGGCAATATGATCAAATGGTTTAAGTCTTATTGCCTAACATAAGCAAAAAAAATACTTAATTAAAACTCCTAGACTTGGGCACCTTGCCTTGGGGCATTCAAACGATCTTGAAGACGGTCGAACGCCTAATCAATCTTCTGGCTCTTGAATAAATGCATGGCCTTGATGGCTTTCGAATGCCTAATTGATTTTCTTGCTATCCGATAAATACGTTCAAATGCCTAATTAATCATCTAGCTTTTGGGTAAATGCGTTTGAACGATCTTGAGGGCATTCCAACGCCCCATCCCGAGCCTTGCTCGTTTGATTGACTAGAACCCTTATCTCTTCTATAAGCAACTATTAGCTAGGTGTTACATGTTATGTTCTAAATTTCAAGACATAAGAGTGTTTTAGTTACTTATGTGTGTTTATTAATTTTAATAATATTTTATTAGTAATATTTTGTTAAAAACTAACTATATAATTCTGAAAGAGTAAAAAAATTTAGTGACATTTGTAATATTTTAAACATCTAATAGTAATTAATTAATATGCAATTTTGAAAGATTTTAGTGATAATTACGTAAAAAAGAACCCTTCCAATTATTATTGTACCCTCATATCCAAATCGAAAACTTCTGAGTCAGATACTTAATTAGCACGTCTACCCTAACATGATTGACTAAAAAATTTAGTGACATTTGTAATATTTTAAACAGTGTAATAGTAATAAACTAATATGCAATTTTGAAAGATTTTAGTGATAATTTCATTAAAAAAAACCCTTACAATTATTATTTTGCCCTCGTATCCAAATCGAAAACGTCTCAGTCAGATAATTAGCACGTCTACTCTAACATAATTAACTTTCCAACAAGATCCACCTATTCATATTAATTTAAACTTAAAAGCACTATCAAAGCTATTCATCAAAATATGAATTCTGTCGATCTAAGTCCCAAATTATGATGGGCAATTAGGTTAGATTCATGTCGATCGGGTTAGGTACAAACTTAAATAAATCTAAATATAATTTATTTATTAAAAAATTGTGTTATGAATAGTTTATTTAATTTATAGAAAATTTTATTTGGAATATAAATATGTCATTCACATCGTAAACGAATTATTTAGGTCATAATTAAATTATATAAATAAATTATCGTATTATAATTGAATTGACCACTTTAATAACGGTGAATCAATTCATTTATAACTCAAAATAAATTATATTTAAATTTAACTGTTGCTAACTAAACTGTTGGAATTTGCGCCGCACTTGTTTGTAATGGAGGAAGAAGAGGGGCATCTTTTTATTTCGAAAGGTTCATATCTTGAGATAGACAATAAACTTGCACTTCTTGGAAGTTGGTTTACTACTATGAATCTTATGTGTAATAAATAGTGTGGTCAATCTTTCTAGTAACTTTTGATTGTGATTTGGTGGAAACCACCAAGAATTCATTGTCGATTCAGATAGGACAAAAAGAAAAGTCTACTTTAGAATTATGGTGTTCGGACTGTAAGCGTACTACGTGGGTATTGGTGATTCGCTTGTAGACGTGGCTGCTGCTATTTCGTGCTAGGTACAGCTAACCTTGTTAGGTTAAAAAACCGAAAATTTGTGATTTCTACTTTATATTTTATTGTTTATAAATAAACTCTATAATCAAGTCAATGCGTACACAAAACATCTTAAATTAAATTTAAATTAATACTGTAAAAATATTTTATTAATTAAAAATGTTTTATTTTTAAAATAAGTAAAATGCTCTTAGTATTACTTGGTTGAAAATACTTTTATAATTTTTTTAGTATAATTAATTTAGATATTTGATTAACTTTAATTAACTGAGATATTTTTTATATACTCGCTAAATTATATAGCTTGATTTAAATAATAATAATATAAATTATAAATTATAATTTTATTAAAAGATAAGATAGTATATACGAATTTTTCTAAAAAAAATGACAACATATTAGCAGATAATTGAATTTAGACGGCACCCATTGTTTACACAAAATAAGCCAACTAGTTTGTTAGATGGAGGCTCCAAAGTCCCAAATTCTTCATTATCTTTGAAAATATTCTAGTCCGTAATTGTTATATTTCTTCAATATGAAACTCTGCTGGAGGGAATAAAAAGGCAATGGATCTGTTTCTTTTTAATTTATTCTTTTGAAAGAAAAGTTTTACTAAAGTGAAATATTTCATTAAGAAAAGATAATTTCTGTACAAGTACAGGTAGAGGACCACGTGATATAATAATAATTTATATTATTATTGTACTAATAATAATAATATAAGCGACCCCTCCGGTACTAATAATAATTTAAAGAATTTTTATAAATCATACCCTATATTTTACCTATTTTATAATTCGCACTCTGTCTTTGAGGATTTATAACGCGACCTCTCTTTTTTCCTGTAATGTTCATTTAACATCCTGAGTTAACTTAACCTAACTATATCAAACTGAATGATACCAGAAAGAGAATATTCTATTCTAATCTATTATGTAATTTATAACATTCCTAAGCTGCCTTTGTACTTATCTCTAATTTTATTCATAACTTAACATCCATACTTGTTACTTTTCCTCAAAACATAGAGAACATCATCCAAATGCTAAGCCAATCTTAGAGCTTACAAACTCTAAGCCATGGAGATTTTAGAGTTTCCCAAATGCTAAGCCGATTTTGTTGCTTGCAACCTCAAAGATGGATAAGGAGACGAAGAAAATTTGGATAAAGATGGAGAAAAAAAGGGTTTGAGCTGGAGAGATAGATAAAAATAAGTAAAGTTGTGGGAAGTTTTTAAGGCTTGTAGGTGGTAGGGATTTTGGGGGATTCTTGTGAGTTGTGGGTTTTGATATAATTATGTGACGTAGGGTTTAGTTATAGATAAGAGTATTTAGATTTTATGGGGTTAGGGTTTTGTTTGGAAAAAAAGGATTTTGTGAGGATTTAGGTCAGGTCAAGAACTTTTAAGTGTATTTTAGTAATCTTTGAACTAGAGTCGTATAAACTATATAATATGTTTAATGTCAGTTAGTTAAAGTAACATTAGGATGTTAAATGAATATTATAAAAAAAAATAAAGGATCGCGTTATAAAATCTCCAAAGAAAGGGTGCTAATCACAAAATAGATAGGATGTGATTTATAAAACTCCCATAATTTGATTGGAGGTAATCAATGCGATTCATTTAATTTGGATTGCTCGAGCGTATTTATTATTAGATCTCTACTCGGTCATTGCAATTTTTTGAAACCAGATTGCATCGTATCCTTATTTAATTTAGGCATGTGTTCGTATTCAAGCCAAACCTAATAAGCACCAACCCATCTTTGTCATTGCAATTTTTTGAAACCAGATTGCATCGTATCCTTATTTAATTTAGGCATGTGTTCGTATTCAAGCCAAACCTAATAAGCACCAACCCATCTTTGTCGCATTTAAAAGAAATTTTAAGTGGCCGATATTTTAGTACTATCTGAAATACTGGCTATAACCACCCAACCGTAGTAACTTGGGAAGGTAAATATTTATGGCATAGATCACAATTCAAGTTCACCTCCAAATAATTTATTGTAGGTAAATATTTGAGTGTTGGTAGTTTGATTTGCAGCTTAACTCAACTAAATTTAATTGCTCAACAATGTATTAATTTGAAGGAGTAGCAATAGCGAGCAGCAATAGCTTCATGGTATAATAATTTAAAGCTTATATTGAATAATTATGTATGTCGGCTAAATGCTTAGTAATGCTTAGCTGTCTTGTATCAATAGAGAATTGGTTTTTTGTTCTTAGTTTTTAGATTTTTGAATGACAAAAAAATAACCAGCTATATATATATATATATATAGCAATAAACTCAAGAAAATTATGCTAGTTAAAATAAATGTTCTGATTTATAAATCAACTATCTTATGCGAATCAAGAACATTAATTATTATAATTATCCTAATCATACCACCTAAAATCCATCGCTTATCAAACCCCAACAACTCCAGTCTTTTCACCACACACTCTCCCCCTGATCTCATCCACAAACGCCTGTATATTCGCGTCCGACGACCCGCCCTCGGCGATCGCCTTCCCCGCCGCCTTTTTCCATTCCGCCGCCCTTTTCTTGATCGCCTCCGCCTCCTCCCCTACCATCACCTCCTCCACGCATCCCTGCAGCGCCTCCCTGGTCACCGGCGCCCTCAGCCTCACGCCAACCTTATAAACTTCCACGAAAAACTTCGCGTCCGTTACCTGATCCCCCCACTGCGGGTATGCCACAACCGGCACGCCGGCCGTCAACGCCTCGAGCATCGAGTTCCAGCCACAGTGCGTCAAGAAGCATCCAACGGCGCCGTGGTTTAACACTTGGTCTTGCGGGCTCCATCCCACCACATTACCCTTCCCCTGCATCTCGTCAAGAAATCCTTCTGGTAATAATCCTTGGCTCTCTTCTCTCACCACCCATAGGAATGGCCTCCCTGTACCCTTTAGCCCGTAGGCCATCTCCGCCATGTCGTCCTTGTCAAGCGCCACGATGCTTCCCAACGAGACGTAAATCACGGTTGATGGAGCTTGCGCATCGAGCCACGCCTTGCAGTCGGCGGCTTTAAGGAAGTCCCCCCGGACGGTGGACTTGGAATCGTCGTCGGTCTCGACGAGCGGGCCGATGGGGATGAGTGGAGAGAGGTTGGATAGAGCGGCGATAGTGTCGGCCTCGAGCTCGTCGAAGGAGTTGGCAAAGACCCACGAGGCCTTGTGGATGTTCCGGAACTGCTCGAGGATTACTTTTGTTAATGATTTGTAGGGGTTTGATGGGAGGAGGAATGAGGGGATCTCCTCCGACGTCATGGTCGGGAGACCGGGGAGAGAGACGGAGATGTTAGGATCGGATTCGGATGGGAAGTTTGCTAACGAGTGGTAGTAGTGGAAGTAAGTGGAGAAGACTGCGCAGGATTGGATCCAGAGGACTCCGCAAGGGATGCCCATGTCTGTCGCTACGTCGATGGCCCAGGGGATGAAGGCGTTGTTGATGACGCACGACACTGGGCGGCCGGCGGCGGCCTGGCGGCGGATGAGGTCGGCGAAGGCCAGGGGGCCGATGGTCTCAAGGTTGCTCATGAGCTTGTCGAGCTCGGTACTGTGGGCCTCGTCGTGCATGAACTCGAAGCGGAGGCGGCCAAGGCCGACGGGGAAGCCGCGGTCGGCGGCCTCGGGGTCGGCAGAGGTGGAGGAGGTGATCTGGCGGCCGATGGCGGAGGTGGAGGAGAAGGTGACCAGGAGACCCTTGGCGGCGAGGCGCTTAGCGAGGCGTAGAAGTGGATTGACGTGGCCTTGGCCAGGGAAGGAGATGAGGAGGATATGGAGAGATGCGGAAGAGTCGACCATCGTGGTTATGGCCTTGCAATTGTTATCTTCACAAGGGGCGGTTTTCAGAATAGTAGATGAAGGCAAGTTTCTGACTACCGTTATATGATTTATATAATTATGAACTTGGACCGAGGAGCGAGGGATCGAAGCTTTGTGTTTAAAAATTTCTTTGAACCGGTGGTACCAATATTTTTTGGGTATAGTTTAATTACCAAAATGATATTATGAGCTAATATAAGACAAAAATAACAACCTTCCAAAATGAATTGCCGTACTTCCCATCATTTTTTTTACAGAATTATTAATTGGGTTAAATTTTTTTAGCATCATTACCTTATGCCTAAAATTATTTTACCATCGTTTAATTCAAAAAATCCCTGTACTTGTAACCGATGGTTATAACCCGTTAGCCCCAAGAATCCCTTGAACTCACACGGGTTTGTGGTTGTGGCCAGCCCACCATATATGACTTCCTCCACATGCGACAAGTGCTCACTACGCATCTTGTTCGTATACAAGTATGTCGTCAAATAATAATAATAATAATATAATAATAATAATAATAATAATAATAAAATAATAATAAAATAATAATACTAATAATAATAAAATAATAATAATAATAATAATAATAATAATAATAATAATAAAATCAGTACGTACTTGATAGGGGTCGATGAAACGATCCCTTCAAGATCTGGATTAATTGTAGGAAGTAGTCCGCGTAACCAAGGAAAAATATTTATCAAATATTCTACTGTAGTCAAAAAATTATGAAACCAAGTAGGATCAATCTGTAACTCTCTGATTTAATTTTTTTTATTTATGCCCTTTACAGATTCGAACTATAACTGGGACAAAATCATGATATAGTGCGAATGATAGTGGTAGTGACGGGTCGAGTGGATGATAGGGTTTGGATGATAATGGAGATGAGGGTGGATGGTTGATGTTGTTTAAGGGATAAAGACAAAAGGGAAGAAGTGATTGATACACTTAGGATATTTTTTTATTACATTAGTTGTTTATTTTAATTAAAATAAAATTCTTGTAGGTTGCCTTCAAACGTGTAGGAGGGGTCACGTTCGAATGCCCTTGCGAATGCTTGCATTAGGTTCACAAATACAGAGAATGTGAAAAGTGCATTCGAACATGGTTGGGCGAGTTCGAATGCCTGCATCACGTTCGCACATACAAATAACATCTTTTGTGTGTTCGAACGCAATCGATGGGAATCCTCTAGAATTAGGGTTACTTATTATTTTAAGACTTACTAGCTAGCCTCTATAAATATGTGGATGACAGTCAAATTCATTATGCTATTGGATTATTGATTTCTTGCCTCCTATCTTTTCTCTAGACTCTCTCCCTCCTCCCTCTTCACCATCCTTCCACCTCTACAGTTGGCAAGGTTTTTCCTAACTTCTAATCTCCCTCATTTGGGATCTCGACCACTTCGTTTCCTTCTTCTACATCCTTTAATCACATTCACCATCCACCTTCCTCTCCATACCCATCCATAATTCTAACATCCACTCCACCTGTCACCACCACCATCACCCACGTTATTCCATGTTTTCGTCCCCGTTGTAGTTCGAATCTACAAAGGGTGTAATACAAAAGTTGTAGATAAGGAAGTTATGAGTCTAACCCACTTAGTTTCATAATTGTTTGACTACAGAAAAATATTTGAAGAATATTTTCCTACGGTTGCGCAAACTGCTTCCTATAATAAATTCAGATCTTAAGGAATTATTCCATAACCTATCTTTTGGTACAAGAACCCATCAATTTGGTATCAGAACTAGGCGAACCTCAAACCTCTATTAATGGTGGAAACAAGGAAGATGACATCAATAAGGAGACCAATAGAAAGCACACCGACAAGGGAATACTCAACCCATGACAATCCCAACCATGAGGCTGATTCCTTTGGAGCGACCACAGCAAGACTGAGTCAACCAACATCCATGGGTGTGAATATGGGCTTGACGGATGAACTAAGGGGCATATTCCAAACATTGCTGAATAGAGTTGATGCAATACAAAATGATCACAATGACTTAAAGGAATATGTCATGAACTGATCGACATCGTCTCTTCTTGACGACAATCAGTGCCTCAAGAAGGACTAGCCATGGAATCTCATTGATTCGATACCCCACAGGTCCAGGTGCGACATGTGAGTGTCAATGATCCCCTCTTACCCATGCCTACACATCATCCCCCACCTCCGATACAAAACCTAAGACCAACAGTGGTGGAACTCGAGAGACAGGGAACACTGGTGCGCTTCATTGATGAGGAGGATTGGCATTTTGAGAATGAGGTTGATCCCTTCGGAGATGGTGATGGACGTGCTCGAGGATATAGAGAAGGTGATCAACATGCACAAAGGTTCAGACCTGAACCAAGGATCTTTCGCAAACTCAACAATGCTAATCGGGGAAGAACAACACGATTAGACTTTCTAAAATTCCAAGGCGGTGATCCAACAGATTGGGTGTTTCAAGTTGAATAATATTTTGATTGTCAAGTGACAGCGGAGGATGCAAAGATCTAGATGATACAATTTGGACTTCACCGACGTCGTCTCGAGCATAGAGTCACTTTAGGAGTGTCTTTGTTTCTTGTTATAGTGTTTAATTTCCAGGAAAATAAGTTTTCTGTAAGTTGAGTTTGAACGCGGGTGAAGTGAGTTCGAACGCGGTTGTGAACGGGGTTATGAACGTGGGTGAAGAGTGTGCATTGTGCGTTCGAACGCCCCGTTCGAACGCATTGTGAATGCTTGCAATGCGTTCGCAAATCCAGAGAAGTAGGAAATAGGTGTATTCGAACGCCTGCATCGCGTTCGCAATTCTAGAGAAGAGCGAACTCGGTGCGTTCGAATGCGGTCAGGCGCGTTCGAACGCGATCGGCGAAATTGTATTGTTTAGGGTTAATTTTGAGTTGTTGGTTAGCCTCTAAAAGGATGTGGATGGAAACCAGAGGTCAGGATTGATTTTTGAAGAATTGAGTTTTGCCTTTCCTCCTTTGTCTTCTTCGCTCTCGTTCCCTCAATCCCCGGCAACATCGCTTTTAACCCAACTCGACCGGCCAATCACCCTAGACCCTTAGGGGCAGCCCTCTCCTTTCCCTTCTTCCAATTTATCCAACACTTGCCCTAACCCTTCCATCGACCATAACCCTTCCTCCACCACTTTTCACCGGTGCCCACCCCATTAACGTCGGTCCTCCACCAACCACCATCACCTAGGATCACGTGCCTCCATCCACGGATCCTAAACAGACCACCCTGACCTTCGTCCACTAATTAGACGATATCTTGAGATCCCTACATCCGATTTTCCTAAAACTAGATTTGTTGGCTCTTTTCTAGGGCTACAACATATCAAAATTTCACTTCGATCCAATGGCAGCATCTTTTGGGATCTTATTTCAAATTTCCGTGCTAGATCCAATCTAGATCAGAGAATTTGAAGAGATCGAACCTTAGCCTAAGGGGAGACCGTATCACTTGATGGCAAGACTTCACCTCCAAGGAATGGCATTGCATTGGTATAGATCAGTTATTCATAGTGGAGGATTTATCGGATATGCTAATTTTTGTAAGAGGATTACATGCAGATTTGGGACAGCGACATATGAAGATTTTTCTGCCACATTAAGCAAGATAGTTCAGAGGATGATCGTATTGGAGCACCAAGCTGAGTTTGAAAGAGTTAGTAGTCGTTGTAAGCCACCTTGGCCCGAACCGACATTAAGGAGCACATTTATTTCAGGGCTGCGAGAGGAGATACAAGCAGATATTCATGGTCTTTGTCCTACTACTCTTGAGGAGGCCTTTGAGAAGGCCATGAGGATAGAGTAAAAGCATAAGGCTCTAAAGATGGCAGCGAAAACTAATTGGGGCAACCGAGATGGGCGGTTTGCACCTAGAACGTCGATTGAAAATTTTGCGGGTTCAAAAACAACGGTTGCGAGTACTAGACCATGACCACATTTGAGACTTTCTTCCAATGTTAGAGGAGGCACAAGACTCCCTATTCAAACTCTCACACCTGCCCAAGTGGAGGAGCAAAGAGCGAAGGGCCTTTGCTTTCCATGCGATGAACGTTTCACCATCGGTTATTGATGTTCTAAACCGATTGGGAGTGTGATGCTCATCGATGGTCTTGAGGAGGATGATGAGATTGTTGATGATGGAGAGTGTCTAGAGGAGGTCCATGAGGAGGCCATTGAGGAGGGCGTAGAGGAAGATATCCAAGCTAATATATCAATACATGTATATTCGGGCACTTTCGCGCTTAGGATGTTACAGGCAGACGGACTCGTTAGAAAACATTGTGTGCACATCCTCATCGATTCGGGGAGTACACACAACTTTCTATAGAAGAGGTTAGTGAGGAGATTGGGTTTGGATGTCGAACCGACCACGGGATTTGACGTTGCTATTGGAGATGGCACAAAGCTTAAGGCGGAGAGTTTGTGTCGCCAGGTCAGTATACGGGTGCAAGGACACGACATCATTGTGAACTTGTATCCATTGGCACTACGAGGAGCAAACATTGTCCTTGGCACTCAGTGGTTACAAAGTTTGGGATCCGTCATATTTGATTTCCCGAGCATGTGGATGAAATTTAAACAAAGAAATAAAGATGTGCGGCTTTATGGTGGGGCTGCCTTGTGCGTATGATTTCGCCTATCTTCTTCAGTTAGGACCAGTAGGAGACGAGCCTCAAATGAGTTCATGTACTATAATTGAATTGTCTAATTTGTTAGATAACTTTTTTGGACTGTTTGAGGAGCTATAGGAGTTGCCATCGAGGAGAGCGGTGGACCATCACATAGAGATTGTACCCAGGGCTGTATCGACAAACGTGAGGCCATATCGGTATCCATATGTGCAAAAAGAAGTTATCTCAAAGATGGTAGCCGAGATGTTAGAGCAATGCCTCATTCAACTAAGTCATAGCTCATACTCATCCCCCGTGCTATTGGTGCAAAAAAAAGAATGAGACATGGCATTTTTGTGTCAACTATCGGGCACTAAAGGATATTACTATCAAGGACTGATATCCTGCAAATGTGCATAAAACTGCATTTCGGACTCTGGACGGGCATTACGAGTTCTCGGTGATACCTTTTGGTCCCACCAATGCTCCAACTAACTTTCAAAGCCTTATGAATAATATTTTTTGGCCTCTATTGTGAAGGCATGTCTTGGTATTTTTTGACGACATTTTGATGTATAGTAGAACTGAATTGGAGCATTGGCGGCATTTGGAGGACGTGCTGAATTTGTTGTAATAAAATCAATTGAAGATTAAGAAGTCCAAGTGCCTATGGGGAGTATCACAAGTGGAGTATTTAGGCCATATCATTTCAGCGGATGGTGTAGTGGCGGATCCTCAAAAGGTTGCATGCAAGACCACTTGGCCTATTCCTACTACTACCACCGGATTGAGAGGATTTAGCTGACCAGATATTATCGCCGCTTCTTCATTGGATATGGCAAGATTGCTGCCCTTCTCACTTCATTGTTAAAGAAGGACTCTAATAAGCTCTGATACCAAATTGATACGTTCTTGTACCAAAAGGTCGGCTTCGGAACAATTCCTTTAAGATCTGAATTTATAACAGAAAGTAGTCCGCGCAACCGTGGGAAAATATTCTTTAAATATTCCCCTGTAGTCATAAAATTATGAAATGAAGTGGATTAGATTCATGATCTACAACTTTTGTATTTATTCTCTTCGCAGATTCGAATGGCAACTGGGACAAAAACACAGAATAACGTGGGTGATGGTGTTGGTGACGGGTGGAGTGGATGTTTGGGTTATGGATGGATATGGAGATGAAAGTGGATGGTGGATGTGATTAAGGGATATAGACGAAGAAAACGAAATGGTTGAGATCCCAAAGAAGAGGGGTAGGTCGACAGTTGAGCGAGATTAGAAGTTAGGAGAAACTTTACCAACGGTAGAGCTGGAAGGATGTGAAGAGGGAGGAGGGAGAGAGATTAGGAGATGATAGGAGGTAACAAATCAATAATCCAAAGCATAACGAAGTTGGTTGCCATCCACATATTTATAGAGGTTAGCCAACATATCCTAAAATAATATGTAACCCTAATTCTAGAGGATCCATGCCGATCACGTTTGAACGCACCAAAAGCTCAATCTCTGTATGTGCGAACGCGATGTAGGCGTTCGAACGTGGACGTTCGAACTCGCCCGACCACAGTCGAACGCACAATATGTGTTCTCTGTATTTGCGAACATAATGCAAGCGTTCGCAAGGGCGTTCGAACGTGACCCCTCCTGTGTTCATACGCGACCTAAAGGAATTTTATTTTAATGAAAATAAACAACTAATGCAATAAGAAAAGATCCTAACTAAGTGTATTAGCCCACCACACTTCCCCCACCTTGCCCTCAAGGTGTAAAGTCAGGGAAATGCTCCAAAATGTTAGTCTCCAACTCCCATGTCACCTCATCAGATGGCTTGCTAAGCCACTCAACTAAAATCTCCATTTCTAATATGGTACCATGTCATCGTCGGTGTCTAGCAAGTACACGAACTGGCTCTACAATCACTATCTCCTCTAATGGTTTCGGTAGAACTAGTCCAACGACCTCATGATCTCCAATTCGCTCCCTCAGCAATGAAACATGAAAGACATGATGCACTCTCAACCCCTCCGATAGCTCCAAACAATATGCAACCAGATCAATACGCTCTAACACCCGAAACGAGCCATCGCATCGGACACAAGGTCACTTGTCGATACAATTGCACCCTTAGAAATACCCAACTACTGATATCAAACTCCTGCTCCCTATGGCAATGATAATAAACTTGCTTCATGCAGTTTCGAGCAAGTTTACAATGAGCACGCAATCTCCTCAATGTGGTGTCTCTATCCATCAAAGCTAAATCCACATTCGTTCGATTTACAGATACCACTGTATCATAAGCACTAATGTCGGAGCTTTGCGTCCATACACCACCTCAAATGGAATCGTGCCAATGCTACTACGATAGGCGGTGTTGTAAGACCACTCCGCCCATGGTAAGAACTCCAACCATCATCTCGACATCTCTCCAACAAAGCACCTCAAATACTGCTCAATGCCTCAATTGACCACCTCGATTTGGCCATCCGTTTGTGGATGGTAGGCTGAACTAAAGTTCAATTGAGTCCCCTGCAATCTGAAAAACTTAGTCTAAAAGTCGCTCATAAATACATGATCACGATCACAATCCGAGACAATTATGCGTGGCATGCCATATAATTGAGCAACATCTCTAACAAAAATTTTAACTATTAACTTGGTTGAAAACGGATGTAACAATGTCGAAAAGTGCATATACTTACTCAATCTGTCAACCACCACAAAGATAACAGAATAATCATACCCCAACGGAAGACCCTCTATGAAGTCCATAGAAATGTCTTCCCAAACACGGTCCGGTATAGGTAAAGGCTGAAGTAATCCGGCCGGTTTTAATATAGTTGCCTTAGCCCTTTGACAGACTTCGCAAGCACGGACAAAACTCTTCACATCCCGCCTCAATCCTGGCCTCGTGCAACTCTAAGATAGCCTTCTATAAGTCCTCAAGACACCCTCATGATGAGCCTCTGGAGTTTAGTGGAAGTGCTCCAACAATTTCTGTCGCAATCCATCATTTGCTGGCACTCAAATTCATCCGCGGTCCAGTAGCAAACTGCCTTGATTTTTCAACTCTAGATGGCACTCCGGATCATCCATCATCTCTTGCAACAATCTCAAAATATTTGGGTCAGATGTACATGCATACCTCAGCTGGTCAAAGAAGGGAAAGGTAGGAGTAGAATAGGCTGCAAGCTCTACGGTATCAGGTTGGTGTGATAGTGTATTCGTCACTCTATTCCGTTCCCTTATTGTATTGGATTTCATAATCATACCCTAGCAATTTTGTGACCCATCTTTGCTGTGCCGGAGTGTGTATACACTGTCCCATAAAGTATGGAAGGCTTTTTTGATCGGTTCAGATAATGAATCGTCTACCGATCAAATAAAGCCTCCACTTTGTTATCGCATGCAGAATTTCTAATATCTCTTTCTCATTTGTCGATAATTGCTGAGATTTTTTAGATAAAGCCTTACTAAGAAAGGCTATGGGACATCCTCCTTGCATTAGTACAGCTCCTATGCCAACACCCGACGCATCACGTTCCACAATAAATTTTTTGGTAAAGTCCGGTAGTATTAAAACGGGTGCCATCGTCACTGCTGTTTTTAGTTTTTCAAAGGGTGTAGTGGCTTCATCTGTCCATCTAAAATAGTCTTTGTTCAACAATGAAGTGAGAGGAGTAGCGATCTTGCCATATTCACTGATGAAATAGTGATAATATCCGATCAGCCCCAAAAATCCTCTTAATCCGGTGGTAGTAGTAGGAATAGGCCAAGCGGTCATGCATGCAACCTTTTGAGGATCCGTCGCTACACCATTCGCTGAAATGATGTGGCCTAAATACTCCACTTGTGGTACTGCCCAAAGGCACTTGGATTTCTTGATTTTCAATTGGTTTTACTTCAACAAATTCAATAGATACTTTAAATGCCGCCAATGCTCCAATTCAGTCTTGCTATATAACAAAATATTGTCAAAAAATACTAAGACATACTTTCGCAATAGAGGCCAAAATATATCATGAGGCCTTGAAAGGTAGCTGGAGCGTTGGTGAGACCAAAAGGCATCACTCGGAACTCGTAATGCTCGTCTGGAGTCTGAAATACAGTTTTGTGCACATCCGACTGATGAACTCTAATTTGATGATACGCGACCCTTAAGTCAAGATTACTAAATGTAGTCGTCCTTGCAAGCTTGTCCAGCAACTCCTCGATAACCAGAATGGGATACCGGTCCTTGACGATAATAGGGTTTAGTGCCCGATAATCGATACAAAAATGCCATGTCCTGTTCTTTTTTCGCGCCAATAGTATGGGGGATGAGTATGAGCTATGACTTGGTTGAATGAGGCTTTGCTCCAACATCTCGACTATTATTTTTGAGATAACTTTTTTTTTCATATGTGGATACCGATATGGCCTCACGTTCGTCGGTGTAGCCTCGGGTACAATCTCTATGCAATGGTTCATCACTCTTCTCGATGGCAACTTCTGTGGCTCCTCAAATAGTCCAGAAAAGTTATCTAATAAATTAGACAATTCAATGGTAGTACCTGAACTCATTTGAGGCTTATCTTTTGTTGGTCCTAATTGAAGAAGATAGGCCAAATCATACGCACAAGGTAGCCCCACCATAGGCTGCATCGCAGGAATTGGCGAAGACCAAACACCATCAAGGAGCACATCATTGTTCCCTTGTTTAAATTTCATCCACATGCTTCGGAAATTAAATGTGATGGGTCCCAAACTCTGTAACCACTGAGTACCAAGGATAATGTCCGCTCCTCGCAGCGCCAATGAATATAAGTCCACAATGATATCATGTCCTTGCACCCATATATTGACCCGGCGACACAAGCTCTTCGCCTTAAGCTTCGTGCCGTCTCTAATAGCAACGTTAAATCCCATGGTCGGTTCGGCATACAAACCTAATCTCCTCACTAACCTCTAGTTTAGAAAGTTGTGTACTCCCCGAATCGATGAGGATGTGCACACAATGCTTTTTAACGAGTCCGTTTACCCGTAACATCCTCGACGCGAAAGTACTCGAATATGCATGCATCGATATTTCAGCTTGGATATCTTCCTCCACGTCCTCCTCAACGGCCTCCTCATGGACCTCCTTTGGACACTCTCCATCATCAACAACCTAATCATCCTTCTCAAGACCGTCGATAAGCATCACACTCCTAATCGATTTAGAACACCGATGACCGAGGGTGAAATGTTCATCACATCGAAAGCAAAGACCCTTCGCTTTTCGCTCCTTGATAGGCTCTGAAACCAAATTCATAGGCTCTGATACTAATTGATAGGCTCTAATACCAAATTGATAGGCTCTAATACTAATTTGATAGGCTCTAATACCAATTGATAAGCTCTGATACCAAATTGATAAGCTTTGATACCAATGATAGGCTCTGATACCAAATTGTTAAGATCTGGAACCAGAAGATCGACTACGAAACAATTTCTTAAGATCTGAATTTATTGTAGGAAGCAGTCCGCACAACTGTAGGAAAATATTTATCAAGTATTCTTTGGTAGTCAAAAAATTACGAATCCAATTGGGTTGGATCCATAACTTCCTGATCTACAGCTTTCATATTTACACACTTCACAGATTCGAACTATAGAAGAGATGAAAATATGGAATAACGTGGGTGATGGTGGTGGTGACGGGTGGAGTGGAAGTTAGGGTTATGGATGGGTACGAAGATGAGGGTGGATCGTGGAAGTGATTAAGGAAAGTAGACGAAGAGAACAAAGTGGTCGAGATCCCAAAGAAGAGGGGTGGCTCGACAATCGAGGGAGATTAGAAGCGAGGAGAAACCTTACCAACGGTAGAGGTGGAAGGATGGTGAAGAGAGAGGAGGGAGGAGTCTAGAGAGAAGATAGGAGACAAGAAATCAAGAATCCAATAGCAATATAAAGTTGGGTGCCATCCACATATTTATAGAGGCTAGCCAGCAAGTCCAAAAATAATATGAAACCCTAACAAACCAACTAAACCAGTATTCCTTATCTTCTCCGAATACCTTTTGGATTAAGTTTTCTGATACGATTCAGACTTCACCGATGTCGTCTTGAGCATGGATTCACTTTAGGAGTGTTTTTTATTTCATGTTTTATTATTTAATTTTCATTAAAATAAGTTTTCTGTAAATTGCGGTCGAGTGAGTTCGAACGCGGTCAGCGAAAATTTTGTTTTTTGGGTTTATTTGAATTGTTGGTTAGCCTATAAAAGGATGTGGATGGTGACCAAAGTGAGGATTGATTATTGAATATTCGTCTTCTTCGCTCCCGTTCTCTCAATCCCCGGCGACGCCGCTTCTAACCTCCCTCGACCGGCCAATCACCCTAGTCCCTTAGGGGTGGCCCTCTCCTCCCCCTTCTTTCAATCTATCCAACACATACCCTAACCCTTCCATCAACCATAACCCTTCCACCACCACTTTTTACCGGTGCCACCCCATTAACGCCGGTCCACCTTCAACCACCATTACCTAGGATCACGTGCCTCCATCCACGGATCCAAAATAGACCATCCTGACGTTCGTCCACTAAACGGATGATATCTCGAGATCCCCAACTCCGATTCGCCTGAAACTTGATTTGTTGGAAAGCTCTTTTCTGAGGTTACAATATATCAAAATTTCACGTCGATCTAACAGTGACATATTTTGAGATCTTATTTCAAAGTTCTGTGCCAGATCTAGTCCAGATCAGAGAATTGGAAGAGATCGAACCTTAGCCTAAGTGGAGATCGTATCAATTTGGTATCAGAGCTCCATAGCCCGAGGCGTGATCATATCAAGCTTGGTATCAGAGCCACCATTTCTTGGACAAGCGCTTCCTATGACGACCACCAGATCTATGGCTGCACAGCGAGATGATGAAGAAGAGATTCTCCCAATAGAGGAGAGAGAAACGGTTGCAGGGACTTTCACCCGTGGAACCGCCCAATCTAATCGGAATACGGAAGAACCTACCGTTCAAGCCGTGTTGGGGTCTCTTTCCGAACAAATGGCCATCGACAACCAGATGATGATGGAGATGATGTGGGAACTACGGGCAACAAGGGAAGCAATGGCGAACGGGAACGCACCATCGACCCCATGACGGGAGTCCACCCCCTTGAACCAACCACCACCGGTTCAGCCTTTGCAACCACAAGAGCCGCTGCTACCACCACCCTATGGGCAGAGGTAAGCAAGGATGGTTACACCAGGTCCAGTTGCAGGTGAACCCATCCGATGAGCGAACCACTATGGAGACCACCTTGGAGATCAAGATCCGTAGGCGGGTCAATACGATCCGGAACCACGGCGAGTTAATCAAAACCGAAGGAGTGATCATCAACTGTTCATGGTGCATCCTCCCCCGGTTAGACAAGGACTTGGACATGATCCGGAACGAGACAACGACATCCGTGGACAAGTCGTGCGTCTCGAATTCCCCAAGTTTAAAGGTAGCGATCAAATCGATTGGTTGTATAGGGTGGAGCAATTCTTTGCATACCAAGGTACAGCGGTAGAATACAAGGTGACGCTTGCGAGCTTCCACCTTGAGGATGCGACGCTTCATTGGTTTCGAGCAGCCAATGCCATTGAGGCTATCGAAACTTAGGCTGAATTTTGCGCCGATATCACACGGCGATTTGGAGCATCGGGGTATGAAGACTTTGATGCTCTCCTCTCAAAGATGGTGCAAAAGACCACGGTTGGGTCATACCAAGAAGAATTTGAGATGACTAGTAGCCGATGTCATCCACCATGGATGGATCAGCAGCTTCGCAGCACCTTCATCTCCGGGCTATAGGGTGACATACAAGTCGATGTGAGGGCTTTAAGGCCTAGAACCTTAAAGGAGGCCATCGAAGATGCGGTGCTTATGGAAGACAAACATAGGGCCATGAAGATACACCTGAAACAGAGTTGGACGAGCCAAGGAAGCCGCAATCAATCCCAACTAACCATAACGGCAGGAAACATCACTGGAGTACCAAGAGTTGCTGTTATAGTGGTACCTCCTCGAGCACCCTTGAAGCCATCCCAAGATGTGAAGTATGCACCTAGAGGTCCCGGACGACCACTCACACCTGCCCAAGTAGAAGAAAGAAGGGCCAAGGGCCTATGCTTCCGTTATGATGAGAAGTTTGTACCCTGGCATCGTTGCGCTAAACCGATGGGATCAGTGATGCTAATCGATGGATTGGAGGAAGCTGAGGATGAGTTTGTAGCTGAAAGTGCAGATGTGGCTGGAAATCAAGGAGAAGAAGCTGAGGAGCAACCCGGGGAGGACATGATAGCCGAAATCTCCCTCCACGCCTATTCGGGGACAGCTGTGCCAAAGACCTTGCGGGTGAACGGTGTAATCAAGAAAACCACAGTGAAAATCTTGATTGACACCAGGTCCACCCACAACTTCATTGACAAGAGGCTCCTTAGGAAGATTGGGCTCGAGTCAGAACCCACGGAAGGGTTCGATGTGACGATCAGAGATGGCACCACATTGCGAGCAGATTTTATTTGTAGAGGTGTGGAATTGAAGGTGCAAGGCCAAATTTTCACATTGCAAGGTGCCGATATTGTTTTGGTAACCCAATGGCTTCGAAGCTTGGGGCCTATGACATTTGATTTTACAAGCCTCACATTGACATTTTGGAGAAATGACCAGAGAGTGCTGCTGGATGGAAGTAAACCGCTGCTTGGACTTCCAAACGAAAGGGACGCAAGGGAGCTCGCTTCTTTCTCGGCACCCACCTTTCCTTTCTTCTCAGATCTGCGGAGAGCCAGTGCAGAGGATAGTGAGCTGGTCCGACTCATGGAGGAGTTGAGAGAGAACCCCTCAAGTCACCCCGAGCACGAGGAGCGCGATGGGTTAGTACTAGAGTGCGGGCGAATCAAGGTACCCTGGAACGAAGAGCTACGGAGACTATTGATGGTACACTTCCATGATACTCCTATAGCAGGTCATGAAGGGGTATTACGTACCTACAAACGGCTGGCCCAAAACTGTACATGGATAGCGATGAAGACGGACGTGAAGAAGTATGTGCGCGAATGTCAAATCTGCCAACGAGTCAAATCGGAGGCACTCAAGCCCAGCGGGCTGCTGCAACCACTGCCTATATCGGAGCATATTTGGGAGGATATATCCATGGACTTCATTGAGGGGCTGCCGGAGGTTCGGGGACAATCAGTGGTGTTTGTTGTGGTGGATAGACCGAGCAAATATGCTCATTTCATAGCATTGTCTCACCCGTTTTCAGCGAA
Source organism: Typha angustifolia (assembly GCF_048772165.1). Classification (NCBI taxonomy): domain Eukaryota; kingdom Viridiplantae; phylum Streptophyta; class Magnoliopsida; order Poales; family Typhaceae; genus Typha; species Typha angustifolia. Next base: position 9,793,909 of record NC_133247.1, read on the forward strand.
AAGGGTTGCTGAAATTTTTTTTCGGGAAGTGGCACGCTTGCATGGGATGCCTAGGACAATCGTGTCAGACCGGGATCGCATCTTCATCAGTGAGTTTTGGTTCGAGTTCTTCAGATTGCAAGGGATTCAAATCAACCTTAGTTCAGCTTATCACCCCGAGACGGATGGCCAAACTGAGGTGGTGAATCGCGGACTGGAGCAATACTTGTGATGCTTTGTGGTGGACCGACCAAAGGATTGGGTCAAATTCCTTCCGTGGGCTGAGTGGTCATACAATACTGCTCATCACTCTAGCATCAGCATGACCCCTTTTGAGGCGGTTTATGGGCACACTCCCCTTGTCTTGCGTGCGTATGATAGACTCGCGGCGGCGGATAGGATTGAGCTTGACATGGAGATTGCTGATCGAGATGAAACATTGAGACGGCTCAAGACTCACCTAGCCACAGCCCAAAACCGCATGAAGCAAACTCATGACAAAGGCCGACGTGAGCGAGAATTTGAGGTGGATCAATTGGTGTTCGTTTGAGCTCTACCGTATCGGCAATCCACATTGAGGCCAATTTTGAACGAAAAGTTGGGTTATAAGTACTACGATCCGTATGGAGTGCTACAACGAATCGGTCCAGTAGCTTACCGGTTGGACCTACCTGAAGGAACCAGGTTACATCCGGTCTTCCATGTATCAGCATTGAAGGCCCAAATCGGGCCTAACCATGTCGTGGGTTCGGCCTTACCCGAACCATGGGTCCAGATTAGAGACTGAAGTGCTGATTGAGTGGCTGGGCAAACCTACTGACGAGTCTACATGGGAGCTAGAGTCAGATATCATGGATCGCTTCCCAAATTTCAAACCTTGAGGACAAGGTTGCGGAAGCGTGGTGGATTGATACGATTCGGACTTCACCGACGTCGTCTCGAGCATGGATTCACTTTAGGAGTATTTTTATTTCATGTTTTAGTATTTAATTTCCATTAAAATAAGTTTTCTGTAAGTCGCGGTCGGGCGAGTTCGAACGCGGTCAGCGAAAATTATGTTTTTTGGGTTAATTTTAGTTGTTGGTTAGCCTATAAAAGGATGTGGATGGCAACCAAAGTGAGGATTGATTATTGAATATTGAGATGAGTTTTGCCTTGCCTCCTTAGTCTTCTTCACTCCCGTTCTCTCAATCCCTGGCGACGCCGCTTCTAACCTCCCTCGACCGGCCAATCACCCTAGTCCCTTACGGGTGGCCCTTTCCTCCCCATTCTTCCAATCTATCCAACACTTGTCCTAACCCTTCCATCAACCATAACCCTTCCACCACCACTTTTTACTGGTGCCACCCCATTAACGCCGGTCCACCTTCAACCACCATTACCTAGGATCACGTGCCTCCATCCACGGATCCAAAACAGACCATCCTGACGTTTGTCCACTAAATGGACGATATCTCGAGATCCCCAACTCCAATTCGCCTGAAACATGATTTGTTGGAAAGTTCTTTTCTGGGGTTACAACATATCAAACTTTCACATCGATCTGACAGTGACATATTTCGGGATCTTATTTCAAAGTTCCATGCCAGATCTAGTCCAGATCAGAGAATTGGAAGAGATCGAACCTTAGCCTAAGGGGAGATCGTATCAATTTGGTATCAGAGCTCCATAGCCCGAGGCGTGATCGTATCACTTTCGTTTTGTTATAGATATATTCCAAATCTGGAGAAGTCATGAATATCAAATTTTAGTCCAACTGGTTTGATATTATTTGGATATATGTTGAATATTCTACAAATATTTTTTCGAAACTATGCAGAGCTGGATTTAGCTAATTAGATAAAATCTTAAGTGTATCACACAAGGTCTACAGTTGCATCCTCACAAATACCTAACTGCCGATGTCGAACTCCTGCTCTCTATGGTTGTGACGATAAACTTGCTTCATATAATTTTGAGTAAGTTTAAGATGGGCACGCACCCTATTTAATATGGCGTCTTTATCCATGAAAGCTAAGTCCACCTCCGTCTGATCTGCAGATCCCACTGAATCATAAGTGCGTAATGTCGGAGAGGTGCACCCATACACCACCTCGAATGGGGTTATGCTAATACTACTATGGTAGGTGGTGTTGTAAGACCACTCTATCCATGGTAAGAACTTCAACCATCATCTCTATATCTCTCCAACAAAGCACATCAAGTACTACTCAATGTCTCGATTAACTATCTTGGTTTGGTCGTCCGACTATAGATGGTTGGCCAAACTGAAGTTCAATCAAGTCCCCTGCAATCTGAAAAACTCCATACAAAAGTCGCTCATAAATACACGATCACGATCTGAGACAATCGTGTGTGGCATGCTATGTAACTGAGCAACATTTCTCAAAAAAATTTTAGCTACCGACTTGGCTGAAAATGGATGTGACAATACTGAAAAGTGCACATACTTGCTCAACTTGTCAACGACCACAAAAATAACTGAATAACCACGTACCAGTAGAAGACCCTCTATGAAATCCATAGAAATATCTTCCCAAATATGATCCGGTATAGGTAAAGGCTGTAGTAATCCAGTCAGTTTAAATGTGGTTAGCTTAGCCCTTTGACAAACTTCGCAAGCACGGACAAAACTCCTCATATTGCGCCTCAGTCCTAACCATGTGCAACTCTATGATATCCACTTATAAGTCCTTAAGACACCCTTATGACCAGCTTTTGGAGTTTGGTGATACACTTAGTTAGGATATTTTCTTATTACATTAGTTGTTTATTTTCATTAAAATAAAGTTCCTATAGGTCGCGTTTGAACACAAGAGGGGTCGCGTTCGAACGCCCTTGTGAACGCCTGTATTAGGTTCGCAAATATAGAAAACGCATATTGTGCGTTCGAACGCGATCCGAGGAGTTCAAACGCTTGCATAATGAAGTTCGAACGCCTGCATACAGAGATGGAGCTTTTTGAGTGCGTTTAAACGCGATCGACAGGAATCCTCTAGAATTATGGTTTCATATTGTTTTAGGAATTATTGTCTAGCCTCTATAAATATGTGGATAGAAGCCAACTTCATTATGCTATTGGATTATTGATTTCTTGCCTCCTTCTCCCTAGACTCTCTCTCTCCTCCCTCTTCACCATCCTTCCACCTCTACCGTTGGCAAGGTTTCTCCTCGCTTCTAATCTCCCTCGTCTGTCGAGTCACTTCTCTTCTTTGGGATCTTGACCACCTCGTTCCCTTTGTCTACTTACCTTAATCACTTCCACGATCCACCCTCATCTCCATACCCATCCATAACCCTAACTTCCACTCCACTTGTCACCACCACCATCACCCACGTTATTCTGTATTTTCGTCCCTTTTACAGTTCAAATCTGTGAAGTGCGTAAATACGAAAGTTGTAGATCAGGAAGAGAAAGCTCGTCAAGGAAGGGAAAGGTAGGAAAAGAATAGGCTACAAGCTCAGCGGTATCGGGTTGGCACGATAGTACAGCTACCGCTCTATTTTCCGTTCCCTTCTTATATTAAATTTCATAATCATATCCCAATAATTTTGTGACCCATCTCTGCTGTGCTGGAGTGTGTATACGCTATCCCATAAAGTATGGAAGGCTCCTTTGATTGGTTCGGATAATGAATCTCCTACCGATCAAATAAGGCCTCCACTTTGTTACCGTATGCAAAATTGCCAACATCTCCCTCTCATAAGTCAATAATTGCTGAGATTTTTGAGATAAAGCCTTACTAAGATAGGCAATGGGAACTCCTTCTTGCATTAGTATAGTTCCTATGCCAACACCCGACGCATCACATTCTACAATGAACTCTTTGGTGAAGTCCGGTAGCGCTAAAACTGGTGCCGACGTCATTACTATTTTCAGTTTTTCAAAGGCTATAGTGGATTCATTCGTCAATCTAAAAGAGTCCTTTTTCAACGAAGAAGTGAGAGGAGCAGCTATTTTGCCATATCCGGTGATGAATCAGTGATAATATTCGGTCAGCCTTAAAAATCCTCTCAATCCGGTGGTAGTAGTAGGAAGAAGCCAAGCAGTCATGCATGCAACCTTTTGTGGATCCGCTGCTACACCATCCGCTGAAATGATGTGGCCTAAATACTCCACCTTTGGTACTCCCCATAGGCACTTGGTCTTCTTGATCTTCAATTGGATTTACTTCAACAAATTCAGCATGTCCTCCAAATACCGCTAATGCTCCAATTTAGTCCTGCTATACACCAAAATATCGTCAAAAAATACCAAGACATACCTTCGCAAAAGAGGCTGAAATATATCATTCATGTGGCTTTGAAAGGCAGCTGGAGCATTGGTGAGACCAAAAGGCATCACCCGAAAATTGTAATGCTCATCTGGAATCCGAAATGCAGTTTTGTGCTCGTCCGCCGGGTGAACTCTAATTTGATGATACCTGGCCTTCAAGTTAAGCTTACTAAATATAGTCGCTCCTACAAGCTTGTCCAGCAACTTCTCAATAACCGGGACGGGATACCGATCTTTGATGGTAATAGCGTTTAGTGCTCGATAGTCGACATAAAAATACCATGTCCCGTCCTTTTTTTGCACCAATAGCACGGGAGATGAGTATGAGCTATGACTTGGTTGAATGAGGCCTTGCTCCAACATCTCGGCTACCATCTTTGAGATAACTTATTTTTACACATGTAGATACTAATATGGCCTCACGTTCGCCGGTGCAACCTCGGGTACAATCTCTTTGCGATGGTCCACCGGTCTCCTCGGTGGCAACCCCTCTGGCTCCTCAAATAGTCCAGAAAAAGTTATCTAAAAAATTATACAAATGAATAGTACCTGAACTCATTTGAAGCTCATCTCCTACTGGTCCTAACTAAAGAAGATAGGCCAAATCATATGCACAAGGTAGCCCAACCATAGACTGCATCGTAGGAATCAGCGAAGACCGAACACTATCAAGCCGCACATCTTTATTTCCTTGTTTATATTTCACCCATATGCTCCGGAAATCAAATGTGACGGGTCCCAAACTCTGTAACCACTTAGCACCAAGGACAATGTCCGCTCCTTGCAGTGCCATTGGATATAAGTCCACAATGATGTCGGGTCCTTGCACCCGTTTACCGACCCGGCGATATAAGCTCTCTGCTCTAAGCTTTGTGCCAACTCCAATAGCAACGTCAAATTCCATGGTCGGTTCGGCATCCAAACCCAAGCTTTGTGTGTACTCCTCGAATCGATGAGGATGTGCACACAATACTTTCCAACGAGTCCGTCTACCCGTAACATCCGCAGTGCAGAAGTACCCGAATATGCATGCATCGATATTTTAGCTTGGATATTTTAGCATGGACCTCCTTTGGACAATCTCCATCATCAACAACCTCATCATCCTCCTAAAGACCGTCGATAAGCATCACACTCCCGATCGGTTTAAAACACTGATGACCGGGGATGAAACGCTCATCAGATCGAAAGCAAAGGCCTTCGCTCTTCGCTCCTCCACTTGGGCAGGTGTGAGAGTTCAAACGGGGGGTCTAGTTTCTCCTCTAACATCGAAACAAGGTCTCAAAGGGGGTCGAGGTCTGGTGCTTGCATAATTTCCAATCGGCGTTCTAGATACAAACCGCCCATCTCGGTTGCCCCAATTGGTTTTCGCTGCCATCTTTAGAGCCCTATGCTTTTGTTCCATTCTCACGGTCTTCTCAAAGGCCTCCTCAAGAGTAGTAGGATATAGAGCATGAACATCCACTTGTATCTCATCCTGCAGCCCTGTAATCGTCTTATAAATATCAGCCCATCTGGCAAATCCACCACCACGAATAACCAATCTATACCAATGCAATACCGTTCCTTGGAGGTGAAAGCTTACCATCTGGATTTTTGCATCTTCCGCTGTACCTTAACAATCAAAATATTATTCAACTTGAAACACCCAATCTGTTGGATCGCCGCCTTGAAATTTTGGAAAGTTCAAGCATGCAGTTCTCCCCCAAATAGTGTTGTTGGGTTCGCGAAAAATCCTTGGTTCAGGTCTAAACCTTTGTGCATGTTGATCACCTTCTCTAAATCCTCGATCACGTCCATCACCATCTCCATAGGGATTAACCTCCTCCTCAAAGTGCCAATCCTTCTCACGAAGCACACCGGTGTCGCATGCCTCTCGGGTTCCACCATCGCTGGTCTTAGGTTTCGTAACAGAGGTGGAGGATGATGTGTAGGCATAGGTAAGAGGGGATCATTGGCACTCATATCATGCACCTGGACTTGTGGGGTATCGGTTCGATGAGATCCCACTGCTAGTCCTTCTTTAAACTCCGATCGTCGTTGAGGAGATGACGAGCCTAATCGGTTCACGACATATTCCTTGAATTCATTGTGATCCTTTTGCATGTTGTCAACTCTATGCAACAATATTTGGAACATGCCCCTAAGTTAATCCATATTCGCACCCATGGACATTAGTTGACTCGGTCCTCCCGTGGTCGCTCCAAAGAAATCGGTCTCACGGTTATGGTCATCGTGGATTGAGTCTTCCCTTATCGGTGTGCTCTCCATAGGTCTCCTTGTTGATGTCATCTTCCTTGTTTCAACCATTAATGGAGGTATGAGGTTTGCTTGTTCTGATACCAAATTGATGGGTTCTTGTACCAAAAAATCAGCTACGGAATAATTCCTTATGCTTTGAATTTATTGCAGGAAATAGTCCGCGCAACCGTGGGAAAATATTTGTCAAATATTCTACATTGGTTAGAAAATTACAAAACTAATTGGGTTAAATTTGTAACTTCTTGATCTAGAACTTTTGTATTTACAACCTTTATATATTCGAACTGCAACTGGGACAAAAATATGAAATAATGTGGGTGATGGTGGTGGTGATGGGTGGAGTGGATGTTAGGATTATGGATGGGTATTGAGATGAAGGTGGATTGTGGTTTAGGATAGTAGACGAAGGGAACGAAGTGGTCGAGATCCCAAAGAAGAGGGGTGGCTCAATAGTCAACGGGGATTAGAAGTTAGTTAGGAGAAACCTTGCCAACAATAGAGGTGGAAGGATGGTAAAGAGGGAGGAGGGAGAGAGTCTAGAAAGAAGATAGGAGGCAAAAAATCAATAATCCAATGCATAATGAAGTTGGCTGCCATTCACATATTTATAAAGGCTAGCTAACAAGTTCTAAAACAATATGAAACCCTAATTCTAGAGGATTCCCGTCGATCGCGTTTGAACGCACTCAAAAAGCTCTCTGTATGTGTGAATGTGATGCAAGCGTTCGAACGCTGGCGTTCGAACTCGCCCGACCGTGTTCAAATACACAATATGCGTTTTCTGTATTTGTGAACTTGATGTAGGCATTCACAAAGGTGTTCGAACGCGACCACTCTTGCGTTCGAACAAGACCTACATTAATTTTATTTTAATGAATATAAACAACTAATGCAATAAGAAAAAAATCCTAACAAAGTGTATCACTAACCTCCCTCTTCTACAACAACTTCTCCCCCTTCACACTAAGAACTAATCCATCTAGCCATTGGAGGGCTATCAAGCTAGGATCTAATTGACCTTCAGCCACTATTTAGTTAATATCTTGAGATTTAACCATTCGAATTTTATGATCTTGGATTCGTTGGAAAGCTCTCTCTAAGAGCATCAACATATCCAAAATTTAAGAGGATCCGTTAGATTGTTTGTAGATTCCCTTGGAAGTTATGTGCTTTATTGAGTTCAGAACTGTTGCGAATTAGATTAGGCTGGTTCGTAACATGCTCCAGCAATTTTTGCCGCAATCCATCATTTGCGGGCACTCGAATATATTCGCGGTCTAGCAGCAAACCGCCTTGATTCTCCAACTCTAGATGGCGCTTCGGATCATCCAACACCTCCTATAACAATCTCAAAACATCTGGGTCAGAAGTACATGCATACCTCAACTCATCAAGAAAAGGAAAAGTGGGAGAAGAATAGGTTGCAAGCTCGGCGGTATTAGGTTAGTGTCATAGTGTATCGGCTGCTCTATTTTCCTTTCCTCTCTTATATTGAATTTCATTATCATACTCCAGTAATTTTGTGACCCATCTCTATTGTGCCGGAGTGTGTATACACTGTCTGATAAAGTATGAAAGGCTCCTTTGATCGGTTCAGATAATGAATCACCTACCGATCAAATAAGGCCTCCATTTTGTCACCGCATGTAAAATTGCCAACATCTATGTCTCGTAAGTCAATAATTGGTGAGATTTTTGTGATAAAGCCTTACTAAGAAAGGCTTTGGGACGTCCTCCTTGCATTAGTACAACTCCGGTATTAAAATCCTTCTTCAACAAAGAAGTGAGAGGAGCAACGATCTTGCCATACCCGGTGATGAAGCGGAGCTAATATCCGGTCAACCCCAAAAATCCTCACAATCATATGGTGGTAGTAGGAATCGGCCAAGCGGTCCTGTATGCTACCTTTTGAGGTTTCACCGCTACACCTTCCGCTGAGATGATGTGGACTAAATGCTCTACTTGTGGTACTCCCCATTGGCACTTGGACTTCTTGATCTTCAGCTGGTTTTGCTTCAACTAATTCAGCACATCCTCCAAATGTCGCCAGTGCTCTAATTCAGTCCTACTATACACCAAAATATTGTCAAAGAATACCAAGACATACCTTCACAATAGAGGCCGAAAAAGTAGTTGGAGCATTGGTGAGACCAAAAGGAATCACTCAGAACTCGTAATGCCCATCAATCCGAAATACAGTCTTATGCACATCCGTTGGCTGAACTCTAATGTGAAGATACTGGGCTCTCAAGTCAAGCTTGTTGAATATAGTCGCCCCTACAAGCTGGTTCAGCAGCTCTTCTATAACCGGAATGGGATATTGATCCTGGACGGTAATAGCGTTTAATGCCTGATAGTCGACACAAAAACGCCATGTCCCGTCCTTCTTTCGCACCAATAGCATGGACGATGAGTAAGAGCTATGACTTGGTTGAATGAGACCTTGCTCCAACATCTCGGCTACCATCTTGGAGATAACTTCCTTTTGCACATGCGTATACCAATATGGCCTCACATTCGTCGAAGCAGCCCCGGGCACAATCTCTATGCGATGGTCCGCCGTTCCCCTTGGTGGCAACTCCTTTGGTTCCTCAAATAGTCCAGTAAATTTATCTAATAAATTATACAACTCAATGGTACTATCTACACTCATTTGAGGCTCATATCCTACTAGTCCTAACTGAAGAAGATAGGCCTAATCACTTGCACATGGCAGCCCCACCATCGGCTGCATTGCTGGAATTGGCAGAGATCGAACGCTATCAAGCCACACATCTTTGTTTCCTTGCTTAAATTTCATCCACATGCTCCAAAAATCAAAAGTGACAGGTCCCAAGCTTTGTAACCACTGAGTGCCAAGGATAATGTCTGCTCCTCACGGCACCAACGGATACAAGTCCATAATGATGTCGTGTCCTTACACCCGAATACCGACTCGGCAACCCAAGCTCTCTGCCTTAAGCTTCATGTTGTCACTAATAGCAACGTCAAACCCCAAAGTCAGTTTGGTGTCCAAGCCCAATCTCCTCACTAACCTCTCATCTAGAAAGTTCTATGTACTCCCGAAATTGATGAGGCTGTGCACATAATGCATTCTAATAAGTCCGTCTACCCGTAGTGTCCTCAGCGTGGAAGTACCCGAATATGCATGTATCAATATTTCCGCTTGGACATCTTCCTCTGCGCCCTCCTCAACGGCCTCCTCATGGTCCTCCTCCGAACACTCTTCATCACCAACAACCTCATCATTCGTCTCGAGACCATTGATGAGCATCACACTCCCAATCAGTTTGGAACACCGATGACCGGGGGTGAAACGTTCATCGCATCGAAAGCAAAGGCCCTTCGCTCTTCGCTCCTCCACCTGGGCAGGTGTGAGAGTTCGAATGGGGGGTCTTGTGCCTCCTCTAACATCGGAAGAAGGTCTCAAAGGTGGTCATGGTCTAGTACTCGCAATCGCTGTCTTTGAACACGTAAAATTTCTACTCGGCATTCTAAGCGTAAACTGCCCATCTCGATTGCCCCAAGTTATTTTTGCTGCCATCTTGAGAGCCTTATGCTTTTGCTCTATCCTCATGGCCTTCTTAAAGGCCTCCTCAAGAGTGGTAGGACAAAGTGCACGAACATCCGCTTGTATCTCATCTTGCAACCCTGAAATGAATGTGATCATCAGTGTCGGTTCGGGCCAAAGTGGCTCACAACGACTACTAACTCTTCCAAATTCAACCTGGTACTCCAATACGATCATCCTCTGAACCATGTTGCTTAATATGACATCAAAATCTTCAAATGCCACTGTCCCAAATCTGCGTATAATCCTCCTACAAAGCCTAATCGGTAAATCCTCTACCACGAATAACCGATTGATACCAATGTAATGCTATTCCTTGGAGGTGAAAGCTTGCCATCTGAACCTTTGCGTCCTCTGTTGTCCCTTGACAATCAAAGTATTGTTCCCCTTGAAACACCCAATCCGTCGGATCACCGCCTAGGAATTTTGGAAAGTCCAAGCGTGCGGTTCTCCATCGGATAGCATTGTCGGGTTCACCAAAGATCCTTGGTTCAGGTCTGAACCTATGTGCTTATTGATCTCCTTCTCTAAATCCTCGAGCTCGTTCATCACCATCTCCGAAGGGATCAACCTCATCCTCAAAGTGCCAATCCTCTTCTTCGACGAAGCACACTAGTGCCGCTCGCCTTTCGGGTTCCACCACCGCTCGTCTTGGGTTTTGTATCGGAGGTGGGGGATGATGTGTAGGTATAGGTAAAAGCGGATCATTGCTACTAACATGTCACACTTGGACCTGTGGGGTACCGGTTAGGTGTGGTCCCACCGCTGTTCCTTGTTAAGGCACCGATCTTTGTTAGGAAGATGCGAAGCCGATTGGTTCATAACATATTCTTTTAAAACATTATGATCATTCTGCATTGCGTCAACTCTATGCAGCAATGTCTGGAACATGTCCCTAAGTTCATTCGCCAAGCCCATATTCACACCCATGGACGTTCGTTGACTCGGTCTTGCCGTGGTCGCTCCAAAGGAATTAGCCTCACGGTTAGGGTTATCATGGGTTGAGTCTTCCCTTGTTGGTGTGCTCTCCATTGGTCTCTTTGTCGACGTCATCTTTCTTGTTTCAACCATTAATGGAGGTCTAAGGTTCGCCTGGCTTTGATACCAATGATAGTATACGGGAAAATTTCTTCAAGATCTGAATTTATTGTAGGAAGCAGTTTGCGCAACCAAGGAAAAATATTTACTAAATATTCCTCCGTAGTTAGAAAATTACGAAACCAAGTGGAATTGATCCATAATTCCCTGATGGTGGTGGTGACGGGAGGAGTGGATGTTAGGGTTATGGCTTATAATTGAGATGAGGGTGGATGGTTGATGTTGTTTAAGAGATAAAGACGAATGAGAAGAAGTGGTCAAGATCCCAAGGAAGAGGGAGGACTCGATAGATGAGAGAGATTAAAAGTTAGGAGAGACCTTGCCAATGGTAGTGGTGGTAGGTTAGTGAAGAGAGAGGAGGGAGATTAGGGAAAACAGAATAGAGAGAAGATAGAAGGCAAAAAATAAATAATCCAATAGCAAATTGATTTTGGCTACCATCCATACCTTTATAGAGGCTAGTCAACAAGCTAAAATATAGTTATTAACCCTAATTCTAGAAAATTCTCGCCAATCGCGTTCGAACGCGCTCGAACACACTAAAGATGTTCTTTGTCGATGCGAACACAATGCAGGCGTTTGAATGCGCATTTTGTGTTCTTTGTTTTTGTGAACCTAATGTAGGCTTTAGCAAGGGCATTCAAACGCGACTACAGGAATTTTATTTGAATGAAAATAAATAACTAATGCAATAAGAAAAGACCCTAACTAAGTGTATCACTAGCCAACAAGCCAAAATAATAATTATTAATCCTAATTCTAGTGTACTACTACCGATCGCATTCGAACGCACCCGACCGCGTTTGAACGCACAAAAGGCGTTCTCTAGTCGATGTAAACCTAATGTAGGCATTCAAACACGCCCGACAGCGTTAGACCGCACCTTTCGTGTTCTCTATTTTTGCGAACTTGATGCAGGTGTTCGTAAAGGCATTCGAATGCGCTCGCTTCCGCGTTCGAACGCGACCTATACAAATTTATTTTAATGAAAATAAATAACTAATGCAATAAGAAAATACTCTAATAAGGTGTATCTGTACTGATGCAAAAGGGGACAAAAGATATCATTCATGATCCCGTGGAAGTTGCCAGTGCGATGGTGAGACCAAATGGCAGGAACCTAAAACTCATAATGCCCGTCATAAGTTCAGAATACCGTCTTGTATATCCATTGGATCGACCCTAATTTGGTGATAACCCGACCTCAAGTCAAGCTTGCTGAAATAAGCGGATCCTATGAGTTCATCTAGTAACTCCTCGATCACTTGAATAGGATAGCGATCCTTCACGATGATTACATTCAAAGCGCAATAGTCCTCGCAAAATATTCAACTTTCGTCTTTCTTGTGCATTAGCAACACTAGCGAGGTGAAGGCACTTCAACTTGCTCAAGAATCTCCTTGACCATCTTGCTGATCTCTTCTTTTTATATTTGAGGGTAGGTGAGGTCAAACGTTCGCTAGTTTGGCTCTAGGTACAATTTAGATTCAGTGGTCGTGCGCACGGGTGGGCGGTAGCCCTCGTGGCTCCTCAAACACGTCTTTAAAGTTCTACAACAATTGATCCAGGTTAGTGGGTATATCTTTCCTTGGAATAGGCTCTAGCACAATGGGTGCTAGCTGCATAAACATCCCATAATTGCCTAGGCATGGCTCTCCAATCAACAATAGCAGTGCTGGACCATGGCACAGCTAGTTGCCTTCTAGCTACACCACCTCGTCTCCTTGTTGTAAGACTGCCTTCCAACCGCCCAAAAGAAATGTAGCCACAGTGATATTCGACGACACAACACGTCTTATTATTATTATTATTATTATTATTACATATAATATGAGTCATACTTTTTATACTATACTCCTAATTCTATTATATTCTAAGATTTACTTAAATAAATTATTATGTAATCTGATCTTGTAGAGTTTAGTTCTAAATTTTGATTTTATTATATCTTTTCTAAATACATGAATATCTTTTACATTTTTGAATTAGGCCTTAATTTAAGCTTGATTTAAACCTAAATTAAGCTTAATTTAATTCTTGATCATGCTCGAAATTTAGCTTGAAATTGCTTATTGATTGGCTCATTTATGCTCGAGCTCAAAATTAGCTCAAAATTGGCAAGAATTTAAATAATTTTAATTCAAGCTTGATCACAAATATAGGCTCGAAATTAATTTCAATTCAAGCTTGATTGATCAAGCTCGGCTAGATTACACCACTACCTAATGGTGCTCCTATATTTGCAGGTTTCTAATGTGTTAGATTGCATTCTACCATTGTTGTGGAGGCTATTGCCATCAAAGATGGTTTCTAGCTTTGAAGAACTACCCAATCTAAATTGTATCAATTGAGACTGATTCCTTTTTATTAGCTAACATCCTTAATAGGGTTCACAAACTACCTTGGACAATTGAATATGTTGTAGCTGTCACCTTTCATCTAATACAAAATTTTCACAATGATAAAATCAACTATGTATATTGTTGTAACAACCATAAGAAATAAAAGGGCGCGCATGTTCCCGGCACATGCGCCCCTTTCCTTTCTTCCCCCTCTCTCTTTTCTTCTTCTCTAGCTCTCCTTTTCTTTTTCTTTTTTCCTTTCCTTCCTTCTCCGCACCCACAGCTCACTCTCCCACTTTCTTCTTCCCATTGCGTCGGAGTGCTGTTGGAACCGTTGACCCCGTGGATCAAAGCGCTGAAGCTCCCTCATTCTCTAAGTAATCCAAATATATAATTAATTAATTAATTTTGAGTTTTTCCTTCAGTGTGCCCTCCTCTCAGTCTCACCGTGATCCAATCCGCCGATGGCTTCATGCCTTGCCGTGCTGGTCTGGTGAGCTTCCCCTCTTCTCGAGGATGCCCTTGGTGGCATCCTTTAGGCCCTCGTGGTCAGAATTGCTGGGTGGCCCCTCGCTTTGGTCGCCTCTAGCAGTTGGGCTTTCCCTTAGCTAGCCTCTGCTTGCCGAGGGGATCGTGTTAGTGGGGTCAACTAAGTTTATCGGCGGCAAGATTTCATCGATAGCTCCCCCACCACTGATTGGGTCCTTGCCATCAGTAGGTGGTGGCTGTCTTCCCCATCGGCCGAGTAAGCACCGTGGGTGCCTTTTCCCACCGACGGGGCATTGGTCGACCTGTGGCCCCAGCTATCGGTGGTGGTGACCATCGGTAGCCATCCTCCCTTCCTCCTTTCTTTTAGTTGAGGTGAGGAAGAAGAAGGGACTAGCTATGCCTTGGGCTCATGCTAGGTGCATTCATCCCGAGCGCCTAGTCGGGTTGGGTGTGGCCTAGCCTGAGCTTTGGGTCCGGCTAGGTGTAGCCTAGCCCATGGGTTGGGCTGGGCTAACTGCAACCCAACCCAAGTTGGGGTGTGGTTGGGTTGTATGCAGCCCAGCACATATGTTGGGTTTGGGCTGTAGGCAGCCTAGCCCAAGCTGTGTTGGGTTTGGGCTGTGGCCTAGCACATTAGGTCTTTAGGCCTAGTTCTCCTAGGGCTTTGGACCTAATTTTTGGTAGGTTTATTTTTTGCTTTGTGCTGGCCAAATAGAGTAATTACCTCTAATTATTTTCTTTAAATTATTTATGTTATTTTATTTATTTTTTTGTTTTAGCAACCGTGAGCCTTAATTAATTATTTTAGCGGATAGTAGTGTTTGCTAGGCATATCACTATTGTAAATTAGTTTTTTTTAATGAATTAGACCATGGATTGAGAATGCCATTACAAATAACACATAATAGTTATTAACTCATAATTGTGATTTAGCATGATCGATTACTATTTTTTTGGTTAAAGTTAATTTTAGCAAATGAGATGTTGATCTAGGTGTATCTGTATTAATTTCTCCTACTAGAGAATTAATATAGATTATTGTAGGAAAATTGTATTAAGCAGGTTGTCCTATTTAACGCAGTGAATTAATTAAAGGTTGCCTATGTGATTTACATTAAATCGATAATAATTAGTGGAACGAGAATTTGCGGTAAATTATTTGAAATTACTTTTAATAACGTGTTAGGCACCAGTACAACTATTCTAGCCTAACTTAATTAATAAATATAGGAATCCGTAGATGGACCTATCCAACCTGTAGTGAACGTCAGTAGAGTTATTAAATAAATCAGTGGGAAGTATTTGTGCTTATGCCTTTCATTACTTTCCTTGTGAGGTGGACTTCATACTGTATGAGGATGATCCCATGATGTAATGGCAGCTAGTATCAGGAAAGCGGTTTAAGCAAGTGAAATAACTTACCTTATCACATTATCACATTCATAGCATGCATGTGCATACGTTCTTTTTATTATTATTGCATATCAAACATAATAATTTTATTTTGCTGTTTGGTAAGATTTTATATATTCTAATTTCTATGCATATTTATTGGGCATAAACATGTATATTAGCACGTAAATCAAGATAATAATGTGTCTTTCATTATACTTGTTGTGCTGTATAATATCATGCCCCTAGCACACGTGCACGACCATAAAGAGGGTGACTGTTGCATCCCGACAGTACTGAACACCTCTCCAACCAGGGTTAGGGGCGAGGAATATTATTATACTTATATATATATTAGGGCTTACTTCTAAGGTCTTAGTCTATTGATTACAAATAATTAGGCAACCGTTCATTAGGCGATGGGTGATTTACTGTCAATTGACAAGAGTCATATCCTTTAGGGCATTTAAAATAAAGAGTGAGAAGGGTAGGATGACATAGACCTAGCGGTACCCGATGATGTAGGGTGAGGGCGTCCGTGAGCGACAACTCATGATTTCCTCACGGTGGTGCGATGATATTGAGATAAGGGCTCGGATAGTAGTATCGATCTGCAATACTAACCTTTGTGATGGGCTTACGACAGAGGTTCTTAGTCTATAGTGGTAGACAATCGGTCATATTGTTTGCTGGGTGATGGGCTAGAGATTCTATGATACATTTAGTTAGGGTCTTTTCTTATTGTATTAGTTGTTTATTTTTATTAAAATAAAATTCTTATAGGTTGCGTTCGAACGCGGAAGGGGTCACGTTCGAATGCCCTTGCGACACCTACATTAGGTTCACAAAAATAGAGAATGCAAAATGTGCGTTCGAATGCCTGCATCGTGTTCGCACAAACAAAGAATGCCTTTTGTGCATTTGAATACGATCGGGCACATTTGAACACGATCGATAGGAATCTTCTAGAATTAGGGTTATTAATTATATTTTGGCTTGTTGGCTAGCCTCTGTAAAGGTGTGGATGGCAGCCAAAATTATTATACTATTAGATTATTGATTTCTTGCCTCCTATCTTTTCTCTATTCTCTCTACCCTAATCTCCTTCCTCTCTCTTCACCAACCTACCACCTTTACTGTTGGCAAGGTGTCTCCTAACTTCTAATCTCCATCTTCTTTGGGATCTCGACAACTTCTTCCACTTCGTCTTAATCACTTAAACAACATCACCCATCCACCCTCATCTCCATTATCATCCATAACCCTAACATCCACTCCACCCGTTACCACCACCATCATCCGCAATATATCATGTTTTCATCCTAGAAGTAGTTTGAATCTACGAAGGGTGTAAATACAAAATCCGTAGCAGTTACGGATCGATTCCAGTTGGATTCATAATTTTCTAACTATAGGAGAATATTTGATGAATATTTTCCCTCGGTTGCACAGACTGGTTTCTACAATAAATCCATATCTTGAATGAATTGTTCCGTAGACTTATCATTGGTATCAGAGCCAAGCGAACCTTAGACCTCCATTAATGGTAAAACTAAGGAAGACGACATCGACAATGAGACTAATGGAGAGCACACAGATAAGGGAAGACCCAACCCACGATAACCATAATCGCGAGGCCAATTCCTTCGGAGCAACCATGACAGGTTCGAGTCAACCAACGTCCATGGGTGTGAATATGAGCTTGGTGGATGAACTTAGGAGCCTGTTCTAAATATTGTTGCATAGAGTTGACGCAATGCAGAATGATCATAATGCTTTAAAGGAATATGTCATGAATCGATCGGCATCATCATCTCCTTGACGACGATCGGTGCCTCAAGAAGGACCAGCGAGGGGACCACACCGAACCGATACCCCATAGGTCCAGGTGCTACATGTTAGTGTCAATAATCCTCTTTTACCTATGCCTACACATCGTCCCCCACCTCCGTTATAAAACCTAAGACCAGCGTGGTGGAACATGAGAGGTGAGCAACACTAGTGCGCTTTGTCGAAGAAGAGGATTGGCACTTTGAGGATGAGGTTGATCCCTTTGGAGATGGTGATGGATGTGCTCGAGGATTAAGAGAAGGAGATCAACATGCACAAAGGATCAGACTTGAACCAAGGATCTTTCGCGAACCTGACAATGCTATTCGGGGGAGAATCGCACGCTTGGACTTTCCAAAATTCTAAGGTAGTGATCCAATGAATTGGGTGTTGCAAGTAGAACAATACTTTGATTGTCAAGGGACAGCGGAGGATGCAAACGTCCTGATGGCAAGCTTTCACCTCCAAGGAACGGCATTGCATTGGTATAGATCGGTTATTCATGGTGGAGGATTTACCAGTTGGGCTGACTTTTGTATGAGGATTACACGTAGATTTCGGATAGCGGCATATGAAGATTTTGCTGCCACATTAAGCAAAGTGGTTTAGAGGTTGACCGTATTAGAGTACTAAGCTGAATTTGGAAGAGTTAGTAGTCATTGTGAGCCATCTTGGCCCGAACCAACATTGATGAGCACATTCATTTCAGGGCTGCGGAGTGAGATACAGGCGGATGTTCATGCTCTTTGTCCTACCACTCTTGAAGAGGCCTTTGAAAAGGCTATGGGGATGAAACAAAAATATAAGGCTCTCAAGTTGGCAGCAAAAATAAGTTGGGGCAACCGACATGCGCAGTTTGCACCTAGAACGTCGATTGAAAATTCTACAGGTTCAAAGACAGCGGCTGCTACTACTAGACCATGACCACCTTTGAGACGTTCTTCTAATGTTAGAAGAGGCACAAGATCCTCCATTCGAATTCTCACATCTGCCCAAGTGAAGGAGCGAAGAGCGAAGGGTCTTTGCTTTTGATGCGATGAACATTTCACCCCCGGTCATCAGTATTTCAAACTGATCAGAAGTGTGATGCTCATCGATGGTCTCGAGGAGGATGATGAGGTTGTAGGTGATGGAGAGTGTTCAAATGAGGTCCATGAGGAGGCCGTTGTGGAGGGCACAGAGGAAGATATCCAAGCTGAAATATTGATGCATGCATATTCGGGTACTTCAGCGTCGAGGACATTACGGATAGATGGACTCGTTAGAAAGCATTGTGTGCATATCCTCATCGATTCGGGGAGTACACAACTTTCTATATGAAAGGTTAGTGAGGAGATTGGGCTTGGATGCTGAACCGACCACGGGGTTTGACGTTACTATTGGAGATGGCATGAAGCTTAAGGCGAAGAGTTTCTGTCACTGGGTTGGTATACGGGTGCATGGACATGATATCAATATAGACTTGTAGCCATTGGCGCTACGAGGAGCGAACATTGTTCTTAGCACTTAGTGGTTACAAAGCTTGGGACCTGTCACTTTTGATTTTCGAAGCATGTGGATGAAATTTTTAAGCAAGAAAACAAAGAGGTGTGGCTTGATGGCGTTCGTACTTCACCAATTCCAATGTTACAACCGATGGTGGGGCTGCCATGTGCGAGTGATTTGGCCTATCTTCTTCAGTTAGTTATAGCAGGAGATGAGTCTTAAATGAGTCCAAATACTACTATAGAGTTGTCTAATTTATTAGATAAATTTACTGGACTGTTTGAGGAATCAAAGGAGTTGCCACCAAGGCGAATGGCGGACCATCGCATAGAGACTGTACCCAAGGCTACACCGGCAAACGTGAGGTCATATCGATATCCACATATGCAAAAAGAAGTTATTTCCAGGATGGTAGCCAAGATGTTGGAGTAAGGCCTCATTCAACTAAGTCATAGCTCATACATATCGGCCGTGCTATTAGTGCGAAAAAAGGATGGGAACTAGGATTTTTGTGCCAACTATCGAGCACTAAACGATATTACCGTCAAGGACCGGTATCCCATTCTGGTTATAGTGGAGTTGCTAGTCGATCTTGTAGGGGCGCCTATACTCATTAAGCTTGACTTGAGGGTCGGGTATCATCAAATTAGATTTCACCGGGCGGATGTGCACAAGACTACATTTTGGACTCCGGACGGGCATTACAAGTTCCCGGTGATGCCTTTTGGTCTCACCAATGCTCTAGCTACTTTCCAAGGCCTCATGAATGATGCATTTCGACCTATATTATGAAGGTATGTTTCGGTATTCTTTGACGATATTTTGGTGTATAGCAAGACTGAATTGGAGTATTAGCGGTAATTGGAGGATGTGCTGAATTTGTTGAAACAAAACCAACTGAAGATCAAGAAATCCAAGTGCCTATGGGGAGTACCGCAAGTGGAGTATTTAGGCCACATCATCTTAGCAAAAGGTGTAGCAGCGGATCCTCAAAAGATGGCATGCATGACCGCTTGGCCTATTATGATACGATTTGGACTTCACCGTTGTCGTCTCAAGCATGGATACACTTTAGGGGTGTCCTTTTATTCTTGTTTTAGTATTTATTTCAGGAAAAAAAAGGTTTTCTGTATGTCGCGTTCGAACGCAAGTGGGGTGCATTCGAACGCATTTGTTAATACGTGCATCAGGTTCGCAAATATAGAGAATGCAAAATGTGCATTCAAATACAATCAGCAAAAATCCGTTGTTTCTAAGGTTAATAATTGCCATTTTTGAATTATTTGGTTAGCCTGTAAAGGTGTGGATGGCAACCAAGGAGTCATTATTGAATGAATTGAGGTTTGCCCTAGTCTTCTTCTTCTGCTTTTCCCTCATTCTCTCGTTCCCTGGCGCCGCTGCTTTTAGTCTCCCTCGACCGGCCACTCACCCTAGTCACTTAGGGGCAACCCACTCCTCCCTCTTCTTCCAATCTATCTATTACCTTGCCCTAACCCCTTCCTTTATCCATAATCCTTCTACCACCACTCACTCACCTGTGCCACCCTATTACCGTTGATCTACCACCATCCATCATCACCTAGGATCTTGTGCTTCCATCGACGGATTCATAGACGGACTCCTTAACATTTGTCTACTTCCCGGACGATATCTTGAGATCCCACTATCCGATTTCCCTGAAATTAGATTTGTTGGAAAGTTCTCTTCCGGGATTAATTTCCAAATTTCTACACAAGATCTTATCTAGAGTGGTATCAAGAGTGGTATCAAAGTCACCATTTCTTGGACACGCACTTCCTATGATGACAACTAGAGGCATGGCTGCATGACGAAATGAGGAAGACGAGATTTCCCCAATAGAGAAGGGGAAAATAGCTATGGGAACTTCCACCTGCGGAACCGCCCGACCAAATATGAATATGGAAGAGCCTAACATTCAAGTTATGATTGGGTCTCTTTTTGAGCAAATGACCATCAATACTCAGATGATGATGGAGATGATGCGAGAAATACAGGCGTGGCTGAAACCTTCTTCAACAAGCATGGCAATCGCAAAGCAGCATGGGGAGTGATACGATCACGCCTCGGGCTATGGAGCTCTGATACCAAATTGATACGATCTCCCCTTAGGCTAAGGTTCGATCTCTTCCAATTTATCTGGACTAGATCTGGCACGAAACTTTGAAATAAGATCCTGAAATATGTCGCCGTCGGATCGACATGAAACTTTGATATGTTGTAGACCCAGACAAGAGAATTCCAACAAATCTAGTTTTAGGTGAATCGGATATGGGGATCTCAGGATATCGTCCGATTAGTGGACGAGGGTCAAGTGGTCTGTTTTGGATCCGTGGATGGAGGCACCTGATCCTAGGTAATGGTGGTTGAAGGTGGACCGACGTTAATGGGGTGGCACCGGTAAAAAGTGATGGTGGAAGGGTTATGGTTGATGGAAGGGTTAGGGCAAGTATTGGATAGATTGGAAGAAGGGGGAGGAGAGGGCCACCCCTTAGGGACTAGGGTGATTGGCCGGTCGAGGGAGGTTAGAAGTGGCGTCGCCGGGAATTGAGAGAACGGGAGCGAAGAAGACAAAGGAGGCAAGGCAAAACTCAATTCTCAATACTCAATAATCAATCCTCACTTTGGTTGATAACCAACAACTCAAAATTAACCCTAAAAATACAATTTTCGCCGACCGCGTTCGAACTTGCCCGACCGCGTTCGAACGCACCGAGTTCACTCCTCTGGATTTGCGAATGCGATGCAGGCGTTCGAACGCGCGACCGAACGCCCCTATCGGTATTTGCAAACGCGATGTAGGCGTACAGTGCACTCTCTTCACCCACATTCACAACCCTGTTCACAACCCTGTTCACAAACCGCGTTCAAGCTCACTCCACCCGCGTTCGAATGCGACTTACAGAAAACTTATTTTAATGGAAATTAAATACTAAAACATGAAACAAAAACACTCCTAAAGTGAATCCATGCTCGAGACGACGTCGGTGAAGTCCGAATCGTATCAGGGAGCCCTCCGTAGCATACCTTACATCCTCCACGGCCTCCCCGTTCCCCACAAAAATAGGGGAGAGTTCGGCTATCCAACAAGATCGAGCTTCTACACCCCAACCCATGGTTAGCCGCAACGAACTGCCACTGGATACAATTGGATCCTCAACCATTGTAGCAGCCCCGAAACCTCCACATCTTCCCATGCATCAGAGACCTCACCGATAAACTGCAAAAGGCTAGTCGGATCCTTCTCGATCCCTGCAGAAATGATAAAGGATCCGGCTTCAAGGCAATAGTTTCCTCCGGCGAGCTCGACGGTTGGAAAGGTTCTTTCAATGTCAGAACAAAGTTCTTCGATGAGTCGACGATCATGCGAACCACTATTGAATGGAGGAAGACCACACATGGTTGCTGGATATCCCTCATTAGGAATCCTCATCAGTGGTGAGGGAGATGATTCGGAACCGCGAGTTCTGACACTTGGGCCGCCTTACACCACCTCCCTTTGCAACCGCGGCGAGTCGACAACCAAGAAGAAATCGCGTATAGCCTCCAGCGACCTTCCACCATTCTCTTCGGTCAATCGACGGTCGATCGCAACAACGTCGTAACCAACGATAACGTTGCAGTTCCCCGCCGAGGTACAACTCGAAGAAGAAGGTCGCACCGGCTGCTAACAGCCCCGTAAAGACCTCGCGGGCTGCTGCTTTTCTCACCTAGACAGCCGAAAGCTTCCTGCCATGGATGCAACTAAATGAAGAAGAAGGAGATGAAGATTTTGTTTTTGTCAACCTTAGCCTTCCACAGCAGTCAACCGCCACCACCCCAAGAGGGATCTCACCAGTAGTTATTTTCATATTCCAGACGACCAAAGGCTCCTTGCTGTGGCTATGACGGGAAAGAGAAGAAGAAGATGAAGATTTTGTTTTTTGGGTCAACTTTGGCCTTCCATCACAGCCGACTACCGCCAAACCGCCGGGATCCCTACCAAAGCGACTACTGGAGGTGGTCACTACTCAACCATGGCTGCCACGTGCCAAGGCAACTCTGATAGGCTCTGATACCAAATTTCTAAAGCTCGGATACCAAATTGATAGGATCTAGAACTAAATGATCGGCTACGGAACAATTCCTTAAGATCTGAATTTATTGCAGGAAGCAATCCACGCAACTGTGGGAAACTATTCGTCAAATATTCTACGGTAGTTAGCAAATTACCAAACCAATTGGGTTAGATCCGAATCTTCCTAATCTACAACTTTCGTATTTATGCCCTTCGCAGATTCGAACTGTAGCAAGGACAAAAATACGGGATAATGTGGGTGATGGTGGTGGTGACGGTAGGTGAAAGGATGGTGAAGAGGGAGAATGGAGGAGTCTAGAGAGAAGATAGGAGGTAAGAAATCAAAAATCCAATAGCAATATAAAATTGGGTGCCATCCACATATTTATAGAGGCTAGCCAATAAGTCCTAAAACAATATAAAACCCTAACAAACCAACTAAACCAGTATTCCTTATCTTCTCCGAATACCTTTTGGATTAAGCTTTTGTTTTGTCATAGATATATTTCGAATCTGGAGAAGTCATGAATATCAAAGTTGTAGATCTAGAGGATGTCTACCATATCCAGCTAGTTTGATATTTTTTGGATATGTGTCAAATATTTTACAAATATTTTTCCGAAACTGCACAGAGCTAGATTTAGCTAATTAGATAAAATCCTAACTAAGTGTATCTACCCACCACACTTCCCCCGCCTTGCCCTCAAGGTGAAAAGTCAGGGAAACGCTCGAAGATATCAGCCTCTAACTCACATGTCGCCTCATCAGATGGCTTACCAAGCCACTCAACTAGAATCTCCATTTCCAATTTGGTACCATGTCGTCGTTGGCATCTAGCAAGTACTCGAACTGGCTCTACGATCTCTATCTCCTCTAATGGCTCCGGTAGAACCGATCCAACAATCTCATGATCTCCAATGCGCTCTCTTAATAATGAAACATGAAAGACTGGGTGCACTCTCGACCCCTCTAGTAGCTCTAAATGATATGTAACCGGACCAATACGCGCCAACACTCGAATGCATTCGCGGTCCAATAGCAAACTGCCTCGATTCTCCAACTTGGGATGGCGCTCCGGATCATCCATCATCTCCTGCAACAATCTGAAAATATCTGGGTCAGATGTACATGCATACCTCAACTCATCAAGGAAGGGAAAGATAGAAGATGAATAGGCTGCAAGCTCAGCGGTATCGGGTTGGCGCGATAGTGCATCCGCTGCTCTATTTTCCGTTCCCTTCTTGTATTGAATTTCATAATAATATCCCAGCAATTTTGTGACCCATCGTTGCTGTGCCGGAGTGTGTATGCGCTGTCCCATAAAGTATGGAAGGCTCCTCTAATCGATTCAGATAATGAATCATCTACTGATCGAATCAGGCCTCCACCTTGTCACTGCATGTAGAATTGCTAGCATCTCTCTCTCATAAGTCGATAATTGCTGAGATTTTTACGATAAAGCCCTACTAAGATAGGCAATGGGACGTCCTTTTTGCATTAGTACAGCTCCTATGCCAACACCCGACGCATCACATTCAACAATGAATTCTTTGGTGAAGTCCGGTAGCACTAGAATAGGTGTCATCATCATTGTTGTTTTCAATTTTTCAAAGGCTAAAGTGGCTTCATCCGTCCATCTAAAAGAGTCATTATTCAACAAAGAAGTGAGAGGAGCAGTGATCTTGCCATATCCGGCAATGAATCAACGATAATAACCACTCAGCCCTAAAAATCCTCTCAATTCAGTGGTACTAGTAGGAATAGACCAAGCGGTCATACATGCAACCTTTTGAGGATCCGCCGCTACACCATCTGCTGAAATGATGTGGCCTAAATACTCCACCTTTGGTACTTCCCATAGGCACATGGACTTCTTGATCTTCAATTGGTTTTGCTCCAACAAATTCAGCACGACCTTCAAATGCCGCCAATGCTCCAATTTAGTCCTGATATACACCAAAATATCATCAAAAAATACCAAGACATACCTTTGCAAAAGAGGCCAAAATTGATATGATTCGGACTTCACCGATATCATCTTGAGCATAGATTCACTCTAGGAGTGTTTTTGTTTCATGTTTTAGTGTTTAATTTCCATTAAAATAAGTTTTCTGTAAGTCGCGTTCGAACGCAGGTGGAGTGAGTTCGAACGCGGTTGTGAACGGGGTTGTGAACGTGGGTGAAGAGAGTGCACTGTGCGTTCGAACGCACTAACCTTCGTCCATTAATCAGATGATATCTTGAGATCCCCACATCCGATTCATCTAAAACTAGATCTTTTCTGGGGCTACAATATATCAAAATTTTACGTCGATCCGATGGTGGCATATTTCGGGATCTTATTTCAAAATTACGTGCTAGATCTAGTCCAGATCAGGAAATTGGAAGAGATCGAACCTTAGCCCTAAAGGGGAGATCGTATCAACTTGGTATCAGAGCTCCATAGCTAGAGGCGAGATCGTATCAATCTTGGTATCAGAGCTCCATAGCCAGAGGTGAGATCGTATCAATCTTGGTATCAAAGCCATCGTTCCTCGGACAAGCGCTTTCTATGACGACCACCAGATCCATGGCTGCACGGCGAGATGATGAAGAAGAGATTCTCCTAATAGAGGAGAGAGAAATGGTTGCAAGGACTTCTACCCACGGAACCGCCTGATCTAATCAAAATATAGTAGAACCTAGCGTTCAAGCCGTGTTAGGGTCTCTTTCTGAGCAAATGGCCATCAATAATCAAATGATGATGGAGATGATGCGGGAACTACGGGCGACAAGGGAAGCAATGGCGAATGGGAACGCACCCTCGACCCTACGACGCGAGTCCACCCCCTTGAACCCACCGCCACCGGTTCAGCCTTTGCAACCACAAGAGCCGCTACTACCATCACCCTATAGGCAGAGGCAAGTAAGGATGGTTACACCATGTCCAGTTGCAGGTGAACCCATCCGACGAGTGAACCACTATGGAGACCACTTTGGAGATCAAGATCCGTGGGCGGGTCAATACGAACCGGAACCACGATGAGTTAATCAAAACCGAAGGATGGATCATCAAACCTTCATGGTGCATCCTCCCCCGGTTAGACAAGGACTTGGACATGATCCAGAATGAGACAACGGCATCCGTGGACAAGTTGTGCGTCTCGAATTCCCCAAGTTGAAAGGTGGCGATCCGATTGATTGGTTGTATAGGGCGGAGCAATTCTTTGCATACCAAGGTACGGTGGAAGAATACAAGGTGACGCTTGCGAGCTTCCACCTTGAGGATGCAACACTTCATTGGTTTCGAGCAGCTAATGCCATTGAGGCTATCGAAACTTGGGCTGAATTTTGTGCTGACATCACACAGCGATTTGGAGCGTCGGGGTTTGAAGACTTTGATGCTCTCCTCTCCAAGACAGTGCAAAAGACTACGGTTGGGGCATACCAAGAAGAATTTGAGAGGATTAGTAGCCGATATCACCCACCATGGACGGATCAGCAACTTCACAGCACCTTCATCTTCGGGCTATGGGGTGACATACAAGCTGATGTGAGGGCTTTAAGGCCTAGAACCTTAAAGGAGGCCTTCGAAGATGCGGTGCTTATGGAAGACAAACATAGGGCCATGAAGTTATATCTGAAACAGAATTGGACGAGCCAAGGAAGTCGCAATCAATCTCAACCAACCATAGCAGCTAGAAACATCATCGGAGCACCAAGAGTTGCTACTGCAGTGGTTCCTCCTCGAGCACCCTTGAAGCCATCCCAAGATGTGAAGTACGCACTTAGAGGTTCGGGACGAGCACTCACACCTGCCCAAGTGGAGGAATGAAGGGCCAAGGGGCTATGCTTTTGTTGTGATGAGAACTTTGTACCCGGGCATCGCTACGCTAAACCGATGGGATCAGTTATGCTAATCGATGGATTGGAGGAAGCTGAGGATGAGTTTGTAGCTGAAAATGAAGGTGTGGCTAGACATCAAGGAGAAGAAGCTGAGGAGCAACCCGTGAAGGACATAATAGCCGAAATCTCCCTCCACACCTACTCAGGGACAGCTGCGCCTAAGACATTGCGGGTGAACGGTGTAGTCAAAAAGACCACAGTGAGAATCTTCATTGACACCGGGTCCACCCACAACTTCATTGATAAGAGGCTCCTTAAGAACATTAGGCTAGAGTCGGAACCCACGGAAGGGTTCAATGTGACGATCGGAGATGGCACCACATTGTGAGCAGATTTTATATGTGGAGGTGTGGAATTGAAGGTGCAAGGTCAAACTTTCACATTGGATATTTATTTGTTGGCCTTGCGAGGTGCCGACATTGTTTTGGGGACTCAATGGCTTCGAAGCTTAGGGCCCGTGACCTTTGATTTTACAAGCCTCACATTGACATTTTGGAGAAATGACTAGAGAGTGTCCTTGCAGCACCAACGGATATAAGTCCACAATGATGTCATGTCCTTGCACCCGTATACCGACTCGGCGACACAAGCTGAAAAAACCCTTAGACACACGTATGTATCTAAACACTAGGCAATGATATCGCTCGTTCGCTTAAGTAAAAGTCCGAAGAAATATTAAGAACGAAAGCAGAGATGAACGCCAAGATTTTAACGTGGAAAAACCCAAAACGGAAAAAAAATCACGGATCCAAACTCGGATCAAAACCTATCACTATGATAGTAGCAATTACAAGACTGACTCACAAAACAACCCGTCGATCCAAACGACTTTGTTCCTCTCAGTCTTGATCGCTAAAAACCCACGATTCACTGCTTCTTGTGATTGAAGTCCATTCTCAGTAGCCCTCGAGATTGATCTTTCGTCTAGATAGCCCTTAAGACGAAAGATTAAATTCTTGTAGATGAGTGGAACCTTGTTCGTTGAAGAACCGATGTAGCCTCAAGAAATCTCCTTCAATAATCTTTTTCAACTACTCTAGCGATAGGGCATCACAATCCTTATATATGATCTCCAAGATAGAGCCAAATCCAAGTCTTATCCGTACTAACGAAAATCCAATAAATTGCAAACTTCATAGGTGCGTTCGAATGCGGCCCAGGTGCGTTCGAACTGGCCCAAGTGCTTTCAAACGCGACAGCTTAAATTCTTCAGGTTGCGGTCGAACGCGTTTGTGAACGCTACTCTCGGTCTGTGTGAACGTAGTACCCGCGTTCGAACGCATTTGTGAACGCTGCTCTCAGTCTGTGTGAATGCAGTACCCGCGTTCGAACACGTTTGTGAACGCGGCTCTCTGTCTGTGTGAACGCAGATTCCGCGTTCGAACGCGTTTGTGAACGCGGTGTGAACTCAACAGCTTTTCTCCACTAATCTTGCAATTCTTCAAACCAGAGATATTCTAGACTTGTGTAAAGCTCATATACATGAAAAAATACACTTAGAATATTTTGTACACAATTGCCAACAAATAAAAACCTAACACAAGCTCTCCGCCCTAAGCTTCGTGCCGTCTCCAATAGCAACGTTAAACCCCATAGTCGGTTCGACATCCAAACCTAATCTCCTCACTAACCTCTCGTCTAGAAAGTTGTGTGTACTCCCCGAATCGATGAGGATGTGCAAACAATGTTTTCTAACGAGTCCGTCTACTCATAACATCCTCAGTGCAGAAGTACCCGAATATGCATATATCAATATTTCAGCTTGGATATCTTCCTCCACACCCTCCTCAACGGTCTCCTCTGGATACTCTCTATCATCATCAATCTCATCATCCTCCTTAGGACCATCGATAAGTATCACACTCTCGATCGATTTAGAACACCGATGATCGGGGGTGAAATGCTCATCACATCGAAAGCAAAAGCCTTTCACTCTTCGCTCCTCCACCTGGGCAGGTGTGAGAGTTCAAACGGGGTTTCTAGTGCCTCTTCTAACGTCAAAAATGGTCTCAAGGGTGGTCGTAGTCTAGTAGTCGCAGCCGCTGTTTTTGAAATCGCAAAATTTCCAACTGGCGTTTTAGGTGCAAACTGCACATCTCAGTTGCCCCAATTGGTTTTTGTTGCTATTTTTAGAGCCCTATGCTTTTGTTCCATCCTCACAACCTTCTCAAAAGACTCATCAAGACTAGTATGACATAGAGCACGAACATCCGCTTGTATCTCCTCTAGCAGCTCTGAAATAAATGTACTCATTAATGTATGTTCGAGCTACGGTGGCTCACAACAACTACTAACTCTTTCAAACTTAGCTTGGTACTCCATTATGATAGTCCTCTAAACAATCTTGTTTAATGTGGTAGCAAAATCTTCATATGCCGCTATCCCAAATCTACATGTAATCCTCCTACAAAAATCAGCCCATCCAATAAATCCACCACCACGAATAACCAATCTATACCAATGCAATACCGTTCCTTGGAGGTGAAAGCTTGCCATCTGGACTTTTGCATCTTCCACTGTATCTTGACAATCAAAATATTGTTCAACTTGAAACACCCAATCCGTTGGATCACCGCTTCCAAACGTACGGTTTTCCCTCGAATAGCGTTGTCGGGTTCGCAAAAAATCCTTGGTTCAGGTTTAAACCTTTGTACATGTTGATCACCTTCTTTAAATCCTCGAGCACGTCCATCACCAACTCCATAGGGATCAACCTCATCCTCATAGTGCCAATCCTCCTCATCGACGAAGCGCACCGGTGCCGCACGCATTTCAGGTTTCACCACCGCCGGTCTTCAATTTTGTAATGGAGGTGGGAGATGATGTGAAGGCTTTGGTAGGAGGAGATCATTGACACTCATATGACGCATCTGGACTTATGGGGTATCGATTCTATGGGGTCCCACCGTTGGTCCTTCTTGAAACTTTATTTGTCGTCGAGGAGATAACGAACCCAATCAATTCATAACATATTCCTTGAATTCATTGTGATCCTTTTGTATGTTGTCAACTCTATGCAACAATGTTCGGAACATGTCCCTTAGTTCATCCATATTCAAACCCATGGACGTTGGTTGACTCGGTCCTGCCGTGGTCGCTCCAAATGAATCGGCCTCATGATTAGAATCATCGTGCATTGAGTCCTCCCTTGTCGGTGTGCTCTCCATAAGTCTCATTGTTGATGTCATTTTCCTTGTTTCAACCATTAATGAAGGTCTGAAGTTTGCCTGCTCTGATACCAATTTGATGGGCTCTGGTACCAATGATAGGCTTTGATACCAAATTGATTCGCTCTGATACCAAATTGATAGGCTCTTAGACCAATTGATAGGCTTTGATACCAATTTGATAGCTCTGATACCAATTGATGGGCTTTGATACCAAATTGATAGGCTCTGATACAAAATTGATAGGCTCTAATATACAATTGATAAGCTCTGATACCAAATTGATGGGATCTAGAACCAAATATATGCTACGTTAAGATTCCTTCAAGATCGGAATTTATTACAGGAATCAGCCCGCGCAACCGTAGAAAACTATTCGTCAGATATTCTCCAATAGTTAGAAAATTACAAAATTAATTGGGTTATATTCATAACTTCCTGATCTACAACTTTCATATTTATGGCCTTTGTAGATATGAACTGTACCAGGTACGAAAATATGGAATAATGTGGGTGATGGTGGTGGTGACGGGTGGAGTGGATGTTAGGGTTATGGATGGATATGGAGATGATGGTGGATTGTGGAAATGATTAAGGGAAGTAGATGAAGGAAACGAAGTGATTGAGATCCCAAAGAAGAGGGGTGACTCGACAGACGAGGGAGATCAGGAGCGAGGAGAAACCTTGCCAACAGTAGAAGTGGAAGGATGGTGAAGAGGGAGGAGGGAGTAGTCTAGAGAGAAGATAGGAGGCAAGAAATTATTTGAACGCAACCTACATGAATTTTATTTTAATGAAAATAAATACCTAATGCAATAAGAAAAGATCCTAACTAAGTGTATCACTATATCTCTTAACCACATCCACTATCCACATTCATCTCCATAATCATCCATAACCTTAACGGATCCACTCCACCCGTCACCATCACCATCATTCGCGTTCTTTTGTGTTTTCATCACAGTTACAGTTTGAATTTGTAAATGGCAAAAATATTAAAACTATATATCAAGGGGTTACAGATCTAGTCCACTTGGTTTCGTAATTTTCTCGCTATATAAGAATATTTTGTGAATATTTTTCTATGGTTGCGCAGACTGATTTTGTAATAAATTCATATCTTGAAGGAATCGTGCATCTAATATTTTATGATGTGTGCATGTAACACCCCAAATTTAAAAAAAAAATTTCCCTCTGACTGACGCACGAGCTGAGCACATAAATCAGCCCCTACCACTCTGCCCCCGGTCCTCTCTTCTCCTTCTTCTTCCCTTTCCCTTGCCGTGCATGCCACCTTCTCCACCTCCTCTATCTCCTTCCCCTCACCGCAGCCATCCCAACCCCCCCTCATCTTCTCCTCCACCTCACCTCTCTCCCTCTCTCGTAGGTTGCCGACGCCGGAGCCAACGAAGTGTTGGAGTCAACGGAGCTCCAGAACCGACGAAGCCGAGCGCGCGGATTGTGGTAAGCCTCAACCCCCGTTAAATTCGGTAGTTAGTTCCCTCTCGTGCTCAACCCCGGCGGCCGACAGCCCAGTGTCCGGCTGCCAGTCCGAGGGCTCCGGTGGACGGAGAGAAACCACCCTCCCTAGGACGGCTTCGGGCCCTTGGTGAAAGGAGGGAGGATGGACTCCCTATGGTCGCCGGCCATGGAGCGCGGTCTTCGCCGTTGGGTCCACCTCCTCCCCCTTTTTCCCCTTTTTTCCTTTCACTTACCCGTCAGTCTCGTGGCCGTGCCGACGGTCTCGTGCTGCGCCATCGGCCATGTGGACCGCCCCTCCCCTCCCTTTGTCTCCTTCCCTTGGAAGGGAAGGGCGTGCGAGGGTGGGGATGGTTTAACCCCCACCCATGCCCCTACTGTGCTGCGGTCTAAGACTTGTGGGCTACGGTCCAGTCATAGCCCATGAGCCTATCAGGCCTGTGGGCTGCGATTCAGACCACATCCCATGGAGCCCGCAAGGCTTGTGGGCTGCAGTTCAAACCGCAGCCCATGGAGCCCGTGGGCTGTAGTTTGGACTACAACCCACGAGCTGTTTCCCCCTTACCTGCTGAGTTGAGCTTGGGCCCAACCCAATACCCCCCAACCTAGCCATTTGGGGCCATTTGGGCCCATTTGGACTCTATAACCCCGTTTACCTATTTCCACCTGATTTAATTAGCCTAACCCTCCGTAACGACAATTTAGTATCATGTGAATTTTAGGATAACATAGGACTCGCTCTAGGAGACCTTGACTCATGTATTTACCAAACATAAATGCTCTAATAAGATAGTTAATTCTATTAGTTCGCTAATCTTACGTATGGCTTACTTGCGTGAATTAATAACATTGACACCGTGTGAGGAGGATTTTGGGATTCCGGAGGAGCCGACTAGCTGACGAGATTTAGCATATTGTGGAGACCCCCTAGGCGAGTAGAGTTATACAATCTAGAATAATGTAGTTACAGTCATTATGTCTATCATGACACTATAGGAATTGTCAATATTAATACATGCATTTAGTGTACCATGTAGATCTTTACATATGTAGTTATTGATAATTTGCTCATCATGATATTATGAGATTGTTAATTTAGCATAAGCATTAGTGTGATGATATTCTACATGTATCCTGTATGATATACCCTTGCATATATATCTATTGTGAATATAGAATGTAACGAGCATGATGACTATGACATGCTTTATACATTCATAAACACTGCACCACTTCCACCTATCATTAGTAGTCGAATTCTGACTAGACAGTACCCTTACTCACTCAGCCCAGGGTTAAGGATAGAGTGTATCTTATATGACTATACTATTAGCGGCCTACACCTAAGGTCGGGAGCCTATGTGGTATTCAGGTAGTTATACTGCATAGTAAGGACTAGATTATAATGATAGAAAAACATGATTGTAAGGCGGGGATATAACTCTAGTGGTACCCGACGACGCAGGGTTAGGGCGTCTGTTAATGAGCCGAGGGCTCCCGATTCTCCCGTTGAGGGTGGTGATGATTTAGAGAGAGTGAGATATGGGCTTACGACCAGGGTCCTTAGTCTGATGGCTACAGACAATCGATCACATGTAGTGTCACCATACACGTGTAGGTGGCATTATCGCTAGATGTGTATATATCCCCCCTCGATGTATGAGATGATTGATGGTTATGAGATGGATGATTGTTTCTTGAGAGTATTTACCCTGTGTGGTGGATAGCTCAATGAGCGATGATAAGTATGATTAATGCTTTGGTAGGCATGAAATGACTAAACTGCTATTTTATTGCTATACATAATATGTAAACCCTATAATTGAGATGTGTACGAATAAGAGATTGTATCAAGTTTTATATCTGTGTGGACTTATCGTGATATGTTTAGGAACTAGCATGTTCCAGGATAGTGACTAATAATCTTTATCAATTGCATTGATTTAGTAACTCATGGTAAGTCATTTCAACAAGCATATTGTTATTGTTAGCAAATATAGGCATACATTGCATATACACATGTGATTTCATTATTATAGATTGTATCGATCCTACTCGCTGGGCTGTAAGCTCACCACCTCGTGGTGGCATTATTTCAAAGCTAGGAGACACAGGTGCCGGTAGCGAAGAATAGCTGCCTTTCTTTTTCAGTATGTTTATTAGTTGTATTAAACCCCTGCGAGGGCGTTATGATGATGTTGTATTTTAGACTTTAGCATTGTATTTTGGATGTATATTTGGAAGGCTTGTTGTGGCCTGTAGAACTTGTATTCGGACTCTTGTAGTTGAGTTTGTTTATGGTGAAATTATGTTGTTGTGTCTCTTATGAAATCCTTGTACTGACAGGTCATGTGATGCACCGCGTGGGGAGATTTACCCACGCGGTTTACACGTGTATTTGGAGGTTTGGGTGTTTCAGTGCACCTCAAAGACATCAAGATTTTTAGTCTTTAAATTCAGGATAGTCATATTCTTATACAATAATTGCTTCCTTTGGCTCTAAGGAGAGTCATGAAACAATATATGAGATCAATTCTTATCAAACTTAGTAGCGTTTTCAGAGAGTTATGCTCAAATCTTCATCAAACATAGTAGCGTTTTCAGAGAGTTATGCTCTGAAAAAAAATCCCTAGACACACGTATGTATCTAAATACTAGGCAATGATATCGCTCGTTCGCTTAAGTAAAAGTCCGAAGAAATATTAAGAACGAAAGCAGAGATGAACGCCAAGATTTTAACATGGAAAAACCCAAAACGGGAAAAAACCACGGATCCAAACTCGGATCAAAACCAATCACTATGATAGTAGCTGTTACAAGACTGACTCACAAAATAACCCGTCGATCCAAACAACTTTGTTCTCTCAGTCTTGATCGCTAGAACCCACGATTCACTGCTTCTTGTGATTGAAGTCCAATCTCAGTAGCCCTCGAGATTGATCTTTCGTCAAGATAGCCCTTAAGACGAAAGATTAAGATTTGTAGATGCAAAGGACCTTGTTTGTTGAAGAACCGATGTAGCCTCCAAAAAGTCTCCTTGAATAATCTCCTTCAACCACCTAGAGTTAGGGTTTCACAATCCTTATATATGATCTTCAAGATAGAGCCAAATCTGAGTCTTATCCGTACTCACGAAAATCCAATAAATTGCAAACTTCATAGGTGCGTTCGAACGCGGCCCGGGTGCGTTCGAACGCACTTGGGCCCGTTCGAACGCGACAGCTTAAATTCTTCAGGTTGCGTTCGAACGCGTTTGTGAACGCTACTCTCGGTCTGTGTGAACGCAGTGCCCGCGTTCGAACGCGTTTGTGAACGCGGCTCTCTGTCTGTGTGAACGTAGTGCTCGCGTTCGAACGCGCTTGTGAACGCGGCTCTCTGTCTGTGTGAACACAGTGCCCGTGTTCGAACGTGCTTGTGAACGCGGCTCTCTGTCTGTGTGAACGCAGTGCCCGCGTTCGAACGCGCTTGTGAACGCGGCTCTCTGTCTGTCTGAACGCAGTGCCCGCGTTCGAACGCGTTTATGAACGCAGATTTCGCGTTCGAACGCGTTTGTGAACGCGGTGTGAATGCGACGGCTTTTCTCCAATGATCTTGCAATTCTTCACACCAGAGATATTCTAGACTTGTGTAAAGCTCATATACATGAAAAAATACACTTAGAATATTTTGTACACAATTGACAACAAATGAAAAACCTAACAATCTCCCCCTTTAGCAATTTGTGACAAAACACCTACGTTACAAGATATTACAAGGACTTCAAATTGAGCAATTAACAAGTCTAGAATATTTTGCACATCAAGCCCTGCAAATAAACATATACCAATCTAAGATCAAGTGAAAATAACTTGAAATAAATAAACAATTCAAACACAAGTTATCAATGGAGCATAAATTCAAAAGTACTTAAGCAGACAAAGTTCACAGTTACTTCAAGCAAAGTTCAAAAGTACTTAAGACTCTCATAAACTCCCCTTATGGTCATACTCCCCCTACACACCTAGACACCTAGACACTAACCTAGACACTAAGACACTCTCCCCCTTTTTGACACAAATGCCAAAGAGTAAGAACTCGGAGGGAACTGACGATAAAGAATTGTCAACACGAAGTCGAGGTAGGTGACGAAGGCGGGCTTGGTTTCTTAGTAACTGTAGCTTTTTTTTTTCTAGGCATTCTAGAGAAGGAAAAAAGTCGCAAGATTCAACATATGCCCAAAAAGTATAAAAAAAATAACAAGAAATCCAAAAATTCTAGAAACTATGAAGACCCTAAGTGAAATCCATCTTCCACTTAAAAATGCTAAGTTATCACGTTCAATCGCACAAAAAAACATTAAGATATTAACTTTAACGTGATCAAAACTTGAAACCGCTCGAAATCAATCAAGATCAATAGACTTTGGAGATGCACTTCTAGAAATTCAAAATATATTCAAGACATAGAATATGACAATCAAATGAAATAAGTCATACACAGATCAATCAAGTCATCAAAAGTATATTATAATCAATTCTAATGCATCACTCAAAATTAAATTAATCTTGATTGATCATAACGATACGCATATGCAAGATGAGCATAGATAACATAAACAAATCTTCTTAAACAAACTTTCCTATATAAACAATGATGCAACACAGTAGTCAAACCAACTTAGTATTGAAATTTTGCACTTTTCGACTTATTCTCCATAACATAACAGGAATTTTTCCTGTATTTTTTTTTTAAAAGAAAATAGGTGCAATGACGGCTTTCACACATGAGTAAGTAGCCCTTTTCTTGTAGTACAAATCAAATAAAGTGCAAAAAGAAATTCACATATATCATTTTTTTTTTGTTAATTTGCAAATAATGTACTAAGTCAAACTGGACTCGAAACAAGACGGCTTTCACACTAACTCATTGTAGCCCTTTTCATTGATCTTTTATAAAAATATTTGATAACTAAGCATGAGGTCAAACTATGCAAATCAAAGTTAATAGAGAGCTATTTAAAAAAATATTCATGATATCATGCTCACACAAGAATACACATACGTTATAAGTGCATTAAAAATTTATTATTATAGAAGTCGAGTGAGTGACAAAATCAAAATTGAAACAATATACTACAAGATGACAAAATTGACTATAATAACTCATAATCAAAAGAAAAATCATATTTTTATGTCAAGAGTATATTATTGAATCTAGAAGTGCATCAATTTTTTTTTATGACAAAAAACTCTCGACGAATCTGAAACTAAAACCAAAGAAAATTTCAGAGTAAAAGAAAACCTAAAAAAAATGAAACGAAATAAAGAAAAACTTGCAAACTAAAAACGCAAATCAATCCAAAGCACAAATTTCTAAAGAAGTACGAAGATACTGAAATCTCTGTAAATCCAAGGGTTTTGTAAACAAATCACCCAACTGTTTCTCCGTCTCAACATGTTCTAATGCTATTGTTTTGTCTTCAACTAACTTGCGTATAAAATGATGTCTGATATTAATATGTTTTGTACGCGAGTGTTCAACTAACTTGCGTATAAAATGATGTCTCATATTGTCACAATAAAGCACCATAGTATCTTGTTCAATGCCATAATCCTTCACCATCTGTTTCATCCATAATAACTGAAAACAACAACTCCCTGCTGCAATGTACTCAGCCTCTGCAATAGATAAAGATATCGAGTTTTGTTTCTTGCTGTGCCAAGCAACCAGATTGTTTCCAACATAAAAACATCCACCTGAAGTACTTTTTCTATCATCACATGAACCTGCCCAATCAGAATCCGTGTATCCCGATATGATAGCACTCGAGTCATAAGTAAACCAAATACCCAAATCAACTGTGCCACTGACATATTTTATAATACGTTTTACAGCGAACAAATGTGACTCCTTTGGTTCAGACTGATACCTAGCACACACACCGACACTAAACGCAATGTCAAGTCTACTAGCAGTTAAGTACAAAAGACTACCAATCATGCTCCTATACATTGTCTGATCAACACTTTTTCCTAACATATCATTACCTAGTTTGGTAGTTATACTCATAGGAGTTCTAGCATGTTTTGCATTTTCTAAACCAAATTTAGTCACAAGATCTTTAGCATACTTGGTTTGAGCGATAAAAATCCCTCTCTCCAATTAAGTAATTTGAAGCCCTAAAAAGAACTTCAACTCACCCATCATGCTCATCTCAAAATGACTGTGCATGAGATCTGCAAACTCCTTAGCTAATAATTGACTCATCGCCCCAAAAACAATGTCATCCACATATATTTGTGCCACAACTAAACTCTTGTTTTCACGTCTAATGAACAGTGTCTTGTCCACTCCCCCTCGAGTGAACCCTGCATCCACTAAAAAGGTGGTCAACTTCTCATACCAAGCTCTTGGAGCTTGTTTTAGCCCATAAAGAGCCTTTTTCAATTTAAAAACATGAAAAGGAAATTTTTGATCCTCGAAACCCTTAGGTTGTTCCACATAAACATCTTCATTCAGGATACCATTCAAGAAAGCACTTTTAACATCCATTTGAAACAATTTAAATTTTAAATAACAAGCAATGGCAAGCAGTATACGAATAGACTCTAATCTAGCAACAGGAGCAAATGTCTCATCAAAATCTATACCCTCAACCTGAGTGTATCCCTGTGCTACTAGTCTGGCTTTATTTCGAACTATATTGCCATGTTCATCACTTTTATTCTTGTAAATCCATTTTGTTCCAATGACGTTCAAATTCTTAGGTCTAGGAACTAAATACCAAACATCATTCCTAGAAAATTGCTCTAATTCCTCATGCATAGCATTAACCCAAGAATCGTCTAACAATGCTTCCCTCACATTTTTAGGTTCAAAAGAAGATGTATAACAAGTAAATGATACCTCACTTTGGATTTGTCGTCTTGTCTTAATTGGTTCATTCACGTCTCCGATTACTTGTGACAGTGGATGATTTGATTTCACTCTAGCATATGGTTCCGGTACGTTGTAGTCATTTTTGTTCAATTCAACTTTGTCCTCGTCCTGATTCTCAAATTCCAGATCAAGCTCCTTTCCTATTTCTTCGTAATATGTATCTGCAAAAACAGAAATAGGAGTAGCTTCAGTTAAGTTAGTCGAGGATTCATCTATCATAACATTAGCAGATTCCATAACAGTAGAAGTGTCAAAATTAAATACTCTGTAGGCTCTACTATTATTCGAATACCCCAAGAAGATGCCTTCACTACTTCTACTATCAAATTTAGTCAAATATTCTCGATCACGCAAGATATAACATTTATTACCAAAAACTCGAAAATATTTAACACTAGGTTTCTTACCTTTCCCGATTTCATAAGCAGTCATATTTGTACCTGGTCTTAGATAAACACGATTTATCACATATACCGCTAAATTGACCGCCTCTACCCAAAACCTTTGAGTAACCTTTTTAGCATGAAGCATAACCCTAGCCATTTCCTGCACAACTCGGTTTTTTCTTTCAACAATCCCATTCTGTTGTGGAGTTATAGGAGCTGAAAACTCATGTTGAATACCAAGAGAATTGCAAAATATAGAAAAATTTTCATTTTCAAATTCTCTACCATGATCAGAACAAATCCTAACTAGGGTTGTAGATTTTTCATTCTGCAATTTTAAGCATAGTGATTTAAAAACTTCAAAGGTTTCAGACTTTTCACGTAGAAAGGAAACCCAAGTATATCTGGAGTAATTGAAAAACTCCTAGACACACATATGTATCTAACCTCTAGGCAATGATATTTCTCGTTCGCTTAAGTAAAAGTCGGAAGAAATATTAAAAACGAAAATAGAGATGAACGCCAAGATTTTAACATGGAAAACCCAAACGGGAAAAAAACCACGGATCCAAACTCGGATCAAAACCAATCACTATGATAGTAGCAGTTACAAGACTGACTCACAAAACAACCCGTCGATCCAAACGACTTTGTTCCTCTCAGTCTTGATCGCTAGAACCCACAATTCACTACTTCTTGTGATTGAAGTCCAATCTCAGTAGCCCTCAAGATTGGTCTTTTCGTCTAGATAGCCCTTAAGACGAAAGATTAAGATTTGTAGATGCGAAGGGCCTTGTTTGTTGAAGAACCGATGTAGCCTCCAAAAAGTCTCCTTGAATAATCTTCTTCAACTGCCCTAGGTTAGGGCAACACTATCCTTATATATGATCTCAAAGATAGAGCCAAATCCAAGTCATATTCGTACTTACGAAAATCCAATAAATTGCAAACTTCATAGGTGCGTTCGAACGCAGCCCGGGTGCGTTCGAACGGCCTGACTTAATCTCAGGTGCGTTCGAACGGGCCCAAGTGCGTTCGAACGCGACAACTTAAATTCTTCAGGTTGCGGTCGAACGCGTTTGTGAACGCTGCTCTCGGTCTGTGTGAACGTAGTACCCGCGTTCGAACGCGTTTGTGAACGCGGCTCTCTGTCTGTGTGAACGCAATCCCTGCGTTCGAACGCGTTTGTGAACGCGGCTCTCTGTCTGTCTGAACGCAGTGCCCGCGTTCGAATGCGTTTGTGAACGCGGCCTTGGTTTCTTGGTCACCGTCGTTTTCTTAGGCATTCTTGAAAAGAAAACACGTTTCAATATTCAATACATGCCGAAAGCAACCAAAAAATAGCAAGAAATCCAAAAAAAAATGGTAGAAACCATGAAGCCCCAAAAGGAAAAACATCTTGCACTTGAAAAACGCTAAGATATCACGTTCAATCTCACAAGAACCATCAAGAGTTTAACATTAACGTGATCAAAAGTTGAGAACGCACAAATCACTCAAGATCAAGCATGTTTATTGAATAAAAAAAACTAAGAAAATAATGGATGATCATACCTTGCAAATGTGGGGAGAAACTCAAAAATTTGGTTGAAAGACACTAGATCCGGAGGAGATCTACCCCCAAAAAGGATTTGAAGTGAAAAATTCGATGAAAAACACCAAGATCTTGAAGATTTGAGAAGGGGAAAATGAAGGGTTTTTAGGATTTGGAGAATGGAAGATGAAACCCTTAGGTTCGGACGCAATATTTAAAGAACCCACGCGTGCGTTCGAACGCACCAGTCCGCGCGTTCGAACGCGCCGCGTTCGAACTCAAGAATCCTCATTCGAACGCTCTTTTTTTCTTTTTGGAGATGCACTTCTAGAATTCCAAAATATATTCAAGACATAAAATATGACAATCAAATGAAATAAGTCATACAAGATCAATCAAATCACCAAAAGCATATTATAATCAATTCGAATGCATCACTCAAAATTACATTAATCTTGATTGATCATAACGATATGCATATGTAAGATGGGCATAGATAACATGAACCAATCTTCTTAAACAAACTTTACTATATAAACAATGATGCAACACAGTAGTCAAACCGACTTAGTATAGAAATTTTGCACTTTTCGACTTATTCTCCATAACACAGCAGGAATTTTTCCTGTATTTTTTTTTTTTACTGAAACATATATGTGCAATGATGGCTTTCACACATAAGTAGGTAGCCATTTTCTTGTAGTACAAATCAAACGATGTGCAAGAAGAAATTCACAAATATCATTTTTTTTTAAAATTTGTAAATAATGTACTGAGTCAAACTAGACTCGAAACAAGACGGCTTTCACACTAACTCATTGTAGCCCTTTTCATTGATCTTTTATAAAAATATATTTGATAACTAAGCATGAGGTCAAACTATGAAATCAAAGTTAATAGAGAGCTATTTAAAAAAAATATTCATGATATCATGCTCACACAAGAATACGCATACGTTATGAGGCATTAAAAATTTATTATTATAGAAGTCGAGGGAGTGACAAAATCAAAATTGAAACAATATACTACAAAATGACAAAATTGACTATAATAACTCATAATCAAGAGAAAAATCATATTTTTATGTCAAGAGTATATTATTGAATCTAGGAGTGCATCAATTTTTTTTTTATGACAAAAACTCTCGATAAATCTGAAACTAAAACCAAAGAAAATTTCAGAGTAAATGAAAACCTAAAAAAAATGAAACAAAAGAAACTCGCAAACTAAAAAGAACACAAATTTCAATAAAATCAGTCCAAAGCACAAATCCCTAAAGAAGTACGAAGATACTCAAATCTCTGTAAATCCAAAGGTTTTGTAAACAAGTCACCCAACTGTTTCTCCGTCTCAACATGTTCTAGTGCTATTGTTTTGTCTTCAACTAACTCGCGTATAAAATGATGTCGGATATCAATATGCTTTGTACGCGAGTGTTGAACAGGATTTTTTGATATATTAATAGCACTCATGTTGTCACAATAAAGCATTATAGTATCTTGTTCAATGCCATAATCCTTGACCATCTGTTTCATCCATAGTAACTCAGAACAACAACTTCCTGATGTAATATACTCGGCCTCCGCAGTAGATAAAGATATCAAGTTTTGTTTCTTACTGTGCCAAGCAACCAGATTGTTTCCAATATAAAAACATCCACCTGAAGTACTTTTTCTATCATCACATGAACCTGCCCAATCAGAATCCGTGTATGCCGATATGATAGCACCCGAGTCATAAGTAAACCAGATACCTAAATCAACAGTGCCACTGACATATTTTATGATACGTTTCACAGCAAACAAATGTGACTCCTTAGGTTCAGACTGAAATCTAGCACACACACCGACACTAAATGCAATGTCAGGTCTACTAGCCGTTAAGTACAAAAGGCTACCGATCATGCTCCTATACACTGTCTGATCAACACTTTTTTCTGACATGTCCTTACCTAGTTTGGTAGTTGAACTCATAGGAGTTCTAGCATGTTTTGCATTTTCTAAACCAAATTTAGTCACAAGATCCTTAGCATACTTGGTTTGAGCGATAAAAATCCCTCTCTCCAATTGAGTAATTTGAAGCCCTAAAAAGAATTTCAACTCACCTATCATACTCATCTCAAAATGACTGTGCATGAGATCAGCAAACTCCTTAGCTAATAATTGACTCGTCGCCCCGAAGACAATGTCATCCACATATATTTGTGCCACAACTAAACTCTTATTTTCACGTCTAATGAATAATGTCTTGTCCACTCCCCCTCGAGTGAACCCCGTATACACTAAAAAGGTGGTCAACTTCTCATACCAAGCTCTTGAAGCTTGTTTTAGCCCGCAAAGAGCCTTTTTCAATTTAAAAACATGAGAAGGAAATTTTTGATCTTCGAAACCCTTAGGTTGTTCCACATAAACATCTTCATTCAGGATACCATTCAAGAAAGCACTTTTAACATCCATTTGAAACAATTTAAATTTTAAATGACAAGCAATGGCAAGCAATATACGAATAGACTCTAATCTAGCAACAGGAGCAAATGTCTTATCAAAATCTATACCCTCAACCTAAGTGTATCCCTGTGCTACTAGTCTGGCTTTATTTCGAACTATATTGCCATGTTCATCACTTTTATTTTTGTAAATCCATTTTGTTCCAATAACGTTTACATTCTTAGGTCTAGGAACTAAATATCAAACATCATTCCTAGAAAATTGCTCTAATTCCTCATGCATAGCATTAACCCAAGAATCGTCTAACAATGCTTCCTTCACATTTTTAGGTTCAAAAGAAGATGTATAACAAGTAAATGATACCTCACTTTGGATTTGTCGTCTTGTCTTAATTGGTCCATTCACGTCTCCGATCACTTGTGACAGTGGATGATTTGATTTCACTCTAGCAGATGGTTCCGGTACGTTGCAGTCATTTTTGTTCATTTCAACTTTGTCCTCGTCCTGATTCTCAATTTCCAGATCAAGCTCTTTTCCTATTTCTTCGTAATATGTATCTGCAGAAACAGAAATAGAAGTAGCTTTAGTTAAGTCAGTCGAGGATTCATCTATCATAACATTAGCAGATTCCATAACAGTAGAAGTTTCAAGATTAAATACTCTGTAGGCTCTACTATTATTTGAGTACCACAAGAAGATGCCTTCGCTACTTCTAGTGTCAAATTTAGTCAAATATTCTCGATCACGCAAGATATAACATTTACTACCAAAAACTCGAAAATATTTAACACTAGGTTTCTTACCTTTCCAGATTTCATAAGCAGTCATATTTGTACCTGGTCTTAAGATAAACACGATTTATTACATGTACCGCTGTATTGACCACCTCTGCCCAAAACCTTTGAGTAACCTTTTTAGCATGAAGCATAACCCTAGCCATTTCCTGCACAACTCAATTTTTTCTTTCAACAATCCCATTCTATTGTGGAGTTATAGGAGCTGAAAACTCATGTTGAATACCAAGAGAATCGCAAAATATAGAAAAATTTTCATTTTCAAATTCTCCAAGACTTTCGGTTTTTGTTGGACCCATCAAATCCAAGTGAACTAATTGTAGCACGCGGTCAGTGGTAGCTGTATTTACCTTCTTGTGTGAGATACAAATTTGTTTTCCAATTTGACACGAACCGCACACTCTTTTTGATATTTATTTTATCTTAGGTATTCCTCTTACCACTTCATGTTTGGACAGAGTAAATAATTCCTTATGATTCACATGTCCAAGACGTTGATGCCAAAGATCTGCAATATCGAAAGATGCACTGTTACATTTCAGTTTATGTGAAGTTCCAACGACATAGCAATTATCCGATGTTCTAGATCCATAACATATAACATTACCATCATGATCTAGAACAGTACAATCATTTTTGGAGAATTTTACGTCATAATCTTCATCACAAAATTGACTGATGCTTAGCAGATTTGCTTTCAAGCCCTTAACATAAAGAACATTTTCGAGACTAGGAATCCCTAGAGTACATACCTTTCCTTTACCTATTACCTTTGATGAATTACCATCTCCGAATGTCACAACTCCCCTTTCATGTTTTTCAAGATTAGAAAATAACGACTTGTTACCCGACATATGTCTTGAACAGCCACTGTCTAAATACCATAAATCAGAATTTAAAGCTTTCAAGGCTGTATGCACAACATAACATTTCAAATCATTTTTCTTGACCCATATGGTTTTTG
Source organism: Typha angustifolia (assembly GCF_048772165.1). Taxonomy (NCBI): domain Eukaryota; kingdom Viridiplantae; phylum Streptophyta; class Magnoliopsida; order Poales; family Typhaceae; genus Typha; species Typha angustifolia. The sequence continues at coordinate 9,838,282 of NC_133247.1, forward strand.
TTTTCATCCCATAAATGAAAGCAGTTCTAGGTTTTTGCAAAAATTTACAATGAGGTCGAATATGCCCTAGAATGCCGCAATGATAGCATGTCGGAACAAACCCTTTTCTACTCACCTTTTGTCGAGGAGTGTTACTAAAGTTTAACTTTGGTGCCGTCAAAGATTCACTAGTTTGTAGATTCAACTTCAATTTTGAAGGATTCATCCAGGATTGCTTTGAAAATACGATTGATGGCTTCAGGTATTCTTCCTTTTGTATACCTGCAGAAACAAAAACAGTTTTATTATTATTTGAATTATCAGTGTATCCAACACCACACCTTTCTTTTCCAGAGATCTGAGCTTTTAGAATTTCGTCAAGTTTGTTCTTCCTTTCAAAAATGTAACTTCCTTATGCAATCGCTCTAGTTCAATTTCATCACCCTTCATTTTATTTTTCGCATTGTCAAGTTGTTCAGAAAGGTCTTTGACACGTTCAAGTTCCAATTTGTACTTCTCCTCAAATTAAATTCTTTCAGATTCGATTACCTTGAGTCGTTGAAGTAGTCTAAGATTGCTTTTCTTGAGTTTAAATGACTCCAAGTACAAGTTATTATATGCCTTTTGAATTTCAGATTCATCTTCCTCAACTGGTAACATATCAAAATCATCTGTACTATCAGTATCAACAACAGAGTCAGTATTAAGTAGAGAAGAGGTAAAAGCTACAAAGTTTTCTTCGTCTTTTTCAGAATCAACAATAGATTCATCTGAGTCATCCCAAGTAACTTTCATAGCCTTGCCTTTCCTTTTAAGACGATTAGGGCATTCTTGGGCGATGTGTCCAAAACCAGAACATTCAAAATATTGAACTTTATTCTCAGAACTCTTATTTTTCTATTTGACATTGTTGTTGGTACCACCTGTATTTGAACTCACAGTATTCTTCTTTTTTACAAAGGCTTTGCTTTCCTCAAGTTTTTCAGCATTCAATTGTTTGGCTTCCGAAAGATTTTATTAAACTTTTTGATAAACACAGTCAACATCTCAACATCTAAATCACCTTCATCATCAGACTCCTCTAAATTTTGTTCAACTGTGGATAGGGCCATCCCTTTGGATTTCCTTGGTTTTGAAAGACTGGACTCAAATGTTTGTAAATTTCCTACCAATTGTTCAACTTTCATAGAATCGATATCCTTACTTTCCTCAATAGCTGTAACTTTTGCCTGAAACCTTTCTGGAAAAGACCTAAGGATCTTACGGACAATTCTGTTTTCAGGAATTTTCTCTCCTAGGTTGAAACTGGAGTTGACTATATCACTCAACTTTGCATAGAATTCATCAAATGTCTCATTCTCCTCCACACGCATGGTTTCAAAACTAGTAGTCAACCTCTGAAGTTTTGAAAGTTTTACAGCCATAATTCGTTCATGAGTTGTTTCTAAGATCGTCCAGACTTCTTTTGCTATCTCACAAGTAGAAATTCTTCTAAATTTTTCCGAGGAAACACAACTAAAAATTGCATTTATTGCTTTGCTATTCCAGCCAACTTTTTTATAATCTATCTTATCCCATGACTCAATCGGTTTCTCAACAAAATCATCATTCACCATGTACCTTGGTGGACTCCAACCGTTCACAATGGCCATCCATACTCGCTCATCTATAGACTTCAAATAAGCTCTCATCCTAGCTTTCCAATATCCATAATTTGATCCATTTAGAATAGGAGGTCTAATAGATGAGGGTCTATCTCTATGAAAATCCATGCCTATCTGATCTCTCTCAAAGAGTGAGAGAACCCGCTCTGATACCAATTGAAAAACCCCTAGACACGCATATGTATCTAACCTCTAGGCAATGATATTTCTCGTTCGCTTAAGTAAAAGTCGGAAGAAATATTAAAAACGAAAGTAGAGATGAACGCCAAGATTTTAACGTGGAAAACCCAAACGGGAAAAAAACCACAGATCCAAACTCGGATTAAAACCAATCACTATGATAGTAGCAGTTACAAGACTGACTCACAAAACAACCGGTCGATCCAAACGACTTTGTTCCTCTCAGTCTTGATCGCTAGAACCCACGATTCACTACTTCTTGTGATTGAAGTCCAATCTCTGTAGCCCTCAAGATTGATCTTTCGTCTAGATAGCCCTTAAGACGAAAGATTAAGATTTGTAGATGCGAAGGGCCTTGTTTGTTGAAGAACCGATGTAGCCTCCAAAAAGTCTCCTTGAATAATCTTCTTCAACTGCCCTAGGTTAGGGCAACACTATCCTTATATATGATCTCCAAGATAGAGCCAAATCCAAGTCATATTTGTACTCACGAAAATCTAATAAATTGCAAACTTCATAGGTGCGTTCGAACGCGGCCCGGGTGCGTTCGAACGGCCTGACTTAATCTCAGGTGCGTTCGAACGGGCCCAAGTGCGTTCGAACGCGACAGCTTGAATTCTTCATATTGCGTTCGAACGCGTTTGTGAACGCTGCTCTCGGTCTGTGTGAACGCAGTACCCGCGTTCGAACGCGTTTGTGAACGCGGCTCTCTGTCTGTGTGAATGCAGTGCCCGCGTTCGAACACGTTTGTGAATGCAGCTCTCTGTCTGTGTGAATGCAGTGCCCGCGTTCGAATGCGTTTGTGAACGCGGCTCTTTGTTTGTGTGAACGCAGATTTCGCGTTCGAACGTGTTTGTGAACGCGACGGCTTTTCTCCAATGATCTTGCAATTCTTCACACCAGTGATATTCTAGACTTGTGTAAAGCTCATATACACGAAAAAATACACTTAGAATATTTTGTACAAAATTGCCAACAAATAGAAAACCTAACAGTAATCATCGACCATTAAGAATATATAGCGTTTACCTCCAAGACTTTCCGTTTTTGTTAGACCTATCAAGTCCATGTGAACTAATTGTAGCACACGGTCAGTGATAGCTGCATTTACCTTCTTGTATTAGATACGAATTTGTTTTCCAATTTGACAAGAACCGCACACTCTTTTTGACATTTCTTTCATCTTAGGTATTCCTCTTACCACTTCATGTTTGGACAGAGTAAATAATTCCTTGTGATTCACATGTCCAAGACGTTGATGCCAAAGATCTGCATTGTCGAAAGACGCACTGTTACATTTCAGTTTATGTGAAGTTTCAACGACATAGCAATTATCAGATGTTCTAGATCCATAACATATAATATTACCATCATGATCTAGAATAGTACAATTATTTTTTGAGAATTTTACCTCAAAATCTTTTTCACAAAATTGACTGATGCTCAGTAGATTTGCTTTCAAGCCCTTAACATAAAGAACATTTTTGAGACTAGGAATCCCTGGAGTACTTACCTTTCCTTTACCTATTACCTTTGATGAATTACCATCTCCAAATGTCACAACTCCCCCTTCATGTTTTTCAAGATTAGAAAATAACGACTTGTCACCCGACATATGTCTTGAACAGCCACTGTCTAAATACCACAAATCAAAATTTAAAGCTTTTAAGGCTGTATGCACAACATAACATTTCAAATCACTTTTTTTGACCTATATGGCCTTTGTTTTCATCCCATAAATGAAAGCAGTTCTAGGTTTTTGCAAAAATTTACAATGAGGTCGAATATGCCCTAGAATACCGCAATGATAGCATGTCAGAACAAACCCTTTTCTACTCACATTTTGTCAAGGAGTGTGACTAAAGTTTACCTTTGGTGCCGTTAAAGATTCACTAGTTTGTAGTTTCAACTTCAATTTTGAAAGATTCATCCAGGATTGCTTTGAAAATGCGATTGATGGTTTCAGGTATTCTTCCTTTTGTATACCTGCAGAAACAAAAACAGTTTTATTATTATTTGAATTACCAGTATATCCAACACCATACCTGTCTTTTCCAGAGATCTGAGCTTGTAGAATCTCGTCCAGTTTGTTCTTTCCTTTTAGAAATGTAACTTCCTTATGCAATCGCTCTAGTTCAATTTCATCAGCCTTCATTTTATTTTTCGCATTGTCAAGTTGTTCAGAAAGGTCTTTGACACGTTCAAGCTCCAATTTGTACTTCTCCTAAAATTGAATTCTTTCTGGTTCAATTTCCTTGAGTCGTTGAAATAGTCTAAGATTGTTTTTCTTGAGTTTAAACGACTCCAGGTACAAGTCATTATATGTCTTTTGAATTTCAGATTCATCTTCCTCAGCTGGTAGCATATCAAGATCATCTGTACTATCAGTATCATCAACAGAGTCAGTATTAAGTAGAGAAGAGGCAAAGGCTACAAAGTTTTCTTCATCTTTTTCAGAATCATTATTAGATTCATCTGAATCATCCCAAGTAACTTTCATAGCTTTACCTTTTCTCTTAAGACGATTAGGGCATTCTTGTGCGATGTGTCCAAAACCAGAACATTCATAACATTGAACTTTATTCTCAGAATTCTTATTTTTCTGTTTGACATTGTTGTTGCTACCACATGTATTCGAACTCACAGTATTCTTCTTTTTCACAAAAGCTTTGCTTTTTTTAAATTTTTCAGCATTCAATTTGTTTGGCTTCTGAAAGAATTTATTGAACTTTTTGACAAACATAGCTAACATCTCAACATCTAAATCACCTTCATCTTCAGACTCCTCTAAATTTTGTTCAACAGTGGATAGAGCCATCCCTTTGGACTTCCTTGGTTTTGAAAGACTGGACTCAAATGTTTGTAGATTTCTTACCAATTCTTCAACTTTCATAGAGTCGATGTCCTTACTTTCTTCAATAGCTGTAACTTTTGCTTGAAACCTTTCTGGAAAAGACCTAAGGATCTTACGGACAATTCTATTTTTATGAATTTTCTCTCCTAGATTGAAACTGGAGTTGACTATATCACTCAGCTTTGCATAGAACTCATCAAATGTCTCATTCTCCTCCATACGTTGGGTTTCAAAACTAGTAGTCAACCTCTGAAGTTTCGAAAGTTTTACAGCCATAGTTCCTTCATGAGTTGTTTCTCAGATCGTCCAGGCTTCTTTTGTTATTTCACAAGTAGAAATTCTTCTAAATTCTTCCAAGGAAACACAACTAAAAATTGCATTTATTGCTTTGCTATTCTAGCCAACTTTTTCATAATCTGTCTTATCCCATGACTTAATCGGTTTCTCAATAAACTCATCATTCACCATGTACATTGGTGGACTCCAATCGTTCACAATGGCCATCCATACTCGCTCATATATAGACTTCAAATAAGCTCTCATCCTAGCTTTCCAATATCCATAATTTGATCCATCTAGGATAAGAGGTCTAATAGATGAGGGTCCATCTCTATGAAAATCCATGCCTATCTAATCTCTCTCAAAGAGTGAGAGAACCTGCTCTGATACCAATTGAAAAAACCCCTAGACACACGTATGTATCTAAACACTAGGCAATGCTATCAATCGTTTGCTTAAGTAAAAGTCCGAAGAAATATTAAGAATGAAAGCAGAGATGAACGCCAAGATTTTAACGTGGAAAAACCCAAAACGGGAAAAAACCACGGATCCAAACTCGGATCAAAACCAATCACTATGATAGTAGCAGTTACAAGACTGCCTCACAAAACAACCCGTCGATCCAAACGACTTTGTTCTCTCAGTCTTGATCGATAGAACCCACGATTCACTACTTCTTGTGATTGAAGTCCAATCTCAGTAGCCCTCGAGATTGATCTTTCGTCTAGATAGCCCTTAAGACGAAAGATTAAGATTTGTAGATGCAAAGGACCTTGTTTGTTGAAGAACCGATGTAGCCTCCAAAATGTCTCCTTGAATAATCTCCTTCAACCACCTATAGTTAGGGTTTCACAATCCTTATATATGATCTTCAAGATAGAGCCAAATCTGAGTCTTATCCGTACTCACGAAAATCCAATAAATTGCAAACTTCATAGGTGCGTTCAAACGCGGCCCGGGTGCGTTCGAACGGCCTGGCTTAATCTCAGGTGCGTTCGAACGAGCTCAAGTGCGTTCGAACGCGACAGCTTGAATTCTTCAGGTTGCGTTCGAACGCGTTTGTGAACGCGGCTCTCTGTCTGTGTGAACGCAGTGCCCGCGTTCGAACGCGCTTGTGAACGCGGCTCTCGGTCTGTGTGAATGCAGTGCCCGCGTTCGAACGTGCTTCTGAACGCGGCTCTCTGTCTATGTGAACGCAGTGCCCGCGTTCGAACGCACTTGTGAACGCGGCTCTCTGTCTGTGTGAACGCAGTGCCCGCGTTCGAACGCGTTTGTGAACGCAGATTTCGCGTTCGAACGCGTTTGTGAACGCGGTGTGAACGCGACAGCTTTTCTCCAATGATCTTGCAATTCTTCACACCAGAGATATTCTAGACTTATGTAAAGCTCATATACATGAAAAAATACACTTAGAATATTTTGTACGTAATTGCCAACAAAGAAAAACCTAACATGCTCAAAACTTATTCATGGGAAGGACTTTCGAGGACTAGAATCACAAGTTGCAATTTTATTACATAAATTAGTAAGAAGATTCTGATCTTCTTTTTTGATATTATATTTTATTTAATTATACATCTTGCAAGCAAATCTATCTAGATAGAGTAGACCACCGCACTATAGTTGAAACACTATTGAAATGTTTATTGCTTTATACATGCAACTCTTCTCGTTGAATCATCAATTTCATTTTAATTAATTTTTTCTATGTACAAATTTTTTTTTGATAGATATTTACATAGGCTGAATTGTGTGTACTAAATAGGAGTCATCCTTAATAACAGAAATTTACCTAGTTGAGAAATGGTTAACATTTTGCTCATGATACTTGCATGGTATTAAGGCAAGGTCTAATTATCAAGTGAAGAACCATGAAAATCAAAATGAGGAAAAAGGAGAAGGAAGTCATTCTTCACAAATAGATCATCCTCTAAAACAAACAAAGGATACTTACTTGGACTATATTACATGAACGCAAGTACCTAAATAAGTCTTATTTTATCATGATAGCATTAATCCTTGTCTTATATAAGTCCACTTGCAAATATTTATTGATTGAAATTATTTTACATCTTTATGATCTAATTAATTTATGCGCAGAAAGTATATTGACAGAATTAATTCACATTATTCCCATGTAATATTTTCCTATATGTGCATAGGTGCTTAATGCGAAGGACATAGAAACCAAGGTTCTAAAAATCGGTATTGGGATTAGGATCGGCCGTCTGGAAAAATGATACTTGTCGACTGTATCGGCTGCTTGTATCGGATCGGACTATTTTAATTAAATAAAATTCTAAATATTATTTAAAAATATTGAGAAATTTCTAAAAATTTAGAAAAAATTATAAAAAAATAAGAAATAATAATTACTCACATATAAAGCCTAAAAAGTAAAAATCTCTCTTCCTCCCTCTCTTTTTTCCTATTTCTCTAACTGTTAGTCTGAAATATCCATTCTCTCCCACACTTTCTCTTACTTCTATCTTTCTCTCTCTTTCTCTCTCTCCCTCACCCTCTTTTTTTTTTAATTTTTCCCTCTCTCTCACTCTCTCTTCCTTTTTCCCTCTTTCTCTCTCCTCTCCCTCACTCTCTCTTCCTCTTTCCCTCTCTCTCCCCCTCTCTTTCTAGCTGCTGGCTGCTGCTGCAAGTGGTTGCAGATGGTAGCATAGCTACTGCTGTACAGTCGAAACTAGCCAACTGGTTGGTTTTGACTTGGATCAGGATCGACCAAAACTGGAAACTATGATAGAAATACATGAAGACATTAGATTTTGGCTTTAAACCTCAATATTATTACACGAAAATTTAAGGAGTGAATCTGATGCGATTCCAACCAAATCGGATCACCCTGAAAGACATTGCACTCGATGGATCCAGTCTAGTTATCTTATTTATTATTTTTATATGGTTTAGTCAAAGTCTTAATATGTTAGGATTTTATTTAATTAGTTAAATCTAGATATGTACAATTTTAGTAAAATATTAGCAAGATATTCTACAGACATCCACATAATATCAAACTTTGGAGAAGATTGGTAACTTCCTCATCTATAATTTTCATATTTGGAGTTTTCAAAGATTCAGTATCTATCTATAGCAAAATGAAGAGTAAATCCAAGAAGATAAGGAAAACTCGTTTAGTTAAATTTGTTTAGGACTTTTTAATTTAATCTTTATAAATAGGTCCTTATGACTTATATCTTAGGCATGTTTGGAATGAAAGATTGATTGGCTTTTGCTCTTGCATCTTTCTCAACTTGGCTGCCGGCCTCTACATCTCCCTTCTCCCTCTTCACCAACCAATGCCACCTCTTCTATTGGCACAATCTCATCTAGCTTATAATCTCTCTCTTTTGTCGATTTGTCTAATCCTATAGGGCAGACCTACTTCTCTTCCTTCATCTCTCTATATTAACCGTCTCTACCTCTTGTACGGTTTTCATCTCTATCGCTACTATAGTTATAGGCCAATCATAGCCTTCTATCACATCTGCATCTATACCCGCAAACCACCACCACCATCATTTATTGTCGAACCTAGGAATCAGTGCATCTATATCAACTACTCAGTTTCTACTCCATCATCACCTCCATCCTATACCTAGGAATCAGTGCCTCCACCCACAAATCCCAAATCTCGTGCAGACCTAATCTCGTAGGTCTAACCCTCTGACCTTTATCTACCTTTTCAAAGATATCTTTTGAGCTACACATCCGATTAATGTGATACTAGATTCGTCGGAAAGTTCTCTCTGATGGCTATCTCGTATCAAAATTTCATATTGATCTAACGGTTAGATCCTCTGCAATATTTCTTAAAAGTTATGTCCTTAAATCTGTCTTAAACCACTACGAATTGGATTAAGCCGGTTTATAACAGTATTACCAATGGATTAAGATTCCACACTAAAAATTAAGAGAATAAAAAAAAATCATAAATTAGTGGAGTTTTTGTTATTGCAAGGACATCTAGCTTTTCAAGTGCTAAAGTTTAAAATAGAATTAATAAAAATATTACCTATTATAGGGTTTTGAGATAAATTATTAAATTAAACTATTCTAATAAAGATATAGTTCTATTGTTTAATGCAATCTAGTTAATATACAATCTCAATATAAGAAGTCCACGTATAGAGAAATTAAGAAAGATGAATATAATTTCACACCTGTGAACTTTAAATATTTGTTGAATACCCGATAATAATTATTTAATGAATTTTTTATGTTGGCATCTCAAGCGGAACAACTGTTTTATATCTAAGATTCCATGGACAAGAAATAGTATGTTATTATTAGGACAAAATCTAGGAATTTATTTGATATGGATGCTCAACTTTTACCTTATTTTGCTATGTTATTAATGGAGGGGAGAGATTAGAATAAGATTTTTGAAAATTTTATATTAAATTAACTGTCAAACCAAATGAGTCTTTAGTGAGATCACATAGGAGTATGAGTTAAATTAGAGTTGCCATCACAAATAGTTTGACCTTCTTACTTGATAACATTTATACTGTAGGTTTACAATTTCTTTTATTTAATCAATTAATTATATTTCACTTTTTAGGTATAAACGATGATGAAGGTGAAAAATAATAGTAATATTTTAATATTAAGTTTTACAATATTTTAGAACTATTTTATTTTGGTATAACCACTTTTGGATGATTGTATAGATCTAAGTATGGCATATACTTAGCTTTATTTGGATCAAATATGCATCGTCTATAATGGTCGAGAGAGAACAAATCGATATATAATTCAAGCTAAGAGTGGAGTTAGGTGAAGAGTCGTCAAATGAAAAACAACTTTCATCTTCGGTTTAGAGAGCACTTTTTTCATTGATCATTCCTCGTTCCCTTTGTGTTCATTCCCCAATGACGAATTTTGTGGTTATGTAAGTACTGTATAGTTACTTGTATTTTCATTAATGCAATTAAAAGTGAGGGATATTATTATATCAAATAGTTGATGATCCAAAGTACCACAAAAAATAAATAATATATATAAATGGATAATAATGAGGTAATCTAAGTGCATCGACCAATCTATGGGATTATAATAGTATTTCACAGATTAGTCCTTCAGTTCATATAACATTATATAAAATCTTACATTTTAATATTAAAGAAAGCATGGCGCTTGAGGAACCACGTAGTGACTTTGGCTTAGGATCGAAAATGGATCAAATTAAGCTTGACCCGATTAATTATTTTATCCAAATTTTATCAAACTAAATTAAAATTATTATCTATCTTAATATTTAATTTATTTTTGTATCCATAAAATCTATGCGGCTACATATATGTGTTAAAGAATAATACTTAAATTAATATTCAAATATTTTTTTAATTAATATACTATAAAACTAGTTAGATAAAAGATTTCTTTTCGATACTTTCATATGAAGTTTCAACCTTAATATATATATATATATTGATTATTTATAAATTAATTGTATCACAAGTTTTTATACATTGAGAAAACATATATAGATATACCCCATGGCCCAATAGGTATCCATACTCATACTCGTACTCAATAAATATGGGAATTAAGCTCACTATCATGCATATTATTTAATATATGATAAAACTAGTGAGATAAAAGATTTTTCAATACTTTCATATGAATTTCAACTTTATCTTTTATATATATATATTGATTATTTATAGATATCAGCAATTATATAACAAGTTTTTATACGTTGAGAAAACAAATATAGATGTACCCGATAACCTGATCGGTATCCATAAGGTCAACTTTACTATTCTTATACAAAAATTTTACTTCGTATCTGATCCATTTTTCGCACGGCTGCAATTTATTGCGAGGAGATATGGAACTTGGGAATAGTGTTTCTCATGGCTGCTATCATTGACTTTAGTGCTTTGGTATTTGCTTCTTTCATTTTGAGTTATTTTTATAAAATTAACATCGTCATTTGTATCGATGACTCTCAGCATCGAAGTCTACGCCATCCATTTTATTGTCGCAATGAATACTCCTGACTATGAAACAGTCTGGAGACAGGTCCCGAAGGCCGGAGCAATTGAATAGTCTGCTGTAGAGAACTACACTTAACTTGGGTGTACTATTTGGCGACTTTTGTATAATTTGAGTTATTCTTATTGAAAATTCATTTAGTTTTTGATTTGGCGGGCTATAATTATTTTCGATTTCTTTTGCATTTAAGATTTTTTTTTTAACTTTATTTTTTCTATTATTTAATACCTCATTAAATATTGACGGGACACTATAAAAGAGAGAAATAATCTATACTCTTCATCTTCTTCTTCAATTTCATCTTTTTTATCTTTTACTTTATATGTTTTTTATATGTTGCTGCTAATTTTTTTTCTTCTTCTTCATCATCTTTTTCTTTTACTGCTCCTTTTTTCTATTTTTTAATTCTTTCTTTTTTTATACAAGTATCTAATCGTTTTTTAATTAATAAAATAAAAGACTAATTAGAGATAGTTTAGTCTGTAATTCCTAGTTTAAGTATGAAATTCGTAGTTTAAGTATGAAATCTATAGTTTAAGCATAAAATTTTGACAATAATTCATAGTTTAAATTATCTCTAATTAGTCTTTTACTAAGAGCGATTAGAGAGACTTGTATAGAAAAAATATCTCTAATTAGTCTTTTACTAGGAGCGATTAGAGAGACTTGTATAGAAAAAATATCTCTAATTAGTCATTTTCACAAATATAATAACAACTTTCTTTGATTTTTAACAACTTTCGTTATTTTTTTTACATTGCAAAATTTATATATTTTACCATTACAATTTACATATAAACAAATTAGAGATAGTTTAAATAAATAAAAACTTCTTAATCAATGTTTTAAATATATAAATTAATCTAATAATACAAGTAAATTACAATATATATTTAAAAAACTATGAATTATTGTCAAATTTTCATACTTAAACTACGAATTTTGTACTTAAACTATGGATTCTTCGTTACACTGTAGAAATATTTCCATGCTGAAGAAACTCCAAATAAAAAAGTTCTAGATCATGATTTTATAGATTTTATCCAATTGGTTTCGTAATTTTTGGACTTCAAATGATTATCTTGTGAAAATTATTTTAAAACTGTGCACAACTAAAATTTCTTATTCTACATAATTTTAGCAAAATATTTAGAAGATATGCATCTGACATCCAGAAATTATAAAACTAATTCGATAAAATCCATGACATCATGATCTAGAACTTTTATATTTTGAGTATCTTTATATTTGAAATTGATCTATAGTGAAATAAAAAATTTGACAAGAAATTTGTAGTTTAAGTACAAAATTCATAATTTAAGTATAAAATTCTAAAAATAATTCGTAGTTTAAACTATCTCTAATTAGTCTCTTACTAAGAGTGATCAGAGAGACTTGTATAGAAAAAAATATCTCTAATTAGTCACTTTCATAAATATAATAATAATTTTCATTGATTTTTATCAACTTTCGTTATTTCATACTTAAACTATAAATTATTTAATTTGATGTAGATATATTTAGTTAAGGTCTTTTCTTATTCCATTAGTTGTTTATATTCATTAAAATAAAATTCCCATATGTCATGTTCAAATGTGGAAAGGGTCGTGTTCGAACGCCCTTGCAAATGCTGCATCAAGTTCACAAAAGTAGAGAACACAAAATGTGCGTTTGAACGCGGTCAGGCGCGTTCGATCGTTGCATTCGATCGCCTGCATCACATTTGCACATAGAAAGAACGCCTTTTATGCGTTCGAATGCAATCAAGTGCGTTCGAACGTGATCGGCGGGAATCTTCTAGAATTATGGTTAATAATTATATTTTGGTTTGTTGGCTAGCCTCTATAAAGGTGTGGACGGCAGCCAAATTCATTATCATATTGGATTATTGATTTCTTGTCTTCTATCTTCTCTTTATTCTCTCTACTCTAATCTTTCTTCTCCCTCTTCACCAACCTACCACCTCTACCGTTGGCAAGGTCTATCCTAACTTCTAATCTCCCTCGTTTATCGAGTCCTCCCTCTTCTTTGGGATCTCAAACACTTTTTCCCTTCATTTTTATCACTTAAACAACATCAACCATCCACCGTCATCTTCATTATCATTCATAACCCTAACATCGACTCCACTAGTCACCACCACCATTACCTGCACTATATCGTGTTTTTGTCCTAGTTTTAGTTCGAATCTTAGCGTAGCCTATCTTTGGTTCCAAATCCTATCAAATTATTGTCAGAGCCTATCAAATTGATATCAGAGCTTATCAAATTGGTATCAGAGCAAGGGAACCTCAGATCTCCATTAATGATTGAGACAAGGAAGATGACATCAACAAGGAGACCTATGGGGAGCACACCAAATAGGGAGGACTCAATGCACGATGATCCTAACCTTGAGGCCGATTCCTTTGGAGCGACCACGACAGGACCGAGTCAACCAACATCCATGGATGCGAATATGGATGAACTTAGGGGCATGTTCCAAACATTATTGCATAGAGTTGACAACATATAAAAGGATTACAATGAATTCAAGGAATATGTCGTGAATCGATTAGATTCGTCATCTCCTCGACGACGAATGGAGTTTCAAGAAAGACCAGCGGTGGGACCCCATAGAACCAATACCCCACAAGTCTAGGTGCGTCATATGAGTGTCAATGATCCCCTCCTACCTATGCCTTCACATCATCCCCCACCTCCATTACAAAACCCAAGACCGGCGGTGGTGGAACTTGAGAGGCATGCGACACCGGTGCGCTTCGTCGATGAGGAGGATTGGCACTTTGAGGATGAGGTTGATCCCTATGGAGATGTTGATGGACGTGCTCGAGGATATAGAGAAGGTAATCAACATGCACAAAGGTTTAGACTTGAACCAAAGATCTTTTGCAAACTTGACAACGCTATTCGGGGGAGAACCGTACGTTTGGATTTTCCAAAATTCCAAGGTGGTGATCCAGCGAATTGGGTATTTCAAGTTGAACAATATTTCGATTGTCAAGGTATAACGGAAGATGCAAAAGTCCAGATGGCAAGCTTTCACCTCCAAAGAACGGTATTGCATTGGTATAGATCAATAATTTGTGGTGGTGGATTTGTCGAATGAGCTAATTTCTATAGGAGGATTATACGCAGATTTGGGACAGCGACATATGAAGATTTTGCTGCTTCGTTAAGCAAGATGGTTCAAAGGATTACCGTATAGGATTGCCAAGCTGAGTTTGAAAAAGTTAGTAGTCGTTGTGAGCCACTGTGGTCCAAACGTACATTGATGAGTACATCTATTTCAGGGCTACAAGAGGAGATACAAGCGGATGTTCGTGCTCTATGTCCTATTACTCTTGAGGAGGCCTTTGAGAAGGCTATGAGGATAGAACAAAAGCATAGGGCTTTAAAGATGGCAGCGAAAACCAATTGGGGCAACCGAGATGGGCGGTTTGCTCCTAGAATGCTTGTTGGAAATTCTGTGGTTTCAAAAACAGCGACTGCGACTACTAGACCACGACCACCTTTGAGACCTTCTTCTGATGTTAGAGGAGGCACTAGACCCCCCATTCGAACTCTCACACCTGTCTAGGTGGCGGAGCGAAGAGCAAAGGGCCTTTGCTTTCGATGTGATGAGTATTTCACCCCCGGTTATCGGTGTTCTAAACAGATCGGGTGTGTGATTCTTATCGATGGTTCAAAGGAGGATGACGAGGTAGTTGATGATGGAGAGTATCTAGAGGAGACCCATGAGGAGACTGTTGAGGAGGGCGTTGAGGAAGACATCCAAGCTGAAATATCGATGCATGCATATTCAGGTACTTCCCCATCGAGGACGTTATGAGTAGACGGACTCGTTAGAAAGCATTGTGTGCACATCCACATCAATTTAGGGAGTACACAACTTTCTAGACGAGAGGCTAGTGAGGAGATTGGGTTTGGATGTCAAACCGACTACGGGGTTTGATGTTGCTATTGGAGACGGCACGAAACTTAGGGCGGAGAACTTGTGTCGCTGAGTCGGTATATGGGTGCAAAGACACGACATCATTGTGGACTTGTATCTGTTGGCGTTGCGTGGAGCGGACATTGTCCATGGTGCTCAGTGTTTATAGAGTTTAGGACCTATCACATTTGATTTTCAAAACATGTGGATGAAATATAAACAAGGAAACAAAGATGTGCGGCTTGATAGTGTTCGATTTTCATCGATTTTTGCGATGCAGCCTTTGGTGGGGCTGCCTTGTGTGTATGGTTTGGCCTATCTTCTTTAGTTAGAACCAGCAGTAGATGAGCCTCAAATGAGTTCAGGTATTACCATGGAATTGTCTAATTTATTAGATAACTTTTCTGGACTGTTTGAGGACCCGTAGGAGTTGCCACCAAGGAGAGCGGCGGACCATCGCATAGAGACTGTACCTGAGGCTGCATCGACGAACGTCAGGCCATATCGGTATCCACATGTGCAAAAAGAAGTTATCTCAAAGATTGTAGACGAGATATTGGAGCAAGGTCTCATACAACCAAGTCATAGCTCATACTTAACCCCCATGCTTTTGGTGCGAAAAAAAGGACATAACATAGCGTTTTTGTGTCGATTATCAAGCACTAAACGCTATTACCGTCAAGGATCGGTATCCCATTTTGGTTATCAAGGAGTTGCTGGACGAGCTTGTAGGGGCGACTATATTTAGTAAGCTTTACTTAAGGGCCGGGTATCATCAAATTAGAGTTAACCTGGCGGATATGCACAAAACTGCATTTCGAACTTCGGACGGGCATTACAAGTTTCGAGTGATGCCTTTTGGTCTCACTAGTGCTCCAGCTATGATACGATCACGCCTCGGGCTATAGAGCTCTGATACCAAATGATACGATTCGGACTTCATCGACGTCGTCTCGAGCATAGATTCACTTTAGGAGTATTTTTGTTTCATGTTTTAGTGTTTAATTTCCATTAAAATAAGTTTTCTGTAAGTCGCGTTCGAATGCGGATAGAGTGAGTTCGAACGCGGTTTGTGAACGGGGTTGTGAATGTGGGTGAAGAGAGTGCACTGTGCGTTCGAACGCGGTGGGTTTGAACGCACTGTGAACGCCTACATCACGTTCGCAAATACCGAGAGACGTGTTCGATCGTGCGTTCGAACGCGGTCAGCGAAAATTGTGTTTTAGGGTTAATTTGAGTTGTTGGTTAGCCTATAAAAGGATGTGTAGGGCAACCAGAATTGATTATTAAATATTGAGAATTGAGTTTTGCCTTGCCTCCTTCATCTTCTTCGCTCCCGTTCTCTCAATCCCCGGCGACACCGCTTCTAAACTCCGTCGACCGGCCAATCACCCTAGTCCCTTAGGAGTGGCCGTCTCCTCCCCCTTCTTCCAATCTATCCAATACTTGCCCTAACCATTCCATCACCCATAACCCTTCCACCACCACCTTTTCACCGGTGCCACCCCATTAATGTCGGTCCTCCACCATCCACCATTACCTAGGATCACGTGCCTCCATCCACGGATCCAAAATAGATCATCCCGATGTTCATCCACTAAACGAATAATATCTTGAGATCCCCAACCCCGATTCTCCTGAAACTTGATTTGATGGAAATCTCTTTTACGAGGCTACAATATATCAAAATTTCACGTCGATCCGACATCGGAATATTTCGGGATCTTATTTTAAAGTTCTGTTTCAAATCTAGTCCAGATCAGAGAATTGGAGGAGATCGAACCTTAGCCTAAGGGGAGATCATATCAATTTGGTATCAGAGCTCCATAGCCCGAGGCATGATCATATCACCAAATTGATACGATCTCTCCTTTAGGGCTAAGGATCGATCTCTTCTGATTCTCAAATCTGGACTAGATCTGGCACGGAACTTTGAAATAAGATCCCAAAATATGCCACCGTCGGATTGACGGAAAATTTTGATATGTTGTAGCCTCGTAAAAGATCTTTCCAACAAATCAAGTTTCAACCGAATCGGATTTGGGGATCTCGAGATATCGTTCATTTAGTGGACGAACATTAGGATAGTCTGTTTTGGATCCGTGGATGGAGGCACGAGATCCTAGGTAATGGTGATTGGTGGAGGACCGGCGTTAATGGGGTGGCACCGGTGAAAAGGTGGTGGTGGAAGGGTTATGGGTGATGGAAGGGTTAGGGCAAGTGTTGGATAGATTGGAAGAAGAGGGAGGAGAGGGCCACCCCTAAGGGACTAGGGTGATTGGCCGGTCGAGGGAGGTTAGAAGCGGCGTCGCCGGGGATTGAGAGAACGGGAACGAAGAAGATGAAGGAGGCAAGGCAAAATTCAATCTCAATATTCAATAATCAATCCTGGTTGCCCTACACATCCTTTTATAGGCTAACCAACAACTCAAATTAACCCTAAAACATAATTTTCGCCGACCGCGTTCGAACTCGCCCGACCGCGTTCGAACGCACGATTGAACGCACCGCGTTCGATGTCGGTATTTGCTAACGTGATGCAGGCGTTCACAGTGCGTTTGAACGCACCGCGTTCGAACGCACAATGCACTCTCTTCACCCACGTTCACAACCCCATTCACAAACCGCGTTCGAACTCACTCTATCCGCGTTCGAACACGACTTACAGAAAACTTATTTTAATGGAAATTAAATACTAAAACATGAAACAAAAACACTCCTAAAGTGAATCCATGCTCGAGACGTCGGTGAAGTCCGAATCGTATCAAGCTACCTTTCAAAGCCTCATGAATGATATATTTTGACCTCTCTTGCGAAGGTATGTCTTGATATTTTTTGACGATATTTTGGTATATAGCAGGACTGAATTGAAGCATTGGCAGCATTTGAAGGACGTGCTGAATTTATTGGAGTAAAACCAATTGAAGATCAAGAAGTCTAAGTGCCTATGGGGAGTACCAAAGGTGGAGTATTTAGGCCACATCATTTTAGCGGATGGTGTAGCGGCGGATTCTCAAAAGGTTGCATGTATGACCGCTTGGCTTATTCTTACTACTACTATCGGATTGATAGGATTTTCAGAGTTGTCCTATTATTATCATCGATTCATCGCCGGATATGGCAAGATCGCTGCTTCTCTCACTTCTTTGTTGAAAAAGGACTCTTTTAGATGGATGGATGAAGCCACTTTAGCCTTTGAAAAATTAAAAACAGCAATGATGACGGCACCCATTCTAGTGCTACCGGACTTCACCAAAGAATTTATTGTGGAATGTGATACATCGAGTGTTGGCATAAGAGCTGTACTAATGCAAGAAGGATGTCCCATTGCCTACCTTAGTAAGACTTTATCACAAAAATCTCAGCAATTATCGACTTATGAGAGAGAGATATTGGCAATTCTGCATGCAGTGACAAAATGGAGTCCTTATTTGATTGGTAGATGATTTATTATCTGAACCAATCAAAGGAGCCTTCCATACTTTATGGGACAGTGCATACACAATCTAGCACAGAAGCGATGGGTCACAAAATTGCTGGGGTATGATTTTGAAATTGAATACAAGAAGAGAATGGAAAATAGAGTGGCGGATGCACTATCGCGCCAACCCGATACCGCCGAGCTTGTAGCCTATTCATCTCCTATCTTTCCCTTCCTTGACGAGCTAAGGTATGCATGCTCATCTGACCCAGATATTTTGAGATTGTTGTAGGAGCTGATGGATGATCCGGAGTGCCAGCTAGAGTTGGAGAATCGAGGCGGTTTGTTGTTGGACCGTGAAGGCATTTAGGTGTTGGAGCGTATTGGTCCAATTGCATATCATTTGGAGCTGCCAGACAGGTCGAGAGTGCATCCTGTCTTTCATATTTCATTGTTGAGAGAGCGCATTGGAGATCATGAGATTGTTGGATCGATTTCACTAGAGCCATTAGAGGAGATAGAGATTGTGAGCTAGTTCGTGTACTTGCTAGACGCTGACAACGACATGGTACCAAATTGGAAATGGAGATTCTAGTTGAGTGGCTTGGCAAGCCATCTAATGAGACAACATGAGAGTTGGAGACTGATATCATGGAGCGTTTTTCCGACTTTTCACCTTGAGGGCAAGGTGGGGGAAGCGTGGTGGGCTATTACACTTAGTTAGGATCTTTTCTTATTACATTAGATGTTTATTTTTATTAACATAAAATTTCTATAAGTCATGTTCGAACGCAGGTGGAGTCGCGTTTGAACGCCCTTGTGAACGCCCGCGTTCAAACGCGGTCGGGCAAGTTCGAACGCCTGTGTCGCGTTCGTAAATATATAGAAGAGGCTTTTTTGAGTGCATTCGAATGCGATCGACGGGAATCCTCTAGAATTAGGGTTTCATATTATTTTAGGACTTGTTGGCTAGCTTCTATAAATATGTATATGGCTGTCAACTTCATTATGCTATTGGATTCTTAATTTTTTGCCTCCTATCTTCTCTCTAGACTCCTCCCTCCTTCCTCTTCACCATCCTTCCAGCTCTACCGTTGGCAAGGTTTCTCCTCGCTTCTAATCTCCCTCGTTTATCGAGTCACCCCTCTTCCTTGGGATCTCAACCACTTCTTTACCTTCATCTACTTTCTTTAATCACTTCCACAATCCACCCTCATCTCCATACCCATCCATAACCCTAACATCCACTCCACCAGTCACCACCACCATCACCCATGTTATTTCATGTTTTCGTCCTTGCTACAATTAGAATATGTGAAGGGAGTATATACAAAAGTTGTAGGTCAGGAATTTATGGATCCAACCCAATTTGTTTTGTAATTTTCTAACTAACGAAGAATATCTGATGAATATTTTCCCACAGTTGCATAGATTAATTCCTGTATTAAATTCAGATTTTGAAAGAATCTTAGCGTAGCCTATCTTTAGTTCCAGATCCTATCAAATTGGTATCAGAGCTTATTAGTGCTACGAAGTTGCTAATCCGTCCATAGGGGATAACATCAGCTACTTATCCTCTCAAATTCTTCTTGGTATGCCTTAACCGTGGTCTTTTGCACCGTCTTTGAAAGGAGAGCATCGAAGTCTTTATATCCTGATGCTCCAAATCGCTGTGTGATATTGGCACAAAATTCAGCCTAAGTTTCGATAGGCTCATTGACATTGGCTACTCAAAACCAATGAAGCACCGTATCTTCAAGATGGAAGCTCGCAAGCGTCACCTTGTATTCTTCCGCCGTACCCTGGTATGTGAAGAATTGCTCCGTCCTATACAACAAATCAATCGGATCGCCACATTTAAACTTGGGGAATTCGAGACGCACGATTTGCTAACAGATGCCCTTATCTTGATTAGGACCATGTCCAAGTTCTTGTCTAACCGGAGGAGGATGTACCATGAATGGTTGATGATCCCTCCTTCGATTTTGATTAACTCACTGTGGTTTAGGCTCGTATTGCCCCGCCCATAGATCTAGATCTCCAAGATGATCCCCATAGTGGTTAGCTTGTCAGATGGGCTCACTTGCAACTGGGCCTGGTGGAACCATCCTTGCTTGTCTCTACCCATAGGGTGGTGGTAGCAGCGGCTCTTGTGGATGCACAATTTGGACCGGTGCCAACGGGTTCATTGGAGTGGACTGGCGCCGTGGAGTCGATGGTGCATTCCCGTTTGTCATGGCTTCCCTTGTTGCCCGCCATTCCCGCATCATCTCCATCATCATCTGGTTGTTGATGGCCATTTGTTCGGAAAGAGACCCCAACACGGCTTGAACACTAGGTTCTTCCGTATATCAATTTGATCGGGCAGTTCCGTAGGTGGAAGTCCCCGTAACCGTTTCCCCCTCCTCTATTGGGAGAATCTCTTCTTTCTCATCTCTCCGTGCAGCCATGACTCTAGTTGTCGTCATAGGAAGTGCGTGTCCGAGGAACAGTGGCTCTGATACGAGCTTGATACGATCTCCCCTTTTAGGTCACGGCTCGATCTATTCCGATTTTCAGATCTGGATAAGATCTGACATGAAACTTTAGAAATAGATCTCAAAAGATACTACCATCGGATCGATGTGAAATTTTGATATGTTGTAGCCCCAGAAAAGAGCTTTCCCATAGATCAAGTTTTAGGTGAATCGGATATAGGTATCTCAAGATATAGTCCGATTAGTGGATGAACATCAGGGGGTCTATCTTAGGATCCGTGGATGGAGGGACGAGATCCTAGATATTGGCGGATGGTGGTGGACTGGCGTTAATGGGGTGGCACCGGTGAATAAGTGGTGGTGGAAGGGACGTTGGTTCATCCGCCAAACCCATATTCACACTCATGGACGTTGGTTGACTCGGTCCTACCATGGTCGCTCCAAAGGAATCGGTCTAACGGTTAGGGTTATCGTGGATTGAGTCTTCCTTTGTCGGTGTGCTCTCTATAGGTCTCCTTGTTGATGTCATCTTCCTTGTTTCAACTATTAATGGAGGTCTGAGGTTTGCCTGGCTCTAATACCAAATTGATGGGTTACGGTACCAAAAGATAGGTTACGGAATAATTCCTTTAAGATCTGAATTTATTATAGAAAGTAGTTCGCGCAATCATGAAAAAATATTTGTCAAATATTATCCTGTAGTCATAAAATTATAAAATGAAGTGGATTATATTCTTAACTTACTGATCTAGAAATTTTGTATTTACACCCTTCGCAGATTCGAAATACACCTAGGACGAAAATATGAAATTACGTGGGTGATGGTGGTGTTGATGGGTGGAGTGGATGTTAGGGTTATGGATTGGTATGGAGATGAAGGTGGATGGTGGATGTGATTAAGGGATGTAGACAAAGGGAACATAGTGGTCAACATCCCAAAGAAGAGGGGTGGCTCGATAGACAAGGGAGATTAGAAGTTAGGAGAAACCTTGCTATTGGTAGATGTTGAAGGATAGTGAAGAGGGAGGAGGGAGAGAGTCTAAAGAGAAGATATAAGGCAAGAAATCAATAATCCAATTCCGTAATGATTTTAGCTGCCATCCACATACTTATAGATGCTAGCTAATAAGTCCTAATAACAATAAGTAACCATAATTCTAAAGGATTCCCGTCGATCGCATTCAAACGCGCCTGATCGTGTTTGAATGCACAAAAGACGTTCTCTATATGTGCGAACACGATGCAGGCATTCGAACATGGCGTTCGAACTCATCCGATTGCGTTTGAATGCACATTATGTGTTCTCTATATTTGCGAACTTGATACAAGCGTTCGCAAGGGCGTTCGAAATGCGACCCCACCTGCGTTCAAACATAACCTACAGGAATTTTATTTTAATAAAAATAAACAACTAATACAATAAAAAAAGATCCTAACTAAGTGTATGAGTTCTCTATAAATAAGGTCATTTGGCTTGTATCTTAGAAAGGCATGAATGAATTAAATTGAATGAATTGGCTTTGCCACAAGACTCTTCTCTCTCAACTCCTCCCTTTCGTGCGACCTTGTTCTTTATCACCAAGTTTTGTTCTTCATAAACTAACTCGTACCACCTAACCGCTATGCCCTTTAGGTGAAATGATGTGATTTGGATCTTCTGGTGGTCGCGTGTGCTGTAGTACCTAAAAAATCATTCTATTAGGTAGATCCAATCACGCGGGTCTCCTTTAGAGACGTTTTGAAAATTAAGCTTGATGATCTGAGCTTAAATTCCCTAATGTGGTCCATCATAGCGAGCTAAGCAACCTCGCGAAGAATGATGGCCACATGGGTCATAGGTCCATGGGTCTGGCACATGTCGTGCCCAGGTTGCATGCGGGTTTGGTTTAGTCAGGTAACATAGGCTCACCAGGTCATTCCACCAATCATTCTCAAGCTCATATTTGGGCTTGTGGTCATGCTCATGAGCCCTAAACTAGTTCATGCGGTGTGGTCGAGTCGCTTCATGAGAATTTAACATACCTCAAAATTCATGCACTTTATCTCCATCATGCCATTGCCCTAACACTAACCCCATGAGTAAAACTGGATTTTGGCCTAGGGGCACTGCCATAGGCTATTGTAGCCTTGGTGGTGGCTGGGCAAGGTAGTTGCCAAGCGGTAGTCACCATCCGACATGTCTTCATGGCTGTGGAGCAGCGACAAGCAATGTTGGAAGGCCCAACTCGAGTTCGAGCTCAACCTAATGCAATGGTAGCTAGGGCACCTCGACGGTAGGTCCACCATCACCCGATGGCTATGAATGGGGCCTAGGGCTGAACTATAGTGGAGTAGCAATGGTGGGAAGCCCTAGCGAAGGAGGAGTTTTTCATGGTGATACTATCAGGTTCGGCCACCCAATGGTTGTCGACGGTTGCGGCAACCACCATTAGTTGTTGGTGGTCATGGAAGTGCTAGAACTATGACCACCAGCCGTAGGTATGCTGTAGTAATAATTCCATTGATAGTGGTCCTCCACTACTATCATAGGAGGGGTCAAGGTCGTGGGTTGCGCCAACAACCCTCCCCTCTCGAGTTAGGTTTTATTTTTGTTGGAGGGCTTATTCTGCTGTAATCGGTGGTCTTGATGATGCTAGGCGGTGGTGGGAGGCTAGTAAAGCCTCTACTAAGGCTTGGATCGAGACATTGAGGGGAGATTTGCATCTCCTTCAACTCGTTTGAAAATTATATAAATAATGTCTTCGCCCACGTTGGTGGCTTGTCACCGACAATTGTTGGTGGCGGCGGCGCGAGAGAAACTCTAACAGAAACAGAGATGAGTTCTTGGTCTTCCATAGCCACGATCTCCCATGGGTTAGCCTTCGATTGATCATGTGTTATCCATCGTATGAGGAACGTCAGCTCTGGTACCACTATTATGAATAAAATCTAGACCATTCTGGACGTAAGAAAATTATGAGGTAGCCTCACGAGTTATAAATCTTTTGGCTCTAATTTCTCATGAATTTGAGGTCAAGGTGAAAATTTAAAAATATAATAGTGAGGGAAGTCAAAATGGGACATAAGTGAAAATATCCAACATTATAGTGGTTGTTAGAGAGTGATAGATGGCGAAGGATGGTTGTAGACGACCGTAAGATAGGGTGGCTTATGGAGGAAGATGGTGGCTACCATTTTGGGTGCTTTAAATGAATCTAGGGTTATGATATACTACTACAAAGATAATGACAACCTAATGGCTACACGAAAAGATAAAGACAAATAATAAAATTGGCTAAACTCGATAATTATTCCACGATAATAATCAACCCGTGTCCACTCCTATTTATAGGAGTAAAATCCTAGCCAATCGGATCCACATGCGAATTATCTACTTTAATTCAAAATTAAAGACAATAAGCAAATTAGACTAACTCGACTCGACTCGACTAACTCGATTTACATGGTCGGATAATATCAGTATGTAAGGTAATAACCCGTACTGTATGGGAATGTGAAAAGATATGGAGTGTGTGTAGGGTTGTAACCCCACACTCATGTATGGGGGGTAATACCCCACACTACGTAGGTATGTGGAAAGATATAGGTTTGTGTGGGGTTATAACCAGAGCACTATGCAGATATGCAGGGTTATAACCCACACAAGTATGCAGTGTAGTATCCCACACTACATGGGTATATGGGATCATAACCTCGCAGTTGGATTCGTGGGGTAATACCCTACACTGCGTGGGTATGCACTTCTGCCTTTGGAGAGAAGAAAGAGAGAGGAGAGAAAGGGTATAACAACTATAGCTGATATGACCGATAATTATGTGTTGTCATCTAAAATGATAAAATGATAGTCTTAGGTTATTAGTAAATTACTTTTTAAGAGTGGTATGGAATATGATAAGAGAGAGAAAAATAATTTTGAATTAGTATACTAGAATAAGATAAGTTACTCACCAAAATAAATAGGCTTATTTTAGAATATGCCTATATGCCTATTCATATTTTACAAGTGAACGTGGGCTAAAGAGTTTTGCATTCTCGTTTCCTTGATAACTAGGTCTGGTATATAATTGACCAACTTAAATTCCAACTTTTGTTTCATTTCTTTTATATACACTTTATTTGTTGAAAGGCGTTAACCACCGGTGTGGATAGGGTGGGTGGGGCGCTGTTGTATATTTTGAACTATTATTATAATTGCCAAAATAATTATTTTCTTTTTGAAAACACCATTTCATCAATTAAAACAAATTGTTGATGATTTAAACTGAAATAATATATAAAAAGACTCTTTTGCCTTTGTTATAATCTGACTGGGTAGGTTAAGTTAGACAATTCGGTTGAGTCGAATCGAGTCAATTTGAGTTAGTTAGTAAGCTTTATTTTATTATTTTAAATTTTAAATAAATTGAATAATCAGCATATGAATCATCCATTAGGATTTTTTACTCCTATAATTTGGAGTGGACAAGTATTGATAATGATCATTGAATCGATCATTAAATGAATCTGAGTTTAGATATATTATTCTTTTTGTCTTAATCTTTTACCTTAACCATTATATCACTTTTATCATTCTAAGAGTAGATCATTACCATAGAAGCATTCCGATCTTCCAAACTCTAGCCATCTTTCTCCACTAGTAGCCACCTCACCTTATGACCATCCACCACAACCCTTGGCCGTTCATCGCCCTTTGATGATCGCCACAATATCAAATATTTACAATTTCCTATTTTGATCTTCTTCCATTGTTTTATTTATAACATTTCATCCTGACATTGGATTTTTGTGAAATTATAACCATTGGAACCCTAACTTATGAGGCTACCACCACATAGAATACCACAATTTTCTTACCTCCAGATCGATCCAAATCTAGTTCGTAATATTGGTATCGAAGTCGACGTTCCTTGAACAATGGTTAACACATAATTCAAGACGAATGAGGAACGAGCAACCATAGAGGGTTAGGAACTCATCTCCATTCATGTGAGAGTTTCTCTGTTACCACCACCACTGTTGGCAAACCGCCTATAACAAGCCACCTGTGTGGGTCAAGACATTAATAAAGTCCATCGACTCGTTGAGAGAATCATCAAAGGAGAGCTCTGATAGGATTGAGAAGGTGATCCAAGCCTTGATGGCTATTATCCTAGCACAGTACAACCACCCTGTGTTGCCAGCGCTGCCGACCACAATGAAAATAGCCCAACCATGGCCATCAATTTTAAACCGTGAGGGAGGTGCAAAGGAGCCCTAAATCGCATCAACCACAACTCCTTCAGACTTGGTGGAGCCCCCTCCCCCCACCACCATAGAGCCTCCCAGATGTCACAACCATTCCAGCTCCACCTACAGCAATGGCCGTAAGGTCATCGTCCTCACCCATAGTGGGAGCTAGGGCTAAAAATCCTAGCTTTCCACTAGTGGTGATCTAGCCCCCACTAGCATTGAACTCCATGTCCATCACCTTCCTTGGACCATCCACATTGAAGATGTGGCCTCTATTCGTTCCAACAACCGCCAAAAGACCGCTGACGATAGCAGCTATTATTGCAGAAAACTTGGGTCTGTGATACACTTAGTTAGGATTTTATCTAATTAGCTAAATCCAGCTCTATGCAGTTTTAAAAAAAAATTTGTAGAATATTTGAATTATATCCAAATAATATCAAACTAGTTAAATTAAGGTCGACAACCTCTAGATCTACAACTTTGATATTCATGACTTCTCCAGATTCTGAATATATCTATGACGAAACGAAAGTTTAATCCAAAAGGTATTCGGAGAAGATAAGGAATACTGGTTTAGTTGGTTTGTTAGGGTTTCATATTGTTTTAGGACTTGCTGGCTAGCCTCTATAAATATGTGGATGGCACCCAACTTTATATTGCTATTGGATTCTTGATTTCTTGCCTCCTATCTTCTCTCAAGACTTCTCCCTCCTCCCTCTTCACCATCCTTCCACATATACCATTGGCAAGGTTTCTCCTCGCTTCTAATCTCCCTCGTCTGTCGAGTCACTCCTTTTCTTTGAGATCTTGACCACTTCGTTCCCTTCGTCTACTTCCCTTAATCACTTCCATAATCCACCCTCATTTCCATACCCATCCATAACCCTAACATCCACTCCACCCATCACTACCACCATCACCCACATTATTCCGTATTTTCATCCCTGCTACAGTTCTAATTTGCGAAGGGTGTAAATACAAAAGTTGTAGATTATGAAGATATGGATCCAACCCAATTAGCTTCGTAATTTTTTAACTATTGGAGAATATCTGACGAATATTTTCCCACAGTTGCGTGCATTGTTTCCCGCAATAAATTTAGATCTTAAGGAATTATTCTATAGCCGATCTTTTGGTTTTAGATCCCATCAATTTGGTATCCGAGCTTTAACAAATTTGTATCAGAGCCCTATCAGTCTGAAGCTCCCAAAACTGACGACGGTCATGGTCCGACGCTCCCACAACCGATAACCGCCAATGGTGGTAGCCGGTCGGCTGGCCAAACCTAACAGCCACCACCTCGAGAAGCTATCCCTATGTTGGTGTGGCTTTGCCATGGCTTTTTGCTGCTATCGGTCCCCTATAGTGGAGCCATGGGTCCCTTCCGCAGCCGTCGAGGGTCGGTGGACCCATCAACGATGTACCATGGCCATTGCCGCACCAGCTCGAGCCCAAGTTCAAGTTTGTCTTTCCACCTCCACTCACCACCATTTAGCTGCCATATGGACCTATCAGATGGCGACTGCCATTGGCCACCTACATACCCAGCCATCACTAAGGCTATAGTGGCCACCACTAGATCTTATCCATTAGGATTTTTACTCCTATAAATAGAAGTGGACATGTGTTGATAATGATTATCAAATCAATCATTAATTTAATCATATTATTCTTTTTGTCTTTATATTTTTATTGTAGCTGATAAATCATCTTTATCTTTCTAGGAGTATATTATAGCTGTAGGAGCATTCCGATCTTCCAAACCCTAGCCATCTTCCTCCCTCAGCAGCTACCCAACCTTACAATCGTCCACCACCACCACTTTTGGCAATCTGCCACCCTTTGACAACTGCTGAAACATTAGATATTTACTATTCTGCTCCATTTCAACCTTTCTCCACAATTTCATTTATAACTTTTCATCTCGACATTGAATTCTCATTAAACTATAACCATTGGAACCCTAACTCACAAGGCTACTACCACATAAAATATCATAATTTTCTTACATTTATATCGGTCCAAATCTAGTTTGTAACATCCTTGTATATATATTTGTTTACAATTGTCCAAACCTATCTAATGTTTAATATACAAGAGTAAATAAGTCACAAATAATTTACATTCTAAATTTCAAGAAGGAAGAGTATTTTTGGCCTATGACTTTCTTATCTTTAACAACTACCTTCAGGAATATTCATTGGACAGTCTCTCGAAAATTATCTATTAAGGACAATTCTCAATGGCTCGAGATTTAAATAGCAATTATTATATTTTTAAAGAGAAATTATATCTTATTGTCTTGTGATTAGGTTTGAATTTAATTTACTCCTATATAATTTTATTTATGGTATTTTATTTTAAATTCAAAATGATAGATCTAAGGCGTAGAGATTTATATTAGGTCAGGTGAAAATATTTATTAAGGATAAAGTTTTAGAAGATTAAATAAGCTTTTTAGTTCATCTAAAATAATATCAGTGAGATTTCTAATAACAGATTATAATAAAATTATTTATTTATTTGAAATATTTGTTATATTTTTATTATCTGAAAGTTTATTTAATTCTTTATAATTTTATAAAGATCTTCAAATTCGACATGTAATTAGATTAAATAAAACTATAAGGGAGCGAACCGAATTTAAACATAATCAAATTGGGATAAAATATAATTTCCTCTATTTCAAAATATATATACGGCATCAATCAAGTAAAAAAGCCTTTTAATTAGTCATTTATAATCTTTAAAAAAAAGAACTCAATAATTTATCATAAGTTCACAGTGAGTACTCGGAAGTCAGATCATTTATGTAAATACAACTAAATGAACATAAAGATTAAATCGATGCCATGTTCCTTCAGTTTGTAATTACCAGGAAGAGAACTGCTTAGCAAGGAAAAAGACGCAGTTCGCAGCATAAAATTATTCCAAGATAAATTATATATGTCTTGGAATAGAGTTGAACTAAGGGGCGAGTAAGACAATCACAACTTTATTAAGCTGAGCTTCTTTTATTAAATTATGTATCCTCATAAATTTATTTATTTAAATAATTTATCATTCAAAGTTTATATTAAAATGAGTATATTTTAAATACATCAGCTATCGGCTTATAACCTCTGCAGAAAAATACTAAACTTATCGAAGTTTTATGTAACTGGTAAATCATTGAAGAGTCCGACACAAAATATTTTTTAATTTATTTATTAATTATATAAAGTTGTGAGAAACAAAGAGGATAAACTAGAGATAAATATTAGATCTAGATCTGAATAAGATAAATACAAGTCAAATCCTCTCACATTCTTCACTCTCCTCAATATTTATATCTTTACGTTATTCTCAATTCTCATATAAAGAATTACGACAAAGCTGTGAAAAGATTGATATTAACATACTGATAAATTCGATAATTTTTTCTAGGAAGCGCATGTGATGATAACTAACGTATCCATAATACACCATTTTAGATAATAATTTTAGGAGGTGGATTATTTGGATAAATAAGTTTGCGACCAGAACTAGTTTGATCAAATACTGTAACCCGTCGTTCACTGATGAAACTCCCCAACTACAACATGGCCTTGGCCGGGGCTCGGCCCGGCTTGCTTGATCCCTCCGAACCTATCAAGATACTGGAAGTTGTGGCCGCCGCCACCTGCGCTCGGCCCCTTGTTCTTCGCCGCCGTGATCGTCGAGACCTCGTAGACGAACCCCTCGAGTTCTCCGATCCTTAGCCTGGACGCCTCAGACATTGCGTTGGAGAATACGAGGAGGAGCAAGAAAAGGAACCCGCGAATCTTTGGCGGCGTTATAGGCATTGGTTGCTTGCTATGCTAGCAACTAATGGGATATCCTTGAGCTGTCTATTTATAGCAACATAAGATAGTGGAGGAGTTGTTCGTCTCCGGATACAAAGGAATGGTGTCTATTTTCTTAAGCGTGGATACGAGGAAAGTCATTGGAGTTTCATGGTGTCCAGGGTGGAAGGTATAAATAAATATAATGATGTGAGAGGACTTACGTTAAAGGCAAAAAGGAGAAAAATAGGAGAAAATTAAGGCATTGATAGCAGAGTAACAAATAAATAAATTTGTCTGCTCGTCAGCCGCTCAGCTCGGCTTATTTTCGACTCAAATTAAACTCTTTTTTTTTAATAAAAAGATAGAGCTTGAAGTCAAAATTCAGACTCTTTCGATAAATGGATCGAGCTGATGCTGGTGGAAATTTTTGCCACTTTGATACAAATATGAGAACTTTTAATAGATTGGGTTTAAACGAATTGACCCATCTAAAATTTTATTATTAAATGGTTTACATTTGTATTTATTATTTCAGACGATTTAATTTGTTTAAATTTAATCTGTTTAAAACCAGATAACCTAATTATAATCTAAATAACCTGTTTTGTTATTGTTTATAATTTAAATAATATGTGTAACCTGGTTATCCCTTATAACAGATTATGTTCGTGTTCAATATTTTTACCCCTTATTCATGTTTAATATTCCAACCTAATTAATAAACAAGCCTTATTACTATTGCATAGATCCCGGACAAACCCAACCAGAACCAAATTGATTGGCGGAGCCGAAAAGGGCGAGAAATTGCTCCCATCTCGATTATAATTCTCACCTAACTATTCTATTTTCCTTTTCCCTTTAGTGTTTATGTTTAATTTTGGTATCATATCGCAATTGACAATAGAAAACAGTCAAGCAATCAGTTTTTTTTAAGATTGACTTTTTTTAATCTTGTACAGTAAAAACATTATCTTAAAGAAGGAAAGGAAAAGCTTCGGTAAATCCATCGTTGCATCAATTAATACATGTGGCAGCAATAAC
This sequence comes from Typha angustifolia, assembly GCF_048772165.1. Classification (NCBI taxonomy): domain Eukaryota; kingdom Viridiplantae; phylum Streptophyta; class Magnoliopsida; order Poales; family Typhaceae; genus Typha; species Typha angustifolia. Next base: position 9,869,161 of record NC_133247.1, read on the forward strand.
TAAAGTATCTATAAATGTACTTGGATTATCATTTAATTATTCAAATTAGTTTAACGGTAGTTTAGTCACTGATACTGAGAAAAATATGTTCAAAACTATCACCGATAAGATAATAATGCAACAATTGTAGTAATTAAACTAAATCTCGCAGGATCTTTCTAACAAGCCACAGCCGAGCCAAGCTTAAGCCATGCAGCTCCTCTCGCAGGTGGTATCCTCTCCAAAACCGCCATTAATTTGCATGCTCAAGAGAGACAGCAGTTTTCGATCCTAGGGGCGCCACCAAGCAGATGATGACTTTCTTAAGCACGCGTTAATGGCCGGCTATTGCTGGATATCGTATAAATGGCATATAGTATTCAACAAAAGTTATCCCAACCAACATTAATTAGAGCACGATGGATTAACGAAGAGAGCAATGAGCGGGGTCCGCAAAAAGTTTTCTACCACTTGTACGTGTTTTCTATTAGCCGCCTTTGGAAGCTAAAGATTGACATGATAGGTTATTAATTAGTTTACATCAACTTATTAGGTTTGCGGAACATCTCCAACAAGTTGGGTTATTGCATTATCGCAGCCAAGCGCAAAAGTTGAGAGATAGGCAGGCAGGGAGGCAGTTCAGTGCTTCTGTCATCTTCTCGGACCGCATGCAAAACGATTGGAGTCCATGTAGAGTTCGGAAATTGTACAACTTTTTCATATAAGTTCCAATTTTTTACGTGAGTTTGTATATATATATATATATATATACATACAGAGAGAGAGAGAGAGAGAGAGAGAGAGAGAGAACTTTTAAGTGGTCCAGTTTGGAGAACATAACAATAGTTTGAAATGATGAGGAAATTTTTTCTGCTCCAATGAGGGGAATAGAACCAGGTACATTGCACTGGAATCACTTTATCATTCGGTGGTATGCATTATATATTGGCAGTTTCGTCATGGCCAACTTTGGTCAGAAAATTTCTGGGTAATAAGAGGTTTAAGTATAATTAGACTAAAACCTTTATGAAGAAGGAAACACGCAGTAGCACAAAATTTGGGCAGCGGATCATCTACAGCCAAAGGTTTAAGATTTTCCTCAGCCTGGTATATGTCACCTTGTCGTTGGCCAAGCAGGCAAACTTGCCCTGCTTCATTGTGAAACTTTTTAAATACTACATGCAATTAAAAAACCTTGTGTTGTATGACTATTCCCAAGTTAGAATTCTAATAATATTACATTAATTGAGACACCGTTAAATTTTCAAAGACGAGCGACAAAGAGAGAACCAAAAAGAAACCATCAATGTAAAGAAAAATAAGTAGAAAAATTAAAATAAAAAGTATCGTGTGTTTTGCATGTATTATCATTTGTTGACCCCTGATATCACCTATTGTGCTCTGATACCAATTGTTGTCCTAAAATGTTGAATGAGTGGATACTAGCGGAAATGATTTCTAATTCCTCCAAATAATACGAATGTAATAGCAATAGATTTGGGTAAATCGAATATTAGCAAACCTAATATAGATACCAAAGGGAAATCTTTAACCAGGGTGCTAAATGTAGAGAATTTCTAAACACCTAAGATAACCATAAATAAAAACTCCAAATGCAAACCACAAAGAGAAAAGAGAGAGAGACAAGATTTATGTGATTCGACGATGTGCCTACGTCCATGGGTGGAGCAATCTTTAATTCTCTATGCAAATCATCAAATACAAAGAGTTTTCAGCTCTAATATCACTCTAAACAATGGTGGCTCTCCTCTCCAATCTCTCCCTCATACAAAATGCCCAAACTCTTGCAAGATTCAATACAATAGTTTCAAAGTCTCTAATCTAATAGGGATGCAAATAGTTGTGTGCCCTACCAAAGCCCCTTGCCCTCTTATAGAAACTCTCTACATTACTCCACACATAACCTTAAAACCTAAACATTTTTATTTATAAGGCTAACCAAAAGTTGCTGAAAATCTTACTTGGTGTGGGGTCATTTGAATACTAGTAGAACTCTAATCTAAAGGGCATTCAAACACCTATGGGGCTGTTCGAACGTCTATAGAGTGCAAATTCTCTCGAGAAATTGTGTCGGAACGCCCCAAAGGGCCCATTCGAACGCCCTAGCACAGTAGATGTGAAAAGTTTGAATTTGAGCTAAATTTCAACAATTCTACGCCTTGGCAAAAACTTTAAGAATTTGGCAAATTTCTCTCCACCATTGCAAAGTGACTACAAATCCCATAATTGCCCAGCCTACAAATTTGTGTCAAAAGACACCAATTCCAAAATAATAAAATATTGCAAGAATTCCAAAGAACATCAAATGGTATATACTATTGCAAAGTGCGAAAACAATAAACTATGGTGAGATTTCAAAGATGCTAAACAAACAATCTTCACCGGTGCAAATGCAAAGTCATTGCAAATTCAAAAATGCATTCCTGCAAATTGCAACTAAAGATGCCAAATCCAAGACAATCAAATATTGCTAGACTTCCAAAGAACTTCAAATGGTCTTCACCATTGCAAAGTGTGTTCACTACTCCAAAACCCGAAGGCAACAATTATGGTGAGATTTTGAAGATGTCAAACAACTATATGCAAATAATTGGTCAAATCCAAGCAATGTTGGACCTTGATCTCAATCACAACTATATAGTCATCATGAACAACCAAAAGTGTATATGCCATGTTAGTACACCGTGCAAACTTTTGAGTCTTTTTTCTCGATCTACTAATTGCAATTGAGTCTTCTTTCTACAAAATTTTCTGAGTTAAGTTCTCCTCGTTATGCAAATTTAAGTCTTTTGATTTAGATTCTTTGCTTTGATAGAATTTAGTGGAGCCATAGGGATTTCAATCTCCACCTACTATGAAAAGTCTTTGCTTGCCATTTTCCTAATGCTCTTGATTCAAAATAGAAAACTCCCCAAGAGTGAAAACTCTCCTAGAGACCACATTCTTCAAAACTATTGGTGCCATCAAACTTCTCTACTTCAAAGTTTTATTTGAAACACTTTTTCCTGATTTGGATGATTTTGACATATTTGCAAATCAATACACCAAATCCAATGCTATCTACAAATCCAAAAGCTTAGGTTTGAACCTTCAGCTCTGATGCCAATTGTTGAGCTCTGATACCACCTTTTGTGCTCTGATACTAATTTTTGTGTTAAAATGCTGAATGGGTGGATGCTAAAGAAAGCAATTTCTAATTCTCCTAAATAATACCAATGTAATAGCAATAGATTTGGGTAAATCAAATATTAGCAAAACTAATATAGATACCAAAATCTTTAACCAAGGTGCTAAATGTAGAGAACTTCTAAACACCTAAGATAACCACAAATAATAACTCTAAAAATGCAAACAACAAGGAAACAAGATAGAGAGACAAGATTTATGTGGTTCAGTAATGTGCCTACGTCTACGAGTGAAGCAATCTTCAATCCATTATGCAAATCACCAAATACAAAGAGTTTTCAACTATAATATCACTTTAAACAATGGTGGCTCTCCTCTCCAATCTTTCCCTCGTATGAAATGTCCACATTCTTGCAAGATCCAATATAAGGGTTTCCAAGTCTATTCTAATAGCGATGCAAATAGCGGTGTGCCCTCCCAAAGCCCCTTGCCCCCTTACAAAAATCCTCTCTCTACATTGCTGCACACACAATCCTAAAACCTAAACATTTCAATTTATTAGGTTGTCTAAAAGTTGTTGAAAATCTTGGCTGGCATTCAAACGCTAGTAGAACTCTAATCTAGAGCGCAGGAGGGCATTCAAACGCCTGTGGGGCTGTTCAAATGCCTACAGAGTGCAAATCCTTCCAAAAAATTGCGTTTGAATACTCCTAAGGGTTCGTTCAAATGCCTACGCACAACAGATCTATAAAGTTTGAATCTGAACCAAACTTCAACATCATTGACATCCTACCATTTCAGTATTTTTTATTCAATTTCTATATTTTCTTTATTGCCTCAAAATAAAATTGTAAGTAACATTTAACTGCTCGGCTAAGTGGGCTAATATTAGGCTATTTTTAAGTAAAGAATTGGATGACAATAAAAGTAAGAGGTGTAGTTTATTAATAAACTTTCCAAAATTACTTTTGTGGCAATATTATTTTCTAGTAAATGGTGGAAAATTTGTTTCAAACTATGATGCGATTCAGACTAGATCAGATCCCATTGAAAGACATTGGGCTTTATGTATCGAGTCTAATTTTCTTAATTATTTTATTTATGTAATTTAGTCAAGTCTTAGTAGGTTATGGTTTCTTAATTTTCTTGAAGAATAAGAATTCTGGCTGTTGTGTTGGAATGCCTACATATGTTTGCAAATATAGAGAATGTGATTTGCCTATTTGAATGTGAAAAAGTTGCATTCGAATGCTTGCATATGTTCACACATATAGAGAACGTAAATTGCCCATTCGAACGCCCTCGACCCCGTTTGAGCACATCCAGTGAGAAAGCTTGTATTAGGCCTAGTTTCTTCAATTGTTTGGTGAAATCATTGAGTTAACCTATCTTCTCCCCACTAATCTAAAACTTCTCCCTCCTCGCTCAAACCCCAGCCGCATGTCACCTCGACATCGATTACCCCTAGCCTCCTTTGACTATTGGACCCTCCTTTCTCTTTACGATATCGACCACCTTCTCCCCCCTCTTTTTTTAGATAACAACACCTCGTGCAAATCCTACCTATAACCCACGTCCCCTCCATCACCACCTTCATCACCACCACCCGTCATTATAACCTTTACTGTAACCCTGCCTATTTTTGCCCTATCTATAGTTCTAATCTATAAAGGGCGTAGATACAAAAAATGTAGATCAAGAAGATACATAACAAAACCATCTAGTTTCATAATTGTCTAGCAACGAGAGAATATTTAGTGAATATTTGTATTTGACAGCGTGGGCTGCTTTCCTACACACAAGTTTGATTGAGTAGCCGAGGTTGGGCCATAACAAGTGGTATCAAAGCCACCATTCCTTGAACACCATGCCAACAACTAGATTCATGGTGTAAAGACCCAATAAAGTTACCTCTATTGAAGGAGAGGTCACTGATGTGGTTAGATCTAAGACAAACCACAACTTATCGGTTAGGACTTCTCCCTTGACTTCTTCCATCAACTCAAATCTAATCAAGATGTTCATGGACATGATGGAGATGCAGCGGTAATCGAGCTCCCTGCTCGCACTCAGATTGCACCATTGATAGAACCAATCCTTTGTCAAAGGACATTGCCTACACCACTCTATGCTATACCTAAGGAAGACTATGAGGGCTTCATGAGGGTCCAACCTAGAAGCCCTTTGCTGCCCATATTACAAGAATGGCATACCAAATAGTCACCAATTTTTTACCGCAACCAAGCACCGGCTCCATCTTGCCATGAAGATAATGATGAATGAGCAGACTATGAGGAACCAATGACCCCTCGATATCATTCTAGGGTTGCTGGAATGAACCCAAGAGAAAGGAGGCACATGCATGCTATGAATGTGATGATGTCGTAAGATAAGTTATTTCATTCTTTACACTACTCTTAGATTATAGGAGTTTCACATGTTTGAACCGCATTCCTAATACTAGCCGTAACTATGTCACGAGATCATCCTCAAAGAGTACGAAGTCCACCTCAATAAGAAAAGTAAATAAAAAGCATGAGCACAATATTTCTACCACTAATTAGTTAAATAATCTTATGGACGTTCACTATAGGCTTGGGTAGGTCCATCTTGTAACTCCTACCTTTATTCATCACGTAGAGCCGGTACATTTGTACCAAGTCCTGACGTGTTAATAAACATAATAAAAAATATTCTCCCCAAACAATCACCCAAATCACTATTATCAAATTTACAAATATCGCATAGACAATATTTAATTAATAAGCTTTATAAAAAAGATTGCAACTTGCATAATATTATTTTCCTACATTTATCTATATTAATTCTCTGATAAGAGCAACTAATATAGTTACATCTGAATCATCGTCCCTCCTCCCTCTTTGCCATCCTTCCATATCTACCGTTGGCAAGGTTTCTCCTCACTTCTAATCTCCCTCGACTGTTGAGCCACCCCTCTTCTTTGGGATGTCGACCACTTCGTTCCCTTCGTATACTTCCCTTAATCACTTCCACAATTCATCCTCATCTCCATACCCATCCATAACCCTAACATCCACTTCACCTATCTCCACCACCATCACCCACATTATTCCATATTTTCATCCCTGCTAAAGTTTGAATCTGCGAAGGACGTAAATACGAAAGTTGTAGATTAGGAAGCTACAGATCTAACCAAGTTAGTTTCGTAATTTTCTAAGTGACGGAGAATATCTGACGAATATTTTCCCATAGTTGAGCGAATTGATTCCTATAATAAATTCATATTTTGAAGGAATCTTAGCGTAGCCTATCTTTGGTTCTAGATTCTATCAATTTGGTATCAAAGCCAGGTTAACCTCAAAGGGTACCAAAGGTGGATTATTTAGGCCACATCATTCCAGCGGATGGTGTAGCGGCGGATCCTCAAAAGGTATCAGAGCTCATAATATTAGTCTAGAGCCTATCAATTGGTATCAGAGCAGGTGAATCTCAGATTGATACACTTAGTTAGGATCTTTTCTTATTGTATTAGGTGTTTATTTTCATTAAAATAAAATTTTTGTATGTCGCGTTCGAACGTAGGTGGAGTCGTGTTCGAATGCCCTTGTAAACGCTTGTGAACACCTTGTGAACGCTTGTGAACGCCTCGTGAATGCCTTGTGAACGCCTTGTGAATGCTCGCATTTGTGAATACCTTGTGAACACCTGTGTCGCGTTCGTAAATCCAGAGAAGGGACTTTTTGAGTGTGTTCGAAGGCGATCGAGCGCGTTCGAACGCGATCGACGGGAATCCTCTAGAATTAGGATTTCATATTGTTTTAGGACTTGTTAGCTAGCCTCAAAAAATATATCGATGGCAACCAACTTTATGATGCTATTGGATTCTTGATTTATTGCCTCCTATCTTCTCTCAAGACTTCTCCCTCATCCCTCTTCACCATCCTTTCACATCTATCGTTGGCAAGGTTTCTCCTCACTTAGGATCCGTCACATTTGATTTCTGCAGTATGTGGATGAAATATAAACAAGGAAACAAAGATGAGCGGCTTGATGGTATTCGTTCTTCGCCGATTCCTGTGATGCAGCCTATGGTGGGGCAGCCTTATGCATATGATCTAGCTTATCTTCTTTAGTTAGGACCAGTAGGAGATGAGTGATAAACTCTGATACCAATTTGATAGGCTCTCATACCAATTTTTTAAAGCTCGGATACCAATTTGATGGGATCTAGAACCAAAAGATCAGCTACGGAATAATTCCTTAAGATCTGAATTTATTGTAGGAAGCAGTCCACGTAATTATGGGAAAATATTCGTCAGATATTCTCTGTTAGTTATAGAATTACGAAACTAATTGGGTTGGATCCGTATCTTCCTAATCTACAACTTTTGTATTTACGCCCTTCACAGATTCGAACTATTTGAGGGATGAAAATATGGAATAACGTGGGTGATGGTGGTGGTGACAGGTGGAATGGATGTTAGGGTTATGGATGGGTATGGAGATGAGGGTGGATTGTGGAAGTGATTAATGGAAGTAGATGAAGGGAACGAAGTGGTCGAGATCCCAAATAAGAAGGGTGGTTCGATAGTCGAGGGAGATAACCAACGGTAGAGGTGGAAGGATGGTGAAGAGGGAGGAGGGAGGAGTCTAGAGAGAAGATAGGAGGCAAGAAATTAAGAATCCAATAGCAATATAAAGTTGGGAAACGCTCCAAGATATCAGTCTCCAACTCCCATGTCGCCTCATCAAATGGCTTGCCAAGCCACTCAATCTCCAATTTGGTACCACGTCGTCGTCGGCGTCTAGCAAGTACTCATTCTGGCTCTACGATCTCTATCTCCTCCAATGGCTCCGGTAGAACCGATCCAACAATCTCATGATCTACAATGCATTCTCTCAATAATGAAACATGAAAGACAGGGTGTACTCTCGACCCCTCTAGTAGCTCCAAACGATATGCAACCGGACCAATATGCTCCAACACCCAAAACGGACCAATGTGGTGATGTGCTAACTTTTGGTTTCGCATCAGACGTAAGATCACTTGTCGATATGGTTGCACCCTCATAAACACCTAACTGCCGATGTCGAATTCCTGCTCCCTATGGCTACGATCATAAACTTAGTTCATGCAGTTTTAAGCAAATTTAAGATGAGCACGCAACCTCTTCAATGTGGCGTCTCTATCCATCAATACTAAGTCCACCTCCGTCCTATCTGCCGATGCCACTAGATCATAAGCGCGTAACGTCAGAGACATGCGTCCATACACCACCTCAAATGGAGTCATGCCAATGCTGCTATGGTAGGCGGTGTTATAAGACCAGTCCGCCCATAGTAAGAACTCCAACCATCGTCTCGGCATCTCTCCAACAAAGCACCTCAAATATTGCTCAATGCCTCGATTAACTACCTCGGTTTGGTCGTCCGTCTGTGGATGGTAGGCCGAACTGAAGTTTAATCGAGTCCCCTATAATCTAAAAAACTTAGTCCAAAAGTCGCTCATAAATTCACGATCACGATCCGAGACAATCGTGCGTGGCATGCCATGTAATCGAGTAATATCTCTAACAAAAATTTCAGCCACCGTCTTAGCTAAAAACGGATGTGACAATACCGAAAAGTCCAAACGTGCAGTTCTCCCCCGAATAGCATTGTCAGGTTCGCGAAAGATCTTTGGTTCAGGTCTAAACCTTTGTGCATGTTGATCACCTTCTCTAAATCCTCGAGCACGTCTATCACCATCTCCATAGGGATCAAGCTCATCCTCATAGTGCCAATCCTCCTCATCGAGGAAGCGCACCGGTGCCTCACGCCTCTTGGGTTCCACCACCACCGGTCTTAGGTTTTGTAACGGAGGTGAGGGATGATGTGAAGGCATAGGTAGGAGGGGATCATTGACACTCATATGACGCACCTGGACCTGGGGGTATCGGTTCGATGGGGTCCCACCGCTGGTCCTTCTTAAAACTCCATTCGTTGTCGAGGAGATGACGAACCCAATCGATTCACGACATATTCTTTGAATTCATTGTGATCCTTTTGTATGTTGTCAACTCTATGCAACAATGTTTGGAACGTGCTCCTTAGTTCATCCATATTCGAACCTATAGACATTGGTTGACTTGGTCCTACCATGGTCGCTCCAAGAAAATCTGCCTCACGGTTAGGATCATCGTGCATTGAGTCCTCTATTGTCGGTGTGCTCTCCATATGTCTCCTTGTTGATGTCATCTTCCTTGTTTCAACCATTAATGGAGGTTTGAGGTTCGTCTGCTCTAATACCAATTGGTAGGCTCTGATACCAATTTGTTAAAGCTTGGATACCAAATTGATGGGATCTAGAACCAAAAGATCGGCTATGGAACAATTCCTTAAGATCTGAATTTATTGTAGGAATCAGTCAGCACAACCGTGAAAAAATATTCATCAGATATTATCTAGTAGTTAGAAAATTACAAAACCAATTTGGTTGGATCCGTATCTTCCTAATCTACAACTTTTTAATTTAGACCCTTTGTAGATTCGAACTGTAGTAGGGAGATAAATATAGAATAACGTGGGTGATGGCGGTGGTGACGGGTGGAGTGGATATTAGGGTTATGGATGGGTATGGAGATGAGGGTGGATTGTGAAAGTGATTAAGGGAAGTAGACAAAGGAAACAAAGTGGTCAAGTGATGCAAAACATGATGGAGAAAGATGAAATATAGAGATAAGAAGGGAAGGAATGGGGTTTCACACCTCCATCATAAGAAATGGTTTCACACCAAATCCTCTAGAGAACAAATCACATAAACTTTCATTAAGTTCCAAAGAAAATATAACGGGTCTATATATAGACATACAATGAAATTAAGCAGAAAACACTCTACATAGAAAATAAACAAAAGACACCCTAAATAAATAAAAATTAGAATCAGATCCCTATAGGAGGGATCATCAACTGTCGGCGCCTCCTGCACTAGTACACACGCCATCGTGTCCTATCAGTGATGTTTACATCATTCTCCCCGGGTGGGAGAGAAGACGACTCCGTCGAGTGTGCTGCTTTTTTGCTCTCATACTGCTCTAAGGTATCAAGGTGATGCACCTCCAAATCATGACGATCAAGCCATGTGTCATCAGATGTAGGCCGTCCTTTCCAATGTACTAGATACCGTTGGGATCTATCTTCTCTAGTTGAAATAATTTCTTCATCTAAAATTTTATCAATTTCGTCTACTGTGTTAGGTGGAATATTGGGAAGTGGAGGTAAAGAGGGTCTCTCATAAACAAGCTCATAGGTAGGCTTAGTATCTAGTGGGTTATCTGGAGTAAAATCTGGACTTTTATAAGCTACTAGATCCTCAATATTAAAAGTAGAACTGATGCCGAAATCACTAGGGAGATCTAGAACATAAGCATTATCATTAATTTTTTTGAGAATTTTAAAAGGTCCGGCACTTCGTGCATGCAACTTTTTAACAGTTCCAGGTGGAAACCGCTCCGGACGTATCAGGACCATCACAAAGTCTCCAACATTAAATTCTTTGAATCTCCTTCTTAGATTAACTCGAATTTTATAATTAGTATTATTTTGAGCAATTCTGTTACTGATTTCTTTATGCAAGTCATGAATATGTGATGCGAATGTAGATGCAGACTCAGACAACCTATGATAATGGGACATAGAAAAGATCTATAGGTTGTCTAGGTTTGTAACCATATACTACATCAGTTGGACTCAGACCTATGGATCTATTAACAGAATTATTATATGCAAATTCAGCAGTTGACAGTTTTTGACCTCAGTCTCTTAGATTCTCGCCGACAAGAGTTCTCAGTAGGTTACCTAAGCTCCTATTGACTACTTCAGTTTGCCCGTCAGTTTGTGGGTGGAAAGCAGTTGAATACTGAAGCTTAGTTCTCATCTTATGCCATAGGGTTTTCCAAAAATAACTAGTGAATTTTACATCCCTATCTGAAACAATAGTTTTTGGTAGCCCGTGCAACTTAATGATTTCATCAAAATAGATTTTAGCAACTCGAGAGGCGTCAAAAGTTCGGGAACAGGATATAAAGTGGGCCATCAATGAAAATCGATCCACCACCACAAGAACGGAATCATGCTTCCAGGTAGTCTTTGGAAGTCCAAGTACGAAGTCCATACTAACATCTTGCCAAGGGCAATTAGGAACCGGTAAAGGCATGTATAATCCTGTATTTTGCTTTCGCTGCTTAGTGAGTTGACATGCATGACATCAACTAACAAGTCTCATAACATCTCTCTTTAAGCTTGGCCAAAAAAATCGATGTTCAGTAGCTTCAATAGTTTTTGCGTGCCCAAAATATCCAACTAAACCCCCAGCATGCAATTCCCAAATTAAAAGTTCCCTTAACGAGGTGCTGGGAATGCATAACCTTCGGGACTTAAATAGATAGCCATCTTGCAAGATGAAACCATCAATTTCTTGAGTCGCTCTATCGCTTAATAAATTGTAAACTTCATGAAAATCCGGACATGATTCATATTCAGTTTTGATTTTATCAAATCCTATTACTTCTGCTTTCATCCTTGAAAGAAGAATCATGCGACGACTCAGTGCATCAGCCGCTTTGTTGTCCGCTCCAGACTTGTGTCGCAAGGTGTATGTATAGTCCTGGAGGAATTCGACCCACCAACCGTGTCTAGCATTAAGCTTCTTCTGGGAGTTAAGGTAGCGAAGAGCTTCATGGTCAGAGAAGATTACGAATTCTTGAGGAAGCAAATAATGTCTCCAGTGGCGAAGAGATTGAACCACAACATAAAATTCCTTATCGTAAGTGGTATATCGTTGTCTAGTTTCATTCAGCTTTTCACTAAAGTAGGTAATCGGATGGCCCTCTTGGCTCAGGATTCCCCCTATACCAACTCCAGAAGCGTCACAAGTGACCTCAAAAACTTTAGTAAAATCAGGGAGTCGCATGATAGGGGCTTCCACCATTTTCTTTTTGATTTTAGTGAAAGCTTTAGTAGCACTTGCCGACCACTTAAATTCACCTTTCTTGAGGTATTCTGTTATTGGAGCCATAATGGTACTAAACCCTTTGATGAACCGACGATAGAAGGTAGCAAGTCCATGAAAACTTCTCACGTCTCTTATGGTACGGGATTCAGGCCATTCTTTAATAGCTTTGACCTTATCAGGGTCAACAAACACTCCTTCAGATAAAACAATGAAATCCAAGAAAACAACTTTGTTTGTCAGAAACGTACATTTCTTAGGGTTTGCATACAGTTGCTCTGTCCTCAAGACAGCGCAGACTTGATGAAGATGATCTATATGTTTCTCCCGAGATCAACTATAGATAAGGATGTCATCAAAGTATACGACTAAAAATTATCCCATAAAAGGTCGTAATATTTGAGTCATCACTCTCATGAAAGTACTCGGAGCATTAGTCAAGCCAAAAGGCATAACTGTCCATTCCTATAACCCATATTTTGTTTTAAACGCAGTCTTCCATTCATCGCCGGGTGTATACGAATTTGGTGATAGCCACTTTTTAAATCTATCTTTGAAAAGATCGTGGTCCCTGTCATCATGTCCAGCATGTCATCCAAACGAGGAATGGGGAAACGGTATTTTACCGTTATTTGATTAATAGCGCGGCTGTCAACACACATGCACCAGGTTCCATCTTTCTTTGGCGTTAACAATGCGGGAACCGCGCAAGGACTTAGGCTTTCCTTCAGAAAGCCTTTTCTCAATAACTCGTCAACTTGCCGTTTGAGTTCAGCGTGTTCAGTTGGGTTAAGTCTGTAATGAGGCAAGTTAGGAAGAGATGCACCCGGGACGAAATCGATAGCATGTTGAATATCTCTCATTGGTGGCAATTCATCCGGGAGATCCTCTGGAAAGACATTCGAGAATTCCTCAATCACAGTAGTGGCTTCAAAAAGAATCGACTCACTAGGCTCATTCAGAATTTCTCAAGCAGCAAGAATCAGAATAGGAGTTCCTTTACTCATCTCACGTTCAATGCCTCTCGCACTAATCAAGCTGACTTTATTGTCCGAGTGGATGGGATCAGACTTCTTTTCCATCGTACCACCTCTAGGCTGCGATGGAAGAATCTTGATTTTCTTACCCTCGTGTTCAAACATGCAGATATTTGAACGGCCATAAATATACACATCATTATCAAATAGCCAAGGCCTTCCAAAGATAATTTGACCCACATCCATGGTCAATACATCGCACCACATTTTATCCTTATAAGTCGTGAATTCAATTGGAACCAAACAACGCTCTTTTATTTCCAGCGTGGCAAAATTGATCCACAAAACCTTGTAAGGATTAGGATGGGAAACCGCTCTCAGGTTTAGTTTTGAAATAATGGTGGAGGACACGACATTTATACAGCTGCCACTATCCATAATTACTTTACAATTTTTACCTCCAATTTTCGTGAAGGTGTGGAAAATAGAGCTGCGCCTCCAATCATCATTGACTTTAGGTTGAGAGAAGGCACATCTAACAACATGTAACCTTGTGGAGTCTATGTGCCTCAGGCATCCTAGGGTATTTTCTTCCTCTTCATCTTCAAAATCTCCTTCTTCACCGTCTACATGGTGAACATATCCATCAAAGTCTTGCTTGGAGTCTTCTTCAAAAGGTTCCTCAATTAAACTGATTTTATACGGGCTCGCACAATTTGCAGCAACATGTCCATAGCCTTGATACTTATAGCATTTGACCCGAGGATTAATCTTAGAAAAGTCTTTCTCGACGTTCTTACCTTTGTATTCTACCTTGGATTGTGAAGGGCTAGGGGTAGATCGGTTAAAAGATTGATTGACAGATTTGGCTTGATGAGGACCTGTGGAGAATTTATGAATTTGAGGTCTTGTTTCATAATTTCTTGGGATGTGGTTAGGTCTTGACTCCTCTAAGTCTTGAACTAAGTTGTAGGCCTTTTCCAAAGTATCAACATTACGAGCAAAAAGTTCACTTCTCAATTCTTCATGTAGGCTAGCTCTAAATCTGGACAAGATTTGCATAGGGGTTTCTGATTCAATCACGCTACACCGAACAAGCAATTCATCAAAGGCCGCAATGTAATCCTTAGCTGACTTACTCCCTTGGGTAAGTCGGTTCCATCTGTCTAGAAGCTTAGGGTAATAGGAAGGTGGGAGATATTTATGTTTTAGTTCATTTTTCATGTCAACCCAAATTTCAATTGGAAGCTCACCACTAATCTCAACATTGGTACAGTATTGATTTGCTTTCCCAGTCAATTTTATGGCAGCAAACTTGACTTTACGGATTTCTGACATATCATACCATTTAAAGTAACGGTCCATGTCTTTGATCCAGTCCAAGAAGTGTTGCGGTTCTAGACGACTATCAAACATCGGAGCATCAATTTTAATTCTTCGAAGGTACTGTTCATTAGGATCTCGCTCATTTTCTTGAAAATGCTAACGAGGTAAAGGAGTGGGAGATTCACCACGTTCAAAGTCAAGGTGGTGGTTATTTTGAGGCGCGATGTGCTCACGGAGTCTTTCTACCCTATATAGTCGTTCATCGGTCACCCGTTGATACCCAAGCAAAGTATCTTGAGTATCTCTGACTTGTCGAGCTAAGGTACCTAGTTGTCCCAATGTCGTCGAGCTTCTTAATAAGTTCGGGATCCATACTGCGACTCACTAGAATCACTAAGGAGATAAGCCTTACCTCTACGTGTTGGCATACACTAATATGCAATGAGTGAGTTAGGTATTGCTTTATATAATTTTATTTATATATATATATATTTTAATTTTATGCTTGCTAATTTAAATAAAATTAAATAATGTTCTAACCTAATGGAATGCAGACGTCTCCTATATTTAATCCTATATTTAATCTAAATGATATGAGATGATATGCTATGCAATCAAGAAAATCTTAAAAATGAATACTTAATTGAATTTAGATTTTCTATTCAGGAGATTCAAAGACTAATGTCAAGACTTAATGGTTTTTAAACAAAAGTCACATTTAATAAATGTCAAACCTTTTAAATTTCTTTCCAAAAATTAGCATAATACTAATATTCTATTTGGCACAGTTCATCTCTTAATATTAGGACTAAAGCAAAGGTTTCTATGTAGTCTTTCCCTCACTATATGTGGACAGCAGAAATTGATAACAGTTTAGAGATGATACTAGAAAAGAATGACCCAAAAATATTTAATACATTGAAAAGAGCACGTGCCTGATCATCTGAGAAAAAATAAAATTGAAATTAATTAATTTGTCTTCACCCTTCTTCTTCCTCCCCTCACAATGTGTTACAGTTCATGTCCTCTCCGTCAGCACCAGGGAGTGGTCAGCAACAATATCGGCGACGTCGCCGGCAAAGTCTGAGACAGTGGTGGTCGTAGTTAGCTACGGCAGGGAATGAGGCACGGGAGATCACGACGCGGGCGTCAGCGACGGCGTCGTCTATGATGGCTACAGGCGTCAAAGGGATGGCATCGTCGGTGACGAACGTAGTCGTCGGAGATAGAGGAGGTGGGCTGTCTGTCGCGAAACCCGGGTAGCGGTGTCGTCGGTGGGAGATGTCAATGCGGCGTCGTCGTCGTCGGGTGGAGCAAACGGGCCGAGGTAGTGTCGTCGAGGAGGCGTTGAGGCAGCGTCGTCGAGAGATGTCGTCGGGGAGGGGCAAAGCTGGGGCGGCTTCATCGGGTGGAGCGACGGCGTCGGGTGGCGTCGTCGGGGCGAGGCAGATCCGAGGCGGCGTCGTCGGGTGGGGTGACGGCGTCGGGTAGCGTCGTCGGGGCTATGCTGAATCAGGGCGGTGTCGTCGAGTAGAGCGATGGCGTCGGGTTAATCGGGGCAGCGTTGGGGCAGCAGCGACGAGAAGGGCTAGGATTTTGGTGTGAGGTGAGGGGAAGGTTGGGGATGAAGTTGGGTAATGGGTTGAGGGATTATGATTAACGGGTTGCGAGTTTTGGACTAAGGGATTTTGGGTTCAGGTGTGATGGGTTTAATGGGTTTAATAGGATTGGGTTGAGTTGGAAGTGTGAGGGTTAATGGGTTTGAATTTGAATAGGTTAGTTTCAAGTTAGGGAGGGAATTCAAAAATTAGAAATATTGGAGGAAGAAAAATTAGGAAAGATAGGATTTGTTGGGATGTTGAGAAGAAATAGGAAATTTGGTACGAAGTTTAGGAAAGATAGGATTTGTTGGGATTTAATAGAAATTAAGAGCCAAAAATAAAAATTTTCGAAATTGAAACACTAATTTTTTTTCCAGCAAAAGAGACGTGCTGTTTCATTTTTTTCTAATTTTTTTTTACAGCAAAAGAGACGTGCCGTTTCTTCCTTTTTTTCAATCTAAAAACAAATAAAAATAACGATGGAACAGTAAATCACTAGATAATGCAACAACAATCATTTTTTTGAAGGACTTGGAATCTTACGTGGTAGCAATTCCT
Source organism: Typha angustifolia (assembly GCF_048772165.1). Taxonomy (NCBI): domain Eukaryota; kingdom Viridiplantae; phylum Streptophyta; class Magnoliopsida; order Poales; family Typhaceae; genus Typha; species Typha angustifolia. The sequence continues at coordinate 9,885,720 of NC_133247.1, forward strand.
TTATGACAACAGATTCTTGTTGTTCCTCGTCGATGGTAATTTCTTTGCTCGTTGTACGCCGGATTTCTTGACGTTCCGGTGTTCGTGGAGCGATTGGTCGTATGAAGAACAAATACGGAGCAGCGTAGAACCCGGGAGGAGGGACGTCCATAAACTAGGATCTTTCGCTCTGATACCAAAATGATGCAAAATGTGGTGGAGAAAGATGAAATAGAGAGATAAGAAGGGAAGGAATGGGGTTTCACACCTCCACCCTAAGAAATGGTTTCACACCAAAATCCTCTAGAAAACAAATCACATAAACTTTCATTAAGTTCCAAAGAAAATATAACGGGTCTATATATAGACCTACAATGGAATTAAGCAAAAAATACCCTACATAGGAAATAAACAAAGGACACCCTAAATAAATAAAAATCAGAACCAGATCCCTATAGGAGGGATCATCAACTGTCGGCGCCTCCTGCGCTGGTACACACACCATCGCGTCCTATCAGTGATGTCCGCATCATCAAGATCCCAAAGAACAGGGGTAGCTCGACAGTCGATGGAGATTAGAAGCGAGGAGAAACCTTGCCAATGGTAGAGGTGGAAGGATGGTGAAGAGGGAGGAGGAAGGAGTCTAGAGAGAAGATAGGAGGCAAAAAATCAAGAATCCAATAGCAATATAAAGTTGGGTGCCATCCACATATTTATAGAGGCTAGCCAACAAATCGTAAAACAATATGAAACCCTAACAAATCAACAAAACTAGTATTCCTTATCTTCTCCGAATACCTTTTGGATTAAGCTTTCATTTTGTTATAGATATATTCCGAATCTGGAGAAGTCATGAATATCAAAGTTGTAGATCTAGAGGTTGTCGACCTTATCCAACTAGTTTGATATTATTTGGATATGTGTCGAATATTCTACAAATATTTTTCCGAAACTGCGCAGAGTTGGATTTAGCTAATTAGATAAAATCCTAACTAAGTGTATCAATGAGCCGCAAACGAGTTCAGGTATTACCATTGAGTTGTCTAATTTATTAGATAACTTTTTTAGACTGTTTGAGGAGCCATAGGAGTTGCCATCGAGGAGAGCAGCGGACCATCGCATAGAGATTGTACCCGGGGCTACACCGACGAACGTGAGGCCATATCGGTATCCACATGTGCAAAATGAAGTTATCTTAAAGATGAAGTTATCTTAAAGATGCCATGTTGGAGCAAGGCCTTATACAACTAAGTGATAGCTCATACTTATCCCTCATGCTTTTGGTGCAAAAAAAGGACGAAACATGGCATTTTTGTGTCAACTATCGAGCACTAAACGCTATTACCGTCAAGGACCAGTATCCTATCCCAGTTATCGAGGAGTTGTTGGACGAGCTTGCAGAGGCGACTATATTTAGTAAGCCTGACTTGAAGGCCGAGTATCACCAAATTAGAGTTCACCCAGCAGATGTGCATAAAACTGCATTTCAGACTCTGGACGGGTATTACGAGTTTCGAGTGATGCATTTTGGTCTCACCAATCCTCCAGCTACCTTCCAAGGCCTCATGAATGATATATTTCGGTCTCTCTTGTGAAGGTATGTCTTGGTTTTTTTTTATGATATTTTGGTGTATAGCAGGACCGAATTAAAGCATTGGTGGCATTTGGAGGATGTGTTAAATTTGTTGGAGCAAAACCAATTGAAGATCAAGAAGTCCAAGTGCCTATGGGGAGTACCAAAGGTGGAGTATTTAGGCCACATCATTTTAGCGGATGGTGTAGCGATGGATTCTCAAAAGGTTGCATGTATGACCGCTTGAACTATTTCTACTACTATGATTGGATTGAGAGGATTTTGGGGCTGATTGGTTATTATCGTCGATTCATTGCCGGATATGGCAAGATTGTTGCTCCTCTCATTTCTTTGTTGAAGAAAGACTCTTTTAGATGGACGGATGAAGCCACTTTAGCTTTTAAAAAATTAAAAGCAGCAATGATGACGGCACCCGTTCTAGCGCTATCGGACTTCATCAAAGAATTCATTGTTGAATGTGATGCGTTGGGTTTATCAAAAAAAATTCAGCTATTATCGACTTATAAGAGAAAGATGTTGGCAATTCTGCATGCGGTGATAAAGTGGAGACCTTATTTTATCAGTTCACGATTTATTATCCGAACCGATCAAAGGAGCCTTCCATACTTTATGGGACAGTACATGCACACTCTGGCACTACAGCAATGGGAAATAAAATTGCTGGGGTATAATTATGAAATTCAATACAAGAAGGGAACGAAAAATAAAGCGATAGAGGCACTATTGCGACAACCCGATACTGTCGAGCTTGCAGCCTATTCATCTCCTACCTTTCCCTTCCTTGACGAGTTAAGGTCTGCATGTACATCTGACCTAGATATTTTGAGATTGTTGTAGGAGGTGATGGATGATCCGAAGTGCCATCCCGAGTTGGAGAATCGAGGCGGTTTGCTGCTGGACCGTGGATGCATTCAGGTGTTGGAGCACATTGGTACGGTTGCATATCTTTCATGTTTCATTGTTGAGAGAGCGCATTGGAGATTCTGAGATTGTTGGATCGGTTCTACCGGAGCCATTGGAGGAGATAGAGATCATAGAGCCACTTCGAGTACTTGCTAGACGCCGACGATGACATGATACTAGATTGGAGATGGAGATTCTAGTTGAGTGGCTTGGCAAGCCATCTGAGGAGGCGACATGAGAGTTGGAGACTGATACCTTGGAGCGTTTTCCTTACTTTTCACCTTTAGGGAAAGGTGGGGAAAGCATCATGGGCTGATACACTTAGTTAGAATCTTTTCTTATTGCATTAGGTGTTCATTTTCATTAAAATAAAATTCCTATAGATCGCGTTCGAACGCAGGTGGAGTGGCGTTCGAACGCCCTTGTGAATGCCTTGTGAACGCTTGTGAATGCCTTGTGAACGCCCGCATTTGTGAACACCTTGTGAACGCCTGTGTCGCATTCACAAATCCAGAGAAGGGGCTTTTTGAGTGCGTTCAAATGCGATCGGGCGTGTTCGAACACGATCGACTGGAATCCTCTAGAATTAGGATTTCATATTGTTTTAGGAATTGTTTGCTAGCCTCTATAAATATGTGGATGGCAACCAACTTCATGATGCTATTGGATTCTTGATTTCTTGCCTCCTATCTTCTCTCAAGACTTCTTCCTCCTCCCTCTTCACCATCCTTCCACATCTACCATTGGCAAGGTTTCTCCTCGCTTCTAATCTCCCTCGTCTGTCGAGTCACCCCTCTTCTTTGAGATCTCGACCACTTCGTTCCCTTCGTCTACTTCCTTTAATCACTTCCACAATCCACCCTCATCTCCATACCTATCCATAACCTTAACATCCACTCCACCCGTCACCACCACCATCACCCATATTATTCTGCAAAGGATATACATACAAAAATTGTAGATTAGGATGTTACGGATCCAACCAAATTGATTTCGTAATTTTTTGACTACCAAATAATATCTGATGAATATTTTCCCATGGTTGCACATATTGCTTCCTACAATAAATTCAGATCTTAAGAAATTATTTCGTAGTCGATCTTTTGATTCCAGATCCATCAAATTGGTATCAGAGCCTATCAATTGGTATCAAAGCTTAATAATTTGGTATCAAAGCCTATCATAGACCTCCATTAATGGTTGAAATAAGGAAGATAATATCAACAAGGAGACCTATGGAGAGCACACCGATAAGAGAGGACTCAATGCATGATGATCCTAACCATGAGGCCAATTCCTTTGGAGCGACCACGGCAGGACCAAGTCAACCAACGTCCATGAGTTCGAATATGGATGAATTTAGGCGCATGTTCCAAATATTATTGCATAGAGTTGACAACATGCAAAAGGATCACAATGAATTTAAGGAATATGTAATGAATCGATTGAGTTCGTCATCTCCTCGACGGTGATGGAAGTTTCAAGAAGGACTAGTGGTGGGACCTTATCGAACCAATACCCCACAGGTCCAAGTGCGTCATATGAGTGTCAATGATCCCCTCCTACCTATACTTTCGCATCATCTCCACCTTCGTTACAAAACCCAAGACCGGTAGTGGTGGAACCCAAGAGGCGTGTGGCACCGGTGCGCTTCGTCGATGAGGAGGATTGGCACTATGAGGATGATGTTGATCCCTATGGAGATGGTGATGGACGTGCTCGAGGATTTAGAGAAAGTGATCAACATGCATAAAGGTTTAGACCTAAACCAAGGATCTTTCATGAACTCGATAACGCTATTCGGGGGAGAACCGCACACTTGGACTTTCCAAAATTCCAAGGCGGTGATCCATCGGATTGGGTGTTTCAAGTTGAACAATATTCTGATTGTCAAGGTATAACGGAAGATGCAAAAGTTGAGATGGCAAGCTTTCAGCTCCAAGGAACGGTATTGCATTGGTATAGATCGGTTATTTGTGGTGGTGGATTTACCGGATGGGCTGATTTTTGTAAGTGGATTGCATGTAGATTTGGGACAGCAACATATAAAGATTTTGCTACCACATTAAGCAAGATGATTCAGAGGACGACCGTATCGGAGTACCAAGCTAAGTTTGAAAGAGTTAGTAGTCGTTGTGAGCCACCGTGATCTGAACGGACATTGATGAGCATATTTATTTCGGGGCTGTAAGAGGAGATATAAGTGGATGTTCGTGCTCTATGTCCTACTACTCTTGAGAAGGCTTTTGAGAAGGCCGTGATGATGGAACAAAAGCATAGGGATCTAAAAATGGTAGCAAAAACCAATTGGGGCAACCGGGATGGGCGGTTTGCACCTAGAACGCCGGCTTGAAATTTTGCGGTTTTAAAAACAGTGGCTGCGAGTACTAGACCACGACCACCTTTGAGACCTTATTTCGATGTTAGAGGAGGCAAAAGACCCTGAAATACCCCTAGACACACGTATGTATCTAACCTCTAGGCAATGATATTTCTCGTTCGCTTAAGTAAAAGTCGGAAGAAATATTAAAAACGAAAGTAGAGATGAACGCCAAGATTTTAACGTGGAAAACCCAAACGGGAAAAAACCACGGATCCAAACTCGGATCAAAACCAATCACTATGATAGTTCAGTTACAAGACTGACTCACAAAACAACCCGTCGATCCAAACGACTTTGTTCCTCTCAGTCTTGATCGCTAGAACCCACGATTCACTGCTTCTTGTGATTGAAGTCCAATCTCAGTAGCCCTCGAGATTGATCTTTCGTCTAGATAGCCCTTAAGACGAAAGAATAAGATTTGTAGATGCGAAGGGCCTTGTTTGTTGAAGAACCGATGTAGCCTCCAAAAAGTCTCCTTGAATAATCTTCTTCAACTACCCTAGGTTAGGGCAACACTATCCTTATATATGATCTCCAAGATAGAGCCAAATCCAAGTCATAATCGTACTCACGAAAATCCAATAAATTGCAAACTTCATAGGTGCGTTCGAACGCGGCCCGAGTGCGTTCGAACGGCCTAACTTAATCTCAGGTGCATTCGAACGGGCCCAAGTGCGTTCGAACGCGACAGCTTGAATTCTTTAGGTTGCGTTCGAACGCGTTTGTGAACACTGCTCTCGGTCTGTGTGAACGTAATACCCGCGTTCGAACGCGTTTGTGAATGCGGCTCTTTGTCTGTGTGAACGCAGTGCCCACGTTCGAACGCGCTTGTGAACGCGGCTTTCTGTCTGTGTGAACGCAGTGCCCGCGTTCAAACGCGTTTGTGAACGCAGTGAGAACGCGACGGCTTTTCTCCAATGATCTTGCAATTCTTCACACCAGTGATATTCTAGACTTGTGTAAAGCTCATATACATGAAAAAATACACTTAGAATATTTTGTACAAAATTGCCAACAAATAAAAAACCTAACAATCTCCCCCTTTGGCAATTTGTGACAAAACACCTAGGTTACAAGATATTACAATGACTTCAAACTGAGCAATCAACAAGTCTAAAATATTTTGCACATCAATCCCTGCAAGGAAACATATACCAATCCAAGATCAAGTGAAAATAACTTGAAATAAAAAAAATCAAAACACAAGTTATCACAAGAGCAAAAATTTAAACAGACAAAGATTAAACACACGTTATCACAATTACTTCAAGTTAAGTTCAAATGCCAACGACACTAAGACAAAGCAAAGTTCAACCATCAAGTAAACTCCACTAAACTCCCCCTATGCCCATACTCCCCCTACACACCTAGACACCTAAACACTGAGACACTCTCCCCCTTTTTGGCACAAATGCTAAAGACTAGGAACTCAGAGGAAACTGACGATGAAGAATCGTCAACACGGAATCAAGTGCAGTTCCCTGACGGACTTGCTCAGTACGTAGATCATTCACCGCGGAATGGAGATCCTACACTTGATTACTAAGTTGATCGAACCGGTCCGAGTACTGTGGTAACTCCCCCTCAGTGGGAGATGAGTCATCGGCAGAGCTATCATCAGATTTGTCGAGATGCGATGACCGACCAGCGGCGGAAGAGGATGGTTTGAGAGGAGACGTCTGGTCGTGAGCTTGACTCCTCTTCAGAGTAATCCGATCCAATGGTTTCTGCGAAGTAAGAGAAGGTTCCGAAGCATCTACTCGCACCCCACTCTGAGTGCACAAATTGGTAAGAAAAATGCCAAAAGGTAATCCCTCACGAGGTGCTTCTTTCTGTGCAGCTGAGAGAATCGAATCATAGATCACTGCAGCTAAGTCAATAGAGCCTCCCGATAACATGGCATGAAGAAGGAACGCACGATCCAGACTAATGCTGGAATGTCGAGTCTTGGGGGTGACATTGTACAGACAAAAGAGGTGAAGCATGCGAGCCACAGATGTCAGCCTTGCATGCAGCATCATGTTACCTTTCCAACGTTCCCCTTTGATCAGGACTGTACCGGCATAGTCATTTATATCAGGGAGTGGAGCAGACGTCGGATACTAAAACTCACCATCAGGCAGACTCAGTACACCACGAATAGTAGAACGTATACAGTGATCGAAAATCGTGGCATTACTAAAGAATTCTCGAACAACTTCCACATAAGCAGTCCCGCTCATCCGACACACTGATAACCATCCTCGTTCAGTAAAGATCTGTTCAATCCCCAACTCAGAAAAATCAGATATAACCACGGGTCTTTCAGAGATAACAGGACGGGTGCCAAAATTATGCTTGTAACGACCCGCAGCTGTTGTTGAAGAAAACTTGGGAGCCGAGGATGGCGAGGAAGGCGGCCTTGGTTTCTTGGTCACCGTCGTTTTCTTAGGCATTCTTGAAAAGAAAACACGTTTCAATATTCAATACATGCCGAAAGCAACCAAAAAATAGCAAGAAATCCAAAAAAAATGGTAGAAACCATGAAGCCCCAAAAGGAAAAACATCTTGCACTTGAAAAACGCTAAGATATCACGTTCAATCTCACAAGAACCATCAAGAGTTTAACATTAACGTGATCAAAAGTTGAGAACGCACAAATCACTCAAGATCAAGCATGTTTATTGAAAAAAAAAAACTAAGAAAATAATGGATGATCATACCTTGCAAATGTGGGGAGAAACTCAAAATTTTGGTTGAAAGACACTAGATCCGGAGGAGATCTACCCCCAAAAAGGATTTGAAGTGAAAAATTCGATGAAAAACACCAAGATCTTGAAGATTTGAGAAGGGGAAAATGAAGGGTTTTTAGGGTTTGGAGAATGGAAGATGAAACCCTTGGGTTCGGATGCAATATTTAAAGAACCCACGCGTGCGTTCGAACGCACCAGTCCGCGCGTTCGAACGCGCCGCGTTCGAACTCAAGAATCCTCGTTCGAACGCCCTTTTCTTTTCTTTTTTTTTAACTAAAAACAAGTTAAAAATCTTTTTGGAGATGCACTTCTAGAATTCCAAAATATATTCAAGACATAGAATATGACAATCAAATGAAATAAGTCATACAAGATCAATCAAATCATCAAAAGCATATTATAATCAATTCGAATGCATCACTCAAAATTACATTAATCTTGATTGATCATAACGATATGCATATGCAAGATGAGCATAGATAACATGAACCAATCTTCTTAAACAAACTTTACTATATAAACAATGATGCAACACAGTAGTCAAACCGACTTAGTATAGAAATTTTGCACTTTTCGACTTATTCTCCATAACACAGCAGGAATTTGTCCTGTATTTTTTTTTATTGAAACATATATGTGCAATGATGGCTTTCACACATGAGTAGGTAGCCCTTTTCTTGTAGTACAAATCAAACGATGTGCAAGAAGAAATTCACATATATCATTTTTTTCTAAATTTGCAAATAATATACTGAGTCAAACTGGACTCAAAACAAGACGGCTTTCACACTAACTCATTGTAGCCCTTTTCATTGATCTTTTATAAAAATATATTTGATAACTAAGCATGAGGTCAAACTGTGCAATCAAAGTTAATAGAGAGCTATTTAAAAAAAAATATTCATGATATCATGCTCACACAAGAATACACATACGTTATGAGGCATTAAAAATTTATTATTATAGAAGTCGAGGGAGTGACAAAATCAAAATTGAAACAATATACTACAAGATGACAAAATTGACTATAATAACTCATAATCAAGAGAAAAATCATATTTTTATGTCAAGAGTATATTATTGAATCTAGGAGTGCATCAATTTTTTTTATGACAAAAACTCTCGATAAATCTGAAACTAAAACCAAAGAAAATTTCAGAGTAAATGAAAACCTAAAAAAAAAACGAAACAAAAGAAACTCGCAAACTAAAAAGAACACAAATCCCAATAAAATCAGTCCAAAACACAAATCCCTAAAGAAGTACGAAGATACTCAAATCTCTGTAAATCCAAAGGTTTTGTAAACAAGTCACCAAACTGTTTCTCCGTCTCAACATGTTCTAGTGCTATTGTTTTGTCTTCAACTAACTCGCGTATAAAATGATGTCGGATATCAATGTTTTGTATGCGAGTGTTGAACAGGATTTTTTGATATATTAATAGCACTCATGTTGTCACAATAAAGCACCATAGTATCTTGTTCAATGCCATAATTCTTGACCATCTATTTCATCCATAGTAACTAAGAACAACAACTTCCTGCTGCAATGTACTCGGCCTCCGCAGTAGATAAAGATATCGAGTTTTGTTTCTTACTGTGTCAAGCAACCAGATTGTTTCCAACATAAAAACATCCACCTGAAGTACTTTTTCTATCATCACACGAACCTGCCCAATCAGAATCTGTGTATGCCGATATGATAGCGCCCGAGTCATAAGTAAACCAGATACCTAAATCAACTGTGCCACAGACATATTTTATGATACGTTTCACAGCAAACAAATGTGACTCCTTAGGTTCAGACTGAAACCTAGCACACACACCGACACTAAATGCAATGTCAGGTCTACTAGCAGTTAAGTACAAAAGGCTACCAATCATGCTCCTATACGCTGTCTGATCAACACTTTTTCTTGACATGTCCTTACCTAGTTTGGTAGTTGTACTCATAGGAGTTCTAGCATGTTTTGCATTTTTTAAACCAAATTTAGTCACAAGATCCTTAGCATACTTGGTTTGGGCGATAAAAATCCCTCTCTCCAATTGAGTAATTTGAAGCCCTAAAAAGAACTTCAATTCACCCATCATACTCATCTCAAAATGACTGTGCATGAGATCAGCAAACTCCTTAGCTAATAATTGACTCATCGCCCCGAAGACAATGTCATCCACATATATTTGTGCCACAACTAAACTCTTGTTTTCACGTCTAATGAATAATGTCTTGTCCACTCCCCATCGAGTGAACCCCGCATCCACTAAAAAGGTGGTCAACTTCTCATACCAAGCTCTTGGAGCTTGTTTTAGCCCGTAAAGAGCCTTTTTCAATTTAAAAACATGAGAAGGAAATTTTTGATCTTCGAAACCCTTAGGTTGTTCCACATAAACATCTTCATTCAGGATACCATTCAAGAAAGCACTTTTAACATCCATTTGAAACAATTTAAATTTTAAATGACAAGCAATGGCAAGCAGTATACGAATAGACTCTAATCTAGCAACAGGAGCAAATGTCTCATCAAAATCTATACCCTCAACCTTAGTGTGTCCCTGTGCTACTAGTCTGGCTTTATTTCGAACTATATTGCCATGTTCATCACTTTTATTTTTGTAAATCCATTTTGTTCCAATAACGTTCACATTCTTAGGTCTAGGAACTAAATACCAAACATCATTCCTAGAAAATTGCTCTAATTCCTCATGCATAGCATTAACCCAAGAATCGTCTAACAATGCTTCCTTCACATTTTTAGGTTCAAAATAAGATGTATAACAAGTAAATGATACCTCACTTTGGATTTATCGTCTTGTCTTAATTGGTCCATTCACGTCTCCGATCACTTGTAACAGTGGATGATTTGATTTCACTCTAACAGATGGTTCCGGTACGTTGCAGTCATTTTTGTTCATTTCAACTTTGTCCTCGTCCGGATTCTCAATTTCCAGATCAAGTTCCTTTCCTATTTCTTCGTAATATGTATCTGTAGAAACAGAAATAGAAGTAGCTTTAGTTAAGTCAGTCGAGGATTCATCTATCATAACATTAGCAGATTCTATAACAGTAGAAGTTTTAAGGTTAAATACTCTGTAGGCTCTACTATTATTCGAGTACCCCAAGAAGATGCCTTCGCTACTTCTAGTGTCAAATTTAGTCAAATATTCTCGATCATGCAAAATATAACATTTACTACCAAAAACTCGAAAATATTTAACACTAGGTTTCTTACCTTTCCAGATTTAATAAGCAGTCATATTTGTACTTGGTCTTAGATAAACACGATTTATTACATGTACCGCTGTATTGACCGCCTCTGCCCAAAACCTTTGAGTAACCTTTTTAGCATGAAGCATAACCCTAGCCATTTCCTGCACAACTCAATTTTTTCTTTCAACAATCCCGTTCTGTTGTGGAGTTATAGGAGCTGAAAACTCATATTGAATACCAAGAGAATCGCAAAATATAGAAAAATTTTCATTTTCAAATTCTCTACCATGATCAGAACGAATCCTAACTAGGGTTGTAGATTTTTCATTCTGCAATTTTAAGCATAGTGATTTAAAAACTTCAAAGGTTTCAGACTTCTCACGTAGAAAGGCAACCCAGGTATATCTGGAGTAATCATCCACCATTAAGAATATATAGCGTTTACCTCCAAGACTTTCGGTTTTTGTTGGACCCATCAAGTCCATGTGAACTAATTGTAGCACACGGTCAGTGGTAGCTGTATTTACCTTCTTGTGTGAGATACGAATTTGTTTTCCAATTTGACACGAACCGCACACTCTTTTTGACATTTCTTTTATCTGAGGTATTCCTCTTACCACTTCATGTTTGGACAGAGTAAATAATTCCTTGTGATTCACATGTCCAATACGTTGATGCCAAAGATCTGCAATATCGAAAGACGCACTATTACATTTCAGTTTATGTGAAGTTCCAATGACATAACAATTATCAGATGTTCTAGATCCATAACATATAACATTACCATCATGATCTAGAACAGTACAATCATTTTTGGAGAATTTTACCTCATAATCTTCATCACAAAATTGACTGATGCTTAGTAGATTTGCTTTCAAGCCCTTAACATAAAGAATATTTTCGAGACTAGGAATCCCTAGAGTACTTACCTTTCCTTTACCTTTTACCTTTGATGAATTACCATCTCCGAATGTCACAACTCCCCCTTCATGTTTTTCAAGATTAGAAAATAACGACTTGTCACCCGACATATGTCTTGAACAGCCACTGTCTAAATACCACAAATTAGAATTTAAAGCTTTTAAGGTTGTATGCACAACATAACATTTCAAATCACTTTTTTTGACCCATATGGCCTTTGTTTTCATCCCATAAATGAAAGCAGTTCTAGGTTTTTGCAAAAATTTGCAATGAGGTCGAATATGCCCTAGAATGCCGCAATGATAGCATGTCGGAACAAACCCTTTTCTACTCACCTTTTGTCGAGAAGTGTGACTAAAGTTTACCTTTGGTGCCGTCAAAGATTCACCAGTTTGTAGATTCAACTTCAATTTTGAAGGATTCATCCAGGATTGCTTTGAAAATATGATTGATGGCTTCAAGTATTCTTCCTTTTGTATACCTGCAGAAACAAAAATAGTTTTATTATTATTTGAATTACCAGTATATCCAACACCATACCTATCTTTTCCGGAGATCTAAGCTTTTAGAATCTCATCTAGTTTGTTCTTCCCTTTTAGAAATGTAACTTCCTTATGCAATCGCTCTAGTTCAATTTCATCAGCCTTCATTTTATTTTTTGCATTGTCAAGTTGTTCAGAAAGATCTTTGACACGTTCAAGCTCCAATTTGTACTTCTCCTCAAATTGAATTCTTTCTGGTTCAATTTCCTTGAGTCGTTGAAGTAGTCTAAGATTGCTTTTCTTGAGTTTAAACGACTCCAAGTACAAGATCATCTGTACTATCAGTATCATCAATAGAGTCAGTATTAAGCAGAGAAGAGGCAAAGGCTACAAAGTTTTCTTCGTCTTTTTCAAAATCATCATTAGATTCATCTGAATCATCCCAAGTAACTTTCATAGCTTTGCCCTTTCTCTTAAGACGATTAGGGCATTCTTGTGCGATGTGTCCAAAACCAGAACATTCAAAACATTGAACTTTATTCTCAGAATTCTTATTTTTCTTTTTGACATTGTTGTTGCTACCACCTGTATTCGAAGTCACAATATTCTTCTTTTTCACAAAAGTTTTATTTTTTTCAAACTTTTCAGTATTAAACTTGTTTGGCTTCCGAAAGAATTTATTGAACTTTTTGACAAACATAGCCAACATCTCAACATCTAAATCACCTTCATCTTCAGACTCTAAATTTTGTTCAACAGTGGATAGAGCTATCCCTTTGGACTTCCTCGGTTTTGAAAGACTGGACTCAAATGTTTGTAGATTTCCTACCAATTGTTCAACTTTCATAGAGTCAATGTCCTTACTTTCCTCAATAGCTGTAACTTTCGCCTGAAACCTTTCTGGAAGAGACCTAAGGATCTTACGGACAATTCTATTTTCAAGAATTTTCTCGCCTAGGTTGAAACTGGAGTTGACTATATCACTTAACTTTGCATAGAACTCATCAAATGTTTCATTCTCCTCCATATGTAGGGTTTCAAAATTAGTAGTCAACCTCTGAAGTTTCGAAAGTTTTACAGCCATAGTACCTTCATGAGTTGTTTCTAAGATCATCCAGGCTTGTTTTGCTATTTCACAAATAGATATTCTTCTAAATTCTTCCGAGGAAACACAACTAAAAATTACATTTATTGCTTTGCTATTCCAGCCAACTTTTTCATAATCTGTTTTATCCCATGACTCAATCGGTTTCTCAACTAACTCATCATTCACCATGTACATTGGTGGACTTCAACCGTTCACAATGGCCATCCATACTCTCTCATCTATAGACTTCAAATAAGCTCTCATCCTAGCTTTCCAATATCCATAATTTGATCCATCTAGAATAGGAGGTCTAATAGATGAGGGTCCATCTCTGTGAAAATCCATGCCTATTTGATCTCTCTCAAAGGGTGAGAGAACCCGCTCTGATACCAATTGAAAAACCCCTAGACACACGTATGTATCTAACCTCTAGGCAATGATATTTCTCGTTCGCTTAAGTAAAAGTCGGAAGAAATATTAAAAACGAAAATAGAGATGAACGCTAAGATTTTAACGTGGAAAACCCAAACGGGAAAAAACCACGGATCCAAACTCGGATCAAAACCAATCACTATGATAGTAGTAGTTACAAGACTGACTCACAAAACAACCCGTCGATCCAAACGACTTTGTTCCTCTCAGTCTTGATCGCTAGAACCCACGATTCACTGCTTATTGTGATTGAAGTCCAATCTCAGTAGCCCTCGAGATTGATCTTTCGTCTAGATAGCCCTTAAGACGAAAGAATAAGATTTGTAGATGCGAAGGGCCTTGTTTGTTGAAGAACCGATGTAGCCTCCAAAAAGTCTCTTTGAATAATCTTCTTCAACTACCCTAGGATAGGGCAACACTATCCTTATATATGATCTCCAAGATAGAGCCAAATCCAAGTCATAATCGTACTCACGAAAATCCAATAAATTGCAAACTTCATAGGTGCGTTCGAACGCGGCCCGAGTGCGTTCGAACGGCCTAACTTAATCTCAGGTGCGTTCGAACGGGCCCAAGTGCGTTTGAACGCGACAGCTTGAATTCTTCAGGTTGCGTTCGAACGCGTTTATGAACGCTGCTCTCGGTCTGTGTGAACGCAGTACTCGCGTTCGAACGCGTTTGTGAACGCGGCTCTCTATCTGTGTGAACGCAGTGCCCGCGTTCGAACGCGCTTGTGAACGCGGCTCTCTGTCTGTGTGAACGCAGTGCCCACATTCAAACGCATTTACAAATGCGGCTCTCTGTCTGTGTGAACACAGATTTCGCGTTCGAACGCGTTTGTGAACGCGGTGAGAACGCGACGGCTTTTCTCCAATGATCTTGCAATTCTTCACACCAGTGATATTCTAGACTTGTGTAAAGCTCATATACATGAAAAAATACACTTAGAATATTTTGTACAAAATTGCCAACAAATAAAAAGCCTAACAGACCCCCCCCGTTTGAACTCTCACACCTACCTAGATGGAGGAGCGAAGAGCAAAGGGCCTTTGCTTTCGATGTTATGAGCATTTCACACTGGTTATCGGTGTTCTAAACCGATTGGGAGTGTGATGCTTATCGACGGTCTTGAGGAGCATGATGAGGTTGTTCATGATGGAGAGAGTCCAAAGGAGATCCATGAGGAGACCGTTGAGGAGGGCGTGAAGAAGATATCCAAGCTGAAATATCGATGACATATTCGGGTACTTCCGCGCCAAGGACATTATGAGTAAACGGACTCGTTAGAAGGCATTGTATGCACATCCTCATCGATTCGGGCAGTACACATAACTTTGTAGACGAGAGGTTAGAGAGGAGATTGGGTTTGGATGCCGAACTGACCACGAGATTTGACGTTGCTATTGGAGACGGCATGAAGCTTAAGGCGGAGGGCTTGTGTCGCCGGGTCGGTATACGGGTGCGAGGACACGACATCATTATGGATTTGTATCCATTGGTGCTGCGAGGAGCAAACATTGTCCTTGGTACTTAGTGGTTACAGAGTTTGGGATCGGTCACATTTGATTTTTGGAGCATGATACGACTCGGACTTCACTGATGTCGTCTTGAGCTTGGATTCACTTTAGGAGTATTTTTGTTTCATATTTTAGTGTTTAATTTCCATTAAAATAAGTTTTCTGTAAGTTGCGTTCGAACGCGGGTGGAGTGAGTTCGAACGCGTTTGTGAACAGGGTTGTGAACGTTGGTGAAGAGAGTGCACTGTGCGTTCGAACGCACTATGAACGCCTGCATCGCGTACGCAAATCTAGAGAAGTGGAAAAGAGGCGCGTTCGATTGCGCGTTCGAATTCCTGCATCACGTTCGCAAATCCAGAGGAGCGAACTCGGTGCGTTCGAACGCAATCGAGCACGTTCGAACGCGGTCGGCGAAAATTGTATTGTTAGGGTTAATTTTGAGTTGTGGTTAGCCTATAAAAGGATGTGGATGGCAACCAAAGTCATTATTGATTATTGAGAATTGAGTTTTACCTTGCCTCCTTCGTCTTCTTCGCTCCCATTCTCTCAATCTCTTGCGACGCCGCTTCTAACCTCCCTCGACCGGCCAATCACCCTAGTCACTTAGGGGCGGCCCTCTCCTCTCCCTTCTTCCAATCTATCCATCACTTGCCCTAACCCTTCCATCAACCATAACCCTTCCACCACCACTTTTCACCAGTGCCACCCCATTAACACCGATCCTCTACCAACCACCATTACGTAAGATCTCGTGCCTCTATCCACGGATCCTAAATAGATCATCCTGATATTCGTCCACTAAACGGACGATATCCTGAGATCCCCAACTCTGATTCGCCTGAAGCTTGATTTGGTGGAAAGCTGTTTTCCGGGGCTACAACATATCAATATTTCACATCGATTCAACGACGGCATATTTCGGGATCTTATTTCAAATTTTCGTGCCAGATCTAGTCCAGATCAGGAAATTGGAAGAGATAGAACCTTAGCCCAAAAGGGGAGATTGTATCAAGCTTGGTATCAGAGCCACCATTCCTCGGACAAGCACTTCCTATGATGACCACCAGAGCCATGGCTACACGGCGAGATGATAAAGAAAAGATTCTTCCAATAGAGGAGGGGGAAACGATTGTGGGGACTTCCACCCGCGGAACCGCCCGATCTAATCGGGATACGGATGAACCTAGCGTTCAAGCCGTGTTGGGGTCTCTTTCTGAGCAAATGGCCATCAACAACTAGATGATGATGGAGATGATGTGGGAACTACAGGCGACAAGGGAAGCAATGACGAACGGGAACGCACCATCGACCCTACGATGCGAGTCCACCCTCTTGAACCCACCGCCACCGGTTTAGCCTGTGCAACCACAAGAGCCACTGCTACCACCACCCTTTTGGCAGAGGCAACCAAGGATGGTTACACCAAGTCTAGTTGCAGGTGAACCCATCCGATGAGCGAACCACTATGGAGACCATCTTGGAGATCAAAATCCGTGGGCGGGCCAATACGATCCGAAACCACGGCGAGTTAATCAAAACCAAAGGAGGGATCATCAACCCTTCATGGTGCATCCTCCTCTGGTTAGACAAGGACTTGGACATGATCCGGAATGAGACAACGACATCCGTGGATAAGTCGTGCGTCTCGAATTCCCCAAGTTCAAAGGTGGCTATCTACTCGATTGGTTGTATAGGGCGGCGCAATTCTTTACATACCAAGGTACGACGGAAGAATACAAGGTCACGCTTGCGAGCTTCCACCTTAAGGATGCGACGCTTCATTGGTTTCGAGCAGCCAATGCTATTGAGGCTATCGAAACTTGGGCTGAATTTTGTGCTGATATTACACGGTGATTTGGAGCGTCGGGGTATGAAGACTTTGATGCTCTCCTCTCAAAGACAGTGTAAAAGACTACGGTTGGGGCATACCAAGAAGAATTTGAGAGGATTAGTAGTCGATGTCATCCACCATGGACGGATCAGCAACTTCGCAGCACCTTCATCTCCGGGCTACGGGGTGACAAACAAGCCGATGTGAGGGCTTTAAGGCCTAGAACTTTAAAGGAGGCCTTCGAAGATGCGGTGCTTATGCAAGATAAACATAGCGCCATGAAGCTACACCTAAAACAGAGTTGGACAAGCCAAGGAAGCCGCAATCAATCTCAACCAACCATAGCGGCAGAAAACATCACCGGAATACCTAGAGTTGCTGCTGCAGTGGTACCTCCTTGAGCACCCTTGAAGCCATCCCAAGATGTGAAGTACGCACCTAGAGGTCCGAGACGAGCACGCACACCTGCCCAGGTGGAGGAACAAAGGGCCAAGGGCATATGCTTCCATTGTGATGAGAAGTTTGTACCCGGGCATCGTTGCGCTAAACCGATAGGATCGGTGATGCTAATTGATGGATTGGAGGAGGCTAAGGATGAGTTTGTAGCTGAAAATGAAGGTGTGGCTGGAAATCAAGGAGAAGAAGCTGAGGAGCAACCCATTGAAGACATGATAGCCAAAATCTCCTTCCATGCCTACTCGGGAACAGCTGCGCCTAAGACCTTGCGGGTGAACGGTGTAGTCAAGAAAACCACAGTGAGAATCTTGATTGACACTGGGTCCACCCACAACTTCCTTGATAAGAGGCTCCTTAGGAAGATTGGGCTCGTGTCGGAACCCACGGAAGGATTCGATGTGACGATTAGAGATGGCACCACATAGCGAGCGGATTTTATTTGTGGAGGTGTGGAATTGAAGGTGCAAGGCCAAACTTTCACATTGGACCTTTATCCATTGGCCTTGCGAGGGCCGACATTGTTTTGGGGACTCAATAGCTTCAAAGCATGGGGCCCGTAACATTTGATTTCTCAAACCTCACATTGACATTTCAGAGGAATGGACGAAGGGTGTTAATGGATGGAAATCAACTGCGGCAAGGGCCAACATTGCAACCACTTGTGGGCTTTCCTTGTGCAGGGGACCGAGCTCTACTATTGCAAATGGCTATCGCTAAACCAGAACATCCACCACCAAGGAAAATAGCTGCTGACATGCAAGAACTACTACAGGAGTTCCAGGATCTCTTTGAGGAACCCCGAGGACTGCCGCCAACCCATCGGCACGACCATCGCATCCAGATCATTCTAGGGGCTGAATCAGTAAATGTCCGGCCCTATCGGTACCCGCATGTCCAGAAGGAAGAGATCAGTAAATTGGTGGTGGAAATGCTCGAGCAAGGGATTATTCAACCAAGTAGAAGTGCCTATTTGTCGTCGGTGCTGCTGGTTCGGAAGAAAGACGAGAGTTGGCGGTTTTGCGTCGACTACCGAGCCTTGAATGCAATTACTGTTGTAACGCCCCCGCCCGGCACGGGCACGTGCACGCCCACGCGCCCGCACGGCACGCGCGGCGCACGCGACAGGTCGGGCGGGGCCCGTCACGCACAGATATACTCCTGTGCACATACAATCATGACATCATCAAATAACACCTGCTAACATATCCATGATCATATAATCCATCACCAAATAAATCATACTCTTAACCAAATAAACCTGTTAGTATATGAATATCAAAGTCTACAATAATATACACTAAACCGCCACATAATCTGGCAGGACCCACACAGGCCACAACAAACCATCAAGATACAACTAAAATAACTAATACAAGGGTACACTATGATTCGACCTGTATTATACAAATCATTGTCTAATACAAAAGAGTACAAATATCAAATATTGGTACAACTCGATTTTTATATAAACTATCATCTATACCATCTCGCATCTATAGCTCACCTCATCATCGCTCTAAAATATCTTCTCAAGTCGCTATCACGTACCACATATCTGAGGGGGTTAGAAAAGAAATAAAGAGAGTCATGAGCAAAAGGCTCAGTGAATAGACCTTACCCCGAATCAGTGATGCCAAACAGAGAGTAAATCATGTACTGGATAATATGAATCAGAAAGCAGTATGATGTCATGTATGAATATATATATATATGTATCCTCAATGACATATATATGAATGAAATCAGTTCTCATGAATGACCATATTATATCCTCAACCGAAATTATATAACATGATGAAATTACCATATAACATCACCGAATCTAACACCATATCATGTATAACAATTATGATCCAATGATATTAGTCACAACAATGATGATGCATGATGCATGCCAACTACTAGATAATCATATATGTCAGAGCCAGATATAATTCACATATCTCTCACTATCACAATCATCCGTCTCAACTCTGAATATCATCCACCATGCTGGACTACGGTACCCGGCCCCAAACTCGATACACATCATGTCACAAGCTCAGAGCATACCCTGTCATACGCTAAGAGTATCTCTGTAGATAAATCATACCCTACCATACGCTAAGGGTATCTCTGAAGAAAGTAATCATACCCTGCCATACGCTAAGGGTATATCAATGATAGTTGTACCCTATCATACGCTAAGAGTACAACTATCAGCCATCACCATACTCTGCCATACACTAAGAGTATGTCCAGTACCAGTCCGGACCAGATACCGTTCCAGCCATCACATCACATCACATCACATCACATACACATGTACTTTTATGATTTCCTATACATGATAAATCATATGCATATATCCAGTACGACAACAGATCATACAACTCAGGAATTTAGGTGGTAAAGAAGCCGAGAGAAAAATGATGTAATGCAAACTCCAACCATGTATCTAACACATGCATACTCATGCTAATCTATCACATGCATACTCATGATAGAGATCATCCCGACATAAAACCATAATAGCATAATCATCTCCAATCATCTCTATATATCACCAATGTACTCATATCCCAGATCAATCTAATCAAATGCATGATAAAATATATGCTCGACTGAAATCATCTCTATATAAAGTCATATAATCATGCTGGAGGCCAAAACATGCATGTACATAATATATAATAAATCCTAATTTGAGAAAGGGATCTAGGGGATAAGACTACTCACAGTCCGATCAGAAGATACAAATCACGTATCCCTTACATCCGCCCATTAACCGTGTGACACTTCTCTCTAGCAAGGACAACGGGGTCTCAAATAAGGGGTTCGGGATCAGCGCTCGTGGAGGTGGCAGCGGTGGCGATAGTCCGGCCTCGGCGAGAGAGAGAGAGAGAGAGAGAGGTTTAGAGAGAGACCAACCAGGAGAGAGAGAGAGAGAGATTTAAAGAGAGAGAAGGAAGGTGGTGAGGGGGGGGGGGCGGTTTGCGGCGGCGCCGGGGCCCGCCGCGGCCAGCTGGTCGCAGCCCATTGGCTGCGGCAGCGGCAGCGGGCACGTGGCGCCCCCACCACGCAAGCTGCATGCGCAGCTTGCATGGGCACGAGGCCGGCCACAGTGTGGCCGGTCGCGTCGTGCCCAGAATTTTTTTTTTATTTTTTTTTATTTTTATAGATTGGGTTGTTACAACTGTCAAGGACCGGTATCCAATACCGGTGATCGAGGAGTCACTGGATGAGCTCACAGGGTTGGCCTAGTTTAGTAAACTTGACTTAAGAGCAGGGTACCATCAAATCTGAGTCGACCCCGAAGATATGAACAAAACGGCGGCGTTTCGAACTCACGATGGCCACTATGAATTCCGAGTCATGCCGTTTGGGCTCACCAATGCACCGGCCACCTTCCAAGGGCTGATGAATGACCTTTTCCGTCCGCTCTTGCGTCGTTACGTGGTCGTCTTCTTTGACGATATTCTAGTGTATAGCAGGAATTGGAGCGAGCACTTGCGGCATGTGCGAGAGGTATTAAATATTTTGCGACAAAACTAGTTAAAAGTTAAGATGAGCAAGTGTCTTTGGGGAGAGCCACAAGTGGAGTACTTGGGGCATATAATCTCAGCAGAAGGAGTGGAAGCCGATCCAAGCAAGATCAAGAATATGGTGGATTGGTCGATTCCTACTAATCAGTGGGAATTGAGGGGATTCCTTGGGTTGACGGGGTACTACCGACGATTCGTTGCCAACTACGGTAAAATTGCTGCCCCACTTACCTACTTACTCAGAAAATGTGGGTTTCAATGGACGGGCAAAGCAACGGAGGCCTTCAAAGCCTTGAAGACAGCTATGTCTACCACTCCGGTTCTAGCACTACCGGATTTCGGCAAGCCCTTTGTAGTGGAATGCGATGCTTCGGGTGAGGGCATTGGATCAGTTTTGATGCAAGAAAGCAGACCCGTGGCATATATGAGCAAAGCATTGTGAAATCAGTCGCGACAGCTATCCACCTACAAGCGCGAAATGCTAGCGATTCTATACGCCGTCACCAAATGGTGACCTTACTTGATTGGCCAATGGTTTACTATCCGCACGAACCAGCGTAGCTTACCCTACTTCATTGAGTAACGTGTGCACACCTCAGCCCAATAACGGTGGTTCACGAAACTCCTTGGGTATGACTATGAATTAGTTTACAAAAAGGGGATTGAGAATCGAGCGGTCGATTCTCTTTCGCACCAACCGGACACAAGTGAGCTTGCCTCTTTTTCAGCACCAGCATTTCCTATATCTTCAGATATGTAGGGAACCAATGCAGAAGATCATACCATGGAGGAACTTGAGTCAGAGTTCAAAGATCGCTTCACAAACTTCAAACCTTGAGGACAAGGTTGTAGAAGCGTGGTGGATTGATATGACTCGGACTTCACCAATGTCATCTTGAGTGGGAAATAGGAGCGTTTGATCGCACTCTGAACGCCTGCATTGCGTTTGCAAATCCAGAGAAGTGGGAAACAGGTGCGTTCAATCGTGCGTTCGAATGCCTGCATCGCGTTCGCAAATCCAGAGGAGCGAACTCGATGCGTTCGAACGCGGTCGGCGAAAATTGTATTGTTAGGGTTAATTTTGAGTTGTGGTTAGCCTCTAAAAGGATGTGGATGGAAACCAAAGTCATTATTGATTATTGAGAATTGAGTTTTACCTTGCCTCCTTCGTCTTCTTCGCTACTGTTCTCTCAATTCCCGGTGACACCGCTTCTAACCTCCCTCAACCGGCCAATCACTCTAGTCCTATAGGGGTGGCCCTCTCCTCCCCCTTCTTCCAATCTATCCATCACTTGCCCTAACCCTTCCATCAACCATAACCCTTCCACCACCACTTTTTACCGGTGCCACCCCATTAACGCCGGTCCTCCACCAACCACCATTACCTGAGATCTCGTGCCTCTATCCACGGATCCTAAATAGATCATCCTGATATTTATCCACTAAATAGACGATATCTCACGATCCCCAAATCCGATTCGCCTGCAACTTGATTTGTTGGAAAGCTCTTTTCTGGGGCTACAATATATAAAAATTTCACGTTGATCCGATGGCAGCATATTTCAGGATCTTATTTCAAAGTTCCATGCCAGATCTAGTCCAGATCAGGAAATTGGAATAGATCGAACCTTAGCCCAAAAGGGGAGATCATATCAGAGCATGTGGATGAAATTTAAATAAGGAAACAAAGATGTGCGGCTTTATGGTGTTCGGTCTTCGCCAATTTCTGTGATACAGCCTATGATATGACATGGCATTATTGTGTCGTCTATCGAGCACTAAACGCTATTACCGTCAAGGACTGGTATCCCATTCCGGTTATCGAGGAGTTGTTGGATGACCTTGTTGGGGTGACTATATTTAGTAAGCTTGACTTGAGGGCCGAGTATCATCAAATTAGAGTTCACCCGACAGATGTGCACAAAACTGCATTTTGGACTCCGGATAGGCATTACGAGTTTCGGGTAATGCCTTTTGATCTCACCAATGCTCTAGCTACCTTTCAAGGCCTCATGAATGATATATTTCGATCTTTCTTGCGAAGGTATGTCTTGGTATTTTTTGACGATATTTTGGTGTATAGCAAGATTGAAAGGGAAGTAGACCAAGAGAACGAAGTAGTTGAGATCCCAAAGAAGAGGGGTGGCTCGACAGTCGAGGAAGATTAGAAGCGAGGAGAAACCTTGCCAACGGTAGAGGTGGAAGGATGGTGAAGAGGGAGAAGGGAGAAGTCTAGAGAGAAAATAGGGGGCAAGAAATTAAGAATCCAATTGCAATTTAAAGTTGCAATTTAAAATAGCGCTTGAACGGGTGCTGTCATCATTGCTGTTTTCAATTTTTCAAAGGCTAAAGTGGCTTCATCCGTCCATCTAAAAGAATCCTTCTTCAACAAAAAAGTGAGAGGAGCAGCGATCTTGCCATATCCGGCGATGAATCGACGATAATAACTAGTTAGCCCCAAAAATCCTCTCAATTCAGTGGTAGTATTAAGAATAGGCCAAGCGATCATACATGCAACCTTTTGAGGTTCCGCCGCTACACCATCCGCTGAAATGATGTGGCCTAAATACTTCACCTTTGGTACTCCCCATAGGCACTTCAACTTCTTGATATTCAATTGGGTTTGCTCCAACAAACCCCGCACGTCCTCAAAATGCCGCTAATGCTCCAATTCAGTCCTGCTATACACCAAAATACCGTCAAAATATACCAAGACATACCTTCGCAAGAGAGGCCGAAATATATCATTCATGAGGCCTTGGAAGGTAGCTGGAGCAATGGTGAGACCAAAAGGCATCACTTGGAACTCGTAATACCTGTCCGGAGTCCGAAATGCCGTTTTGTGCACATCTGCCGAGTGAACTCTAATTTGATGATACCCGTCCCTTAAGTCAAGCTTACTAAATATAGTCGCCCTTGCAAGCTCGTCCAACAGCTCCTCGATAATCGGAATAGGATATCGGTCCTTGACAGTAATAGCGATATTTTAGCTTGGATATCTTCCTCAATGCCCTCCTCAACGGTCTCCTCATGGGTCTCCTCTAGACACTCTCCATCATTATCAATCTCATCATCCTCCGTAGGCCCATCGATAAGCATCACACTCCTGATCAGTTTAGAACACCGATGATCGGGGGTGAAACGCTCATCACATCGAAAGCAAAGGCCCTTCGCTCTTCGCTCCTCCACCTGGGCAGGTGTGAGAGTTCGAACGGGGGGTCTAGTGCCTCCTCTAACATCAGAAGAAGGTCTGAAAGGTGGTCGTGGTCTAGTAGTCACAGCCGCTGTTTTTGAAATCGCAGAATTTTCAGTCGGCATTCTAGGTTCAAACCGCTTATCTTAGTTGCCCCAATTGGTTTTCGCTATCATCTTTAGAGCCCTATGTTTTTGTTCCATCCTCATGGCCTTCTCAAAGGCCTCCTCAAGAGTAGTAGGACTTAGAGCACGAATATCCGCTTGTATCTCCTCTCGCAGCCCTGAAATAAATGTACTCATCAATGTACGTTCAGGCCACGGTGGCTCACAACGACTACTAACTCTTTCAAACTCAGCTTGGTACTCCAATACTGTAGTCCTTTGAACCATCTTACTTAATGTGGCAGCAAAATCTTCATATGCCGCTGTCACAAATCTGCGTGCAATCCTCCTACAAAAATCAGCCCATCTGGTAAATCCATCACCACGAATAATCGATCTATACTAATGCAATGCTGTTCCTTGGGGGTGAAAGCTTGCCATCTGGACTTTTGCATCTTCCCTTATACCTTGACAATCAAAATATTGTTCAACTTGAAATATCCAATCCGTTGAATCACCACCTTGGAATTTTAGAAAGTCCAAACATGCGGTTCTCCCCCAAATAGAATTGTCAGATTCGCGAAAGATCCTTGGTTAAGGTCTAAACCTTTGTGCATGTTGATCACCTTGTCTAAATCCTCGAGCACGTCCATCACCATCTCCATAGGGATCAAGCTCATCCTCATAGTGCCAATCCTCCTCATCGACGCAGCGCATCGGTGCCTCACGCCTCTTGGGTTCCAGCACCGCAGGTCTTGGGTTTTGTAACGGAGGTGGGGGATGATGTGAAGGCATAGGTAGGAGGGGATTATTGACACTCATATGACGCACCTGGACCTATGGGGTATCAGTTCGATGGGGTCCCACTGCTGGTCCTTCTTGAAACTCCGTTCATCGTTGAGGAGATGACGAACCTAATTGATTCACGACATATTCCTTGAATTCATTGTGATCCTTTTGTATGTTGTCAACTCTATGCAACAATGTTTGGAACATGCCCCTTAGTTCATCCATATTCGAACCCATAGACGTTGGTTGACTTGGTCCTGCCGTAGTCGCTCCAAGGGAATCGGCCTCACGGTTAGGATCATCGTGCATTGAGTCCACCCTTGTCGGTGTGCTCTCCATAGGTCTCCTTGTTGATGTCATCTTTCTTGTTTCAACTATTAATGGAGGTTTGACGTTAACTTGGCTCTGATACCAGTTGATAGGCTCTGGTACCAAAGTGATAGGTTTTGATACCAATTGATAAGCTCTGATACCAATTTGTTATGGCTCTGATACCAAATTGATGGAATCTAGAACCAAAAGATCGGCTACAAAACAATTCCTTAAGATCTGAATTTATTATAGGAATCAGTCCGCATAATCGTGGAAAAATATTCGTCAGATATTCTCTAGTAGTCCAAAAATTACGAAACCAATTGTGTTGGATCCGTAACTTCTGATCTACAACTTTTATATTTATGCCCTTCACATATTTGAATTGTAGCAGGGATGAAAATACGGAATAATATGGGTGATGGTGGTGATGGGTGGAGTGGATGTTAGAGTTATGGATAGGTATGGAGATGAGGGTGGATTGTGGAAGTGATTAAGAGAAGTAGACGAAGGGAACAAAATGGTCGAGATCCCAAAGAAGAGGGGTGACTCAACAGACGAGGGAGATTAGAAGCGAGGATAAACCTTGCCAATGGTAGATGTGGAAGGATGGTGAAGAGGGAGGAGAGATGAGTCTAGAGAGAAGATAGGAGGCAAGAAATCAAGAATCCAATAGCATAATGAAGTTGGTTGCCATCAACATATTTATAGAGGCTAGCCAACAGGTACTAAAATTACGCG
Organism: Typha angustifolia; assembly: GCF_048772165.1. NCBI lineage: Eukaryota > Viridiplantae > Streptophyta > Magnoliopsida > Poales > Typhaceae > Typha > Typha angustifolia. The sequence continues at coordinate 9,911,906 of NC_133247.1, forward strand.
GATTAATTCCTACAATAAATTCAGATCTTGAAAGAATCGTTCCATACCTCAAAATGCACGAACATCTGCCTATATCTCCTCTTGCAGCTGTAAAATGAATGTGCTCATCAATGTCAGTTCAAGCCAAGGTGGTTCACAACCACTACTAACTCTTTCAAATTCTGCTTGGTACTGCAATATGGTTGTCCTCTAAACCATCTTGCTTAATGTGGCAGCAAAATCTTCATATGCCACTGTCCCAAATCTATATGTAATCCTCCTATAAAATCTTCATAGCATTGTCGAGTTTGCGAAAGATCCTTGGTTCAGGTTTCAATCTTTGTGCTTATTGATCTCCTTCTCTAAATCCTTGAACACGTCAATCACCATCTCCGAAGAGATCAACATTATCCTCTAAGTGTCAATCCTCTTCATCGACGAAGCGCACTAGTGCCGCACGCCTCTCGAGTTCCACCATCGCCAGTCTTGGGTTGTGTATCGGAGGTAGGGGATGATGCGTAGGAATAGGTAATAGAAGATCATTGACATTAACATATCACACCTGGACCTGTGGACTATCGGTTCGGTGTGGTCCCACCGCTGGTCATTCTTAAGGCACCAATCTTCATCGAGGAGATGACTGATACGATCACGCCTCAGGCCATGGAGCTCTAATACCAAATTGATACGATCTCCCCTTAGGCTAAGGTTCGATCTCTTCCAATTTCCTGATCTGGACTAGATCTGGCATGGAACTTTGAAATAAGATCTCGAAATATGTCGCCGTCGGATCGACGTGAAACTTTGATATGTTGTAGACCCAGAAAAGAGCTTTCCAAAAAATCTAGTTTTAGGTGAATCGGATATGGGGATCTTGATATATCGTCCGATTAGTGGATGAAGGTCAGGTGGTCTGTTTTGAATCCGTGGATAGAGGCACGTGATCCTACGTAATGGTGGTTGAAGGTGGACCGGCGTTAATGGGGTGGCACCGGTAAAAAATGGTGGTGGAAGGGTTATGGTTGATGGAAGGGTTAGGGCAAGTGTTGGATAGAAGAAGGGGGAGGAGAGGGCCACCTGTAAGGGATTAGGGTGATTGGCCGGTCGAGGGAGGTTAGAAGCGGTGTCCCCGGGGATTGAGAGAACGGGAGCGAAGAAGACGAAGGAGGCAAGGAAAAACTCAATCTCAATATTCAATAATCAATAATGACTTTGGTTGCCTTCCACATCCTTTTATAGGCTAACCAACAACTCAAAATTAACCCTAAAAATACAATTTTCGCCAACCGCGTTCGAACTCACTCTACCCGCGTTCGAACGCGACTTACAGAAAACTTATTTTAATGGAAATTAAACACTAAAATATGAAATAAAAACACTCCTAAAGTGAATCCATGCTCGAGATGACGTCGGTGAAGTCCGATTCGTATCAATGACGAAGTCGATCGGTTCATGACATATTCCTTTAAAGCATTATGATCATTTTTCATTGTGTCAACCCTATGCAGCAATGTTTGGAACATGCCCCTAAGTTCATCCGTCAAGCCCATGTTCACACCCATGGATATTGGTTGACACGGTGTTGCCGTGGTCGCCCTAAAGGAATCGGCCTCATGGTTAGGGTTATCGTGGATTAAGTCTTCCCTTGTCGGTGTGTTCTCCATTGATCTCCTTGTTGATGTCATTTTTCTTGTTTCCACCATTAATGGAGTCTGAGGTTCGCCTAGCTCTGATATTAATGAAAGGCTACGGAACGATTCCTTCAAGATCTGGATTTATTGGAGGAAATAGTCCGCACAATCTAGGTAAAATATTCACCAAATATTCTCTTATAATTAAAAAATTACAAGACCAAGTGGAATTGATCCGTAACTCCTAGATCTACGTTTTTTGTATTTAAGAACTGTAACTAGGACGCAAACACGATATAGTGCGATTGACGGTGGTGGTGACGGGTGTAGTGGATGTTAGGGTTATGGATGATAATAGAGATGAGGATGGATAGTTGATATTATTTAAGAGATAAAGACAAAGGGGAAGAAGTGGTTGAGATTCAAAGGAAGAGGGAGAACTCGATAGACGAGAGAGATTAGAAGTTAGGAGAGACCTTGCCAACGATAGAGGTGGTAGGTTGGTGAAGAGGGTGGTGGGAGATTAGGTTAGAGAGACTAGAGAGAAGATAGAGAGGCAAGGAAACTAATATCCTAATAGCATACTGATTTTTGGCTACCATCCACACCTTTATAGAGGCTAGCGAATAAGCCAAAATAAGAATTATTAATCCTAATTCTATTGGACTCCCGCCGATCGCATTCGAATGCGTCTGATCGCGTTCAAACGCACAAAAGACATTCTCTGTCGATGCGAACATGATGGAGACATTCGAACGCGCGCGCTCGACCGCGTTCGAACTCGCATTTCGCGTTCTATATTTTAGCAAATCTAATGCAGGTGTTCGCAAAGGCGTTCGAACATGTCCCCAACCGCGTTCGAACGCGACCTACAAAAATTTATTTTAATAAAAATAAATAACTAATGTAATAAGAAAAGACTCTAACTAAGTGTAGTATCACAATGCAACGCCGTTCCTTGGAGGTGAAAGCTTGCCACCGTCACCTTTGTGTCTTGCGCTATCCCTTGAAAATCAAAGTATTGCTCCACTTGAAATACCCAAGTTGATCAGTTCATGACATATTCCTTCAAGGCATTATGATCATTCTGAATTATGTCTATCCGGTGCAGCAATGTTTGGAACATGCCTCTAAGTTCATCCGCCAAGCCCATGTTCACACTTATAGACGTTGGTTGACTCGGTCCTACCGTGGCTGCACCAAGGAAATTTGCCTCTCGGTTAGGGTTTTCGCGGGTTGAGTCTTCCCCTGTTAGTGTGACCTCCATTGATCTCCTTAATGATGCCATCTTCTTTGTCTCCACCATTAATGGAGGTCCGAGGTTCGTCGGTCTTTGATACCAATGATAAGCACGAAACGTCCTCTTTAATATTTGGATTGGTTGCAGAAAAATAATTCGCGCAACCAAAAAAAAATATTTACCAAATATTTTCTCATAGTTAGAAAATTATGCAACTACAGGTGATTGATCTTTAACTTTCTGATCTACGTTTTTGGTAATTATGCCCTTCGTAGATTCAGACTAAAACTAGGATGAAAATACTCTAGAGTGGGGGTGAGGGTGGTGGTGATGGGTGGAGAATATGATAGGGTTATGGATGATAATGGAGATGAGGGTGAATGGTTGATGTAGTTTAAGGGATAAGGATGAATGGGGAGAAGTGGCTGAGATCCCAAGGAGGAGGGAGGACTCAACATATGAGGGAGTTTAGAAGATAGATGAGACCTTGCCAATGGTAGAGGTGGCTGGTTGGTGAAAAGGGAGGAGGAAGATTAGGTTAGAGAGACTAGAGAGAGGATAGAGAAAGATAAAAACCAATATTCATTAATCATAATTATTTTGGCTACCATCCACACCTTTATAGAGGCTAGCCAACAAGCCAAAATAACAATTATTAACCTGATACGATCACGCCTCGGGCTATGGAGCTCTGATACCAAATTGATACGATCTCCCATTAGGCTAAGGTTCGATCTCTTCCAATTTCCTGATCTAGACTAGATCTGGCACGGAATTTTGAAATAAGATCCCAAACTATGCCGCCGTCGGATCGATGTGAAATTTTGCTATATTGTAGCCTCGTAAAAGAGCTTTCCAAAAATCAAGTTTCAGGCAAATCAGGGTTGGGGATCGCGAGATATCATTCGTTTAGTGGACGAACATCAGGATGATCTGTTTTGGATCCGTGGATGGAGGCACGTGATCCTAGGTAATGGTGGATGGTGGAGGACCGGCGTTAATGGGGTGGCACCGGTGAAAAGGTGGTGGTGGAGGGTTATGGGTGATGGAAAGTTTAGGACAAGTGTTGGATAGATTGGAAGAAGGGGGAGGAGAGGGCCACTCCTAAGGGACTAGGGTGATTGGCCGGTCGAGGGAGGTTAGAAGCGACGTCGCCGGGGATTGAGAGAACGGGAGCGAAGAAGACGAAGGAGGCAAGGCAAAACTCAATCTCAATATTCAATAATCAATTTGGTTGCCCTACACATCCTTTTATAGGCTAACCAACAACTCAAATTAACCCTAAAACATAATTTTCGCCGATCGCGTTCGAAAGGACTGAGTTCGCTCTTCTGGATTTGCGAACGCGATGCAGGCGTTCGAACGCGCGATCAAACGCGCCTGTCGGTATTTGTGAACGCGATGCAGGCGTTCAAAGTGCGTTCAAACGCACAGTGCACTGTCTTCACCCACGTTCACTACCCCGTTCACAAACTGCGTTCGAACTCACTCCACCCGCGTTCGAACGCGACTTACTGAAAACTTATTTTAATGGAAATTAAACACTAAAACATGAAACAAAAACACTCCTAAAGTGAATCCATGCTCGAGACGACGTCGGTGAAGTCCGAATCGTATCAATCTACCATGCTTCCGCAACCTTGTCCTCAAGGTTTGAAATTTGGGAAGCGATCCATGATATCTAACTCTAGCTCCCATGTAGACTCGTTAGTAGGTTTGCCCAGCCACTCAATCAATACTTCAGTCTCTAATCTGGACCCATGGTGTCTTCTCCTACGGCCTAAGACTCGGACCGGTTCAGTGGGGCCATCTTCCTCCATTGGTTCGGGTAAGGCCGAACCCACCACATGGTTAGGCCCGATTTGGGCCATCAATGCTGATACATGGAAGACCGGATGTAACCTGGTTCCTTCAGGTAGGTCCAACCGGTAAGCTACTGGACCGATTCGTTGTAGCACTCGATACGGACCGTAGTACTTGTAACCCAACTTTTAGTTCAAAATTGGCCTCAATGTGGATTGCCGATACGATTGAGCTCGAATGAACACCAATTGATTCACCTCAAATTCTCGCTCACGTCGGCCTTTGTCATGAGTTTGCTTCATACGGTTTTGGGCTGTGGCTAGGTGAGTCTTGAGCCGTCTCAATGTTTCATCTCGATCAGCAAGCTCCAAGTCAAGCTGAGTCCTATCCGCCGCCGCGAGTCTATCGTACGCACGCAAGACAAGGGAGTGCGCCCATAAATCGCCTCAAAGGGGGTCATACTGATGCTAGAGTGATGAGCAGTATTGTATGACCACTCAGCCCATGGAAGGAATTTGACCCAATTCTTTGGTCGGTTTGCCACAAAGCATCGCAAGTATTGCTCCAGTCTGCGATTCACCACCTCGGTTTGGCCATCCGTCTCGGGGTGATAAGCTGAACTAAGGTTGATTTGAGTCCCTTGCAATCTGAAGAACTCGGACCAAAACTCGCTGATGAAGATGCGATCCCGGTCTGACACGATCATCCTAGGCATCCCATGCAAGCGTGCCATTTCCCGAACAAAAATTTCAGCAACCCTTTTCGCTAAAAACGGGTGAGACAATGCTATGAAATGAGCATATTTGCTCAGTCTATCCACCACAACAAACACCACTGATTGTCCTAGAACCTCCGGCAGCCCCTCGATGAAGTCCATGGAGATATCCTCCCAAATACGCTCTGGTATAGGTAGTGGTTGCAGCAACCCGCTAGGCTTGAGTGCCTCCGATTTGACTCGTTGGCAGATTTGACATTCACGCACATACTTCTTCACGTCCGTCTTCATCGCTGTCCATGTACAGTTTTGGGCTAGCCGCTTGTAGGTACGTAATACCCCTTCATGCCCTACTATAGGAGTATCATGGAAGTGTGCCATCAATAGTCTCCGTAGCTCTTCGTTCCGGGGTACCTTGATTCGCCCGCACTCTAGTACTAACCCATCGCGCTCCTCGTGCTCGGGGTGGATTGAGGGGTTCTCTCTCAACTCCTCCAGGAGTTGGACCAGCTCACTATCTTCTGCACTAGCTCTCCGCAGATCTGAGAAGAAAGGAAAGGTAGGCGCCGAGAAAGAAGCGAGTTCCCTTGCGACCCCTTCATTTGGAAGTTCAAGCAGCGGTTGGCTTCCATCTAGCAGCACTCTCTTGTCATTTCTTCAAAACGTCAATGTGAGGCTTGTAAAATCAAATGTCACGGGCCCCAAGCTTTGAAGCCATTGGGTCCCCAAAACAATATCGGCACCTTACAAAGCCAACGGATAAAGATCCAATGTGAAAGTTTGGCCATGCACCTTCAATTCTGCACCTCCACAAATAGAATCCGCTCACAATGTGGTGCCATCTCCGATCGTCACATCGAACCCTTCCGTGGGTTACGACTCGAGCCCAATCTTCCTAAGGAGCCTGTTGTCAAGGAAGTTGTGAGTGGACCCGGTGTCAATCAAGATTCTCACTGTGGTTTTCTTGACTACACCGTTCACCCGCAAGGTCTTTGGCGCAGTTGTCCCCGAATAGGCGTGGAGGGAGATTTCGGCTATCATATCCTCCACGGGTTGCTCCTCAGCTTCTTCTCCTTGATGTCCACCCACATCTGCACTTTCAGCTGCAAACTCATCCTCAGCTTCCTCCAATCCATCGATTAGCATCACCGATCTCATCGGTTTAGTGCAGCGATGCCCGGGTACAAACTTCTCATCACAACGGAAGCATAGGCCCTTGGCTCTTCTTTCTTCTACTTGGGCAGGTGTGAGTGCTCGTCCTGGACCTCTAGGTGAATACTTCACATCTTGGGATGGCTTCAAAGGTGCTCGAGGAGGTACCACTGTAGCAGCAACTCTTGGTACTTCGGTGATGTTTCCTGTCATTACGGTTGGTTGGGATTGATTGCGGCTTCCTTGGCTTGTCCAACTCTGCTTCAGGTGTATCTTCATGGCCCTATGTTTGTTTTCCATAAGCACCGCATCTTCGAAGGGCTCCTTTAAGGTTCTAGGCCTTAAAGCCCTCACATCGGCTTGTATGTCACCCCGTAGCCCGGAGATGAAGGTGCTGCGAAGTTGCTGATCCGTCCATGGTGGATGACATCGGCTACTAATCCTCTCAAATTCTTCTTGGTATGCCCCAACCGTAGTCTTTTGCACTGTTTTTGAGAGGAGAGCATCAAAGTCTACATACCCCGATGCTCCAAATCGCCGTGTGATCTCGGCGCAAAATTCAGCCCAAGTTTCGATGGCCTCTATGGCATTGGCTGCTCAAAACCAATGAAGCGCCGCATCCTCAAGGTGGAAGCTCGCAAGCGTCACCTTGTATTCTTCCGCCATACCTTGGTATGTAAAGAATTGCTCCGCCCTATACAACCAATGGATCGGATCGCTAACTTTGAACTTGGGGAATTCGAGATGCACGACTTGTCCACGGATGCCATTGTCTCGTTCCGGATCATGTCCAAGTCCTTGTCTAACCGGGGGAGGATGCACCATGAAGGGTTGATGATCCCTCCTTCGGTTTTTATTAACTCGTCGTGGTTCCGGATCATGTTGACCCGCCCATGGATCTTGATCTCCAAGGTGGTCTCCATAGTGGTTTGCTCGTCGGATAGGTTCACCCACAACTGGACCTGGTGTAACCATCCTTGCTTGCCTCTGCCCATTGGGTGGTGGTAGCAGCGGCTGTTGTGGTTGGAAAGGCTGAGCCGGCGGCGGTGGGTTCAAGGGGGTGGACTCGCGTCGTGGGGTCGATGGTGCTTTCTCGTTCGCCATTGCTTCCCTTGTCGCCTGTAATTCCCACATCATCTCCATCATCATTTGATTATTGATGGCCATTTGCTCGGAAAAAGACCCCAACACGGTTTGAACGCTAGGTTCTTCCGTATTCCGATTAGATCGGGCAGTTCCATGGGTGGAAGTCCCTACAACCGTTTCTCTCTCCTCTATTAGGAGAATCTCTTCTTCATCATCTTGCCGTGCAGCCATGGATCTGGTGGTCGTCATAGGAAGCCCTTGTCCGAGGAATGGTGGCTCTGATACCAAGCTTGATACGATCTCTCCTTTGACGCTATGGAGATCTGATACCAAATTAATACGATCTCCCCTTAGGCTAAGGTTCGATCTCTTCCAATTTCCTGATCCGGCGGTTCCATGGGTGGAAGTCCCTGCAACCATTTCTCTCTCCTCTATTGGGAGAATCTCTTCTTCATTAGCTTCCCGTGCAGCCATGGATCTGGTGGTCGTCATAGGAAGCCCTTGTCCGAGGAACGGTGGCTCTGATACCAAATTGATACGATCTCCCCTTAGGCTAAGGTTCGATCTCTTCCAATTTCCTGATCTGGACTAGATTTGGCACGGAACTAGATCTGGACTAGATCGATGAAAATTGTATTTTTAGGGTTAATTTTTAGTTGTTGGTTAGCCTTTAAAAGGATGTGGATGGCAACCAAAGTTAGGATTGATTATTGAATATTGAGATTGAGTTTTGCCTTGCCTCCTTCCTCTTCTTTGCTCCCGTTCTCTCAATCCCCGGCGACGCCGCTTCTAACCTCTCTCCACCGGCCAATCACCCTAGTCCCTTAGGGGTGGCCCTCTCCTCCCCCTTCTTCCAATCTATCCAACACTTGCCCTAACCCTTCCATCAACCATAACCCTTCCACCACCACTTTTTATCAGTGCCACCCCATTAACGCCGGTCCACCTTTAACCACCATTACCTAGGATCACGTGCCTCCATCCACGGATCCAAAACTGACCACCTGACCTTCGTCCACTAATCGGACGATCTCTCGAGATCCCCATATCCGATTCACCTAAAACTAGAATTTTTTGGAAAGCTCTTTTCTGGGTCTACAACATACCAAAGTTTCACGTCAATCTGACGGCGACATATTTTGGAATCTTATTTCAAAGTTCCATGCCAGATCTAGTCCAAATCAAGAAATTGGAAGAGATCGAACCTTAGCATAAGGAGAGATCGTATCAAGCTGGTATCAGAGCTCCATAGCCCGAGGCGTGATCGTAACAAGCTTGGTATCAGAGCCACTGTTCCTCGGACAAGCTCTTCCTATGACGACCACCAGATCCATGGCTACACGGCAAGATGATGAAGAAAAGATTCTCACAATAGAGGAGAGAGAAATGGTTGCAGGGACTTCTACCCACGGAACCGCCCGATCTAATTGGAATACTAAAGAACCTAGCGTTCAAGCCATTTTGGGGTCTCTTTCCAAGCAAATGGCCATCAATAATCAAATGATGATGAGATGATGCGAGAACTATGGGCGACAAGGGAAACAATAGCGAACGGGAACGCACCCTCGACCTCACGATGTGAGTCCACCCACTTGAACCCACCTCCACCGGTTCAGCCTTTGCAACCACAAGAGCCGCTGCTACCACCACCCTATGGGCAGAGGCAAGCAAGGATGGTTACACCAGGTCCAGTTGCGGGTGAACCCATCCGACGAGCAAACCACTATGGAGACCACCTTGGAGATCAAGATCCGTGGGCGGGTCAACACGATCCGGAACCACGGCGAGTTAATCAAAACCGAAGGAGGGATCATCAATCCTTCATGGTGCATCCTCCCCCGGTTAGACAAGGACTTGGACATGATCCAAAATGAGACAATGGCATCCGTGGACAAGTTGTGCGTCTCGAATTCCCTAAGTTCAAAGGTGGCGATCGGATCGATTGGTTGTATAGGGCGGAGCAATTCTTTGCATACCAAGGTACGGCGGAAGAATACAAGGTGACGCTTGCGAGCTTCCACCTTGAGGATGCGGCACTTTATTGGTTTCGAGCAGCCAATGCCATAGAGGCCATCGAAACTTGGGCTGAATTTTGCGCCGATATCACACGACAATTTGGAGCATCGGAGTATGAAGACTTTGATGCTCTCCTCTCAAAAACAGTGCAAAAGACTATGGTTGGGGCATACCAAGAAGAATTTGAGAGGATTAGTAGCCGATGTCATCCACCATGGACGGATCAGCAACTTCGCAGCACCTTCATCTCCAGGCTACGGGGTGACATACAAGCCGATGTGAGGGCTTTAAGGCCTAGAACCTTAAAGGAGGCCTTCGAGGATGCAGTGCTTATGGAAGACAAACATAGGGCCATGAAGATACACTTGAAACAGAGTTGGACGAGCCAAGGAAGTCGCAATCAATCCCAACCAACCATAACGGCAGGAAACATCACCGGAGTACCAAGAGTTGCTGCTACAGTGGTACCTCCTCGAGCACCCTTGAAGCCATCCGAAGATGTGAAGTATGCACCTAGAGGTCCATGACGAGCACTCACACCTGCCCAGGTAGAAGAAAGAAGGGCCAAGGGCCTATGCTTCCGTTGTGATGAGAAGTTTGTACCCGGGCATCGCTGCGCTAAATCGATGGGATCGGTGATGCTAATCGATGGATTGGAGGAAGTTGAGGATGAGTTTGCAGCTGAAAGTGCAGATGTGGGTGGACATCAAGGAGAAGAAGCTGAGGAGCAACCCGTGGAGGACATGATAGCCGAAATCTCCCTCCACGCCTATTCGGGGACAGCTGCGCCAAAGACCTTGCGGGTGAACGGTGTAGTCAAGAAAACCACAGTGAGAATCTTGATTGACACCGGGTCCACCCACAACTTCATTGACAAAAGGCTCCTTAGGAAGAGTGGGCTCGAGTTGAAACCCACGGAAGGGTTCGATGTGACGATCGGAGATGGCACCACATTGCGAGTAGATTTTATTTGTGGAGGTGTGCAATTGAAGGTGCAAGGCCAAACCTTCACATTGGATCTTTATCCGTTGTCCTTGCGAGGTGCCGACATTGTTTTGGAGACTCAATGGCTTCAAAGCTTGGGGCCTGTAACATTTGATTTCTCAAACCTCACATTGACATTTCGGAGGAATGGACGAAGGGTGCTGCTGGATGGAAATCAACCACAGCAAGGGCTGACATTGCAACCACTTGTGGGTTTTCCTTGTGCAGGGAACCGAGCTTTACTATTGCAAATGGTTGTTGCTGAACCAGAACATCCACCACCAAGGGAAGTAGCCTCTGACATGGAAGAGCTGTTGCAGGAGTTTCAGGATCTCTTCAAGGAACCCCGAGGACTACCACCGAACCGTCGTCATGACCATCGCAGCCGGATCATTCCAGGGGCTGAACCTGCAAATGTCCGGCCCTATCAGTACCCGCATGTCCAAAAGGAAGAGATCAGTAAATTGGTGGAGGAAATGCTCGAGCAAGGGATTATTCAACCGAGTAGAAGTGCCTACTCATCACCTGTGCTACTGGTTCGGAAGAAAGACCGGAGTTGGCGGTTTTGCGTCGACTACCGAGCCTTGAATGCAATTACTGTCAAGGACCGGTATCCAATACCGGTGATCGAGGAGTTGCTGGATGAGCTCACAGGGTTAGCCTACTTCAGCAAACTTGACTTAAGAGCGGGATACCATCAAATCCGAGTCGACCCTGAAGATGTACACAAAACGGCGTTCCGAACTCACAATGGCCACTATGAGTTCCGAGTCATGCCGTTTGGGCTCACCAATGCACCGGCCAGCTTCCAAGGGCTGATGAATGACCTCTTCCGCCTACTCTTGCATCGGTACGTGCTCGTCTTCTTTGACGATATTCTAGTATACAGTAGGAATTGGAGTGAGCACTTGCGGCACATACGGGAGGTGTTAAATATTTTGCGACAAAACTAGTTAAAAGTCAAGATGAGCAAGTGTCTTTGGGGAGAGTCATGAGTGGAGTACTTGGGGCATATAATCTCAGCAAAAGGAGTGGAAGCCGATCCAAGCAAGATCAAGAATATGGTGGACTGGCCGATTCCTACTAATCAGCGGGAATTGAGGGGATTCCTTGGGTTGACGGGGTACTATCGGCGGTTCATTGCAAACTACGGCAAAATTGCTGCCCTGCTAACCTCCTTACTCAGAAAAGGTGGGTTTCAATGGACGGGCAAAGCAACGGAGGCCTTCGAAGCCTTGAAGACAGCTATGTCTACAGCTCCGGTTCTAGCACTACCGGATTTCGGCAAGCCTTTTGTGGTGAAATGCGACGCTTCGGGTGAGGGCATTGGAGCAGTTTTGATGCAAGAGGGTAGACCCGTGGTGTATATGAGCAAGGCATTGTCAAACCAATCGCGACAACTATCCACATACGAGTGTGAAATGCTAGCGATTCTACACGCTGTCACCAAATGGCAACCCTACTTAATTGGCCAACGGTTTACTATCCGCACGGACCAGCGTAGCTTACCCTACTTCATGGAGCAACGTGTGCACACCCTAGCCCAACAACGGTGGGTCACGAAACTCCTTAGGTATGACTACGAATTAGTCTACAAAAAGGGGATTGAGAATCGAGCGGCCGATGCTCTTTCGCGCCAACCGAACATGAGTGAGCTTGCCTCTTTCTCAGCACCAACATTTCATATACCTTCAGATATGTGGGGAACCAATGCAGAATATCATACCATGGAGGAGATTGAGTCAGAGTTCAAAGATCGCTTCCCAAATTTCAAACCTTGAGGACAAGGTTGCGGAAGCGTGGTGGATTGATACGATTCGGACTTCACCGACGTCGTCTCGAGCATGGATTCACTTTAGGAGTGTTTTTGTTTCATGTTTTAGTGTTTAATTTCCATCAAAATAAGTTTTCTGTAAGTCGCGTTCGAACGCAGGTGGAGTGAGTTCGAACGCGATTTGTGAACGAGGTTGTGAACGTGGGTGAAGAGAGTGCAGTGTGCGTTCGAACGCACCGCGTTCGAACGCACTATGAACGCCTGCATCGCGTTCGCAAATCCAGAGGAGTGAACTCGGTGCGTTCGAACGCGGTCGGGCGAGTTCAAACGCGGTCGGCGAAAATTGTATTTTTAGGGTTAATTTTGAGTTGTTGGTTAGCCTTTAAAAGGATGTGGATGGCAACCAAAGTTAGGATTGATTATTGAATATTGAGATTGAGTTTTACCTTGCCTCCTTCGTCTTCTTCGCTCCCGTTCTCTCATTCCCCGGTGACGCCGCTTCTAACCTCCCTCGACCGGCCAATCACCCTAGTCCCTTAGGGGTGGCCCTCTCCTCCCCCTTCTTCCAATCTATCCAACACTTGCCCTAACCCTTCCATCAACCATAACCCTTCCACCACCACTTTTTACCGGTGCCACCCCATTAACGCCGGTCCACCTTCAACCACCATTACCTAGGATCATGTGCCTCCATCCATGGATCCAAAACTGACTATCTGACCTTCGTCCACTAATCGGATGATATCTTGAGATCCCTATATCCGATTCACCTAAAACTAGATTTTTTGGAAAGCTCTTTTCTGGGTATCAAAGTTTCATATCAATCCGACAGCGACATATTTCGGGATCTTATTTTAAAGTGCCGTACCAGATTTAGTCCAGATCAGAAAATTGGAAGAGATCGAACCTTAGCATAAGGAGAGATCGTATCAAGCTGGTATCAGAGCTCCATAGCCCATGGCATGATCGTAACACCCACTCTTCACCTTGCTTGCATTGGTTGCTACACCTTCTGTTAAAATGATATGCCCCAAATATTCCACTTTTCTCTCACACCATAAACATTTAGACATCTTGACTTTCAAAGAGTTTTCTTCAAGTAGCTTTAGCACTTCATGTAAATATTTCAAATGATCTCTAAACTTCTACTATACACCAAGATATCATTGAAGAACACCAACACATACCGGTGCATGAGTGGTCTAAATTTGTCATTCATTAAGTTTTGAAATGTTGTCGGGGCATTAGTCAATCCAAAAGGCATGACTCAAAACTCATAATGACCGTCATGAGATTGAAAAGCCGTTTTGTGCACATCTTCGGGATAAACTCGACTTTGGTGATATCCAGCTCTAAGGTCTAGTTTGCTGATATAAGAAGCCCCTGTTAATTCATCCAATAACTCTTCTATCACCGGTATTGGGTATCGATCCTTGACGATTATGGCGTTGAGTGCTCGGTACTCGACACAAAAAAGCCACAAACCATCCTTCTTTTGCACAAGCAAAACTAGTGAGGAGTAAGTATTATTGTAGGTTGAATGATTCCTTATTCAAGCATCTTGGCAACTAGCTTTGTTATCTCTTCTTTTTGTATATGAGGATACCGATATGGTCTTACATTAGTCGGCTTAGCTCCTGGTACAATGGCTATCTTGTGGTCTGAATTTCTGTACGACGACAGTCCTTGTAGCTCTTCAAACAACATAGAGAATTCATATAATAATTGTAACAATTCTTGGGATTTACCCGAGATTAAGGGAGGCTCCATTTCTGCTAGAGATATTTGAAAGAGATAAGCCAACTCCCTTGGCCGTGGTAGCCCCGCTATAGTTTGCAATGTGCGGTTAGATTGTGTTTTCACCCCATTTAGCTGCACCACCTTACCATTTCTCATAAATGTCATCAACATGTCCCGAAAATCGAATGTCATCGGCCCTAGGCTTTGTAACCACTGAGTACCCAGGATAAGATTAGCACCCCACAAGGCAAGTGGATACAAATCAACAATCAATTCATATCCTTGGACCTGAATTTCCACTCGGCGACACAAACTATCAACTTTCAATTTTGTTCCATCGCTAATTGCTACCTCAAATGCATTGGTTGGCTCCGCTTCCAACCCAATCCTCCTCAGCAAGTTATGCGTACTTCCCAAATCAATGAGGATGTGCACTAGTGCTTTTTGACCAACCTATCTACTCGAAGCATCTTTGGTGTAGCGGTTTCGAGAGTAGGCGTGCATTGAAATTTTAGCTTGGATATCCTTCTCTTCAAACACCTCTGAGGCCTCCTCAAGAAGCTCTTCCACAATCTCTTCTTCGGCTGATTCCTCCTCTGGATCATCTTGACCATCAATCAACATGACGCTCTCTGAAGAATAGGCCTTTTGCTATCTACTCTTCCACCTAAGTAGGTGTAAGAGTTTGGACAGGAGCTTATAGTTCCCCTTCACATCAGTGGAGGGCCGAGTGGAGCTCTCGGTCCTAGATTTCCCACAGCCAACTTGGGAGTTGCTATTACAATACCAATTACTTCAAGTGGCCGGTAAGGTTGTTGCGGTTCTTGAATGGACCATGAGTTTTTTCCTTGATTCCTCAAGCCCTAGTACTTCCTCTCCATAATGATGGCATCCTTATATGCTTCCTCTAAAGTTCTTGGATGCAAGGCTTCAACATCCACTCGCAATTTATTTTGCAGCCTAGCTAAGAAATTTGATTTCAGCAAGGTGTCTAACCATGGTGGATCACAACGTGCACTAATCCGATCAAACTCTTCTTAGTACACTATAACTGTAGTTCGCCATACCGTCTTGGTGAGGACAGCATCAAAATTTTTATGCCCCAAAGCTTTTCACAATGCCCTTTGTAAGGTCAGCCCATGTCCCAAGCCGCCTGTTTCTTACAGTGCCCCAATACCAATGAAGGGTTGGTCCTTCAAAATAGAAGCTTGCTAGCATCACCTTGGAGTCCTCTGGCATTCTTTGGAACTCAAAAAATTGCTCGGACCGAGTATATCCAATCAAGAGGATCGCCACTTTGAAACTTTGGAAAATCAAGGCGTACCAATCGACCCCGTATATCAAAATCATTGTTAGGAGCATAGCCTTGACTTGGCCTAGCTGTGGTAGGGTGTTGTTGTTGTCAGCATGCATCCCTTCTCCACTGCATGAAATCACGCCGGTGTTCCACCTCATGATACTCCACCCGCTCCTCATCATCTTCAGGTAAAGTTTGCACTCGAGCCCTAAGGTTCTCCTCGGGTTGCACCAATCCAGGGATATGATGGGTTATGGTACCAAAAGATCGGCTACAGAATGATTCGTTCAAAATCTAGATTTATTAGAGGAATTAGTCCGCACAACTGTGGAAAGATATTTATCAAATATTCTCCTGTAGTTAAAAAATTATGAAACCATGTGGATTAGTTTTGTAACTATCTGATCTACAATTTTTGTATTTATGCCCTTCACAGATTCGAATAGAAACTAGGACGAAAACATTAAATAACGCGGGTGATAGTGGTGGTGACGGGTGGAGTGGATGTTAGGGTTATAGATGATTATGAAAATGAAGGTGGATGGTGGATGTGATTAAGGGATGTAGATGAAGGGAAAGAAATGGTCGAGATCCCAAAGAAGGAGGAGGACTCGATAGACGAGGGAGATTAGAAGTTAGAAGAGACCTTGCCAACAGTAGAGGTGGAAGGATGCTAAAAAGAGAGGAGGGAGAGAGAATAGACAAAATATAGGAGGCAGGAAATCAATAATCCAATCGCATAATAAATTTGGCTACCATCCATATCTTTATAGAGGCTAGCCAACAAGCCCTAATAACAATAAGTAACCCTAATTCTAGAGGATTCCCGTCGATCGCGTTCAAACGAGCCCAATTGCATTTGAATGCACAAAAGACGTTCTCTATATGTGCGAATGCGAGCAGGCATTCGACAATGGTGTTTGAACATGCCCGACCGCGTTTGAACGCACTTTTCGCATCCTCTGTATTTGCAAACCTGATGTAGGCGTTCGCAAGGGAGTTCGAACATGACCCCTCCTGCATTCAAACGCGACCTACAGTAATTTTATTTTAATAAAAATAAATAATTAATGTAATAAAAAAATATCCTAGCAAAGTGTATCAGCCCATCACACTTCTCCCACCTTGCTCTCAAGGTGAAAAGTAGGGGAAACGCTCCAAAATGTCAGTCTCCAACTTTTATGTAGCCTCATCAGATGGCTTGCCAAGCCACTCGACTAGAATCTCCCTCTCTAATCTAGTACCATGTCATCATTGGTGCCTAGCAAGTAGAACTGATCTAATGACCTCATAATCTCCATCTCTAATCTCCTTCTCTAATCTCTGTCTCCTCCAATGGCTCCGGTAGAACTGATCCAACGACCTCATAATCTCCAATCCACTCCCTCAGTAATAAAACATGGAAGACAAGATGCACTCTCGACCCCTCCGACAGCTCCAAATGAGAAGCAACCGGGCCAATACGCTCTAACATCTGAAACGGACCAAAGTAGCAATATACCAACTTCTGGTTTCGCATCAGATGCAAGGTCACCTATCGATACGGTTGCACCCTCACAAACACCCAACTACCTATGTCGAACTCCTGCTCTCTATGGTTGCGATCATAAACTTGTATCATACAATTTTGAGCACGTTTAAGATGGGCACGCAACCTCCTCATTGTGGCGTCTCTATCCATCAATGGTAAGTCCACCTCCGTCCAATCTACAGATCCCACTAGATCCTAAGCGTATAATGTCAGAGCCGTGTGTCTATACACCACCTCAAATGGAGTTATGCCAATGTTGCTTTGGTAGGCGGTGTTGTAAGACCACTCCGCCCACGTTAGGAACTCCAACCATCGTTCGGTATCTCTCCAACCTCAATTGACCACTTTGGTTTGGCCATCCATCTATAGATGGTAGGCCGAACTGAAGCTCAATCGAGTCCCCTGCAATCTGAAAAACTCCATCCAAAAATCGCTCATAAATACATAATCACAATCTGAGACAATCGTGCATGGCATGCCATGTAATCGAGCAACATCTCTAACAAAAATTTCAGCCATCGACTTGGCTGAAAAAAGATGTGGCAATGTCGAAAAGTGCGCATACTTGCTCAATCTGTCAACCACCACAAAAATAACGAAATAACCACGTACCAGTAGAAGACCCTCTATAAAATCTATAAAATCGTTGAATGAAGCCTTGCTCCAACATCTCGGTTACCATCTTGGAGATAATCTCCTTTTGCACATATGGATATCGATATGGCGTTACATTCACCGGTGCAGCCCTAGGTACAATCTCTATGTAGTGGTCTAGCGTTCTCCTTAGTTCCTTAAATAGTCCAACAAATTTGTCTAATAAATTAGACAACTCAATGGTAGTATCTAAACTCATTTAAGACTCATCTCCTACTGGTCCTAACTGTAGAAGATTGGCGAAATCACTCGCACATGGAAGCCCCACCATTAGCTGCATCATAGGAATCGATGGAGATTGAACGCCATCAAGCCACACATCTTTCTTTCCTTGCTTAAATTTCATCCACATCCTTTGAAAATCAAAAGTGACGGGTCCCAAGCTTTGTAACCACTGAGTGCCAAGGACAATGTTCACTCCTCGTAGCGCCAATAAATATAAGTCCATAATGTTGTTGTGTTCTTGCACCCGTATACCAACCCGACGACACAAGCTCTCCACCTTAAGCTTTGTGCCATCTCCAATAGCAATGTCAAATCCCATGGTCGGTTCGGCATCCAAAACCAATCTCCTCACTTATCTCTCATCTAGAAAGTTGTATGTACTCCCAGAATTGATGAGGATATGCACACAATGCTTTCTAACGAGTCCATCTACTCAAAATGTCCTCGGCGTGGAAGTACCAAAATATGCACGCATCAATATTTCAGCTTGGATATCTTCCTCTGTGCTCTCCTCAACGGCCTCCTCATGAACCTCCTCTGGACACTCTCCATCATTAGCAATCTCATCATCCTCCTCAAGAACGTTGATAAGCATCACACTCCCAATCGGTTTGGAACACCGATGACCGGGGGTGAAACGTTCATTGCATCGAAAGCAAAGGCCCTTCGCTTTTGCTCTTCCACCTGTGTAGGTGTGAGAGTTCGAATGGGGGGTCTTGTTCCTCCTCTAACATCGAAAAAAGGTCCCAAAGGCAGTCGTGGTCTAGTGCTCACAGCCATTGTCTTTGAACCTACAAAATTTCTAGCAGACATTCTAGGCGCAAATCGCCCATCTCTATTGCCCCAACTTTTTTTTGCTACCATCTTGAGAGCCTTATGTTTTTGTTCCATCCTCACAGCCTTCTCAAATGCCTCCTCAAGAGTGGTAGGACAAAGAGCACAAACATCCACCTGTATCTCCTCCCGCATCCTTGAAATAAATGTGGTCATCAATCTCGGTTCGGGTCAAGGTGGCTCACAGCGACTACTAACTCTTCCAAATTCTGCTTGGTACTCCAATACAATCATCCTCTAAACTATCTTGCTTAATGTGGTAGCAAAATCTTCATATACCGCTATCCCAAATCTGCGTGTAATCCTCCTACTAAAGTTATCCCAACCGATAAATCCTCTACTATGAATAATCGATCTATACCAATGCAATGCCGTTCCTTGGAGGTAAAAGCTTGCCATCTAGACCTTTGCATCCTCCGCTGTCCCTTGACAAGAAAAGTATTGATCAACTTGAAACACCTAATCCATAGGATCACCGCCTTGGAATTTTAGAAAATCCAAGCATACGGTTCTCCCCCGAATAGCATTGTCGGGTTCGCAAAAGACTCTTGGTTCAGGTCTGAACCTTTGTGCATGTTGATCACCTTCTCTAAATCCTCAAGCACATCCATCACCATCTTCGAAGGGATCAACCTCATCCTCAAAGTGCTAATCCTCCTCATCGACGAAGAGCACCGGTGTCGCACGCCTCTTAGGTTCCATCACCACTGATCTTGGGTTTTGTAACGGAGGTGGGGGACGATGTGTAGGCATAGGTAAGAAAGGATCATTAACACTAACATGATGCACTTGAACCTATGGGGTATCGGATCGGTGTGGTCCCACCGTCGGTCCTGCTTGAGGTATCAATCGTCGTCGAGGAGATGACGAAGCCGATCGGTTTATGACATATTCCTTTGCATTGCATCAACTCTATGTAGCAATGTTTAGAACATGCCCCTAAGTTCATTCGCCAAGCCCATATTCACACCCATGGATGTTGGTTGACTCGGCCCTACCGTGGTCGCTCCAAAGGAATCAGCCTCACGGTTAGAGTTATTGTGGGTTGAGTCTTCTCTTATTGCTGTGCTCTCCATTGGTCTCCTTTTTGCTGTCATCTTTCTTGTTTCCACCATTAATAGAGGTCTAAGGTTCGCCTTGCTCTGATACCAAATTGATGGTTACGATACCAAAAGATCGGGTACGGAACGATTCGTTCAAGATCTAGATTTATTATTGGAATCACTCCATACAACCGTGGGAAAATATTCTCCTTTGGTCAGAAAATTACGAATCCCTTCACAGATTCGAACTACAAGTGGGACGAAAACATGAAATAACACGGGTGATGGTAGTGGAGACGGGTGGAGTGGATGTTAGGGTTATGGATGATAATAGAAATGAAGGTGGATGGTGGATGTGGTTAAGGGATGTAGTCAAAGGGGAAGAAATGGTCGAGATCCTAAAGAAGAGGGAGGACTCGATAGACGAGGGAGATTAGAAGTTAGGAGAGACCTTGCCAACGGTAGAGGTGGAAAGATGGTGAAGAGGGAGGAGGGAGAGAGATTAGAGAGAAAATAGGAGGCAAGAAATTAATAATCCAATAGCATAATAAATTTGGCTGCCATCCACATATATATAGATGCTAGCCAACAAGTCCTAATAATAATAAGTAACCCTAATTCTAGAGGATTCCCACCGATCATGTTCGAATGCGCCTGATCGTATTCGAACGCACAAACAACGTTCTCTGTATGTGCGAATGTGATGTAGGCGTTTGAATGTGGCATTTGAACGCACCTTTCACATCCTCTGTATTTGCAAACCTAATGTAGGCGTTCGCAAGGGCGTTCGAACAAGACCCCTTCTGCATTCGAACGTGACTTACATGAATTTTATTTTAATAAAAATAAATAACTAATGCAATAAGAAAATATCCTAATTAAATGTATCAGGATAACCAGGACCTCTCGCGCCATGTGGTGTGGAAGAATCGGCTCATGGTGGTGGATGATTTGCCTGTCAATAGAGCTAATCAGACCCGACGTTTGACGCCGATGTGTTGAGTCTCGCCGAGTTCCAACATCAATCCATGAATCGCTTCACGAGCGGTGCGATGGTCTTCCTTGTTCTCATCACTAGCCTTCACCAACCTTTCCATGATCATGTTGGTCAATGCTAAAGCAGCCATCAATGCAGACACTAGGCCTTTCGCAGTCATTGGACTTTCCGCGGAAAGATCTGATCTCTGTGCTTCACGCCTTGGTGTTTCAATGTTGGTGCCACCCTCTGTTATGTTTAGATCTTTCATTTGCCTTCTAGAAGCCATCGCTCGAGTCATCGTCATCAATGATATGTTTGAGGTCAGCCTAGCTCTAATACTACTTGATAGGTTCAAGAATAATCAGAGTGCAATAATCTGAAGATCAGCCCAAATTCTTCTTAAGTTGGAACTTTCGAGGAGATTTGTAGGAGAGTTAACCATCCAATAGATCTACAACTTGGACAGATTATTCCTCTTAAAGTAAGGAATCCAACAAAACTAAGATCACGTCGATCGAACTTGTAGATCAAAAGTAACAGGGAAAATAATGACCGTAGGTCAGACGGTGGCGTAAGGAACGTGGGTAATGGAATAGGGAAATAATGATTAGGTTTTGTGGAAGATGGTGGCTATGATAGCAGGGTGATACACTTAATTAGGATCTTTTCTTATTGTATTAGTTGTTTATTGTTATTAAAATAAAATTCCTATAGGTCGTGTTCGAACGCAGGAGGGGTCGCGTTCAAACGCCCTTGTGAACGTCTACATTACGTTCACAAATATAGAGAACGTATATTGTGCATTCAAATGCCTGCATTGCATTCGCACATCCAAAAATAGAGCTTTTTGAGTGCATTCGAATGCGCTACGATCGATGGGAATCCTATAGAATTAGGGTTTCATATTATTTTAGGACTTCTATAAATATGTGGATGGCAGCCAACTTCATTATGCTATTGGATTATTGATTTCTTACGTCCTATCTTCTCTAAACTCTCTCTCTCCTCTCTCTTCACCATTCTTCCACCTCTACTATTGGCAAGGTTTCTTCTAACTTCTAATCTCCCTTGATTGTTGAGCCACCCCTCTTCTTCGGGATCTCGACCACTTTGTTCCCTTCGTCTACTTCCCTTAATCACTTCTTCGGTATTAGAGCCCATCAAATTGGTATCAGAGCCCATTAATTTTAGTATCAAAGCTAGGTGAATCTCAGACCTCCATTAATGATTAAAACAAGGAAGATGACATCAGCAAGGAGACCAATGGAGAGCACACCGACGAGGGAAAGCTCAAGCCATGGTGACCCTAACCGTGTGGCCGATTCCTTTGGAGAGACCAAGGCAGGACTGAGTCAACCAACGTCCATGGGTGCAAATATGGATGAACTTAGGAGCATGTTCCAAACATTATTGTATAGAGTTAACAATATGCAAAAGGATCACAATGAATTCAAGGAATATGTCGTGAACCGATTGGGTTTGTCATCTCCTCGACGATGATCGGAGTTTCAAGGAGGACCAGCAGTGGGACCACATCGAACCAATACCCCGTAGGTCTAGGTACGTTATATGAGTGTCAATGATCGCCTCTTACCTATGCTTACACATCATCCTCCACCTCCGTTACAAAATCCAAGACCTACGATGGTGGAACCCATGAGGCGTGCATCACTGATGCGCTTCATCGATGAGGAGGATTGGCACTTTGAGGAGGAAGTTGATCCTTATGGAGATGGTCATGGACGTGCTTGAGAATTTAGAGAAGGTGATCAACATACACAAAGATTTAGACCTGAACCAAGGATCTTTCGCGAACTCGACAATGCTATTCGGGGGAGAATCGCATGCTTGGATTTTCCAAAATTCCAAGGCGGTGATCTAATATATTGGGTGTTTCAAGTAGAACAATATTTTGATTGTCAAGGTACAACGGAAGATGCAAAAGTTCAGATGACAAGCTTTCACCTCCAAGGAACGGCATTGCATTGGTATAGATCGGTTATTCATGGTGGTGGATTTACTAGATGGGCTGATTTTTATAGGAGGATTACACGTAAATTTGGGACGGCAGCATACAAAGATTTTACTGCCACATTAAGCAAGATGGTTCAAAGAACAACCGTATCGGAGTACCAAGCTGAGTTTAAAAGAGTTAGTAGTCGTTGTGAGCCACTATGGTCTGAACGGACATTGATAAGTACATTTATTTTAGGGCTATGGGATGAAATATAAGCGGATGTTCGTGCTCTATGTCATACTAGTCTTGAAGAGGCTTTTGGGAAGGCCGTGAGGATGGAATAAAAGCATAGGGCTCTAAAGATGGCAGCGAAAACTAATTGGGGCAACCGAGATGGGCGGTTTGCACTTAGAACGCTGATTGGAAATTCTACGATTTTAAAAATAGTGGCTGCGAGCACTAGACCATGACCACCTTTGAAACCTTCTTTCGATATTAGAGGAGGCACTAGACCCCCGTTCGAACTCTCACATCTGCCTAGGTAGAGGAGCGAAGTTGCTTTCGTTGTGATGAGCGTTTCACCTCCAGTCATCGGTGTTCTAAGCCGATCGGGAGTGTGATGCTTATTGACGGTCTTGAGGACGATGATGAGGTTGTTGATGAGGGAGATTGTCCAGAGAAGGTCCATGAGGAGGCTGTTGTAGAGGACGTGGAGGAAGATATCCAAGCTGAAATATCAATGCATGCATATTCGGGTACTTCCGCGCCGAGGATGTTACGAGTGGACGAACTCATTAGAAAGCATTGTGTGCACATCCTCATTGATTCAGGGAGTACACATAACTTTCTAGACGAGAGGTTAGTGAGGAGATTGGGTTTGGATGCTGAACCGACCATAGGATTTGACGTTGCTATTGGAGACGGCACAAAGCTTAGAGCAGAGTGCTTATGTTGCCAGGTCGGTATACGGGTGTAAGGACATGACATCATTGTGGACATGTATCCGTTTGCATTGCGAGGAGCGGATATTATCCTTGGTGCTCAGTGGTTACAGAGTTTGGGACTCGTCACATTTGATTTCCGAAGCATGTGGATGAAATTTAAACAAAGAAACAAAGATGTGCGGCTTGATGGTGTTCGGTCTTCACCGATTCCTGCAATGCGGCCTATGGTGGGGCTGCCTTGTGCGTATGACTTGGCCTATCTTCTTTAATTAGGACCAGCAGGAGATGAGCCTCAAACGAGTTCAGGTACTACTATGAAATTGTCTAATTTATTAGATATCTTTTCTAGACTGTTTGAGGAACCACAGGAGTTGCCACCGAGGAGAGCGGCGGACCATCGCATAGAGATTGTACTTGAGGCTACACCGGCGAACGTGAGGCCATATCGGTATCTACATGTGCGAAAAGAAATTATCTCAAAGATGGTAGCCGAGATAATTGAGCAAGGCCTCATATAACCAAGTCATAGCTCATACTCATCCCCTGTGCTATTGGTGTGAAAAAAGGACGGGACATAAAATTTTTGTGTCGACTATCGGGCACTAAACACTATTACCGTCAAGGACCGATATCCCATTCCGATTATCGAGGTGTTGCTAGATGAGCTTGCGTGGGTGACTATATTTACTAAGCTTGACTTGAGGGCTCATTCAACCATGTCATAGCTCATACTCATCTCCTGTGCTATTGGTGTGAAAAAATGACAGGATATGGCATTTTTGTGTCGACTATTAGGCACTAAATGCTATTACCGTCAAGGACCGGTATCCCATTCCGGTTATCGAGGTGTTACTGGATGAGGTTGTAGGGGCGACTATATTTAGTAAGCTTGACTTGAGGGCCGGGTATTATCAAATTAGAGTTCACTCGGCGGATATGCACAAAACTGCATTTTGGACTCCGAACGAGCATTACGAGTTCCGGGTGATACCTTTTGGTCTCATCAATGCTCTAGCTACCTTTTAAGCTTTATAAATGATATATTTCGGCCTCTATTGTGAAGGTATGTGTTGGTATTCTTTGACGATATTTTAGTGTATAGTAGGACTAAATTGGAGCATTGGTGGCATTTGGAGGACATGCTGAATTTGTTGAAGCAAAACCAATTAAAGATCAAGAAGTCTAATTGCCTATGGGGAGTAACAAAAGTAGAGTATTTAGGCCACATCATTTCAGCGGATGGTGTAGCAGCAGATCCACAAAAGGTTGCATGCATGACCGCTTAGCCTATTCCTACTACTACCACTGGATTGTGATATGATCTTTCCTTTTGGCTAAGGTTCGATCTCTTCCAATTCTTAGATCTGGACTGGATCTGACACAGAACTTTGTAAATAGATCCCGGAAGATATCGTCGTCGGATTGTCGTGATATTTTGATGTGTTGTAGTCCTAGAAAGAGCTTTCCATCAAATCAAGTTTCAAGCAAATCGGATGTGGAGATCTCGAGATATCGTCCGATTAGTGGATGAACGTCAGGAGGTCTGATCAGGATCCATGGATGGAGGCACGAGATCCTAGATGATGGTGGTTGGTGGTTGGTGGTTGGTGGTGGACCGGCGTTAATGAGGTGGCACCGATAAAAAGTGGTGGTAGAAGGGTTATGGTTGATGGAAGGGTTAGGATAAGTGTTGGATAGATTGGAAGAAGGGAGAGGAGAGGGCCACCCCTAAGGGACTAGGGTGATTGGCTAGTCGAGGGAGGTTAGTAGCGGTGTCGTCGGGGATTGACAGAACAAGAGCGAAAAAGATGAAGGAGGCAAGGCAAAAACTCAATTTATTAATAATGACTCTATGGTTGCCATCCACATCCTTTAGAGGCTAACCAAACAATTCAAAAATAATCATAAACAGTACATTTTTGTTGACCGCGTTTGAACGCGCTCGATCGCATTCGAATGCACCTATTTCTCTCTTCTCTAGATTTGCAAATGTGATGCAAGCATTCGAACGCACGTCCGAACGCACCTATTTCCCACTTCTCTGGATTTGCGAACTTGATACAAGCGTTCACAGCGCATTCGAACGCACAATTCACACTCTCTAGATGTGCGAACGTGATGCAGGCGTTCACAACCACGTTAGAACGCACTCCACCCACGTTTGAACGAAACTTATAGAAAACTTATTTTCTTAGAAATTAAACATTAAAACAAGAAACAAAGACACCCCTAAAATGTATCCGTGCTCGAGACGACATCGATGAAATCCGAATCGTATCAATCCACCACGCTTCCGCAACGTTGTCCTCAAGGTTTGAAATTAGGGAAGCAATCCATGATATCTGACTCTAGCTCCCATGTAGACTCGTCAGTTGGTTTGCCCAGCCACTCGATCAGCACTTTAGTCTCCAATCTGGATCCATAGCATCTTCTCCTGCGGCCTAAAACTGGGACTGGTTTAGTTGGGCCATCTTCCTCCATACTCTCACTATAATTCCTAGTCTTAGCTCTACTATTTCGTTTCTTAGCACGTCTTTTAATATGTATTAGAAGTATCAATACACATGAGCAAACTCAGCTCAGTAAGGCTGATGTATAATTATAATATAGTAAATAAGAACCATTAGATCAAGATCTAATGGTTCAAGATTGATTTGATTCAAGCTACATCAGCCTGTTGGCTCGAATTAATCTAACCTAATAAACTAAAACTCGATTTATCGGCTCACACTCAAAAAAGTAATTTGAAGACAAGTCTAAACCGAACTCTCAATTACACCCTATCTATATAACGTACAGATACCTTGGACAGGTGGCTAAACTTGCTCAAACTGACTGGTCAACCCACATACATATAAGCATTGCAACCAATCGCCTTCCGTTTATTCCTCAAGTTGTACATATACTTAATTAGTCTTCAACTTTCCACCCCACTACATACCCTATATTCTCAACCCATCTTATCTTTCTTCAGCATATATTCTCAATTCATCTTCCAAGTAGTACCCATGCAGCAACCACGACGTTTCCTCCCGCACCAACGTAGCCAACCATGTGACAAAATTATTGCATAATTAGCTTCGTTTTATAGCTTATATAAGCATAATGAACTTCAAATAATCTCATCTATAGCTTCTCTTTCCATAAGAACTAGACCTGCTCAGAACTCCTTAAACCATGTCTACAAGATCTAAGATATCAATGCTTCTCTTTCTTGTCTTGGTTTTCAGTTTCCTCTTCTCCTTAGCAGAACCAAGACCATTCAAAGCAGTTGGAGAACGTGGTGAAGCTGGAGATATCTACGGCTTAGTGAAGGATATAATTGGAGATATTAAGAATAGAGGCCCGAGTCCAAAGGGTCCAGGCCATATGTTTGCAGATCTCGAAGCAGTGGGACGTGCTAATCACTCTGCCCCTAGTCCAGGAGATGGGCGTTAAAGTGATGCTTGATGAACTGTTATAGGATAGATAACTATTTGTTTGATTAGTGGTGCTTCTTCTATTTGTAATTCTTTATGGAAGATCTTGTTCCTTAATATATATTCTGACGAAAACTTAAGTGGTTGTCAACTTTATTTGATTGTTGAGGACTTTATTCTTCTTACTAAGTTAACTGCAATATTATATCATGATTATGGGCGAATCTTCTTATCGTATCATATGTACGTAGTACGTCTCATTTTCCTTAACAAAATGTTAGCTACAGGACAGTCAACCAGACAACTAGTTATTTATTAACTATCTACTACGTACAGAATAAGGTCAACAAGAATCACATGAGATAATCATTCCAGATTGCAGCACAGTTGACGACCACCAAGATAAAGATTAATATATCTAAGTAAACTTTCCCATAAAATTATACTTTCTATGTCAGGAGTTCATCATAATGTGTTCCGATTTGAATTGGGATTTAATGAAGGCTGATGCCATGTAGCTCAGTGGGAGCATATCATGGGATGCATTCTAAGATACTATGTCAATTCTGAAAAATACTTAAGATACTATGTATATAATTCCTAGACATGATTTTTAACCTTTGTTTAAGTAAAAATACAGAATAGTAAATGAACACTAAGTTTTTTACGTAAAAAATTCAAACAAATAAAAAATCATGGATCCAAACTTAAATCAAACCAATCACTAATAAATGTAACAGTCTACAAGACTGACTTACAAAACAGCCCATCAATCCCCACTGCGTTGTTCACCTCAGTCTTCATCGCTAGATCCCATGATTCACCGGCTCCCTTATTGATCTCCAAATTTAGTAGCCCTTGAGATTAATCTTCTGTCTTGGTGACCCTTAAGACGCATCTTCTTGATGAACAAAACGAGCAAAACCCTAGTCTGTGAAAGAACATTGTTTCCTTAAAAACTTCCCTTCAAAAGCAATAATCGACCTTCTAAGGGTTAGGGTCTCCTAACCCTTCTATACCTTATAAAGTTAAGGCCAAATCCAAGTTAAATCTGGTCTCACAGAATCCTAAACTTTGCAAAATCTCTGTGGTGCACTCGAATGCTAGTTGTGCCCATTCAAATGCCGGACTTGAATTCTAGGTGTGTTCAAACGACCTAAATCAGCTCTCTATATTTTCAAACGAACTTTGAACAGTTGCACGAAGCATTCGAATGCCCAAAAACATGTCTTTGTTTCTTCGAACACCTGCAAGCTGCATTCGAATGCACTTCAAACACACGAACTTAAAATCTTCAAATCTCAAAATTCTTCAATCTAACACTTATTAAAATTTGTAGATATGCTCATATATATAAATAAAAACACTTAATATTTTACACACATTTGCCAACACTAAAATCCTAGTAGATTGTGCTCATCGCTCACATTGTATAACCTCTCTATATTCGTTTTCAAAAAGGCATATTTGATAGCACTTCCAAATTTTCTCAAACTAATAGAAATAAAGTAGCCCACACTTAATCCCTATATTAGGACCAAGGTAAATGTAACACCCCAATACCGCCATGTGGCTCTAATGAGCTTACCCCTCACGTGAGGGTCACATGAGGAATTAGAAGCTCGACAACACGTTATCAAAACAAGCAGTCCAAATAATAAGCGAAAACAGAGAAGGGCCTATAGGCCACAACAAATCCATCTATACTACAATATAAAGGGGGTAAGCATCCCCGACAAAATGGTTCACGATCAAAGTAGCAACAAAATGGGGACAGATCCTTGAATATGAGTTTAGAATAAAACATGAAATTCGAAAGGCCTATCACCCAACTAGCTAGCTGCTGCCAAACCTCCCGCTACGGTATAAGTCAATCTGCATTCAATGTCAACATGAAATAACGCCCAGCAAGTGGTACTATCCCTAATTCGTCATCAGCAATATTATCACACCTACTCAACACAAGATATAGGAAAGTGCGCAACATAAGGCAATATGCATCGTAACATGGAGTACACATGTCAATAACTGGCAAACATTGTCCAACAAGATTATAGCTAATTATCCATTCTTTATGCATGGTACAACTCCTAACCCAAGCCCTCAAGAGAGGGTAGACCCTAGCGGTAAAATCGTAATATGATTCAAACTAGATCGGATAACCTCAAAAGACATTGTGCTTGATAGATAAAGTCTAGTTATCTTATTTATTATTCTTATGTGGTTTAGTCAAAGTTTTAGTATGTTAGGATTTTATTTAATTAGTTAAATCCAACTTTGTACAGTTTTAGAAAAATATTCACAGAATATTCTACAAATATCAGAATAATATCAACTAGTCGAATAAGATTTCAAACCTCTAGATCTACAACTTTTCTATTCATGACTTCTCCAGATTCGAAATCTATCTGTGACAAAATGAAGAGTTAATTCGAGAAGATAAGGAAGACTAGTTTAGTTAAATTTGTTTTAGACTTTTTGATTTAATCTCTATAAATAGGGTCTTATGACTTGTATCTTAGGCATGCTTAGAAGAAAATATTAATTGGCTTTTGCCCTGGCATCTCTCTCAACTAGGCCATTGGCCTCTACATCTCCCTTCTCCCTCTTCACTAACCATCACCACCTTTTTTGTTGGCATGGTTTCATCTAGCTTCTAATTTCCCTCTATCGCTGATCCCCCTAGTCTCGTAGGGCAGGCCTACTTCTCTCCGTTCGTCTCTCTATCTTAACTGTCTCTATCTTCCATACGGTTTTTACCACCGTTGTAGGCCAATCATAGCCTTCAACCATCTATCGCATCCGTATCCGCAAACCACCACCACCACCATCATCTATTGCCGAGCCACCTCCATTAACTACTCGGCCTCCACTATATCATCACCTCCACCTTATACTTAGGAATCCGTGACTCTACTCGCGGATCCCAAATCCTATGTAGAACGGCTACAAATCGGATTAAGCTGATTCATAACAATTGGTATCAGAGCATGTCTTCCTAGAACCAGATGCTGACCACAAGAAAGACCACACCAAAACATCATGAAGGCAATTTCAAGGTTACTTAAGAGACATCTTTTCATAAACAAGGACTACTTCTCACCTTGAGGACAAGGTGAACGGAAGTGTAGTGGAATGATGTGATTCGAACTAGATCGGATCACCTCAAAAGACATTGGGCTTGATAGATGAAGTCTAGTTATCTTATTTATTATTCTTATGTTGTTTAGTCAAAGTCTTAGTATGTTAGGATTTTATTTAATTAGCTAAATCCAACTCTGCGCAGTTTTAAGAAAATATTTGCAGAATATTCTATAGATATCATAATAGTATCAACCAGTTGGATAAGATCGCCAACCTCTATATCTACAACTTTACTATTCATGACTTCTCCAAATTTGAAATTTATCTATGGTAAAATGAAGGGTTAATCCGAAAAGATAAAGAAGACTGGTTTGGTTAAATTTGTTTTATACTTTTTGATTTAATCTCTATAAATAGGGCCTGATGAATTGTATCTTAGGTATGCTTGGAATAAAAGATTAATTGAATTGCCCTGGCATTTCTCTCAACTAGGCCATTGGCCTCTACATGTCCTTCCTCCCTCTTCACTAACCAGCACCACCTCTTCCATTGGCATGGTCTCGTCTAGCTTCTAATCTCTCTCTGCCGTCGATCCCCCTAGTCCCGTAGGACAGGTCTACTTTTTTCCCTTTGTCTTTCTATCTTAACCATCTCTGTCTTCCGTATAGTTTTTACCACAGTTGTAGGCCAATCATAGCCTTCAACCATCTATTACATCCGCATCCGCATCTACAAACCACCACCACCATCATGTATTGCCGAGCCACCTCTATCAACTACTCGGCCTCGACTTCACCTTCACCCTATACCTAGGAATTTGTTCTTCCACCCGCAGATCCCAGATCCTATGCAGAACCACTATGAATCAGATTACGCTAATTCATAACAATTAGTATCAAAGCATATCTTCCTCAGACCAGATGTTGACCACAAGAAAGACCACATCAAAACATCATGAAGGCAATTTTGAGGTTGCTAAAGAGACGTCTTTTCATAGACAAGGACTACTTCTCACCTTGAGGACAAGGTGAACTAAAGCGTGGTCGAATGATGTGATTCGGACTAGATCAGATCACCTCAAAAGACATTAGGCTTGATAGATAAAGTCTAGTTATCTTATTTATTATTCTTATGTTGTTTAGTCAAAATTTTAGTATGCTAGGATTTTATTTAATTAGCTAAATCCAACTCTACGCAATTTTAGGAAAATATTCGCAGTTTTAAAATAATATCAACCAGTTAGATAAGATCGCCAACCTTTAGATCTACAACTTTGTTGTTCACAACTTCTCTAGATTTGAAATCTATCTACAGCAAAACGAAGGTTAATCCGAGAAGATTAGGAAGACTGATTTAGTTAAATTTGTTTTAGACTTTTTGATTTAATCTCTATAAATAAGGCCTTATGGCTTGTATCTTAGGCATACTTAGAATAAAAGATTAATTGTCTTTTGCCCTAGTATCTCTCTGAACTAGGCCATTGGCCTCTACATCTCCCTTCTCCCTCTACACCAACCAGCGCCATCTCTTCCGTTGGTATGGTCTCGTCTAGCTTCTAATCTCACTTTGTCGTCGATCCCCCTAGTCCCATAGGGTAGGCCTACTTCTCCCCCTTCATCTCTCTATCTTAACCGTCTCTATCTCCCGTACGGTTTTTACCTCAGTTATAGGCCAATCATAGCCTTCAATCATCTATCACATCCATATCTGTATCCACAAACTACCACCCCTATCATCTATTGCCGAGCCACCTCCATCAACTACTCAGCCTCCACTCCATCATCACCTCCATCATATACCTAAGGATCCATGCCTCCACTCACGAATCCCAAATCCTATGTAGAACCATTGCGAATCAGATCAAGCCGATTCATAACAAATTGCCCGCTATAACACGACAAACAACATGATCGGTCGTTTGCCCCAGCAAACTAAAGACCCAAATCGTAAGCCCACACTAAGGTCGGTACTATATATCAATACGACCCTCTGAGCCTGCAGCTCCACATCATCGCTCATAGTGTGAAAATCTTGTGAGCCATCACTCACGGATGCCTTTACACTACGTCATGGGGTTCCACTAGGTTTACGTCATCCTATCCTTACTGTATAGTTGAAACACCCTCAAGGGGAATTGATTCTCATTAATCGACAGTAAATTGCCCATCGCCTAACAAAACAACTCCTTAATTGTCTGGGATCCACAAAATGAGACCTCAGGCATAGGCCCTACTATATATATACTATAAAATATCCCTCGCTCCTAACCCTGGCTAGAGAGGTGTCGGGTATTGCGAGACGTAGAATCATCCTCTTTCGGGTTGTGCACGTGTAACAGTGTCATGACATGGTAACTAAATTTAGCATAACAGGATAGTAAACCGGATTATCTAAACATGTAGCATATCATATTAATTTAATAACAAATTATGTCAAGCAACATACTAATTGGAAACGTTTTGCTAAAATACTAAGATTAGCAGGTCATATATGCTCATGTTATCACATCAAATAAGAAATCAAGATAGAATAGACCACTTGCCTAGATTCGCTAAAGTCCCTAGGGAAGAGTAGTCACCACCTAATCACAGTCGCCCCAGGCTGAGCGCTGGTCACAAGGTTCTTTGTGACAGGATTACTAAGTCAGCACCAAAATCTTAAAAAATAATTCACCGGGGGAAGAAAATAGGAATAAAGAGTATTAAATGCTATGGGTTAAGACAAAGGGGAAAGAAAGTTGATACACTTAGTTAGGATCTTTTCATATTACATTAGGTGTTTATTTTTATTAAAATAAAATTCCTGTAGGTCGCGTTCGAACGTAGGTGGAGTCACGTTCGAACGCCCTTGTGAACGCTTGTAAACGCTCGCATTTGTGAACACCTTGTGAACGCCCGTATTTAAACGCCTTGTGAATGCCTATGTCGCGTTCGCAAATCTAGAGAAGGGGCTTTTTGAGTGCTTTCGAACATGATCGGGCACGTTCGAACGTGATCAACGGGAATCCTCTAGAATTAGGATTTCATATTATTTTAGGATTTATTGGCTAGCCTCTATAAAAATGTGGATGGCAACCAACTTCATAATCCTATTGGATTCTTGATTTCTTGCCTCCTATCTTCTCTGTAGACTCCTCCCTCCTCCCTCCTCCCTTTTCACCATCCTTCCACCTCTACCGTTGGCAAGGTTTCTCATCGCTTCTAATCTCCCTCAACTATCGAGCCACCCCTCTTCTTTGGGATCTCGACCACTTCATTCCCTTCGTCTACTTCCCTTAATCACTTCCACCATCCACCTTCATCTCCATACCCATCCATAACCCTAACATCCACTCCACCCGTCACCACCACCATCATTGACGTTATTTCGTGTTCTTGTCCCAGTGAAAGGGCGTAAATACTAAAGTTGTAGATCAAGAAGTTACGGATCTAACCCAATTAGTTTTGTAATTTTATGACTACTAGAGAATATCTGACGAATATTTTTCTATGGTTGCGCGGACTGATTCCTATAATAAATTTAGATCTTGAAGGAATCTTAGCGTAGCCTATCTTTGGTTCCAGAGCACATCAAATTGGTATCAGAGCCCATCAAATTGGTATCAGAGCCCATCAAATTGGTATCAAAGCCTATCATTTAGTATTAGAACCTATCAATTGGTATCAAAGCAGGCAAACCTCAGATCTCCATTAATGGTTGAAACAAGGAAGATGACATTAGCAAGGAGACCTATTGTTTAGTTGGTTTGTTAGGTATTCGAAGAAGATAAGGAATATTGGTTTAGTTGGTTTGTTAGGGTTTCATATTGTTTTAGGACTTGTTGGCTAGCCTCTATAAATAATGGCAATCAACTTAATATTTCTATTGGATTCTTGATTTCTTGCCTCCTATCTTCTCTTTAGACCTCCTCCCTCCTCCTTCTTCACCATATTTCCACCTCTACCGTTGGCAAGGTTTCTCCTCGCTTCTAATCTCCCTCGACTATCAAGCCACCCCTCTTCTTTGGGATCTCGACCACTTCATTCCCTTCGTCTACTTCCCTTAATCACTTCCACAATCTACCCTCATCTCCATACCCATCCATAACCCTAACATCCACTCCACCTGTCACCACCACCATCACCCATGTTATTCCATATTTTCATCCCTATTACAGTTCGAATCTGCAAATTGCGTAAATAGGAAAGTTGTAGATTAGGAAGATACAGTTCCAACTCAATTGGTTTCGTAATTTTCTAACTGCTGGAGAATATCTGACGAATATTTTTCCACGATTGCACGGACTGCTTCCTACAATAAATTAAAATCTTAAGTAATTGTTCCATAACCGATCTTTTGATTCTAAATCTCATCAATTTGGTATCCGAGCTTTAACAAATTGGTATTAGAGCCGATCAATTGGTATCAGAGCCTATCAATTGCTATCAGAGCCTATCATGTTCACAAGGCGTTCACAAACGCGGGTGTTCACAAGGTGTTCACAAGGGTTCACAAGCGTTCAAACGCGACTCCACCTGCGTTCGAACGCGACTTACAGGAATTTTATTTTAATGAAAATAAACACCTAATGCAATAAGAAAAGATCCTAACTAAGTGTATCATATGGCAAGATCGCTGCTCCTCTCATTTTTTTGTTGATGAAGGACATTTTTAGATATACGGATGAAACTACTATAGCTTTTGAAAAATTGAAAACAGCAATGATGACGGTGCCCATTTTTTAGCACTACCGAACTTCACCAAAGAATTCATTATGGAATGTAATGCATCAGGAGTTGGCATAGGAGCTGTACTAATGTAAGGAGAACATCCCACAATCTTTCTTAGTAAGGCTTTATCACATACAATAATTATCAACTTACGAGAGAGAGATGTTGGCAATTCTGCATGCAGTGACAAAGTGGAGGCTTTATTTGATAGCGTATACACACTCCGGCACAACAGAGATGGGTCACAAAATTGTTGGGATATGATTATGAAATTCAATACAAGAAAGGAACGAAAAATAGAGTTAGATCACGCCAATGAAAAATTGTTGGGTTATGATCACGCCAACCAGACACCGCCGAGCTTGCAGCCTATTCTTCTCCTACTTTTCCATTTCTTGATGAGCTGAGGTATGTATGTACATCTGACTCAGATGTTTCGAGATTGTTACAGGAGGTGTTGGATGATCCGAAGCACCATCTAGAGTTAGAGAATCGAGGCGGTTTGCTGCTGGATAGCAGATGCATTCGGGTGCCTGCAAATGATGGATTACGGCAGAAATTGTTGGAGCACTTCCACCAAACTCCAGAAGCTGGTCATGAGGGTGTCTTGAAGACTTATAGGAAGATATCTCAGAGTTGCACGTGGCTAGTATTGAAGCGACATTAGAGTTGGAGACTGATATCTTAGAGCGTTTCCCCGACTTTACACCTTGAGAGCAAGGTAGGGGAAGCGTGGTGGGCTGATGCACCTTGTTAGAGTCTTTTCTTATTACATTAGTTATTTATTTTTATTAAAATAAAATTCTTATAGGTCGCATTCGAACTCCGAAAGGGTCACATTCGAACACCTTTGTGAACGCCTTCATCAAGTTCGCAAATACAAAGAACGTGAAATGTGCATTCGAACTTGGTTGGGTGTGTTCAAATGCCTGCATCGCATTTGCACATACAGAGAACGTTTCTTATGCGTTCGAATGCGATTTGGCGCGTTCAAACGCAATCGGGCACGTTTAAACGCCATCGGTAGGAATCTCCTAGAATTATAGTTAATATTTGTATTTTGACTTGTTGGCTAACCTCTATAAAGTTGTGGATGGCAGCCAAATTCGTAATGCTATTGGATTATTGATTTCTAGCCTCCTATCTTCTCTATATTCTCTCTACCCTAATCTCCCTCCTCCCTCTTCACCAACCTACCAGTTTTACCGTTGGCAAGGTCTCTCCTAACTTCTAATCTCCCTCGTCTATCGAGTCCTCCCTCTTCTTTGGGATCTCGACCACTTCTTCCCCTTCATCTTTATTTCTTAAACTACATCGACAATCCACCGTCATCTCCATTATCATCCATAACCCTAATATCCACTCCACCTGTCACCACCACTATCATTTGCACTAAATTATAATTTCATCCCTATTGTGGTGCGAATCTGTGAATGGTGTAAATATGAAAAAATGTAGATCAGGAAGGTGTGGATTGATTCCATTTAGTTTTATAATTTTTTGATTATGGAAGAATATTTGGTGAATATTTTCCCTCGATTGCGTGGACTGCTTGCTACAATAAATTCAGATCTTGAAGGAATTGTTCCGTAACCTTATCCTTGATACTAGAGCCTATCAATTTGGTACCGTAGGCCCTATCACTCAATTCGATCTATCATCCGCAAATAGACAAGTAAACTGAGACAGTCAATCGAGGCATTGAGTTGTATTTGAGATGCTTAAGCGAATTGATTAAGAGAGTGGTTGCTGTATTTTCATTTGGCAGAGTGGTCCTATAATATCTCTTAGAACTACAACATTCAGATGACCCCATTTAAAGCGGTATATGGACATACTACCCCCGTGCTACATACGTATGATCGATTGGTAATCGTATAGAGAATGGAGGAGGACTTGGAGCATATGGACTATGATGAGACATTGAGATGACTTCATGAGCACATCGCCGCCGCTCAAAGCCAAATGAAATATGTCTATTAGAGGGTGATCTAGTATTTGTACAGGAATAGCCATATCCTCAGGTGACCTTATGGCCCATGCAAAGCCAGAAGTTGTCATATCGATACTTTGATTCATACAAGGTCGTAGAGTGTATTGGACCCATAGCATATAGCTTGGAGTTACCTAAAAGGACAAAGGTGATGCAATTCGGGTCAAATCAGATCACATCATTAGGACATTGGGCTCGATAGATCGAGTCTATTTATCTTTTAATTGATTCATATTTGTATAAGCCCTTAAGGCAAACTCTAGTTAAATTATTTAAACCACTAAGGCAACTTCAATTAAGTTATGTAAGTGATACACTTAGTTAGAATCTTTTCTTATTGCATTAGTTGTGTATTTTCATTAAAATAAAATTTTTGTAGGTCGCGTTCGAACGCCCTTGCGAACGCCTGCATCAGGTTCGCAAATATAAAGAACGCATATTATGCATTCAAACGCATCGAGTGAGTTTGAATGCTCACGTTCAAACGCCTGCAGTGCGTTCGAACGCCTGTATCGCGTTCGCACATATAGAGATGGAGCTTTTGAGTGCGTTCAAACGTGATTGGGCGCGTTTGAATGCGATCGATGGGAATCCTCTAGAATTAGGGTTACATATTATTTTAGAACTTGTTGGCTAGCTTTTATAAATATGTGGATGGCAGCCAACTTTATTATGCAATTGGATTATTACTTTCTTGCCTTCTATCTTCTCTCTAGACTCTCTTCCTTTTCCCTTTTCACCATACTTCCACTTCTACCATTGGTAAGGTTTCTCCTAACTTCTAATCTCCCTCGATTATTGAGCCTCCCTCTTCTTTGGGATCTCGACCACTTCATTTCCTTCGTCTACATCCCTTAATCACATCCACCATCCACCTTCACCTCCATACTCATTCGTAACCCTAACATCTACTCCACCCATCACCACCATCATCACCCACGTTCTTTCGTGTTTTCATCCCAATTGTAGTTCAAATCTGTGAAGGGCTTAAATACGAAAGTTGCATGTCAGGAAGTTACAAATCTAATCCACTTGGTTTTGTATTGAAGATATTTGACGAATATTTTCCCACGATTGTATGGATTGCTTCCTGTAATAAATTTAGATCTTAAAGAATTGTTCCGTAGCCAATCTTTTAGTACAAGAACCCATCAAATTGGTATCAGAGCTAGGCAAACCTCAGACCTCCATTAATGATTGAAACAAGGAAGATGACATCAACAAGGAGAGCACACCGACAAGGGAAGACTCAATCCACGATGACCCCAACCGTGAGGCTGATTCCTTTGGAGCGACCACGGCAGGACCGAGTCAATCAACGTCTATGGGTGCGAATATGGATGAACTTAGGGGCATGTTCC
This sequence comes from Typha angustifolia, assembly GCF_048772165.1. Classification (NCBI taxonomy): domain Eukaryota; kingdom Viridiplantae; phylum Streptophyta; class Magnoliopsida; order Poales; family Typhaceae; genus Typha; species Typha angustifolia. The sequence continues at coordinate 9,950,056 of NC_133247.1, forward strand.
AAACATTGTTGCATACAGTTGACACAATGCAAAAGGATCACAATGAATTCAAGGAATATATCGTGAATGGATTGGGTTCGTCATCTCCTCGACGATGATCGGACTTTTAAGAAGGACCAGCAATGGGACCTCATCGAACAGATGGGCCTTTGAGAAGGTCGTGAGGATGGAACAAAAACATAGGGCTCTAAAGATGGTAGCGAAAACTAATTGGGGCAACTGAGATGGGCGGTTTGTACTTAGAACGCTGGTTGAAAATTTTGGGGTTTTAAAAATAGCGGCTGGGAGCACTAGACCATGACCACCTTTGGACCTTCTTTCGATGTTAGAGGAGGCACTAGAACCCCCGTTCAAACTCTCACCCCTGCCCAAGAGGAGGAGCGAAGAGCGAAGGGCATTTGCTTTCGATATGATGAGCATTTCACCCCCGGTCATCGGTGTTCTAAACCGATCGGGAGTGTGATGCTTATCAACAGTCTTTAGGAGGATGATGTGGTGGTTAAAGATGGAGAATGTCTAGAGGAGGTCCATGAGGAGGCCGTTGAGGAGGGATAGAGGAAGATATCCAAGCTGAAATATCAATGATATATGCATATTCGGGTACTTTTGCGTCGAAGACGTTACAGGTAGACGACCTCGTTCGAAAGCATTGTGTGCACATCCTCATCTGTTAGGTTTTTTATTTGTTGGCAATTTTGTACAAAATATTCTAAGTGTATTTTTTCATGTATATGAGCTTTACACAAGTCTAGAATATCACTGGTGTGAAGAATTGCAAGATCATTGGAGAAAAGCCGTCGCGTTCACATCGCGTTCACAAATGCGTTCGAACGCGAAATCTGCGTTCACATAGACAGAGAGCCGCGTTCACAAGCGCGTTCGAACGTGGGCACTGTGTTCACACAGACAGAGAGCCGCGTTCACAAACGCGTTCGAACGCGGGTACTGCGTTCACACAGACCGAGAGCAACGTTCACAAACGCGTTCGAACGCAACTTGAAGAATTCAAGCTGTCGCGTTCGAACGCACTTGGGCCCGTTCGAACGCACCTGAGATTAAGTTAGGCCGTTCGAACGCACCTATGAAGTTTGCAATTTATTGGACTTTTGTGAGTACGATTATGACTTGGATTTGGCTCTATCTTGAAGATCATATATAAGGATAGTGTTGCCCTAACCTAGGGTAGTTGAAGAAGATTATTCAAGGAGACTTTTTGGAGGCTACATCAGTTCTTCAACAAACAAGGCCCTTCGCATCTACAAATCTTAATCTTTCGTCTTAAGGGCTATCTAGACGAAAGATCAATCTCGAGGGCTACTGAGATTGAACTTCAATCACAAGAAGCAGTGAATCGTGGGTTCTAGCGATCAAGACTGAGAGGAACAAAGTCGTTTGGATTGACGGGTTGTTTGGATCCAAGTCGTGAGTCAGTCTTGTAACTGCTAATATCATAGTGATTGGTTTTGATCCAAGTTTGGATCCGTGGTTTTTTTTCGTTTGGGTTTTCCATGTTAAAATCTTGGCATTCATCTCTACTTTCGTTTTTAATATTTCTTTCGACTTTTACTTAAGCGAATGAGAAATATCATTGCCTAGAGGTTAGATACATACGTGTGTCTAGGGGTTTTTCACACTTCGTTCCCTTCATCTACTTCCCTTAATCACTTCCAAAATCCACCCTCATCTCCATACCCATCCATAACCCTAACAGCCATTCCACCCGTCACCACCACCATCACCCACGTTATTCCATATTTTTGTCCCTGCTACAGTTCGAATCTGTGAAGGGCGTAAATACAAAAGCTGTAGATTAGGAAGTTATAGATCCAACCTAATTGGTTTCATAATTTGCTAACTATCGCAGAATATCTGACGAATATTTTATCATGGTTGCGCGGACTGCTTCCTACAATAAATTCAGATCTAAGGAATTGTTCCGTAGCTGATCTTTTCATTCCAAATCCTATCAATTTGGTATCATAGCTTATCAATTTGGTACCAAAGCAAGCGAACCTCAGACCTCCAATAATGGTTGAAACAAGAAAGATGACATTAATAAGGAGACCTATGGAGAGCACACCGACTAGGGAGGACTTAATGCACGATGATACTAACCGTGAGGCCGATTCCTTTGGAGCGACTATGGCAGGAGCGAGTCTACCAAAATCTACCAACGTCCATGGGTGCGAATATGGATGAACTTAAGGGCTTATTCCAAACATTGTTGCATAGAGTTGACAACATCAAAAGGATCACAATGAATTCAAGGAATATATCGTGAATCGATTGGGTTCGTCATCTCCTTGACGACGAACGGAGTTTCAAGAAAGACTAGTGGTGGGACCCCAGAGAACCGATACCCCACAAGTCCAGGTGCCTCATATGACTATCAATGATCCCCTCCTACCTATGCCTTCACATCATCCCCTACCTCCGTTACAAAATCCAAGACCGGCGGTGGTGGAACCCGAGAGGCCTATGGTATCAAGGATCCCTATGGAGATGGTGATGGTTGTGCTCCAAGATTTAGAGAAGGTGATCAACATGCACAAAGGTTTAGAACTGAACCAAGGATCTTTCGCGAACTTGACAACACTATTCGGGGGAGAACCGCATGTTTGGACCTTCCAAAATTCCAAGGCGGTGATCCAACGAATTGGGTATTTCAAGTTGAAAAATATTTTAATTGTCAAGGTACAGCGGAAGATGCAAAAGTCCAGATGGCAAGTTTCACTTCCAAGCAACGGCATTGCATTGGTATACATCGGTTATTCGTAGTGGTGGATTTGTCGGATGGGCTGATTTCTTTAGGAGGATTACACGCAGATTTGGGACAGCGGCATATGAAGATTTTGCTATCACATTAAGCAAGATGGTTCAGAGGATGACCGTATCAGAGTACCAAGCTGAGTTTGAAAGAGTTAGTAGTCGTTGTGAGCCACCTTGGCTAGAACGTATATTGATGAGTACATTTATTTCAGGGCTGCGAAAGGAGATACAAGTGAATTTTCGTGCTCTATGTCCTACTACTTTTGAGGAGACATTTGAGAAGGCCGTAAGGATAGAACAAAAGCATAGGGCTATGAAGATGGCAGCAAAAACCAATTGGGGCAATCGAGATGGGCGGTTTGCTCCTAGAACGTTAGTTGGAAATTCTCTGATTTTAAAAACAGCGGCTGCGATTACTAGATCACGACCACCTTTGAGACCTTCCTCTAACCTTAGAGGAGGCACAAGACCGCCAGTTCGAACTCTCATACCTACCTAGGTAGAGAAGCGAAGGGCGAAGGGCCTTTGCTTTCGATGTGATGAGTATTTCACCCCCGGTCATCGGTGTTCTAAACAGATTGGGAGTGTGATGCTTATCGATGGTCCTGAGGAGTATGATAAGGTAGTTGATGATCGAGAGTGTCCAGAGGAGGTCCATGAGGAGACTGTTGAGGTGGGCGTGGAGGAAGATATCCAAGCTAAAATATCGATTCATGCATATTCGGGTACTTCTGCGCTAAGGACGTTACGAGTAGATGAACTCGTTAGAAAGCATTATGTGCACATCCTCATCGATTCAGGGAGTACACATAACTTTCTAGATGAGTGGCTAGTGAGAAGATTGGGTTTGGATGCCGAACTGACTATGAGGCTTGACGATGCTATTGGAGACGGCTCAAAGCTTAGGGCGGAGAACTTGTGCGAAAACAGATGGAACATGGCATTTTTGTGTCGACTATCGAGTACTAAACGCTATTACCGTCAAGGACCGGTATCCCACTCTGGTTATCGAGTATTTGCTAGACGAGCTTGCAGGGATGACTATATTTAGTAAGTTTGACTTGAGGGCCAGATATCATCAAATTAGAGTTCAGCCGGCGGATAAGCACAAAACTGCATTTTGGACTCCGGACGGGCATTACGAGTTCCGAGTGATGCCTTTTGGGCTCACTAATGCTCCAGCTACCTTTCAAGGCCTCATAAACGATATATTTCAGCCTCTCTTGCGAAGGTATGTCTTGATATTTTTTGACTATATTTTAGTGTATAGTAGGACTGAATTGGAGCATTGGCGGCATTTGGAGGACATGCTGAATTTGTTGGAGCAAAACCAATTGAAGATCAAGAAGTCCAAGTGCCTATGGGGAATATCAAAAGTGGAGTATTTAGGCCATATCATTTCAGCGGATGGTGTAGTGGCGGATCCTCAAAAGGTTGTATGTATAACTGCTTGGCCTATTCCTACTACTACCACCGGATTGAGAAGATTTTTGGGGTTGACTGGTTATTATCGTCGATTCATTGCCAGACAGTGCATACACACTCCAGCACAACAATAATGGGTCACAAAATTGCTGGGCTATGATTATGAAATTCAATACAATAAGGGAACGGAAAATAGAGCGGCAGATGCACTATCGCACCAACCTAATGCCACCGAGCTTGCAGCCTATCCATCTCCTACCTTTCCCTTCCTTGACGAGCTGAGGTATGCATGTTCATCTGGCCCACATATTTTGAGATTGTTGTAGGAGGTGATGGATGATCCGAAGCGCCATCCCGAGTTGGAGAATCGAGGTGGTTTGTTGTTGAACCACAGATGCATTCGAGTGCTCGCAAATGATGGATTGCATCAGAAATTGTTGGAGCACTTTTACCAAACTCTAGAGACTGGTCATGAGGGTGTCTTGAGGACTTATAGGAGGATATCTCAGAGTTGCACGTGGCTAGGATTGAGACGGGATGTGAGGAGTTTTGTCCGTGCTTGTGAAGTCTGTCAAAGGGCTAAAGCAACTATTTTAAAATCGGCCGGATTACTACACCCTTTACCTATACCGGACTGTGTTTGGAAAGGACATTTCTATGGACTTCATAGAGGGTCTTCCTCTGGTACGTGGTTATTCTGTTATCTTTGTGGTGGTTGACAGATTGAGCAAGTATGCGCACTTTTCGGTATTGTCACATCAGTTTTTAGTCAAGATAGTGGTTGAAATTTTTGTTAGAGATATTGCTCGATTACATGACATGTCACGCACGATTGTCTCAGATCATGATCGTGTAATTATGAGCGACTTTGGACTAAGTTTTTCAGATTGCAGGGGACTCGATTAAACTTCAGTTCGGCCTACCATCCACAAACGAATGGCCAAACTGAGGTGGTTAGTCGAGGCATTGAGCAGTATTTGAGATGCTTTGTTGGAGAGATGCCGAGACTATGGTTAGAGTTCTTACCGTGGGTAGAGTGGTCTTATAACACCGCTTACCATAGCAACATTGGCATGACTCCATTTGAGGTGGGGTATGGACGCACGGCTCCATCGTTACACGCTTATGATCCAGTGGCATCAGTAGATACGACGGAGGTGGACTTAGCATTGATAGATAGAAATGCCACATTGAGGAGGTTGCGTGCTCATCTTAAACTTGCTCAAAATCGTATGAAGTAAGTTTATGATCGTAGCCATAGGGAGCAGGAGTTCGACATCGGCAGTTAGGTGTTTGTGAGGGTGCATTCGTATCAACAGGTGACTTTACGTTCGATACAAAACCAAAAGTGAGCACATCGCTACTTCGGTCCGTTTCGGGTGTTGGAGCTTATTGGTCCAATTGCATATCGTTTGGAGCTACCGGAGGGATCGAAAGTGCACCCTATCTTTCATGTTTCATTATTAAGAGAGCGCATTGGAGATCATAAGATTGTTGGATTGATTCTACCGGAGCCATTGGAGGAGATAGAGATCGTAGAACCAGTTCGAGTACTTGCTAGACGCCGACAACGACATGGTACCAGATTGGAGATGGAGATTCTAGTTGAGTGGCTTGGCAAGCCATCTGATGAGGCGACATAGGAGTTGGAGACTGATATCTTGGAGCGTTTCCCTGACTTTTCACCTTAAGGGCAAGGTGGGGGAAGCGTGGTGGGCTGATACACTTAGTTTGGATCTTTTCTTATTGTATTAGGTGTTTACTTTTATTAAAATAAAATTTCTGTAGGTCACGTTCGAACGCAGGTGGAGTCACATTCGATCGCACTTATGAACGCCTTGTGAACACCAGCGTTCGAACGCCTTTGTCGCGTTCACAAATCTAGATAAGAGGCTTTTTTGTGTATGTTCGAACGCGATCGATGGGAATCATTTAAAATAGGGTTTCATACTTGTTGGCTAGCCTCTATAAATATGTGGATGGCAACCAACTTGATTATGCTATTGGGTTTTTGATTTCTTGCCTCCTATCTTTTCTCTAGACTCCTCCCTCCTCCCTCTTCACTATCCTTCCGCCTCTACAATTGGTAAGGTTTCTCCTCGCTTCTAATCTCCCTCGACTGTCGAGCCACCCCTCTTCTTTGGGATCTCGACCACTTTGTTCCCTATCTCGACCACTTTGTTCCCTATGTCTACTTCCCTTAATCACTTCCACAATCCACCCTCGTCTCCATACCCATCCATAACCCTAACATCCGCTCCACTCATTACCACCACCATCACCCACGTTATTCCGTATATTCGTCCCTCCTACAATTTGAATCTGCGAAGGGAGTAAATACAAAAGTTTCGGATCCAATCCAATTAGTTTCGTAATTTTCTAACTACTGGAGAATATTGATGAGTACATTTATTTTAGGGCTGCGAAAGGAGATACAAGTGGATATTCGTGCTCTATGTCCTACTATTCTTGAGGAGACCTTTGAGAAGGCCGTAAGGATGGAACAAAAGCGTAGGGCTATGAAGATGGTAGCGAAAACCAATTGGGGCAACCGAGATGGGCAGTTTGCTCCTAGAATGCTGGTTGGAAATTTTCCGACTTCAAAAACAGTGGCTGCGACTACTAGACCATGACCACCTTTGAGACCTTGCTCTGACCTTAGAGGAGGCACTAGATCCCCCGTTCGAACTCTCACACTTGCCCAGGTGGAGAAGTGAAGAGCAAAGGGCCCTTGCTTTCGATGTGATGAGCATTTCTCCCCTGATCATCACTATTGTAAACAAATCGGGAGTGTAATGCTTATTGATGGTCTTGAGGAGGATGATGAGGTTGTTGACGATGGAGTGCGTAGAGGAACATATCCAAGCTGAAATATCGATGCATACATATTCGGGTATTTCCGCGCCGAGGACGTTACGAGTAGACGGACTCATTAGAAAGCATTGTGTGCACATCCTCATTGATTCGAGGAGTACACACAACTTTCTCGATGACATGTTAGTGAGGAGATTGGGTTTGGATGCCGAACCGACCCCAGGATTTGACGTTGCTATTGGAGACGACACGAAGCTTAAAGCGGAGAGCTTGTGTTGTCGGGTCCGTATACGGGTGTAAGGACACGACATCATTGTGGACTTGTATCCGTTGGCACTACGAGGAGCGAACATTGTCCTTGGTGCTTAATGGTTATGATAGGCTCTGATACCCAATTGATAAGCTCTGATACCACTTGATAGGCTCTGATACCAATTTGATAGGTCCTGATACCAATTGATGAGCTCTGATACCAAATTGATAGGCTCTGATACCAAATGATAAGCTTTGATACCAATTAATAAGCTCTGATACCACTTGATAGGCTCTGAACCAAATTGTTAGGTTGTAGAACCAAAAGATCGGCTACGGAACAATTCCTTACATATGTGGATGGCAGCCAACTTCATTACACTATTGGATTATTGATTTCTTGTCTCCTATCTTCTCTCTACACTTCTCCCTCCTCCCTCTTCACCATCATTCCACCTCAAAAATTGGCAATGTTTCTTCTAACTTCTAATCTCCCTCGACTATCGAGGCACCCCTCTTCTTTGGGATCTTGACCACTTCATTTGCTTCGTCTACTTCCCTTAATCACATCCACTATTCACCTTCACCTCCATACCCATCCATAACCCTAACATCCATTTCACCCCTCACCACCACCATCACCTATGTTATTCTGTGTTTTCGTCCCAGCTACAGTTCGAATCTACAAAAGGAGTAAATATAAAATTTGTAGATCAAGAAGTTATGGACCTAACCCACTTAATTTCATAATTTTTTGACTACCACAGAATATCTAACAATAATTTTCCCACAATTGCGCGAACTGATTTCTTTAATACATTCAGCTCTTGAATGAATCATAGCGTAGCCTATCTTTGGTTCTAGATTTTATCAACTAGATTAGAGATGGAGAATCTAGTTGAGTGACTTGGCAAGCCATCTGATGAAGCGACATAGGAGTTGGAGACTGATATCTTAGAGCGTTTCCCCGACTTTCACCTTGAAGGCAAGGTGGGGGAAGCGTGGTGAGCTGATACACTTAGTTAGAATCTTTTCTTATTGCATTAGGTATTTATTTTTATTGAAATAAAATTCATGTAGGTTGCGTTCGAACGTAGGAGGGGTCACATTCGAACGCCCTTGCGAATGCCTACATTAGGTTCGCAAATACAAAGAACGCATATTGTACGTTCGAATGCAATCGGGCGAGTCTGAACGCTCGCGTTTGCACATCGAGAGATGGAGCGTTTTAAGTACGTTCGAACGTGATCGAGCGCGTTCGAACGTGATCGACGGGAATCCTCTAGAATTTGGGTTTCATATTGTTTTAAGACATGTTGGCTAGCCTCTATAAATATGTGGATGGCAGCCAACTTCATTATGCTATTGGATTATTGATTTCTTACCTCCTATCTTCTCTTTAGACTTCTCCCTCCTCTCTCTTCACCATCCTTCTACCTCTACAGTTGGTAAGATTATTTCTAACTTTTAATCTCCCTCAACTACTAAACCACCCCTCTTCACATAGAGATTGTACCCGGGGCTGCACCCTCGAACGTGAGGCCATATTGGTATCCACAAGGCAGTATGTACAACATAACATTTCAAATCACTTTTCTTGACCCATATGGCATTTGTTTTCATCCCATAAATGAAAGCACTTCTAGGTTTTTGCAAAACTTTGCAATATGGTCGAATATGCCCTAGAATGTCGCAATGATAGCATGTCGGAACAAACCTTTTTCTACTCACCTTTTGTCGAGGAGTGTGACTAGAGTTTACCTTTGGTACCATCGAAGATTCACCAGTTTGTATATTCAAGTTCTGTTTAGAAGGGTTCATCCAGGATTGCTTTGTAAATGCGGTTGATGGCTTCATGTATTCTTCCTTTTGTATACCTGCAGAATCAAAGACAGTTTTGTTATTTTTTGAATTACTAGTGTATCCAACACCATACCTGTCCTTTCTAGAGATCTGAGCTTTTAGAATCTCGTCAAGTTTGTTCTTCCCTTTTAGAAATGTAACTTCCTTATGCAATCGCTCTAGTTCAATTTCATTAGCATTCATTTTATTCTTCGCATTGTCAAGTTGTTCATAAAGATCTTTGACACGTTCAAGCTCCAATTTGTACTTTTCCTAAAATTGAATTCTTTCTGGTTCGATTACCTTGAGTCGTTGAAGTAGTCTAAGATTGCTTTTCTTGAGTTTAAACGACTCCAAGTACAAGTCATTATATGCCTTTTGAATTTCAGATTCATCTTCCTCAGCTGGTAACATATCAAGATCATCTGTACTATCAGTATCAACAACAGAGTCAGTATTAAGTAGAGAAGAGGCAAAAGCTACAAAGTTTTCTTCATGTTTTTCAGAATTATCATCAGATTCATCTGAGTCATCCCAAGTAACTTTCATAGCTTTACCCTTCCTCTTTAGACGATTAGGGCATTCTTGTGTGATGTGTCCAAAACCAGAACATTCAAAACATCGAATTTTATTCTTCGAATTCTTATTTTTCTGTTTGACATTGTTGTTGCTCACACTTGTATTCGAACTCACAGAATTCTTCTTTTTCACAAAGGCTTTGCTTTTCTCAAGTTTTTCAGCATTCAACTTGTTTGGCTTTCAAAAGAATTTATTGAACTTTTTGACAAATATAGTCAACATCTCAACATCTAAATCACCTTCATCATCAGACTCCTCTAAATTTTGTTCAACTATGGATAGGGCCATCCCTTTGGACTTCCTTGGTTTTGAAAGACTGGACTCAAATGTTTGTAGATTTTCTATCAATTGAAACAAATTAGAGTTCACCCGACGGATGTGCACAAAACTGTATTTCGAACTCCGAATAGGCATTACGAGTTCCGGGTGATGCCTTTTGATCTCACCAATGCTCTAGCTACCTTTCAATCCCTCATGAATGATATATTTCGGCTTCTATTGTGAAGGTATATCTTGGTATTTTTTGATGACATTTTGGTGTATAGCAGGACTAAATTGGAGCATTGGTGGCATTTGGAGGACGTGCTGAATTTGTTGAAGCAAAACCAATTGAAGATCAAGAAGTCCATGTGCCTATGGGGAGTACCAAACGTGGAGTATTTAGGCCACATCATTTCAGCAGATGGTGTAGCGACGGATCCTCAAAAGGTTGCATGCATGACTCCTTGGCCTATTCCTACTACTACAATTAAAAAAACCTAGAAGATATTACAAAGAATTCAAAATGAGCATTCAACAAGTCTAGAAGATTTCGCACTTCAATCCCTACAAATAATAAAAATATACCAATCCAAGATCAAGTGAAAATAACTTGAAATGAATAACAATCCAAACACAAGTTATCAAGCAAGCATAAGTTCAAAAGTACTTAAGCAGACAAAGTTCAGAGTTACTTTAAGCAAAGTTATAAACAAAGATATAAAGACTCTAATAAACTCCCCCTATGCCAACACTCCCCCTACACCAGTAAACTTCTAAACTTTAAACTCGCACCACACACTACACACTAGACACTCTCCCCCTTTTTGACACAAATGCTAAAGACTACGAACTCGGAGGGAACTGACGATGAAGAATCGTCAACACGAAATCGAGGTAGGTGACGAAGGCGGTCTTGGTTTCTTGGTAACTGTAGCTTTTTTTTTAGGCATTATAGAGAAGGAAAAAAAATCACAATATTCAACATATGCCCAAAGCATACAAAAAAAAATAATAAGAAATCTAAAAATTCTAGAAACCATGAAGATCCTAACTGAAATCCATCTTCCACTTAAAAATGCTAAGTTATCACATTCAATCGCACAAAAAACATCAAGATAGTAACTTTAACGTGATCAGAACTTGAAACCGCACGAAATCAATCAAGATCAATAGACTTTGGAGATGCACTTCTAGAAATTCAAAATATATTCAAGACATAGAATATGACAATCAAATGAAATAAGTCATACACAGATCAATTAAATCATCAAAAGCATATTATAATCAATTCTAATGCATCACTCAAAATTAAATTAATCTTGATTGATCATAACGATATGCATATGCAAGATGAACATAGATAACATGAACCAATCTTCTTAAACAAACTTTCTTATATAAACAATGATGCAACACAGTAGTCAAACTGACTTAGTATTGAAATTTTGCACTTTTCGACTTATTCTCCATAACATAACAAGAACTTTCCTATTTTTTTTTTAAAAAAAAGTAGGTGCAATGATGGCTTTCACACATGAGTAGTTACCCCTTTACTTGTAGTACAAATCAAACAAAGTGCAAGAAGAAATTCACATCAATCATATTTTTGAATTTGCTAATAATGTACCGAGTCAAACTGGACTCGAAATAAGACGACTTTCACACTAACTCATTGTAGCCTTTTTCATTGATCTTTTATGAACAAATTTTTGATGACTAAGCATGAGGTCAAACTGTGCAAATTAAGGTTAATAGTAAGCTATTTAAAAAAAATAATTCATGATATCATGCTCACTCAAGAATACACATACGTTATGAGTACATTAAATTAGTTTCTGATACGATTCGGACTTCACCGACATCGTCTCAAGCTTGGATTTACCTTAGGATAAGATTGAGTTTTAGGATAAGATTGAGTTTTAGGATAAGATTGAGTTTTAGGATAAGATTGTGTTTTAGGATAAGATTGAGTTGTTGGTTAGCCTATAAAAGTATGTGTAGGGCAACCAAAATTATTATTGAATATTGAGAATTGAGTTTGCCTTGCCTCCTTCATCTTCTTCGCTCCCGTTCCCTCAATCTCCCCGGCGACGCCGCTTCTAATCTCCCTCGACAGGCCAATCACCCTAGTCCCTTAGGAGTGGCCCTCTTCTCCCCCTTCTTCCAATTTATCCATCGCTATCCCTAACCTTTCCATCATCCATAACCCTTCCACCATCACTTTTACACCGGTGCCACCCCATCAACACCGGCCCTCCACAATCCACCATTACCTAGGATTTCGTGCCTTCATCCACGGAATCCAAAACAGAGTATCCTGACGTTTGTCCACTAAACGAACGATATTTCGAGATCCCCATCTCCGATTCGCCTGAAACTAGATCCGTTGGAAAGCTCTTTTCCGGGCCTACAACATATCAAAATTTCACAGCGATCCAACGGCGGGATATTTCGGGATCTGATCTCAAAGTTCCGTGCAAGATCGTATTAATCTTGAATCAGAGCCATAGCACCAAAAGAGGGTTCGTATCAATCTGGTATCAGAGCCTATAGCCGAGGAAGGATCATAACAAGCTGGTATCAGAGCCACCGTTCCTCGGACAAGCGCTTCCAATGACGACCACCAGATCCATGGCTGCACGGCGTGATGATGAAGAAGAGATTCTCCCAATAGAGGAGGAAGAGACGATTGCGGGGACTTCCACCCGCGGAACCATCCGATCTAATCGGAATACGGAAGAGCCTAGCGTTCTATCCATGTTGGGGTCTATTTCAGAGCAGATTGCCATCAACAACCAGATGATGATGGAGATGATGCGGGAACTACGGGCGTCAAGGGAAGCAATGTCTAACGGGAAGGCACCATCGACCCCACGACGCGAGTCCAACCCCTTGAATCAATCCTCACCGGTTCAGCCTTTGCAACCACAAGAGCCGCTGCTACCACCACCCTATGGGCAGAGGCAAGCAAGGATGGTTACACCAGGTCCAGTTGCAGGTGAACCCATCCGACGAGCGAATCACCATGGAGACCACATTGGAGATCAAGATCCATGGGCGGGCCGATACGATCCGGAACCACGGCGAGTTGATCTAAACCGAAGGAGGGATCATCAACCCTTCATGGTGCATCCTCCGCCGGTTAGACAAGGAGTTGGGCATGATCCGGAACGAGACAACGGCATTCGTGGACAAGTCGTGCGTCTCGAATTCCCCAAGTTCAAAGGTGGCGATCCAATTGATTGGTTGTATAGGGCGGAGCAATTCTTTGCATACCAAGGTACGGCGGAAGAATACAAGGTGACGCTTGCAAGCTTCCACCTTGAGGATGCGGCGCTTCATTGGTTTCGATCAGCCAATGCCATTGAGGCCATCGAAACTTGGGCTGAATTTTGCGCCGATATCACACGGCGATTTGGAGTATCGGGCTATGAAGACTTTGATGCTCTCCTCTCAAAGACGGTTCAGAAGACCACGGTTGGGTCATACCAAGAAGAATTTGAGAGGATTAGTAGCCGATGTCATCCACCATGGACGGATCAGCAACTTCGCAGCACCTTCATCTCCGGGCTGCGGGGTGACATACAAGCCGATGTGAGGGCTTTAAGGCCTAGAACCTTAAAGGAGGCCTTCCAAGATGCGGTGCTTATGGAAGATAAGCATAGGGCCATGAAGATACACTTGAAGCAGAGTTGGACAAGCCAAGGAAGCCGCAATCAAGCTCTATCAAACATAGCGGCAGAAAATACTAGTGGAGTAACAAGAGTTGCTGCTGCATTGATACCTCCTCGAGCACCCTTGAAGCCATCCCAAGATGTGAAGTACGCACCTAGAGGTCCGGGGCGAGCACTCACACCTACCCAAGTAGAAGAAAGAAGAGCCAAGGGCTTATGCTTCCGTTGTGATGAGAAGTTTGTACCAGGGCATCGTTGTGCTAAACCGATGGGATCGGTGATGCTCATCGATGGATTGGAGGAAGCGGAGGATGAGCTTGCAGCTGAAAGCGCAGATGTGGCTGGACATCGAGGAGAAGAAGTTGAGGAGCAAAACGTGGAGGACGTGATAGCTGAAATCTCCCTCCACGCCTATTCGGGGACGGCGGCGCCAAAGACATTGCGGGTGAACGGAGTAGTCAAGAAGACCACAGTGAGAATCTTGATTGACACCGGGTCCACCCACAACTTCATTGACAAGAGGCTCCTTAGGGAGATTGGGCTCGAGTCAGAACCCACGGAAGGGTTCGATGTGACGATTGGAGATGGCACCACCTTGCGAGCAGATTTTATTTGTGGAGGTGTGGTATTGAAGGTGCAAGGCCAAAGTTTCACATTGGATCTTTATCCATTGGCCTTGCGAGGAGCTGATATTGTTTTGGGAACTCAATGGCTTCAAAGCTTGGGGCCCGTAACATTTGATTTCTCAAACCTCACACTGACCTTTCGGAGGAATGGAAGAAAGGTACTGCTGGATGGAAATCAACCGCGGCAAGGACCAACATTGCAACCACTTGTAGGCTTTCCTAGTGCAGGGGACCGAGCTCTACTATTGCAAATGGCTGTTGCTGAACCAGAACATCCCTCACCAAGGAGAATAGCCGCTGACTTGCAAGAGCTGCTGCATGAGTTCCAGGATCTCTTCGAGGAACCCCGAGGACTGCCGCCGAATCGTCGCCAGGACCATCGCGCCCAGATCGGGCCTAACCATGTAGTGGGTTCGACCTTACCCGAACCAATGGAGGAAGATGGCTCCACTGAGCCGGTTCGAGTCCTAAGTCGTAGGAGAAGACGCCAAGGATCCAGATTAGAGACTGAAGTGCTGATTGAGTGGTTGGGCAAACCTACTGACGAGTCTACATGGGAGCTAGAGGCAGACATCATGGATCGCTTCCCAAATTTCAAACCTTGAGGACAAGGTTGCGGAAGCGTGGTGGATTGATACGATTCGGACTTCACCGACATCGTCTCAAGCTTGGATTTACCTTAGGATAAGATTGAGTTTTAGGATAAGATTGAGTTTTAGGATAAGATTGAGTTTTAGGATAAGATTGTGTTTTAGGATAAGATTGAGTTGTTGGTTAGCCTATAAAAGTATGTGTAGGGCAACCAAAATTATTATTGAATATTGAGAATTGAGTTTGCCTTGCCTCCTTCATCTTCTTCGCTCCCGTTCCCTCAATCTCCCCGGCGACGCCGCTTCTAATCTCCCTCGACAGGCCAATCACCCTAGTCCCTTAGGAGTGGCCCTCTTCTCCCCCTTCTTCCAATTTATCCATCGCTATCCCTAACCTTTCCATCATCCATAACCCTTCCACCATCACTTTTACACCGGTGCCACCCCATCAACACCGGCCCTCCACAATCCACCATTACCTAGGATTTCGTGCCTTCATCCACGGAATCCAAAACAGAGTATCCTGACGTTCGTCCACTAAATGAACGATATTTCGAGATCCCCATCTCCGATTCGCCTGAAACTAGATCCGTTGGAAAGCTCTTTTCCGGGCCTACAACATATCAAAATTTCACAGCGATCCAACGGCGGGATATTTCGGGATCTGATCTCAAAGTTCCGTGCAAGATCGTATTAATCTTGAATCAGAGCCATAGCACCAAAAGAGGGTTCGTATCAATCTGGTATCAGAGCCTATAGCCGAGGAAGGATCATAACAGTTTCATTATAATAGAAGTCGAGAGAGTGACAAAATCAAAATTGATATAATATACTACAAGATGACAAAATTGACTATAATAACTCATAATCAAGAGAAAAATCATACTTTTATGTCAAGAGTATATTATTGAATCTAGGAGTGCATCAATTTTTTATTTTATGACAAAAACTCTCGACAAATCTGAAACTAAAACCAAAGAAAATTTCAGAGAAAGAAAACCTAAAAAAAAACGAAACGAAAGAAACTCGCAAACTAAAAAGAACACAAATCCCAATAAAATTAGTCCAAAGCACAAATCCCTAAAGAAGTACGAAGATACTCAAATCTCTATAAATCCAAAGGTTTTGTAAACAAATCACCCAACAGTTTCTCCGTCTCAACATGTTCTAGTGCTATTGTTTGGTCTTGTTACATTTCAGATTATGTGAAGTTCTAACAACATAGCAATTATCAGATGTTCTAGATCCAAAACATATAATATTACCATCATGATCTAGAATAGTACAATCATTTTTAGAGAATTTTACCTCATAACCTTCATCACAAAATTGATTGATGCTTAGTAGATTTACTTTCAAGCCCTTAACATAAAGAATATTTTCAAGAAGAGAAACACCTGGAGTACTTACCTTTCCTTTACCTATTACCTTGGTTGAGTTATCATCTCCAAGTGTCACAACTCCCCCTTCATGTTCTTCAAGATTAGAAAATAAGGATTTGTCGCCTGACATATGTCTTGAATAGCCATTGTCTAAATACCACAAGTCAGAATTTAAAGCTTTCAAGGCAGTATGTACAACATAACATTTCAAATCACTTTTCTTAACTCATATGTCCTTTGTTTTCATCCCATAAATGAAAGCACTTCTAGGTTTTTATAAAAATTTGCAATATGGACGAATATGCCCTAGAATGCCGCAATGATAGCATGTCGGAACAAATCTTTTTCTACTCACCTTTTGTCGAGGAGTGTGACTAGAGTTTACCTTTGGTACCATCGAAGATTCACCAGTTTGTATATTCAAGTTCTGTTTAGAAGGGTTCATCCAGGATTGCTTTGTAAATGCGGTTGATGGCTTCATGTATTCTTCCTTTTGTATACCTGCAGAAACAAAGACAGTTTTGTTATTTTTTGAATTACCAGTGTATCCAACACCATACCTGTCCTTTCTAGAGATCTGAGCTTTTAGAATCTCGTCAAGTTTGTTCTTCCCTTTTAGAAATGTAACTTCCTTATGCAATCGCTCTAGTTCAATTTCATTAGCATTCATTTTATTCTTCGCATTGTCAAGTTGTTCAGAAAGATCTTTGACACGTTCAAGCTCCAATTTGTACTTCTCCTCAAATTGAATTCTTTCTGGTTCGATTACCTTGAGTCGTTGAAGTAGTCTAAGATTGCTTTTCTTGAGTTTAAACGACTCCAAGTACAAGTCATTATATGCCTTTTGAATTTCAGATTCATCTTCCACAGCTGGTAACATATCAAGATCATCTGTACTATCAGTATCAACAACAGAGTTAGTATTAAGTAGAGAAGAGGCAAAGGCTACAAAGTTTTCTTCATGTTTTTCAGAATTATCATCAGATTCATCTGAGCCATCCCAAGTAACTTTCATAGCTT
The DNA here is from genome assembly GCF_048772165.1 of Typha angustifolia. Taxonomy (NCBI): domain Eukaryota; kingdom Viridiplantae; phylum Streptophyta; class Magnoliopsida; order Poales; family Typhaceae; genus Typha; species Typha angustifolia. The sequence continues at coordinate 9,967,290 of NC_133247.1, forward strand.
TACCCTTCATCTTTAGACGATTAGGGAATTCTTGTGCGATGTGTCCAAAACCAGAACATTCAAAACATCGAATTTTATTCTCAGAATTCTTATTTTTTAGTTTGACATTGTTGTTGCTCACACTTGTATTCGAACTCACAGAATTCTTCTTTTTCACAAAGGCTTTGCTTTTCTCAAGTTTTTCAGTATTCAACTTGTTTGGCTTTCGAAAGAATTTATTGAACTTTTTGACAAATATAGTCAACATCTCAACATCTAAATCACCTTCATCATCAGACTCCTCTAAATTTTGTTCAACTATGGATAGGGCCATCCCTTTGGGCTTCCTTGGTTTTGAAAGACTGGACTCAAATGTTTGTAGATTTCCTACCAATTGAAACAAATTAGAGTTCACCCGACGGATGTGCACAAAACTGTATTTCGAACTCCGAATAGGCATTACGAGTTCCGGGTGATGCCTTTTGATCTCGCCAATGCTCTAGCTACCTTTCAATCCCTCATGAATGATATATTTCGGCTTCTATTATGAAGGTATATCTTGGTATTTTTTGACGACATTTTGGTGTATAGCAGGACTAAATTGGAGCATTGGTGGCATTTGGAGGACGTGCTGAATTTGTTGAAGCAAAACCAATTGAAGATCAAGAAGTCCAAGTGCCTATGGGGAGTGCCAAAAGTGGAGTATTTAGGCCACATCATTTCAGCAGATGGTGTAGCGACGGATCCTCAAAAGGTTGCATGCATGACTCCTTGGCCTATTCCTACTACTACAACCGGATTGAGAGTATTTTTGGAAATGACCGGATATTATCGCCGATTCAGTATTGGATATGGCAAGATCGCTACTCCTCTCACTTCATTGTTGGAGAAAGACTCTTTTAGATGGATGGATGAAGTCAATACAGCCTTTGAAAAATTAAAAACAGCAATGACGATGACACTCATTTTAGAGCTATCGAACTTCACCAAAGAATTCATTGTGGAGTCTGAGTCGGGAGTTGGCATAAGAGCTGTACTAATGCAGGAAGGACGTTCCATTGCCTATCTTAGGAAGGCTTTATCATAAAAATCTTAGCAATTATCGACTTATGAGAGAGAGATGTTGGCAATTCTTCATGCGATGACAAAGTGAAGGCCTTATTTGATTAGTAAATGATTCATTATCCGAACTAATCAAAGGAGCCTTCCATACTTTATGGGACAGCATATACACACTCTGACATAGCAAAAATGGGTCACAAAATTGCTAGGATATGATTATGAAATCCAATACAAGAAGGGAACGAAAAATAGAGCATCAAATATGAAAAATCCCCTAGACACACGTATGTATCTAACATTTAGACAATGATATCGTTCGTTCACTTAAGTAAAAGTCGGAAGAAATATTAAAAACGAAAGCAGAGATTAACGCCAAGATTTTAACGTGGAAAAACCCAAAACGGGAAAAAAACCACGGATCCAAACTCGGATCAAAACCAATCACTATGATAGTAGCAGTTACAAGACTGACTCACAAAACAACCCGTCGATCCAAATGACTTTGTTCCTCTCAGTCTTGATCGCTAGAACCCACGATTCACTACCTCTTGTGATTGAAATCCAATCTCAATAGCCCTCGAGATTGATCTTTCGTCTAGATAGCCCTTAAGACGAAAGATTAAATTCTTGTAGATGAGTAGAACCTTGTTCGTTGAAGAACCGATGTAGTCCCAAGAAGTCTCCTTCAATAATGCTTCTTCAACTACCCTAGAGATAGGGTTTCATAATCCTTATATATGATATTCAAGATAGAGTCAAATCCGAGTCTTACCCGTACTCATGATCTTCAAGATAGAGCCAAATCCGAGTCTTATCCGTACTCATGATCTTCAAGATAGAGCCAAATCCGAGTCTTATCCGTACTCACGAAAGTCCAAGATTTTCAAACTTCGTTGGTATGACTTGATCTCATCAACTTTGCTTCAATAATTTTGCAATTCTTCAAACCAGAGATTTTCTAGACTTGTGTAAAGCTCATATACATGTAAAAAATACACTTAGAATATTTTGTACATAATTGCCAACAATTAAAAACCCTAACAAAATGTACTATCGCGCCAACCCGATACCACCGAGCTTGAAGCCTATTCTTCTCCTACCTTTTCCTTCCTTGACGAGCTGAGGTATGCATGTATATCTGACCCAGATATTTTGAGATTGTTGCAGGAGGTGATGGATGATCTGGAGCGCCATCCAGAGTTAGAGAATCGAGGTAGTTTGCTGCTGGACCGCGGATGCATTCGAGTGCCTGTAAATGATGGATTGCGGTAGATTGTTGGAGCACTTCAACCAAACTCTAGAGGCTAGTCATGAGGGTGTATTAAGGACTTATAGGAGGATATCTCAGAGTTGCACATGGCCAGGATTGAGGTGGGATGTGAGGAGTTTTGTCCGTGCTTGCGAAGTCTGTCAAAGGGATAAGGTAACTACATTGAAACCGGCTAGATTACTATAGCCTTTACTTATACCGGACCATGTTTGGGAGGGCATTTCTATGGATTTCATAGAGGGTCTTCCGCTAGTACGTGATTATTATGTTATCTTTGTGGTGGTTGATAGATTAAGCAAGTATGAACATTTTTCGGCATTGTCAGATCTGCTTTTAGCCAAGTCAGTAGCTAATATGTTTGTTAGAGATGTTGCTCGGTTACATGGCATACCATGCACGATTGTCTCGGATCGTGATCGTGTATTTATGAGTGACTTTTGGATAGAGTTTATCAGATTGCAAAGGACTTGATTGAACTTCAATTCGGCCTACCGTCCATAAACGGATGGCCAAACCGAGGTGGTTAATCGAGGCACTAAGCAGTATTTGAGGTGCTTTGTTGGAGAGATGTCGAGACGATGGTTGGAGTTCTTACCGTGGGCGGCGTGGTCTTACAACACCGCCTACCATAGCAACATTGGCATGACTCCATTTGAGGTGGTGTATGAACGAACGGCTCTAACGTTATGCGCTTATGATTTAGTGGCATCTGCAAACTGGACGGAGATAGACTTAGCGTTGATGGTTAGAGATGCCACATTGAGGAAGTTGCATGCTCATCTTAAACTTGCTCAAAACCGCATGAAGTAAGTTTATGATCATAGCCATAGGGAGCAGGAGTTTGACATCAACAGTTAGGTGTTTATGAGAGTGCTACCGTAGCGACAGGTGATCTTACGTCCGATGCGTAACCAAAAGTTAGCACATCACTACTTTTGTCCGTTTCGGATGTTGCAGCGTATTGGTCCGATTGCATATCGTTTAGAGCTGCCAGAGGACTCAAGAGTGCATCCTGTCTTCTATGTTTCATTACTAAGGGAGCGCATTGGAGATCATGAGATCGTTGGATCAGTTCTATCGGAGCCATTGGAGGAGACAAAGATCGTAGAACCAGTTTGTGTACTTGCTAGGCGTCGATGATGAGATGGTACCAAATTCGAGATAGAGATTCTAGTTGAGTGGCTTGCTAAGCCATCTGATGAGGCGACATGAGAGTTAAGACTAATATCTTGGAGTGTTTCCCTGACTTTTCACCTTGAGGGCAAGGTGGGGGAAGCGCTGTGGGCTGATACGCTTAGTTAAGATCTTTTATTATTGCATTAGTTATTTATTTTCATTAAAATAAAATTTCTGTAGGTCACATTAGAACACAGGAAGGGTCGCGTTCGAACGCCCTTACGAATGCCTGCATCAGGTTCGCAAATACAGAGAACACATATTGTGCATTCGAACGGGGTCGGGCTAGTTCAAACACCCGTGTTCGAACGCTTGTATCACGTTCACACATACAGAGATGGAGCTTTTGAGTTTGTTCGAACGAGATTGAGTGTGTTCGAACGCAATTGACGGGAATCCTATAGAATTAGGGTTACATATTGTTTTAGGACTTATTGGCTAGCCTATATAAATATGTGGATGGCAGCTAACTTCATTATGCTATTGGATTATTAATTTTTTGCCTCCTATCTTCTCTCTAGACTCTCTCCCTCCTCCCTCTTCACCATTCTTTCACCTCTACCGTTGGCAAGGTTTCTCCTAACTTCTAATCTCCCTTGACTATCGAGCCCCCCACTTCTTTAGGATCTCGACCATTTCGTTTCCTTTGTCAACATCCCTTAATCACATCGATAATCCACCTTTACCTCCAAACGTATCCATAACCCTAACATCCACTCCACCCATCACTACCACCATCACCCACGTTCTTTTGTGTTTTTGTCCCAGTTGTAGTTTGAATCTGCAAGGGGCATATATACGAAAGTTGTAGATCAGGAAGTTACGAATCTAATCCATTTAGTTTCGTAGTTTTCTAGCTACCGGAGAATATTTGATGAATATTTTCCCATAATTTTACGGACTGCTTCCTACAATTAATTCAGATCTTAAGGAATTATTTCGTAGCCGATCTTTTGGTACAAGAACCCATCAGTAAGGCACTAAGATAATTTGAATTAAGTTATATAAGCTTTTAAGGTAAGTCCTAGTTTGAGTCGTATAAGCCTTTAGGGCTAAGTTCAAGTAGGACTCATTGTACCTAACCTCCATATATAGAAGGATTGGGCTTTATTCAACCAAGCATCCAAGCATTGAGAATTAATTTAGTTTAGTTATTTTCTTATTATTGCATTTATCATTTATCCTAGTTGTTAAATCGTCTTTATCTTCATAGGAGTAGATTATAACCGTAAAATTCTTACAAGCAGCCAAACTGTAGCCACCACCTTCCTCCAACAGCCACCTTACTATACGACCGTCCATCATCATCGTTGGCCGTTCGTCACCCTCTGACAACTGCTGCAATATTGGATATTTATCGTTCCGTTTTGTTCTAACCTTGCTTTACTATTTTATTTATATCTTTTTATTTAAACCTCTAATTTAGGAGAAACAAAAGCCAATAGAATGCTAACTCACGAGGCTACCACCATCTAAACTTTTAAAATTTTATTACTTCCGGATCAGTCCAGATCTAGTTTGTAACATTGGTATCAGAGCCAACATTCAAACAATAGTGAATACATGATCCAAAGCTAACCCAGGGGAGATCACGGCCATGGAGGACCAAGAATTCATCTCCATCCCCATGGACATTTCCTTAACACCACCTACAACCATCGATGATGAGCCACCCACGTGGGTGAAGCCATTGATAAAGTCTGTTGACTCAATGAGAGAATCATCGAAGGAGAGCTCCAAAAGGATCGAGAAGTCTCTCCAAGCCTTGACGGCAGCTATCATGGCTCAATAGCACCTACCTATGCCACCGACCATGCCAGAACCACCCACCCACGAACCGGCCACGATAGAAACCATGCAGACCACAATGGTCGACAAGTGTGCATCGAACTGGTGGTAGACAGAAGCACTCTAGAGTTTGGAGCGGACCCACCCATCAAGTATGCACCTCAAGGTCTAGCCCCACCACATGATGACATGCCACTAGATAAAAACCTATCTCATCTGATGGCTAAGGCTTGCTTTGATTTGACAATGCCTAGGGGTTTGGCAAGACCATCTATAGCTATAGTTTAGTTCAAACCACTCGTGGCTAAGATTTTGCCCACGCCACCCACAATTAGAGTGGACAACGGCTCAAAATAGTAGGCCCTGGAGAAGAAACCACCATGGGGCCCCCTTCCTCATGGTAGACGAGACCCACAGGGAGATTGAGGATATACAGTTTGAGAGCGACGGAAGGTACGAAAACCACCATAGACACCTTGAGGACAAGGTGGCTGGAAGTGTAGCGGATTGATGCGAACTGGGTCAAATCGAATTACATTATAGGGACATTAGGCTTAATAGATCGAGCCTATTTATCATTTAATCGATTCATGTTTATGTAAGCCCTTAAGGTAAATCTAGTTAAGTTATATAAGCTACTAAGGCAACTTCAACTAAGTCATATAAGCCACTAATGCAACTTCAATTAAGTCATGTAAGCCACTAAGACAACTTCAATTTAGTCATGTAAGCCTCTAAGGCAAGTCCTAGTTTGAGTCATATAAGCATTTAGGGCTAAGTCCAAGTAGGACTCATTGTACCTGACTTCCATATATAGATGGATTGGGCTTTATTCATCCAAGCATCCAAGCATTGAGAACTAATTAAGTTTAGTTATTTTCTTATTATCACATTTTATCATTTTTGTCATAGTCATTAGACCATCTTTATTTTCATAGGAGTAGATCGAAATCATAGAATCCTTCCAAGCACCTAAACCCTAGTTGCCACCACCACCATTGGCCGCCCATTCTAACCTTGCTCTACTATTTTATTTATATCTTTTTATCCTAACCTCTAATTTAGGTGAAACAAAAGCCATTAGAACTCTAACTCACGATGCTACCACTATCTAAATTTTTATAATTTTATTATGTCTAAATGATTTGGTTAGTAATAATAGGTACATCCAATTTCCCACATCTCAGTTTTGAAGGCCAAGATTGGACTAGATTTAAACATAAGGACTATCTTGCTACGGCAAGCTGAAGATTGTGAGATGGAGGAGCTAGTGGTAGTCCTAGCCAAGAAGCAATGTTGACATGACTGGCAAATGAAGGCGGAGGTTTTGGTGGAATGGCTAGGATGACCCATAAATGAGGCTACATGGGTGTTGGAGGACGACTTGATGGACTATTTTACCCACTTTGCACCTTGAGGACAAGGTGAAGGAAGCATGGTGGCTTATTGCAATTCTTGATTATGATAAGGATTGGACACGACCAACCCGCCTCAAATTAGATCATTTTAATTTTTTGCTTTGATAAAACTAAGAAATTCTAACTGGTGCATTCGAACACCTAGAAGAGCCGTTCAAATGCCTAGACAGCGTTCACACATATAGAGCACTATTTTTGGCTATTCAAATGCGGCCGAAGGGCATATGAATGCCCATTGATTAAGTTATTTCATATTAGTTTATGGTTTTCAGACAATTAGATAGCCTCCAAAGATGCGGAATAGGAGCCACTTTATGATTATCGATTATTAGAGCATCTGTTTTACATCTAGACTTTAGCCGACCTTCTTCCTCCTCCTTCCTCCCCCTTAGTATCTACCCCGAGCTTTCTTCCACAGCTGAGATTAACCCGTCATCGTTTCTTCCTCCTCATTCCAATGACCAACCATACTTGGAAGCTCCCGTCTCATCTTGTTAAAATTCTAGCCACCACAGCCATTATCCTTTTCTATAACCCTAACCCTAACCACATCACCAACTTCTATCATCCACGTCCATCTTGCTATCCCCTAATCTTTGATCAGTATATACACTATAACTTTTGATCTACAATGCGATAGATGAGATTCTAATTGCATTGGATTCTGGACTTCCAAAGAAATAGCATGTCTGAATCTCAAGTGATTCCAACGATTAGATCAATTCCTATTGCCTTTGAAATTTCTATGTTTAGCTTTGTCCACCAATGCAACTCAAATCGTGATCATCTTTCCCGGGGGCAATTACAACAAGACAAAAGCAAAGAACTAGAGCAGTCAAAATAATTCGAGCCGAGATTGATCTTGAAGTTTAGCTCAAAATTGAGTAAGGGAAGGGTAACATTGAAATTTCTCTAAAGTTTAAGGGAGATATTGTAACATAAAAATGTTTAGGGGTCCCCATAAAAATTGGGTATAGTTTAGAGGTTGTAGACGTAATTAACCCAATAAATATATCAACAACTTTCATTATTTTTTAACAACTTTTGTTATTTTGTTCTATACACTACAAAATTTACATAATTCACCATTATAATTTATATACAAATAAATAATAATCATGCAAAACCATACTTTTGTTTATTTAATAAACCCTAATTATCTTACTATTATCTCTAATTAATCTCTTACTTTATTAATTAAAAATAATTAAAGAGACTTTTATAAGAAAAAAGAGAAGGATTAATGGATAATAGAAGAAAAAGAAATAATAACAAAAAAGAAGAAACATATTAACAATTTTCACAAATATCTAACAGCTTTTGTTATTTTTTAACAACTTTCGTTATTTTTTTTATACACTAGAGAATTTACATACTTTACCATTATAATTTACATAGAAATAAATAATAATCATGTAGAGTCATGCATTTGGTTATTTAGCAAATCCTAATTATCTCACTACTTTCTCCTATTAATCTCTTATTTTATTAATTAAAAAGTTATTAGAGATATTTATATAGAAAAAATGATAGAATGATTAAGAAATAGAAGAAGAAGAAGAAGAAGAAGAAGCAATACAAAAGAAGAAGAAGAAATATATATTAACTTTTTAGAGGAAACAAAACTTTTTGAATTAAGCAATTATCTCTTTGTGAAACATTGATTATAGAGTTGTTGGTTATTTAAAAAATTCTAATTATCTCACCATAGTTTTTAATTAATCTCTTACTGTATTAATTAAATAGCAATTATAGAGACTTGTTTAAAATAAGAATGGAAGAAAGAGATACTGATAAGATAATTAGGATTATTTAAACCGTCAAAATTTCATACTTGTACTATAAATTTCCTACTTAAAGTAAGAATCTTCTCCACCATAATTTGGGTCTGAATCTAAACAAACTACGAATGCAAAAGTTCTAAATTATGTTATCACCAATCTTACCTAATTATTATCTTAATATTTGGACATCAGATAAATATCTTATTAATATTTTTTAAAAACTATGCAGAATTAGAATTTTGTAGCTTAAGTATGAAAATCCCTAGTTTAAATACAAATTTCGTACTTAAACTATGAAAGTTTAGTCCTACATAGTTTTAAAAAAATATTTAGAAGATAACCATTTGACATTTAAATATTATGAAACTAATTGGATAAAATTGATAACATTATGGTCTAGAACTTTTGTATTTAGAGTTTTTTATATTCAAAATCTATCTATAGCAGAATCCTAGTCTTAGAATAACATTTCATAGTTTAAGTATAAAATTCTAATTGTAACCCATAGTTTTTTCAATAGATACTGTAATTTATTTGCAACATTCAATTAAGATCTCCTTTCGAAACATTAATTAAAATATTTTCTTTAGTTAAACTATCTATAATTAGTCTATTACTGTATTAAAAAGTGATTAGAGACAAATTGCATGAAAAAAGGATTAAAGAATAGAAGAAGTAAACAAAGAATAGTAATAGCATAAGAAGAAGAAGAATAGAGTACGGATCATTTCTCTCTATTATTATATTGTCTTGTATTATTTAATGAGCACTAAATGATAAAAGAGCAAATTTGGAAGAAAAGGAGGGAAAATGTCTTATTTGCAAAAGAAACCAAAAATAACCTTAATTCACAAAAATGAAAACCAAGTGAATTTTTGGTAAAAGCAAACTGTTGTTTTGCATGTGAAAATTATAGGTTATCGTGACATAAATTGATGGTGGTAATATACCTATAATTTTCACATGCAAAATAACGGTTTGTTTTTACCAAAAATTCACTTGGTTTTCATTTTTAGTGCAAGCAAACTGTTGTTTTGCATGTGAAAATTATAGGTTATCGTGACATAAATTGATGGTGGTAATATACCTATAATTTTCACATGCAAAATAACGGTTTGTTTTTACCAAAAATTCACTTGGTTTACCAAAAATTCACTTGACATAAATTGTTTTTACCAAAAATTACCCTATAGACATCTAAGAGGATAAAGGCAACAAACAATTGAAGGAGAAAAAAAATTTAAGCAAACCCTTGTTTTGCGTGTGAAAATTATAGGTTATCGTGACATAAATTGATGATGGTAATATGAACATGGAAGGTCTGGAATACATGTGATTACAGTTCATGTTGCTTAAATCTTTTCTCACCAAAAATCTAGTTAGTTTTTTATTTTGTCACTCATGCCCAATTTTAGTTTTCTTTGTAGATGAGACATTTTTTTCTTTCTTTCTTCCAAGATTTCCCTTCATCTATTTAGTGCTTATTAAATGCTGATAGGATAATATGATACGATTCGGATTTCACCGATGTCGTCTCGAGCATGGATACACCTTAGGGGTATTTTTTATTTTTGTTTTAGTATTTTATTTTAGAGAAAAATAAGTTTTTATAGGTCGCGTTCGAACGCGGGTGGGTGTGTTCAAATGCGTTTGCAAATGCCTGCATCAGGTTTGCAAAAACAGAGAACGCGAAATATGCATTCGAACGCGATCGAGCGCGTTCGAACACCTACATCAAGTTCGCATCGACAGAGAACGCTTTTTGTGCGTTCAAACTTATTTGAACGCGATTGGCGAAAATTCACTGTTTCTAAGATTAATAATTGCCATTTTTAAATTGTTTAGTTAACCTCTAAAGGTGTGGATTGCAACCAAGAAGTTACAATTGGATGAATTGAGTTTTACCTTGATCTTTTTCTTCTTCTTCTCTCTCGTTCCCTCATTCTTCGGCTTCGCCGCTTCTAGCCTCCCTCGATCGGCCACTCACCCTAATCCCTTAGAGGCGGCCCCCTCCTCCCCCTTCTTCAAATCTATCTACCCTTGCCCTAACCCTTCCTCCATACATAATCCTTCCACCACCAAGTATTCACCAATGGCACCCTATACCACCGGCCTACCATCACCATAACCCACCTAGAATCTCATGCCTCCATCCACGAATCCATAGATAGACTCCCTGATGTTTGTCTACTTCTCTGATGATATCTCCAGATCCCATTGTTCGCTCTTCCTAAAACTAAATTTATTGGAAAGCTCTTTTCCAGGGCTACAATATATCAAAATTTTACATTAATCCAAAGGTGACAACTTTTGGAATTGTTTTTCAAAGTTCTGTGCCAGATTTTGTCCAAATCTAAAAACGGGATAGATCAAACCTTAGCCCAAGGGGAGATCGTCTCAAGTAAGGTATCAGAGCCACCGTTTCTAAGACACGCGCTTCCGATGATGACCACCAGAGCCATGTGCACGGCGACATGAGGAGAAAGATATCTCCCCAATAGAGGAGGGGGAGACGGCTGAAGGAACTTCCACTTGCGGAACCGCTCGACCAAATCTAAATACGGAAGAGCCTAGCGTTCAAGCCATGATTGGGTCTCTTTTCGAGCAAATGGCAATCAATGGTAAATGATGATGAAGATGATGTAGGAAATATGGGCAACAAGAGAAGCCATGGCGAATGGAAATGCACCAACGACCCCACGACGTGAGTCTACCACAATGAACCCGCCACCATCGGTTTAGAATCTACACCAGCAAGAACCCCTGCTGCCACGACCCTATGGGCAGAGACAAGCAAGGATAGTTCCACCAGGCCAAGTTGCAGGTGAGCCCGTCCGACGAGCAAACCTAAATGGAGATCATCTTGGAGATCTAGATCCTTGGGTGGGGCAATACAAACCAGAACCGCGTTGAGTTAACTAAAACAGAAGGAGGGATCATCAACCATTCATGGTGCATCCTCCTTCGGTTAGATAGGGACTTGGATATGATCTAGACCTTGACAACAATATCTGTGGGTGAACTGTGCGTCTCAAATTTCCTAAGTTCAAAGGTGGTGGCCCGATCAATTGGTTGTATAGGACGGAACAATTCTTCGCGTACCAAGATACAGCGAAAGAATATAAGGTGACGCTTGTGAGCTTCTACCTTAAAGATGCGGCACTTCATTTGTTTCGGGCAGCCAATGCCCATGAAACGATTGAAAGTTGGGCTAATTTCTACACCGATATCATGCGGCGATTTGGAGCGCCGGGGTATGAAGACTTCGATGCTCTCCTCTCAAAGACGATGCAAATGACCATGGCTGCGGCATACCAAGAAGAATTTGAGAGGATTAGTAGCCGATGTTAACCTCCATGGACTGATCAACAACTTCGCAGCACCTTCATCTCTGGGCTGCGAGGAGACATACAAGCTGACGTGAGGGCTTTAAAGCCTAGAATCTTAAAAGAGGTCTTCGAAGATGCAGTACTCATAGAAGACAACCATCGAGCCATGAAGATACACCTCAAACAGAACTAGATGAGCCAAGAAAGCCACAATCTGATTCGGCCTACCATAGCGACAAGAAATATTATGATAAGATCTAGATTGTGGCTTTCTTGGCTCTTTGCAAAGGAACCGTAACTTCCTGATCTACAACTTTCATATTTACGCCCTTTGCAAATTCAAACTGTAATAGGGACAAAAATACAGAATAACGTGGGTGATGGTGGTGGTGACAGGTGAAATGGATGTTAGGGTTATGGATGGGTATGGAGATGAGGCTAGATTGTGGAAGTGATTAAGGGAAGTAGACGAAGGAAACGAAGTGGTCAAGATCCCAAAGAAAAGGGGTGTCTCAATAGTTGAGGGAGATTAGAAGTTAGAAGAAATCTTGCCAATTGTAGAGGTGGAAGGATGGTGAAAAGAGAGGAGGGAGAAGTCTAGAGAGAAGATAGGAGACAAGAAATCAATAATCCAATAGCATAATGAAGTTGGCTGCCATCCATATATTTATAGAGGCTAGCCAACAAGTCCTAAAACAATATGAAACCCTAATTCTAGAGGATTCCCGTCGATCGCGTTCGAACGTGCTCGATCGCGTTCGAATGCACTCAAAAGCTCCATCTCTATCTGTAATGCGATGTAGGCATTCGAACGTAGGTGTTCGAACTCGCCCGACCGCGTTCGAATGCACAATATGCGTTCTCTGTATTTGCAAACCTGATGTAGGCATTCATAAGGGCGTTCGAACTTGACCCCTCTTGCGTTCGAATGCGACCTATAAAAATTTTATTTTAATAAAAATAAACACCTAGTGTAATAAGAAAAGATCCTAACTAAATATATCATACTGCCAGCGTACCAAGAGCTGTTGTTGCAATGGTGCCTCCTCGAGCACTTTTCAAGCCCTCCCAAGATGTGAAGTACTCACCTAGAGGTCTGAGTCAAGCACTCACACCAACTCAAGTGGAGGAGGAGACTGAGTATGAGATTACAGCTGAAGATGAGGGTATGGCTGGATAGCAAGAAGGAGTAGCTGAGGAGTAACCCGTGGAGGACATGATGGTCAAAATCTCCCTCCACACCTATTCCGGGATAGTCACACCAAAGACTTTGGGTGAACGGTGTAGTCAAGAAAACCACAGTGAGAATCTTGATCGACATCGATTCCACGCACAATTTCATTGACAAATGGCTTCTTAGGAAGATTGCTCTAGTCGGAACCCACTAACGGGTTCAATGTGATGATTGGAGATGGCACCACATTGTGGGGTGATTTTATTTGTAGAGGTGTGGAGTTGAAGGTGATCACAATGGATATTTATTCGTTGGCCTTGCGGGGTGCCGACATTGTCTTGGGGACTCAATGGCTTCGAAGCCTAAGGCCCATGACATTTGACTTCACAAACCTCACACTCACATTTTGGAAGAATGACAGGAGAGTGCTGTTGGATGGAAATCATCCGCGACAAGAACCAGCATTGCAACTGCTATTTGAACTCCCATGTGTAGGGAATGCAAGTGAGCTCGCTTCTTTCTCAGCACCCACTTTTCCCTTCTTCTCAGATCTACGGAGAGCCAGCGCGAAGGATAGTGATCTGGTCTGATTCATGGAAGAGCTGGGAGAGAACCCCTCAAGCTACCCCGAGCACAAGGAGCGCGACGAGTTAGTACTCGAGCGCGGATAGATCAAGGTACCCGTGGACAAAGGGCTACGGAGGCTATTAATGGCACACTTCCATGATACTCCTATAGCAAGCCATGAAGGGCCCTTACATACCTACAAGCAGCTGGCCCAAAACTGTACATGGGCAGCTATGAAGTTGGACATGAAAAAATATGTGCGTGAATGCCAAATCTGCCAACGAGTCAAGTCGAAAACGCCCAAACCAAGCGGGCTACTACAACCGTTGCCTATATCGAAGCATATTTGGGAGGACATCTCCATGGACTTCATCGAGGGGCTAATGGAGGTTTGAGGCCAATTGGTGGTGTTCATTGTGGTGGATAGGCTGAGCAAATATGCTCATTTTATAGCATTTACGCACCCATTTTCAGCGAAGAAAGTTGCTGAAATTTTTGTTCCGAAAATGCCACGCTTGCATGGGATGCCTAGGATGATCATGTTAAACCGGGATCGCATCTTCATCAACAAGTTTTAGTTCAAGTTTTTCAGATTGCAAGGGACTCAAGTCAACCTTATGATGGGTTCTCAATACAAAAGATAGGTTATACAACGATTACTTCAAGATCTGGATGTATTACATAAATCAGTCCGCGCAACAGTAGAAAAATATTCGTCAAATATTTTCCGATAGTCATAAAATTATAAAACTAAGTGGATTAAATTCATAACTTCCTGATCTATAATTTTTGTATTTACGTACTTTGCAGATTCAAACTACAACTAGGACAAAAATATAAAATAATGTGGGTGATGGTGGTGGTGGTGGGTGGAGTGGATGTTAGCGTTATGGATGTATATGGAGGTGAAAGTGGATGGTGGCTGTGATTAAGGGATGTAGACAAAAGGAACAAAGTAGTCGAGATCCCAAAGAAGAGGGGTGGCTCTAAAGACGAGGGAGATTAGAAGTTAGGAGAAACCTTGCCAACGATAGAGGTGGAAGGATGGTAAAGAGGGAGGAGGGAGAGTCTAAAGAGAAGATAGGAGGCAAGAAAATAATAATCCAATAGCATAATGAATTTAGCTGCCATCCACATCTTTATAAAGGCTAACCAATAAGTCCTGAATGAATAAGTAACCCTAATTCTAGAGGATTCCCGTCGATCGTGTTCGAACGCGCTCGATCGCGTTCGAACGCACAAAAGACGTTCTCTGTATGTGCGAACGCAATGCGGGCATTCAAATGCGGTGTTTGAACTCGCCCGACCGCGTTCGAATGTACATTATGCGTCTTCTGTATTTGTGATCCTAATGCAGGCGTTCGCAAGGGCGTTCGAACGCAACCCCTCCTACGTTCGAACACGACCAACAGAAATTTTATTTTAATGAAAATAAATAACTAATACAATAAGAAAAGATCTTAACTAAGTATATCAGCCCAACACGCTTCCCCCACCTTGCCCTCAAGGTGAAAAGTCAGGAAAACGCTCTAAAATATCAGTCTCCAACTCCCATGTCGCCTCATCGGATGGCTTGCCAAGTCACTCAACTAAAATCTCCATCTCCAATCTAGTACCGTGTCGTCGTTGGCGCTTAGCAAGTACTCAAACTGGCTCTACGATCTCTATCTCCTCCAATGACTCTAGTAAAACTGGTCCAACGACCTCATGATCTCCAATCTGCTCCCTCAGCAATGAAACATGAAAAACAGGATGCACTCTCAACCCCTCCGGCAGCTCTAAATGATATGCAACTAAACCAATACGCTCCAACACACCAAATGGACCAAAGTAGCGATGAGCTAACTTTTGGTTACGCATCGGACGTAATGTCACCTATCGATACGATTGCACCCTTACAAACACCCAACTACCGATGTCGAACTCCTGCTCCCTATGGTCGCGATCATAAACTTACTTCATGCGGTTTTGAGCAAGTTTAAGATAGGCACGCAACCTCCTCAATGTGGCGTATCTATCCATCAAAGCTAAGTCCACCTCCGTTCGATCTGCAGATGCCATTGGATCATAAGGGCGTAACGTCAGAGCCGTGCGTCTATACACCACCTCAAATGAAGTCATGCCAATGCTGCTATGGTAGGCGATGTTGTAAGACACTTCACCCACGGTAAGAACTCCAACCATCGTCTCGGCATCTCTCCAACAAAGCACCTCAAGTACTGCTCAATGCCTCGATTGACCACCTCGATTTGGCCGTCCGTTTGTGCATGGTAAGCCAAACTGAAGTTCAATCGAGCCCCCTGCAATCTGAAAATCATTGTGGTCCCACCACTAGTCCTTCTTGAAGCTTCGATCGTCGTCGAGGAGATGACAAACCCAATCAGTTCATGACATATTCCTTAAAATCATTGTGATCTTTTTGAATTGCGTCAACTCTATGTAGCAATATTTGTAACATACCCTAAGTTCATCCGCAAAGCCCATATTAACACCCATGGGCATTGGTTGATTCGGTTCTGCCATGGTCGCTCCAAAGGAATTGGCCTCACAGTTAGGGTCATCATGGATTGAGTCTTCCCTTATTGGTGCGCTCTCCATAGATCTCCTTATTGATGTCATCTTTCTTGTTTCAACCATTAATAGAGGTCTAAGGATTGTGATAAGCTCTAATACCAAATTGATAGGCTTTGATACCAAATTGATAGGTTCTGGAACCAAAAAATCGGCTACGGAATAATTCGTTAAGATCTGAATTTATTGTAGGAAGCAATCTGTGCAACCGTGAGAAAATATTCGTCAGATATTCTCCGGTAGTCAGAAAATTACGAAACCAATTGGGTTGGATCTGTAATTCCTAATCTACAACTTTTGTATTTATGCCCTTTGTAGATTCAAATTATAGCAACGACAAAAATATGGAATAACGTGGGTGATGGCGGTGATGACGGGTGGAGTGGATGTTAGGGTTATGGATGGGTATGGAGATGAGGGTGGATTTTGGAAGTGATTAAGGGAAGTAAATGAAGGGAACTAAGTGGTCGAGATCCCAAAGAAGAGGGGTGACTCGACAGATGAGAGATATTAGAAGCGAGGAGAAACCTTGCCAACGGTAGAGGTGGAAGGATGGTGAAGAGGGATGAGTCTAAAGAGAAGATAGGAGGCAAGAAATCAAGAATCCAATAGCATAATGAAGTTAGTTGCCATCTACATATTTATAGAGGCTAGCCAACAAGTCCTAAAACAATATGAAATCCTATTTCTAGAGGATTCCCGTCGATCGAGCGTGTTTGAACGCACTCAAAAAGCCCTGTTAGGTTTTTTATTTGTTGGCAATTTTGTACAAAATATTCTAAGTGTATTTTTTCATGTATAAGAGCTTTACACAAGTCTAGAATATCACTGGTGTGAAGAATTGCAAGATCGTTGGAGAAAAGCCGTCGCGTTCTCACCGCGTTCACAAACGCGTTCGAACGCGAAATCTGTGTTCACATAGACAGAGAGCCGTGTTCACAAGCGCGTTCGAACGCTGGCACTGCGTTCACACAGACAGAGAGTCACGTTCACAAGCGCGTTCGAACGCGGGCACTGCGTTCACACAGACAGAGACCCGCGTTCACAAACGCGTTCGAACGCGGGTACTGCGTTCACACAGACCGAGAGCAACGTTCACAAACGCGTTCGAACGCAACCTGAAGATTTCAAGCTGTCGCGTTCGAATGCACTTGAGCCCGTTCGAACGCACCTAAGATTAAGTTAGACCGTTCGAACGCACTCGGGCCGTGTTCGAACGCACCTATGAAGTTTGCAATTTATTGGATTTTCGTGAGTACGAATATGACTTGGATTTGGCTCTATCTTGGAGATCATATATAAAGATAGTGTTGCCTTAACCTAGGGTAGTTGAAGAAGATTATTCAAGGAGACTTTTTGGAGGCTACATCGGTTCTTCAATAAACAAGGCCCTTCGCATCTACAAATCTTAATCTTTCGTCTTAAGGGCTATCTAGACGAAAGATCAATCTCGAGGGCTACTGAGATTGGACTTCAATCACAAGAAGCAGTGAATCGTGGGTTCTAACGATCAAGACTGAGAGGAACAAAGTTGTTTGGCTCGACGGGTTGTTTTGTGAGTCAGTCTTGTAACTGCTACTATCATAGTGATTGGTTTTGATCCGAGTTTGGATCCGTGGTTTTTTTCCCGTTTGGGTTTTCCACGTTAAAATCTTGGTGTTCATCTCTACTTTCGTTTTTAATATTTCTTCTGACTTTTACTTAAGCAAACGAGAAATATCATTGCCTAGAGGTTAGATACATACGTGTGTCTAGAGGTTTTTCAAGCCCCTTCTCTGGATTTGCGAACGTGATACAGGCATTCACAAGGCGTTCACAAGCATTCACAAACGTTTATAAGGCATTCACAAGGGCGTTTGAACGTAACTCCACCTGCATTCAAATGCGACCTATAAAAATTTTATTTTAATGAAAATAAACACCTAATATAATAAGAAAAGATCCTAACTAAATATATCAGCCCACCATGCTTCTCCCACCTTGCCCTCAAGGTGAAAAGTCAGGGAAACACTCCAAGATATCAGTCTCCAACTCTCATGTCGCCTCATTAGATGGCTTGCCAAGCCACTCAACTAGAATCTCCATCTCCAATCTAGTACTATGTCATCGTCGGCGTCTAGCAAGTACTCAAACTGACTCTACGATCTCTATCTCCTCCAATAGCTCCGGTAGAACTGATCCAACAATCTCATGATCTCCAATGCGCTCTCTCAATAATGAAACATAAAAGACAGGGTGCACTCTCGACCCCTCTAGCAGCTCCAAATGATATGCAACCAGACCAATACGCTCCAACACCCAAAACGGACCAAAGTAGCGATGTGCTAACTTTTGGTTTCGCATCGGACGTAAGGTCACCTGTCGATATGGTTGCACCCTCACAAACACCTAACTACTGATGTCAAACTCCTGCTCCCTATGGCTACGATCATAAACTTGCTTCATGCGGTTTTGAGCAAATTTAAGATGAGCACGCAACCTCCTCAATGTGGCGTCTTTATCGATCAATGCTAAGTCCACCTCCGTCCTATCTACTAGTGCCACTACATCTTAAACATGTAAGGTCGGAGCTGTGTGTCCATACACCACCTCAAATGAAGTCATGCTAATGCTGCTATGGTAAGTAGTATTATAAGATCACTCCGCCCACGGTAAGAACTCCAACCATCGTGTCAGCATCTCTCCAACAAAGCACCTCAAATACTGCTCAATGCCTCGATTAACCAACTCGGTTTGGCCGTCCATCTGTGGATGGTAGACCAAACAGAAGTTTAATCGAGTTCCCTACAATCTGAAAAACTTAGTCCAAAAGTCGCTCATAAATACACAATCACGATCCGAGACAATTATGCGTGGCATGCCATATAATCGAGCAATATCTCTAACAAAAATTTCAGCCACCATCTTGGCTGAAAACGGATGTGACAATACTAAAAAGTACGCATACTTGCTCAATCTGTCAATCACCACAAAGATAATAGAATAACCACATACCAATAGAAGACCCTCTATGAAGTCCATAGAAATGTCTTCCCAAACACGGTCCGATATAGGTAAAGACTTTAGTAATCCGGCCAGTTTCAAAGTGGTTGCCTTAGCCCTTTGACAGACTTCGCAAGCACGGACAAAACTCCTCACATCCCGTCTCAATCCTGGCCACGTGCAACTCTAATATATCCTCCTATAAGTCCTCAAGACACCCTTATGACCAGCCTCTGGAGTTTGATGAAAGTGCTCCAATAGTTTCTGTCGCAATCCGTCATTTGCGGGCACTCGAATGCATCCGTGGTCCAGCAGCAAACCGCCTCGATTCTCCAACTCGGGATGGCGCTCCGGATCATCCATCACCACCTGTAACAATCTCAAAATATCTGGGTCAGATGTACATGCATATCTCAGCTCATCAAGGAAGGGAAAGATAGGATATGAATAGGCTGCAAGCTCGACAGTATCGGGTTGGCGCTATAGTGCATCCACCGCTCTATTTTTTGTTCCCTTCTTGTATTGAATTTCATAATCATACCCCAGCAATTTTGGGACCCATCGCTATTGTGCTGGAGTGTGCTGGAGTCCCACAAAGTATGGAAGGCTCCTTTGATCGGTTCGGATAATGAATCGCCTACCGATCAAATAAGGCCTCCACTTTGTCACCGCATGCAGAATTGTCAATATCTTTCTCTCATAAGTCGATAATTGCTGAGATTTTTGTGATAAAGTCTTGCTAAGATAGGCAATGGGACGTCCTTCTTGCATTAGAACAGCTCCTATGTGAACACCCGATGCATCACATTCAACAATGAACTCCTTAGAGAAGTCCAAAAGCGCTAATACGGGTGCAGTCGTCATTGCTGTTTTCAATTTTTCAAAGGCTAAAGTGGCTTCATCCGTCTACCTAAAAGAGTCCTTCTTCAACAAAGAAGTGAGAGGAGCAGCGATCTTGCCATATCCAGCGATGAATCGACGATAATAACCAGTCAGCCCCAAAAATTCTCTCAATCTGGTGGTAGTAGTAGGAATAGGCCAAGCGGTCATACATGCAACCTTTTGAGGATCCGCCGCCACACCATCCGCTGAAATGATGTGGCCTAAATACTCCACCTTTGGTACTCCCCATAGGCACTTAGACTTCTTGATTTTTAATTAGTTTTGCTCCAATAAATTCAGCACGTCCTCCAAATACTGTCAATGCTCCAATTCAGTCCTGCTATACACCAAAATATCGTCAAAAAATACCAAGACATACCTTCACAAGAGAGGCCGAAATATATCATTCATGAGGCCTTGAAAGGTAGCTGGAGCATTGTTGAGACCAAAAGGCATCACTCGAAACTCGTAATGCCCGTCTAGAGTCCGAAATGTAGTTTTGTGCACATCCGCCGGGTGAACTCTAATTTGATGATACCCGGCTCTCAAGTCAAGCTTACTAAATATAGTCACCCCAGCAAGCTTGTCCAACAACTCCTCGATAATCAGAATGGGATACCGGTCCTTGACGGTAATAGCGTTTAGTGCTTGATAGTTGACACAAAAACGTCATGTCCCGTCCTTTTTTCACAGCAAAAGCATAGGGGATGCGTATGAGCTATAACTTGGCTGTATGAGGCCTTGCTCTAACATCTCAGCTACCATCTTTGAGATAACTTCTTTTTGTACATATGGATACCGATATGGCCTCACGTTCACGTGCAGCCCCGAGTACAATCTCAATGTGAAGGTTCACTGCTCTCCTCGGTGGCAACTCCTATGGCTCCTTAAACAGTCCAAAAAAGTCATCTAATAAATTAGACAATTCAATAATAGTACTTGAACTCATTCGAGGCTCATCTCCTGCTGGTCCTAACTGAAAAAGATAAGCCAAATCACACGCACCAAGCAGCCCCACCATAGGATGCATCGCAGGAATCGGCGAAGTCCGAACACCATCAAGCCGCACATCTTTCTTTTCTTGTTTATATTTCATCCACATGCTCTAAAAATCAAATGTGATGGGTCCCAAACTTTGTAACCACTAAGCACCAAGGACAATATCTGCTTCTCACAACGCCAACGGATACAAGTTTACAATGATGTCGTGTCTTTGCACCCGTATACCGACTCGGCGACACAAGCTCTCCGCCCTAAGCTTCGTGTCGTCTCTAATAGCAACGTCAAACCCCATAGTTGGTTCGGCATCCAAACCCAATCTCTTTACTAGCCACTCGTCGAGAAAGTTGTGTGTACTCCCCGAATCGATGAGGATGTGCACACAATGCTTTCTAACGAGTCTGTCTACTCGTAACATTCTCGGCGCGGAAGTACCCGAATATGCATGCATCGATATTTTAGCTTGGATATCTTCCTCCACGCCCTCCTCAACGGTCTCCTCATAGACCTCCTCTGGACACTCTCGATCATCAATAACCTCATCATCCTCCTCAAGACCGTCGATAAGTATCACACTCCTGATCGGTTTAGAACACCAATGATCGGGGTGAAACGCTAATCACATCGAAAACAAAGGCCCTTCACTCTTTGCTCCTCCACCTACGCAGGTGTGAGAGTTCGATTGGGGGATCTAGTGCCTCCTCTAACATCAGAAGAAGGTCCCAAAGGTGGTCGTGGTTTAGTGCTTGCAGCCGCTGTTTTTAAAACCGTAGAATTTCCAACCAGCGTTATAGGTGCAAATCGCCCATCTCGGTTGCTCCAATTAGTTTTCGCTGCTATCTTTAGAGCCCTATGCTTTTGTTCCATCCCCACGGCATTCTCAAAGGCCTCCTCAAGAGTAGTAGGACATAGAGCATGAACATCCGCTTGTATCTCCTCTCGCAACCCTGAAATAAATGTACTTATAAATATACGTTCGGGCCACGGTGGCTCACAACGACTACTAACTCTTTCAAACTTAGCTTAGTACTCTAATACGGTAGTCCTCTGAACCATCTTGCTTAATGTGGTAGCAAAATCTTCATATGCCGCTGTCCCAAATCTGCGTGTAATCCTCCTACAAAAATCAGCCCATCCGATAAATCCACCACCATGAATAACCAATCTATACCAATGCAATGCCGTTCCTTGGAGGTGGAAGCTTGCCATCCGGACTTTTGCATCTTTCATTGTACCTTGACAATCAAAATATTGTTCAACTTGAAACACCCAATCCGTTGGATCACTACCTTAGAATTTTAGAAAGTTCAAGAGTGTAGTTCTCTCTTGAATATCGTTGTCAAGTTCGCGAAAGATCCTTGGTTTAGGTCTAAACCTTTGTGCATGTTGATCACCTTCTCTAAATCCTCAAGCACGTCCATCACCAACTTCATAGGGATCAACCTCATCCACATAGTGCCAATCTTCCTCATCGATTAAGCACACCGGTGTCGCACACCTCTCGGGTTCCACCACCGCCGATCTTGGGTTTTATAACGAAGGTGGAGGATGATATGTAGGCATAGATAAGAGAGGATCATTGACACTCATATGACGCACCTGGACCTGTGGGGTATCGGTTCTATGGGGTCCCACCGTAGGTTCTTCTTGAAACTCCGTTCGTCGTCAAAGAGATGACGAACACAATCGATTCACGACATATTCCTTCAATTAATTGTGTTCCTTTTGTATGTTGTCAACTCTATGCTCTCATACCAAATTGATAGATTCTCAATACCAAAGATAGGCTACGCAACGATTCCTTCAAAATCTGAATGTATTATAGGAATTAGTCCGTACAATTATAGAAAAATATTTGTCAAATATTCTCCGGTAGTCAGAAAATTATAAAACCAAGTGGATTAGATTCATAAATTCCTGATCTATAACTTTTGTATTTATGCACTTTGCAGATTCAAACTACAAATAGGACAAAAATATAAAATAACATGGGTGATGGTGGTGGTGATGGGTGGAGTGGATGTTAGGGTTATGGATGGGTATGGAAGTGAAGGTGGATGATGGATGTGATTAAGACATGTAGACGAAAGGAACGAAGCGGTCGAGATCCCAAAGAAGAGGAGTGGCTCGAAAGACGAGGGAGATTAGAAGTTAGGAGAAACCTTGCCAACGGTAGAAGTGGAAGAGTGGTGAAGAGAGAGGAGGAAGAGAGTCTAGAGAGAAGATAAGAGACAAGAAATCAATAATCCAATAGCATAATAAATTTGGCTAGCCAACAAGTTCTAAAACAATAAGTAACCCTAATTCTAGAGGATTCCCACCGATCACGTTCGAATACACAAAAGACGTTCTCTGTATGTGCGAACACGATGAAGGCATTCGAACGTGGCGTTTGAACTCGTCCGACCATGTTCGAACGCACATTATGCACCTCTAATTAAGTGTGTCACATTAGTTTAGCTTATCACCTCGAGACGGATAGCCAAACAGACGCGGTGAATCACAAACTAGAGCAATACTTGCGTTGCTTTATGGCGGACCGACCAAAGGATTTGGTCAAGTTCCTTCCATGGGCCGAGTGGTCTTATAATACAGCTCATCACTCTAGCATTGGCATGACCCCCTTTGAGGCGGTTTATGGACACACTCCCCCTGTCTTACGTGCCTACGATAGACTCGCGGCGGCGGATCAGACCGAGCTTGACTTGGAACTTGCGGATCGAGATGAAACCTTGAGACAGCTCAAGATTCACCTAGCATCAACCCAAAACCGCATGAAGCAGACTCATAACAAAAGCCGGCACGAGTGAGCGTTTGAGGTAGATCAATTAGTGTTTGTTCAAGCTCAACCATATCGGCAATCCACATTGAGGCCAATTTTAAACCAGAAGCTGGGTCACAAGTACTACGGGCCGTATCGAGTGCTACAACGAATCGAACCAATAGCTTACCGGTTGGACCTACCTGAGGGAAACCCGGATCCATCCGATTTTTCATGTGTCGGCATTGAAAGCCTAGATCAGGCCTAATCATGTGGTGGATTCAACCTTGCCCGAACCAATGGAGGAACATAGCCCAGCTAAACTGGTCCGAGTCTTAAGCCGTAGGAGAAGACACCATGGATCTAGATTGGAGACAAAAGTGTTGATCGAGTGGCTAGGCAAGCCTACTGATGAATCTACCTGGGAGCTCAAGTTAAATATCATGGATCGTTTCCCTAATTTCACACCTTAAGGATAAGGTTGCGGAAGCGTGGTGGATTGATACGATTCGGACTTCACCGATGTCGTCTCGAGCATGGATACACTTTAAGGGTGTCTTTTATTTTTGTTTTAATATTTTATTTTAGAGAAAAATAAGTTTTCTGTAGGTCGCATTCGAACGAGGGTGGGTGTGTTTGAACATGCTTGAGAATGCCTGCATCAAGTTTGCAAAAGTAGAGAATGTGAAATGCGCGTTCGGACGTGATCGAACGCGTTCGAATGCCTGCATTAGGTTCACATTGATAGAGAACGCTTTTTGTGAGTTCAAACGTGATTGAAGAAAATCCATTGTTTCTAGGTTTAATAATTTTCATTTTTGAATTGTTTAGTTAGCCTCTAAAGGTGTGGATGTCAACCAAGGAATCATTTTAATAAATTGAGTTTTGCTTGATCTTCTTCTTCTTCTCTCTCGTTCCCTCATTTCCCAGCTTCGCTGCTTCTAGCCTCCCTCGACTGGCCACTCACCCTAATCCCTTAGGAGCGGTCCACTCCTCCCCTTTCTTCAAATCTATCTACCCTTGTCTTAACCCTTCCACCACCACTTATTCACCGGTGCCACCCCATACCACCGACCTACCATCACCATAACCCACCTAGGATCTCGTGCCTCCATCCATGGATCTATAGATAGACTCCCTAATATTCGTCTATTTCTCTAATAATATCTCCACATCCTGTCATTCAATTATCCTGAAACTAGATTTTTTTGGATAGCTCTTTTCTAGTGCTACAACATATCAAAATTTCACGTTGATCTGATGGTGACAACTTCTGAAATCCTAGTTTAAATATGAAATTCGTAGTTGAAGTATGCAAGTCTAACTATTTAACTATTCCTAATTTCGTACTAAACTGTGAAATTCTAATTTTGCATATGTTTGAAAGAACATTTAGAAGATTTCCAATATTATGAAACTAATTGCATTAGATCGGCGATGTCATGAGCTAGAAATTTTGTTTTTAGAGTTTCTTCATATTCGAACTAGATTTATGGCAAAACGAATAATTCCAAGCTTATGTACAAGATTTATAGTTAAAGTATGAAATTCTAACTATTTAACTAATCATAATTATCTCTCCACTATCTCTAATTAATCTCTTAATTTATTTTATACAAGTCTTTTTAATCACTAGTTAATTAATATAGTAAGAAACTAATCGGAGACAATAGATAATTACAACTAGTTAAATAATCAACAACTTTATAATTAATATTTCAAAAAGAGAGAATTGCTTAATTCAAATTGTTTGGTTTTCTCTAAAAATAACTTAATCTATATTGCAAATAAATTATAGTATCTACCAACAAATTAGCAAAGTATTAGATTATAAATGTCTCTAAAAGTTTGAAAAGGGTATTATCTATAACACTCTTCTTATTCTTTTTTTACTAACCATATTTTTATAGCATTTATAAATTTTATAATCAAAGTTTCTTCAAATTCGAAATCTTTCTACGAAGGAATGAAAATTTCCTAATTTTATAAAATTCTAACTATAATTCATATTTTTTTTAAGTAGATACTATAATTTATTTGCAACATAGAATCAAACATTTTGAAAATATTAATTTATCCTAATAATCTCACAACTATCTCCGATTAGTCTCACATTGTATATAAAAAATGGTTCGATCACTTCTCTCCATTTTTAGTTTTAGTACAAAGAATTTCTACTAAAAGTACAAAATTCGTTATTTAAGTATAAAATTTTAATTATAATTCACAATTTTATTTTTAAAAAATTATTATTAATTCATAAAATTTGTAAATTAAGTATGAAATATGGTCCGAAAAGAAATGATAAGAGTGATATAGATACCACCCTATTCAAATTTCTAGAGACATTTATAATACTAATACCTTACTAATTTGTTGTATCTTATGTAGCTGCTTAATTTATTTGCAATATAGATTAAGTTCTTTTTGGAGGAAACCAAACAATTTGAATTAAATAATTCTCTTATTTTGCAACATTGATTATAGAGTTGTTGGTTATTTAACTAATCCTAATTATCTCACTATTGTTTTTAATTAGTCTTTTATGGTATTAATTAAATAGCAATTAAAAAGACTTGTATAAAAAGAAAAAGAAAGATTAATTGGGGATAGTGATACGATTCGGACTTCACGGATGTCGTCTCGAGCATGGATTCATTTTAGGAGTGTCTTTGTTTCTTGTTTTAGTGTTTAATTTCCATGAAAATAAGTTTTCTGTAAGTCGCATTCGAACGCGGGTGGAGTGAGTTCAAATGCGGTTGTGAACGCTGTTGTGAGAGTGTGCATTGTGAATTCGAACGCCCCGTTCGAACGCACTGTGAACGCTTGCATCACGTTCGCAAATTCAGAGAAGTGGAAAACAGGCACGTTTGAACGCCTAACATCACATTCGCAAATCTAAAGAAGAGCGAACTCGGTGTGTTTGAACGTGGTCGGTGAAATTGTATTATTTAGGGTTAATTTTGAGTTATTTGGTTAGCCTCTAAAAGGGATGTGGATGGCAACCAGAGATTATTATTGAAGAATTGAGTTTTGCCTTGCCTCCTTCATCTTCTTCGCTCTCGTTCTCTCAATCCCCGGCGACGTTGCTTCTAACCTCCCTCGATCGGCCAATCAACCTAGACCCTTATGGGCGGCCCTCTCCTCCCCCTTCTTCCAATCTATCCAACACTTTCCCTAACCCTTCCATCAACCAAAACCTTTTCATCACCACTTTTCACCTGTGCCACCCCACAAACGTCGGTCCTCCACCAACCACCATCACCTAGGATCTTGTGCCTCCATCCACAGATCCTAAATAGACCACCCTGATGTTCGTTCACTAATCCGATGATATCTCGAGATCCCCATATCCGATTTGCCTGAAGCTTGATTTTTTGGAAACCTCTTTTCTGGGGATACAACATATCCAAATTTCACATTGATCCAACGGCAGCATCTTTCGAGATCTTATTTTAAAATTCTGTGCCAAATCTAGTCCAAATCAGAGAATTGGAAGAGATCGAACCTTAGCCTAAGTGGATATCGTATCAAGCTTTGGTATCAGAGACACCGTTCATCGGACACGCACTTCCTATGACGACAACCAGATCCATGGCTACACGGCAAGATGAAGAAGAAGAGATTCTCCCAATAGAGGAGGGGGAAACGGTTGCAGGGACTTCCACCCGCTAAACCGCCGATCTAATCGGAATACGGAAGAACCTAGTGTTCAACCCGTGTTGGGGTCTCTTTCCAAACAAATGGCCATCAACAACCAGATGATGATGGAGATGATGCAAAAATTACGGGCAATGAGAGAAGCTATGGCAAACGGGAAGGCACCATCGACCCCGCGATGTGAGTCCACTTCCATGAACCTACCGCCACCGGTTTAGAATTTGCAGCCACAAGAGCCGCTGCTGCCACCACCCTATGGACAGAGGCAAGCAAGGATGGTTCCACCAAGCCCAATTATAGGTGAACCCATCCGACGAGCAAACCACTATGGAGATCACCTTGGAGATCAAAATCCGTGGGCGGGTCAATACGATCCGGAACCACGGCCAATTAATCAAAACCGAAGGAAGGATCATCAACCCTTCATGGTGCATCCTCCCCCGGTTAGATAAGGACTTGGACATGATCCGAAATGAGACAACCACATCCGTGGACAAGTTATGCATCTCGAATTCCCCAAGTTCAAAGGTGGCGACCCGATCGATTGGTTGTATAGGGCGGAGAAATTCTTTGCATACCAAGGTACGGCGAAAGAATACAAGGTGACGCTTGCGAGCTTCCACCTTGAGGATGTAGCGCTTCATTGATTTCGAGCAGCCAATGCCATTGAGGCTATCAAAACTTGGGCTAATTTTTGCATCGATATCACACGGCGATTTGGAGCATCACGGTATGAAGACTTCGATGTTCTCCTCTTAAAGACAGTGCAAAAGACCACGGTTTGGGCATACTAAGAAGAATTTGAAAGGATAAGTAGCCAATGTCATCTACCATGGACAGATCAACAACTTCGCAGCACCTTCATCTTCGAGCTATGGGGAGACATATAAGCCGATGTGAGAGCTTTAAGGCCTAGAACCTTAAAGGAGGCCTTTGAAGATGCGGTGCTTATGGAAGACAAACATAGGGCTATGAAGTTACACCTGAAACAGAGTTGGACAAGCCAAGGGAGCCGCAATCAAGCTCAACTAACCATAGCGGCATGAAATATTACTGGAGTACCGAGAACCGCTGCTATGATGGTGCCTCCTCGAGCACCCTTAAAGCCATCCCAAGATGTGAAGTACACACCTAGAGGTCCAAGACGAGCACTCACACCTGCTCAAGTGGAGGAACGAAGGGCTAAAGGCCTATGCTTTCGTTGTGATGAGAAGTTTGTACCCGGGCATCGTTGCACTAAACCAATAGGATCGGTGATGCTAATCGATGGATTGGAGGAGGCTGAGAATGAGATTGTAGATGAAGGTGAGGGTGTGGCTAGGCAGCAAGGAGTCGTCGCCGAGGAGAGACATATGGAGGACATGATGGTCGAGATATCCCTCCACACCTATTCCGACACAGCAGCACCAAGGACTTTGAGGGTGAACGGTGTAATCAAGATATCTATAGTGAGAATCTTGATCGACACTGGGTCCACCCACAACTTCATTGGTAAGAAGCTCCTTGAGAAGATTGGGCTTGAATCAAAACCCACGGAAGGGTTCGACGTGACAATTAGAGACGGCACCACATTGTGGGCAGATTTTATTTGTGGAGGTATGGAGTTGAAGGTGCAAGGCCAATTCTTCACATTGGACATTTATTCGTTGGCCTTGCGAGGTGCCAACATTGTTTTGGGAACTCAATGGCTTCGAAGCATGGGGCCCATCACATTTGATTTTACAAGCCTCACATTGACATTTTGGAGGAATAAGTAGAGAGTGATGCTGGATGGAAGTCAACCGCTACTTGAACTTCCAGACGAAGGGGATGCAAGGGAGCTCACTTCTTTCTCAGCACCCACCTTTCCTTTCTTCTCAGATCTGCGGAGAGCCAACGCAGAGGATAGTGATCTAGTCTGACTCATAGAGGAGCTGAAAGAGAACCCATCAAGCCACCCCGAGCACGAGGAGCGCGGCGAGTTAGTACTAGAGCGCAAGCGAATCAAGGTACCTTGGAACGAAGAGCTACGGAGACTATTGATAGCGCACTTCCATGAAACTCTTATAGCAAGTCATGAAGGGGTATTACATACCTACAAGCAGCTGGCCCAAAATTGTACATGGACAATGATGAAGTCGGACGTGAAGAAATATGTACGTGAATGCCAAATCTGCCAATGAGTCAAATCGGAGACACTCAAACCCAGTGGGTTGTTGCAACCACTACCTATACTAGAGCATATTTGGGAGGACATCTCCATGGACTTCATCGAAGGGCTGTCGGAGGTCCGAGGATAATCGGTAGTATTTGTTGTGGTGGATAGGCTGAGCAAATATGCTCATTTCATAGCATTGTCTCACCTATTTTCAGCAAAAAGAGTTGCTGAAATTTTTGTTCGGGAAGTGGCGCGCTTGCATGGGATGCCTAGGACGATCGTGTCAGACCGGGATCGCATCTTCATCAGCGAATTTTGGTCCGAGTTCTTCAGATTGCAAGAGACTCGAATCAACTTTAGTTCAGCTTATCACCTCGAGACGAATGGACAAATCAAGGTGGTGAATCGCGGACTAGAACAATACTTGCAATGCTATGTGGTGGACCGACCAAAGGATGGGCTGAGTAGTCCTACAATACCACTCATCACTCTAGCATCGACATGAAACTTGATTTGTTGGAAAGCTCTTTTCTGGGGCTACAACATATCCAAATTTCACATTGATCCAATGGCGGCATCTTTCGGGATCTTATTTCAAAGTTCCGTGCTAGATCCAGTCTAAATCAGAGAATTGGAAGAGATCGAACCTTAGCCTAAGAATAGATTGTATCAGATAGTTGAGATAATTAGGATTAGTTAAATAATTAGAATTTCATACTTAAACTAGAAACTCTTTGTTCCACTATAGATTGAGCCCGAATCTGAACAAATTCTGAATACCAAAGCTTTAGATCATTATGTCACCAATCTAATCTAACTAGTTCTATAATATTTAAACATCATATGAATATATTTTCTAAACATATTTTTAAAACTGTGCAGAATTAGAATTTTGTAGTTAAGGTGTGAAATTCATAGTTTAGATACAAATTTTGTACCTAAACTATGATTTCCAATTATACACAGTTTTGGAAAAATATTTAAAAGATAATCATTTGACATTCAAATATTACAAAACTAATTAGACAAAATCAGTGACATCACAATATAAAAAAATTTTATTCAGAGTTTTTTCATATTCAAAATCTTTTTGCAACAAAATCAAGAATTTATAGTTTAAGTATGAAATTTATAGTTTAAATATAAAATTCTAATTGTAGTTCACAGTTTTTAAAGTAGTTTTTAAGTAGAAACCGTAACTTATTTACGATATAGATTATGTTCACTTTTTGAAACGTTAATTAAAGTTTAATTATTTATTTATACTATCTCTTACTACTCTTTTACTGTATTAACTAAAGAGTGATTATAAAGACTTGTATATAAAAAAAAGAAAATAAAAGATTAAGAGATAGACGAAGGAGTAGCAGCAACAACAAAAGAAGAAGAAGAAGAAGAAGAAATATAAGAAGAAGCAGCAACAACAGCAATACAAGAAGAAGAAGAAGCATCTACAACATAAGAAAAAGTAGAGAGGGTACAAGTAATTTCTTTCTATTCTTACATTGTCACATTAGTATTTAACAAGCACTAAATGATAGAAGGGCAAACTTTGAATAAAAAATTGACAGTAAAGAAAATAAAAAGTAAGTATGAGTCACAAAATAAAAATCAATTGAGTTTTTGATGCAAATTATAGTGTACAGTAGTTCTTGGACAAATTTGTGAGCCTTAATATACATATTGTATAGCTTTTAGACCAAATTTAGTGGTAAAAAGAAATCATGTTTTAGGAAAAGGTAAAATAGAATCTGCTTTTATGATTTAGGAGCTGCGTGTTTTTCTAGATGATGCATTAATAATGCAGAGTCTAACTGCAAACTCATTGTTTGATTTGGTGGATTAAAACTAAAAAACTGTATTTTGAAAAACTAGTTAGACTCGGATGCAATCTTTTGTCATCTATTTGATTCAAGTGGATACTAAAAGACTGCATCTAGTCTAACCTAACATAGCTCTTTCTTTCTCTTATTTTCTTTGCCAACCTTAACTCATATCTCATCTCATCTCATCTCTTTTTCTATTCTGTACTTTGTCTCCACCATTATTTATGCATTGCTCGGAGGTTTCTTCACCCCTGAATTGCCGCAGTGTTTCTTCGTCGCCACTTCACCGAGGTAGCTCTCCCCCCCTTGCCCATTGTCATAAAGCAACAGAGGAGCAGCAAAACAAATTGTAGCTTTTCCTTCCGTCACCACTTTGCAGCCTTTATTAAGACTTGAAATCCTACTAAAAATTTTGGCTAAGAAGGATCATAGTCAAGACCATATACCCATATACTGGATACTGCACCCATGATGGATCTTTGCCTGCTCATTACCTAGAAGGAAAAATTAATAATGAGGATTAAGGATCATAGCCAAGACCGAAGATATTACACCCTTGATAGAATCTTTGCCTACTTATTATGCAGAAGTAAAACTGGACAAAAGACTGAGAGTTAATGGTGAGAATGGCTTTGAAGAGATTCCCTCTTCTTCCCTCTATGCTATAGCTAGATGTCTGTCAAAATGGACGAACAAGGCTGCCACAGCTAGAGCCATAGTCTACACATGCAGAGAGGACATGTCCAACCAAGTCACCTCACATCGAGTCCATTTTAAATTGAAACAAGAGAGAGAGACGGTATTAAATACACCTGATATTGATGTTGCATTACATAGCTATGTAGGATAATATAGTAATTTCCGTAGAAATAGAAGTAGAGAACTGGTTTTATTGATTGAAGGAGACATTAATTTTATTATGACTAATTGATCAATAGTCTTCAAACTTATTTTCTATTTCATCTGGAATTCTTTTAGATGATAACATGGATGAGAAAAACACAAATCTCACATACATTTGCAATATTATATGCATAAGAAGTTCTGCAGAGTACTTTTACTTTAGGTCTCATATGTTTCAGAAAATATTATCAAACAACGAAGATAAAAATATTTCCCTCTGTATTTGTGGCATTTCTGGTTTCTCAATTTTTATTTCTGCAAATAGAATTTGCTTACGAAAGGACATGGCGTACTTTTTAATCAGCAAGTGTTGATATATATGGTGAAGATACCTCCTCAGTGCTAACTTTTTATTTACATAATTTGAGTTATCTATCTGACAATAGATTACTGCCCTTTTGTAATACCTTTGAGACTATTGCAATACATCACACATATTTTCATAGATTGGTGGATTAATTAGCTTGTCTATGAACTTCACATGGTGCATATTTTTATAGTCTCCGACATAACTCTTTCCAAAGAATTAAAAAGAATTTCTTGGTGTAGATGGACATTGCAATGGAAGATGCTATTGAGTAGATGCAAGCTATAGCATTTAGTGTGATGGATGTCTGAGTTGTTTCTCTTCTGTGGTTTAGAACAAGGCGTCAATTGAATAAGAAACCTATTATATATCGACGAGTGGAGAGAGAAAATTATATCAATAGATTATTACATAGTACAGATGAGGTAAGCATAGATATGGTTCGATTAAAGAGGTCTACCTTCTTTAACTTGTGCACAATTTTAAGATGTCTCTTGAGGGATTCCAACATGATAGGTTTAGGGATAATCATATTGCAATAATCTAAAGATCAGCTCAAATTCTCCTTAGGGCAGAAATTTTGAGAAAATCTAGGGAAGATCTAATAGTCCAATAGATTTGTAACGTGGACAGATTATTCCTCTTGAAGTAAGGAATCCAACGCAACTGAGAACACGTCGATTGGACTTGTAAATCAAAAGTTATGGGAAATATACTGACTATGGGTCAAATGGTGGGGTGGAGTAACGTGAGTAATGGAATAGGGAAATAATGGTTAGGTTTTGTGGAAGATGGTGGCTATAATGGTGGGGTAAAGCATTAAGTTAGACGAAGAGGGAAAGAGTTGACCGGTTCTTGAGAGGCAAGGGAGCACAGTCAGATAGAGGGAGAAAGAAGACGACGTCAAATATTGAATGTCGTTAGAGGAAAGAGAGAGAAAGTTGGGAATGATAACTCCAATTAGGTTGCTTTCCACATATTTAGAGGCTAATTATCAAACAAATAAAAGATAATCCTAAGATAATGCAGTTCGTCGATTGCCTTCGAATGCAGTCGATCGTGTTCAAATGCGAGTTTTACATTCCCTGTCGTTATGAACGTGTGCAGGCGTTCAAACGCTCTAAACATGTTCTATGTTTTTGCAAACGTATGCAGGCATTTGATAGTCGCGATCTAACGCTAGGAAGTTGCGTTCGAACGCGATTGCCAGAAATCTTATTCTTCTAAAACAAAAGTTATTTCTAAAATAAAAATAAACACAAGTCAAGGTGTGAAGTCAGGAAATTGATCGACGATCTCGGACTGAAGCTCCTATGACACCTCATGAGATGGGTTTGCCCAACCATTCAACCAAGATCTCCATCTCTAACCTCGAGCCATATCTCCTGTGTCATCGTGCTAGTACCCGTATTGGCTCCACCTATTGCAAATCCTCCTTGGGTTCGGGTAGAACCGACTCCGCCACTTGATCTGGCCCAATCCTTACTTTCAGCAACGAAACATAAAACACTAGGTGTACTCTAGACTCCTCTGGTAACTCAAGCTTGTAAGCGACTAGTCCAACACGATCACAAACTTGAAATGGACCAAAAATTTGAGTGCCAATTTCTAGTTCTGAATAGGACGCAAGGTGATTTGACGATAGGGCTGAGCTTGTACAAATACCATATCGCCCACACTACACTCCTCGCGATAATGCTAATCATACATTTGTTTCATTCAATTTTGGGCTGCTCTCATATGCATCTGCAACCTCCTAACTGTAGCATCACGATCCATCAATGCCATATCAACCATAGTCCATTTCTACGAAGCCGCCAAATCATACCCCTATAATGCCAGTACCATCCGCCCATATACTACCTCGAATGGGATAATGCCAATGCTACTGTGATGAGAAGTATTATACGACCACTCAACCCATGGAAGATACTCCAACTAGCATTTAGGACGATCACCGATGAAACACTGAAGGTATTGCTCAATTCCTTGATTAACCACCCCTATTTGCCCGTAGATTTGCGGGTATGCCGAAGTCAAGTTCAATTTTGCGCCCTACAACTTGAAGTATTTAGTCTAAAACTCGCTAATGAATATACGATCACAATTCAAAATAAATAAGCGAGGCATTCCATGAAGTTTGGCGACATTTTGGATGAAACATTCGGCTACCGATTTGGAGGAAAAAGGGTGCGCTAAGGCTAAAAAATGGGCATATTTACTCAACCTGTTTACCACTATAAAGATAACTGAATACCTACGTATCAATGGTAACCCCTCTATGAAATCTATAGAGATATCCTCTCAAACACAATCCGGTACTAACAAG
Source organism: Typha angustifolia (assembly GCF_048772165.1). Taxonomy (NCBI): domain Eukaryota; kingdom Viridiplantae; phylum Streptophyta; class Magnoliopsida; order Poales; family Typhaceae; genus Typha; species Typha angustifolia. The sequence continues at coordinate 10,002,194 of NC_133247.1, forward strand.
GTGATACACCTTGCTAGAATCTTTTCTTATTGCATTAGTTATTTATTTTTATTAAAATAAATTTTCTATAGGTTATGTTCGAACGCGAAAGGGGCACGTTCGAACGCCTTTGCGAACGTTTGCATTAGTTCGAAAATAGAGAACGCAAAATGTGCGTTCGAACGTGGTCGGGCACGTTTGAACACCCGCGTGCGAACGCCTGCATCAATTCGCATCCACAGAGAACATCTTTTGTGCATTCGAACGTGGTCGACCTCGTTCGAGTGCGATCAGCGAATCTACTAGAATTAGGGTTAATAATTATTATTTTGGCTTGTTGGCAAGCCTCTATAAAGATGTGGATGGCAGCTAAAATTAGAATGATAAATGAATATTGATTTCTATCCGCCTCTATCCTCTCTTTAGTCTCTCTACCCTAATCTCCCTCCTCCCTCTTCACCAACTAGTCACCTCTACCATTAGCAAGGTCTCATCTATCTTCTAATCTCCCTCGTCTATCGAGTCATCCCTCCTTCTTGGGATCTTGACCACTTCTTCCCCTTCGTCCTTATCCCTTAAATTACATCAACCATCCACCCTCATCTCCATTATCATTCATAATCCTAACATCCACTCCACCCATCACTACTAACATCATCCCCACTCTATCGTATTTTCGTCCCAGTTGCAGTTCGAATTTATAAAGGACATAAGTATGAAAAACATAGATTAGGAAGTTACAGATTAATCAACCTTAGTTTTGTAATTTTCTAACTACGGAATATCTTCCCCCGCTTGTGCGGGCTACTTCCTGCAATCAATCTAGATCTTGAAAGGATCGTTTTGTAACCTATCATAAGGGTTTTAGAAGTCCAGTAGGCTTCAAGGTCTCCGTCTTTGCTCTTTGACATGTCTTGCACGCCCTCACGTGTGCTTTAACGTCCTTTTTCATTTCAACCCAGGTACAGCTATAAGTAGCCTCTTGTAAGTCCTTAGAACACCTTCATGACCTGCTTCAGGAGTGTTGTGGAAGTGTTCCAGTAGTTTGGGCTGCAATGATGCATCCACAGCCACTCGGATACACCCGTGGTCAAGCAACAAACCGTCTCTATCTTCTATCTTGGGATGATGCTCCGGATCAGCTCGAATCTCCTTCAATAACTCCCTTATACATGGGTCAGCAGCACTTGCACTCCTTAACTCCTCAAGGAAGGGAAAATAAGGCATGGAAAAAGTCGCCAATTTAGCCGATTACGCCGCTCGATTCTCGTTGCCTTTTTGTATTGTACCTCATAGTCATACTCGAAAAGCTTTGTCACCCACCGTTGCTGTGCCAGTGTGTGTATTCACTGACTCATAAATATGGCAAACTCCTCTAGTTAGTACGGATGATGAAATGACATCCTACCAAATATGGCCTCCACTTTGTCACGACATGAATAATCAACAACATCTCTCTCCCTCTTAAGTTGAGAGTTGTTGTGAATTATCAAACAAAGGTTTACTCAAGAATGCTATAGATCTGCCCCATTGCATTAGGACAGCACCTATTCCCACTCCAGATGTGTCACATTTAATAACAAACTCTTTTTAGAAATCTGGCAACGCCAAAACTAGGGCTGAAAGCAAATTTTAATTCTTCAAAGGCCGACGTCACCTTGTTGCTCCACACAAAGGAATCCTTCCTTAAAAGAGTGATAAGTGGTGCTGCAATTTTAGCATACCCAGCAACAAATCTGCGATAGTAACGTGTTAACCCAAGGAACCCATGCAGGTCGAGGACATTTCTCAGAATTGACCCCAAATATTCCACTTTTCTCTCACACCACAAACATTTAGATATCTTGACTTTCAAAGAGTTTTCTTCAAGCAGCTTTAGCACTTCATGTAAATATTTCAAATGATCTTTAAAACTTCTACTATACACCAAGATATCATTTTAGAACACCAACACATATCAGTGTAAGAGTGGCCTGAATATGTCATTCATTAGGCTTTGAAATGTTGCCAGGGTCTTGGTCAATTCGAAGGGTATGACTATTGCTATGATTCCGACTTCACCGATCTCGTCTCGAGCATGGATACAAATTTAGGGGTGTCTTTTATTCTTGTTTTATTATTTATTTCAGAAAAAAAATATTTTCTATATGTTGCATTCAAACGCGGGTGGGGTGCGTTCGAACATGTTTGTGAACGCTTGCATCAGGTTCGTAAATACAGAGAATGCAAAATGTGTGTTTGAATGCAATCGAGTGCGTTCGAATGCGATCGGCAAAAATTCACTGTTTCTAGGGTTAATAATTGTCATTTTTGAATTATTTTGTTGGCCTCTTAAGGTGCGGATAGCAACCAAGGAGTTATTATTGAATGAATTGAGCTTTGCCCTAGTCTCCTTCATCTTCTTCTCTCTCGTTCCTCAGCGTCGCCGTTTCTAACCTCCCTCAACCAGCCACTCACCCTAGTCTCTTAGCGGCGGCCCACTCCTCCCCCTTCTTCCAATCTATCTATCACCTTGCCCTAACCCCTTCCATCATCTATAATCCTTCCATCTCCACTTACTCATCGGTGCCACCCCATTATCGTCGTTCCACCATCATGTATCATCATCTAGGATCTCGTGCCTCCATCCACCAATCTATTGACGGACTCTCCTGACATTCGTCTACATATCTGACAATATCTACAGATCTCGCCGTTCAATTTCCCTAAAACTAGATTCATTGGAAAGTTCTTTTCTAGGGCTACAATGTAACAAAGTTTCACATCGATCCGACGACTAGCATTTCCAGACTCCTTTTCCAAAGTTTCATGTCAAATTCTGTTTAGATCTGAAAAATAGGATAGATCTAACCTTAGCCCAATGGGAGATCGTATCAAGAGTAGTATCAGAGCTACCATTTCTCGGACATATGCTTTCAATGACAACCACCAGAGCTATGGTTGCATGGCGAAATGAGGAGGAAGAGATCTCCCCAATAAAGGAGGGGGAAATGGCTGTGGGAACTCCCACCTGCGAAATCGCCCGACCAAATCTAAATACTTAAGAGCCTTGTGTTCAAGCCATGATTGAGTCTCTTTTCAAGCAAATGGCCATCGGTACTTAGATGATGATAGAGATGATGCAGGAAATACGAGCGTGGAAACCTTCTTCAACAAGCATGGCAATCGCAATGCAGCATGGGGAGTCCTCCGCAACATACCCAACATCCTCCATGGCCTCCCCGTTTTCCACAAAAATAGGGGAGAGTTCGGCTATCCAGCAAGATCGAGCTTCTACACCCCAACCCAAGGTCAGCCGCAATGAACTGCCACCAGCTATTATGGGATCCTCAACCATTGTAGCAGCCCTCGGAACCTCCACATCTTCCCATGCACCGAAGACCTCGCCAACAAACCGTGAAAGGCTGGCCGCACCCTTCCCAATCCCTACAGAAATGGCGAAGAGTCCAGCTTCAAGGCAGTAGTTTCCTCCGGCGAGCTCGATGGTTGGAAAGGTTCTTTCGACGTTAGAATGGAGTTCTTCAACGAGTCGACAACCGTGCGAACCACTGTTGAATGGAGGAAGACCACGCATGGTCGCTGGATATCTTGCATCAAGAATCCTCATCAGTGGTGAGGGAGATGATCCAGAACCACGAGTTCCGACACTTGGGCCGCCTTACACCACCTCCCTTTGCAAACACGGCGAGTCGGCAACTAGGAAGAAATCGCGTATGGCCTCTAGCGACCTTCCACCATTCTCCTTGGTCAATCGACGGTCAACCGCAATAGCATCATCACCGGCGATGACATTCAAGCTCCCCACCGAGCTACAACTCAAAGGAGAAGGCCGCAATCTTCCACCCACAGTAGCATCGGCCGCTGACAGCCCCGTAAAGACCTCGTGGGCTACTGCTTTTATCACCCAGACGGCTAAAAGCTTCCTGCCATGGCTGCGACTAAATGAAGAAGAAGGAGATGAAGATTTTGTTTTTGTCAACCTTAGCCTTCCATAGCAGTCAACCGCCGCCACCCCAAAAGGGACCTCATCGGCAGCTATTTTCATATTCCAGACGGCCGAAGGCTCCTTGCCATGGCTGCGACGAGACAGAGAAGAAGGAAATGAAGATTTCATTTTTTGGGCCAACTTTGTCCTTCCATCGCCGCCGACTGCCGCCACACCACCGGGAACCCTGCCAAAGAAACTACTGGAGGTGGTCACTGCTCAGCCATGGCTGCCACGTGCCAAGGCAATTCCTATGGCAGTGGCTGATGGAGAGGGAATTATAGGAGAAATATTAGGGATTTCAAATTTTTTTGAAAACCCTAAGTGGTTAGAATTTCAAGATGGCTACATGGTTGGGCTTGATATGATTGAATTGCTAGACATGAGCTAGGTTGGACCTAAGAGCCAAAGGGTTCAAGTCAAGTGTAAGTCATCTCTAGACTTAGGGACTCAATTAAGTCAAATAAAGGACCTGATCAGAAACCCTCTACTTGACTTAAGTCGAGTTTGCTTATACTAGGACACATTTGACTTGGATCCTAATCCATGGAGTGCGCAGAACGATTATGAGCACAACCAACAGTCAATTCGGCTAGTTGAACCTAACTCAAGTCACTGGGTGGATCTAATCAGGATCCACCAACTACATCTAACTCGACCTCCAGAGTGCAATCGAATGCACCAGATTTCTATAGCTGAACTGACATTGAGTCAATTGGTTCGACCACCCGAGACCAAGTGGACTCAATGTAGGCGGACCCGAATCCCACCTTAGGCCAATAGGAGTACAAGTATCCAAGCTCAATTGAGGATGACCCACCGAACACAGCAAGTTTTACTCGAGTCACTTTGAGGACAAGGTTGCGAAAGTGTGGTGGATTGATATGATTCGGACTTCACCGATGTCGTCTCGAGCATGGCTACACTTTAGGAGTGTCTCTTGTTCTTGTTTTAGTGTTTATTTCATAAAAAAAGGTTTTCTGTATGTCGCGTCGGAACGTGGGTGGGGTGCGTTAGAACGTGTTTGTGAACGCCTACAACAGGTTCACAAATATAAAGAATGCAAAATGTGCGTTCGAACACGATCGGCAAAAATCAACTATTTCTAGGGTTAATAATTGTCATTTTTGAATTGTTTGGTTAGCCTCTAAAGGTGTGGATGGCAACCAAAGAGTCATTATTGAATGAATTGAGATTTGCCCTAGTCTCCTTCATCTTCTTCTCTCTTGTTCTCTCATTTCCCGGCATCGCTGCTTCTAACCTCCCTCGACAGACCACTTATCATAGACCTTTAGGGCGGCCCACTCCTCCCACTTCTTCCAATCTATCTATCACCTTGCCCTAACCCCTTTCATCATCCATAATCCTTCAATCTCCACTTACTCACTGGTGCCACCCCATTATCGCCGGTCCACCACCATGTATCATCATCTAGGATCTCGTGCCTCCATCCACAGATCTATTGACGGACTCCCCTGATGTTTATCTACTTATCTAACGATATCTACATATCCCGTTGTCCGATTTCCCTAAAACTAAATTCGTTGAAAGGTTCTTTTCCAGGGCTACAACGTATCAAAGTTTCACATCGATCCGACGGCTAGAATTTTTGAACTCTTTTTCTAAAGTTCCATGCTAGATCCTATTTAGATCTGAAAAATGGGATAGATCTAACCTTAGCCTAAGGGGAGATCGTATCAACTCGAAACTCATTTCAAAAAGCTGTTTCTGCACGTCTTCAGGATGAACTCGGATTTGGTGATATCCAGCTCTAAAGTCCTGTTTGCTGAAATAGAAGCCCCTGTCTATTCATCCAACAACTCTTCTATCACCGGGATTGGGTACCGGTCCTTGATGATTATGACATTGAGTGCTCAATAGTCAACACAAAAATGCCACGTACCATCCTTCTTATGCATAAACAAAATCGGCGAGAAGTAAGCACTATTACAGGGTTGAATGATTCCTTATTCAAGCATCTCGACAACTAGCTTTACTATCTCTTCTTTTTGCATATGAGGATACCGATATGATCGTGCATTAGCTGGCTCAGCTCCTGGTACAATGGCTATCTTGTGATCTGAATTTCTACACGGCAGTAGTCCTTGTGACTCTTCAAACAACATAGAGAATTCAGATAATAATTGTAACAATTCTTGGGGTTTACCCAAGTTTAATGGAGGCTCCGTTTCTACTGGAGACATTTGAAAGAGATAGGCCAACTCCCTTGGCCATGATAGCCCCGCCATAGGTTGCAATGTGGGGTTAGATTGTGTTTTCACCCCATTTAGCCGCAACACCTTGTCATTTCTCTTAAATGTCATCCATATGTCACGAAAGTCGAACGTCACCAGTCCTAGGCTTTGTAACCACTGAGTACCCAGGACAAGATCAGCACCACCGCAAGACAAGTGGATACAAATCAACAATCAATTCATGTCCTTTGGCCCAAATTTCCACTCGGCAACACAAACTATCAGCTTTCAATTTTGTTCCATCGCCAATTGTTACCTCAAATGCATTGGCCAGCTCTACTTCCAACCCAATCCTCCTCAGCAAGTGCTCATCTAAGAAGTTATGCATGCTTCTCGAATCACTGAGGATGTGCACGTAGTGTTTCTTGACCAACCCGTCAACCCGAAGCGTTTTTGGTGCAGCGGTTCTGGAGTAGGCGTGCATTAAAATTTTGCCTTGGATATCCTTCTCTTCATACACCTCTAGGGCCTCCTCAAGACACTTTTCCACAATCTCTTCCTCGATCAATTCCTCCTCTGGATCATCTTGACCATCAATCAACATGAAGCTCCCCGTCACTTTGACACACCAATGACCGGGTGCAAAATGTTCATCGCATCTGAAGCATAGGCCTTGTGCCCTCTGCTCTTCCACTTAGGTAGGTGTGAGAGTTCAAACAGGAGCTCTATTGTTCCCCCTTCACATTAGTGGAGGGCTGAGTCGAGCTCTCGGTCCTAGATTTCCAATAGGAGCTCTATTGTTCCAATTGCTTCAACTGGCCGGTAAGGTTGTCGCGGTTCTTGGATGGACCATGAATTTTTGCATTGGTTCCTCAAGCCCTGGTGTTTCCACTCCATAATGATGGCGTCATATGCTTCCTCTAAGGTTCTTGGATGCAAGGCTTCAACATCCGCTCGCAATTCACTTCACAACCCAGCTAGGAAGTTAGATTTTAGCAAGGCGTTTGGCCATAGTGGATCACAATGTGCACTAATCTGATTGAACTCTTCTTGGTACGCTATGACTGTAATTTGTTGTACCGTCTTGGTGAGGAGAGCATCAAAATCTTCATACCCAGCAGCCCCAAATCTTTTCACAATACCCCTTGTAAGGTCAGCCCATGTCCTAAGCCGCCCGTTCCTTGCGACGCCCCGATACCAATGAAGGGTCAGTCCTTCAAAATAGAAGCTTGCTAGCATCAGCTTACAGTCTTCCAACGTTCTTTCAAACTCAAAAAATTGCTCGGCCCTATATATCTAATTAAGAGGATCGCCACTTTGAAATTTTAGAAAATCAAGGCGTACCGATCGACCCCATACACCAAAATCATCGTTAGGATCGTAGCCTTGACTTGACCTAGTCGTAGGAGGGTGTTGTTGTTGTCGGTATGCATCCCTTCTCCGCTATATGAAATCACGTTAGTGTTCCACCTCATCATACTCCACCCACTCCTCATCATCTTCATGTAAAGTTCGCACTCAAACCCTAGGGTTCTCCTCGGGTTGCACCGGTCTAGAGATAACCGAGGCCTCTCACGCCATAGGGCGTGGAAGAATTGGCTCGTGGTGGTAATGACATGTCCATCGGTAGAGCTAGCCGGACCCGATGTTTCACAGCGATGTGTTGAGGTCTTGCCACATTCCAACATCAATCCATGAATCGCTTCGCGAGTGGCATGGTGGTCTTCCTTGTTCTCGTCACTAGCCTTCACTAACCTTTCCAAGATCATGTGGTCGATGCCAAGGTAGCCATCAATGTGGACACTGGGCCTTCCGCAGTCATTGGACTTTCCGCAAAAAGATCCGCTCTTTTCTTGCACGCCTTGGAGTTTCGATGTTTGCACCTTTCTCCATTACGTTGATACGATCTCCCCTTAGGTTAAGGTTCGATCTCTTCCAATTCTCTAATCTAGACCAGATTTAGCATGAAACTTTATAATAAGATCCCAAAAGATGTCGCTGTCAGATCGATAAGAAATTTGGATATGTATTAGCCCCAAAAGAGAGCTTTCCAACAAATTAAGTTTTAGGCAAATCGGATATGGGGATCTCTAGATATCGTCCGATTAGTGGACAAACATCAGGGTGGTCTGTTTAAGATCTGTGGATGGAGGCATGAGATCCTAGGTGATGGTGGTTGGAGGCGGACCGGCGTTTTTGGGGTGACACCGGTGAAAAGTGGTGATGGAAAGGTTATGGTTAATATAAGGGTTAGAGAAAGTGTTGGATAGATTGGAAGAAGGGGGAGGAGATGGCCGTCCCTAAGGGTCTAGGGTGATTGGCCGATCAAGGGAGGTTAGAAGCAGCATCGTTGGAGATTGAGAAAACGAGAGTAAAGAAGAAGAAGGAGGCAAGGCAAAACTCAATTCTTCAATAATGACTCTCTGGTTGCCATCCACATCACTTTAGAGGCTAACCAAACAATTCAAAATTAACCCTAAACAATATAATTTCGTCGACCGCGTTCGAACGAGCCGAGTTCGCTCTTTTCTGGATTTGCGAACGCGATGCAGGCATTCGAACGCGCGATCGAACGCGCCTATTTCCCACTTCTCTAAATTTGCGAACGTGATGCAGGCGTTCACAATGCGTTTGAACGCACTCCACCCGCATTCAAACATGACTTATAGAAAACTTATTTTCTTAGAAATTAAACATTAAAGTAAGAAACAAAGACACTCCTAAAGTGTATCCATGCTCGAGACAACATCGGTGAAGTCCGAATCGTATCATACGTTTAGATCTTTCGTTTACCTTCTAGAAGCCATCGCTCTAGTCATCGTCATCAATGATACATCCGAGGTCAACCTAGCTCTAATACCACTTGATAGGTTCAAGGATAATTAGATTGCAACAATCTGAAGATCAGCCCAAATTCTCCTTAGGGTGAAACTTTTGAGGAGATCTGCAGGAGATCCAACCATCCAATAGATTTGTAACTTGTGTAGATTGTTCTCTTTGAAGTAAGGAATCCAATGCAACTAAGATCACATTGATCGGACTTGTAGATCAAAAGTTATAGGAAAAATACTGACCATGGTGTGGAGTAACGTGAGTAACGAGATAAGGAAATAATGGTTAGGTTTTGTGGAAGATGGTGGCTATGGTGGTGGGGTAGAGTATTAAGTTAGACGAAGGGGGAGAGAGTGGACCAGTCCTTAAGAGGCAAGGGAGCATAGTTAGATGTAGGGAGGAAGAAGACGACGTCCAATATTGAATGTCGTTGGAGGAAAGAGAGAGAGAGAGAGAGTTGGGAAGGATAACTCCAATATTCCATCAATAATCCTCAATTAGGTTGCTTTCCATATATTTAGAGGCTAACCCATCAAACAAAATAATTAAAAGATAACCCTAAGATAATGTAGTTCACTGGTTTCATTCAAACGTAGTCGATCACATTCAAACACGAATTTTGCATTCTCTATCATTTCAAACGTGTGCGTTTGAACGGCGCGTTCGAAAGCACTAAACACGTTCTCTGTTTTTGCGAACATATGCAGGCATTCAATAGTTGCGTTCGAACGACAGAAAGTCGCGTTCGAATGCGGCTACTAGAAAGTTTATTCTTCCAAAACAAAAGTTATTTGTAAAATAAATATAAATAAAAGTCATAACTAGTTGAATCGTAACACAACGATATCTCGATTGAAGAGCAGGTGTTTATGTTTCTACATATTATTGGGCATACTGTCTGTAATAAAGTTATTAGGCACAATTTTATTCGATTTAGCGAAACTGTAAGCAGGTACTTTAATGCAGTTTTACTTGCCATTGGTGAGCTTCATCAAGATTATGTGACACCTCCAACTCTCATAGTTTATTCATATATTATTGATCAACCAAAATATACGCCATTCTTTAAGGTATATCAAATATTTGAGTATAAATTTATATAGATATAATGTTATTAAATCATTTAATCATGATGCTATGCACGTACTAGGATTGCATAGGAGCAATAGATGGAACACAAATACATGCATCTATACCTATGAACATGGTTGCACAATTTCAAGGAAGAAAGGGTTTCCCGACACAAAATGTTCTTATAGCAGTTGACTTGAATTTAAAATTCACTTATGTTCTTGCTAGGTGGGAAGAATCAGCTTATGATGCATTAGTGTTACTGTTATGATCTGGTGTAATGGTATTGCAACAATATGAAGGTCAACCGAATTGTACCTAGGGAAAAACTTTTGAGGAGAACTTTGCGGAAACTCTAGCTGTCCCATATATCTGTAACTTTGGTAGGTTGTTTGATACACTTAGGATTTTATCTAATTAGCTAAATCCAACTCCGTGCAGTTTCGGAAAAATATTTGTAGAATATTCGACACATATCCTGAAAAAAAATAAATCCCTAGACACACGTATGTATCTAACCTCTAGGCAATGATATTTCTCGTTCGCTTAAGTAAAAGTCAGAAGAAATATTAAAAACGAAAGTAGAGATGAACGCCAAGATTTTAACGTGGAAAAACCCAAAACGGGAAAAAAACCACGGATCCAAACTCGGATCAAAACCAATCACTATAATAGTAGCAGTTACAAGACTGACTCACAAAACACCCCGTCGATCCAAACGACTTTGTTTCTCTTAGTCTTGATCGCTAGAACCCACGATTCACTGCTTCTTGTGATTGAAGTCCAATCTCAGTAGCCCTCGAGATTGATCTTTCGTCTAGATCGCCCTTAAGACGAAAAATTAAATTCTTGTAGATGAGTGGAACCTTGTTGGTAGAAGAACAGATGTAGCTTCAAGAAGTCACCCTCAATAATATTTCTTCAACCACCCTAAAGTTAGGGTTTCATAATCCTTATATATGATATTCAAGATAGAGCCAAATCCGAGTCTTATCCGTACTCATGATCTTCAAGATAGAGCCAACTCCGAGTCTTATCCGTACTCATGTTCTTCAAGATAGAGCCAAATTCGAATCTTATCCGTACTCATGATCTTCAAGATAGAGCCAAATCTGAATCTTATCCGTACTCATGATCTTCAAGATAGAGCCAAATCTGAATCTTATCCGTACTCATGAAAGTCCAATATTTTTAAACTTTGTTGGTGCGTTTGAACGGGCTTGAGTGCGTTCGAACACGACAGCTTGAATTCTTCAGGTTGCGTTCGAACGCGTTTGTGAACACGGCTCTCTGTCTGTGTGAACACAGTGCCCGCGTTCGAACGCGTTTGTGAATGCGGCTCTCTGTCTGTGTGAACGCAGATTTCGCGTTCGAACTCGTTTGTGAACGCACCGCGTTCGAACTCGTTTGTGAACGCACCGTGTTCGAACTCGTTTGTGAATGCAGCTCTCTGTCTGTGTGAACGCAGTGCCCACGTTCGAACGCGTTTGTGAACGCGACTCTCTGTCTGTGTGAACGCAGATTTCGCGTTCGAACTCGTTTGTGAACGCACCGCGTTCGAACGCGTTTGTGAACGCGGTGTGAACTCAACAACTTTTCTCCAATAACCTTGCAATTCTTTAGACCAGAGATATTCTAGACTTGTGTAAAGCTCATATACATGTAAAATATACACTTAGAATATTTTGTACACAATTGCCAACAAATAAAAACCTAACATATCCAAATAATATCAAACTAGTTGAATAAGGTTGAAAACCTCTAGATTTACAACTTTGATATTCATAACTTCTCTAGATTCAGAATATATCTATGACAAAACGAAAGCTTAATCCAAAAGGTATTCGGAGAATATAAGGAATACTGGTTTAGTTGGTTTGTTAGGGTTTCATATTGTTTTAGGACTTATTAGCTAGCCTCTATAAATATGTGGATGGCACCCAACTTTATATTGTTATTGGATTCTTGATTTCTTGCCTCCTATCTTCTCGCTAGACTCCTCTCTCCTCCCTCTTCACCATCCTTCCACCTCTACTGTTGGCAAGGTTTCTCCTCGCTTCTAATCTCCCTCGACTTTCGAGCCACCCCTCTTCTTTGGGATCTCGACCACTTCATTTCCTTCGTCTACTTCCCTTAATCACTTCTACAATCCACCCTTATCTCCATACCCATTCATAACCCTAACATCCACTCCACCCGTCACCACCACCATCACCCACGTTATTTCGTATTTTCGTCCCTACTATAGTTTGAATCTGCGAAGGGCATAAATATGAAAGTTATAAATTAGGAAGATACGGATCCAACACAATTGGTTCTGTAATTTTCTAACTACCAAAGAATATCTGAAGAATATTTTTCCACGGTTGTGCGGACTGTTTCCTACAATAAATTTAGATTTTAAGGAATTGTTCCGTAGCCGATCTTTTGGTTCTAGATCCCATCAATTGGTATCAGAGCCTATCAATTGGTACCAGAGCCCTATCAACTAGTATCGGAGCAGGTGAACTTCAGACCTCCATTAATGGTTGAAATAAGGAAGATGACATCAACAAGGAGACCTATGGAGAGCACACCGACAAGGGAGGACTCAATGCACGATGATCCTAACCATGAGGTCACTTCCCTTGGAGCAACCACGGTAGGACCAAGTCAACCAACGTCTATGGATTCGAATATGGATCAACTAAGGGGCATGTTCCAAACATTGTTGCATAGAGTACATACAAAACGATCATCATGAATTCAAGGAATATGTCATGAATCGATTAGGTTCATCATCTCCTCGACGACGAACGGAGTTTCAAGAAGGACCAGTGGTGGGACCCCATCGAACCAATACCCCACAAGTCCAGGTGCGTCATATGAGTTTCAATAATCCCCTCCTACCTTTGCCTTCACATCATCCCCCACCTCCGTTACAAAACCCAAGACCGGCGGTGGTGGAACTCGAGAGGCGTGAGGCACCGGTGCGCTTCGTCGATGAGAAGGATTAGCACTATGAGGATGAGCTTGATCCCTATAGAGATGGTGATGGACGTGCTCGAGAATTTAGAGAAGGTGATCAATATGCACAAAGGTTTAGACCTGAACCAAGGATCTTTCGCAAATCTGACAATGCTATTTGGGGGAGAACCGCACGTTTGGACTTTTCAAAATTCCAAGGCGGTGATCCAACGGATTGGGTATTTCAAGTTGAACAATATTTTGATTGTCAAGGTATAGCGGAAGATGCAAAAGTCCAAATGGCAAGCTTTCACCTCCAAGAAACGGCATTACATTGGTATAGATCGATTATTCGTGGTGGTGGATTTACCGGGTGGGCTGATTTTTATAGGAGGATTACACGCAGATTTGAGACAGCAGCATATGAAGATTTTGCTGCTACATTAAGCAAGATGGTTCAAATGACTACCGTATTGGAGTACCAAGCTAAGTTTGAAAGAGTTAGTAGTCGTTGTGAGCTACCGTGGCCTGAACGTACATTGATGAGTATATTTATTTTAGGGCTACGAGAAGAGATACAAGCGGATGTTCGTGCTCTATATCCTACTACTCTTGAGGAGGCCTTTGAGAAGGCCATGAGGATAGAACAAAAACATAGGGCACTAAAGATGGCAGCGAAAACCAATTGGGGCAATCGAGATGGGTGGTTTGCACCTAGAACGCCGACTACAAATTCTACGATTTCAAAAACAGCGGTTGTGACTACTAGATCACGACCACCTTTGAAACCTTCTTTCGATGTTAGAGGAGGCACTAGACCCCCCGTTCGAACTCTCACACCAGCCTAGGTGGAGGAGCGAAGAGCGAAGGGGCTTTGCTTTCGATGTGATGTGCGGCTTGATGGTGTACGGACTTCGCCGATTCCTGCGATGCAGCCTATGGTGGGGTGAAGAGAGTGCACTACTGCGTTCGAACGCACTATGAACGCCTACATCGCGTTTGCACATATCGACAGGCGCGTTCGATCGCGCGTTCGCAAATCCAGAGGAACGAACTCAGTGAGTTCGAACGTGGTCGACGAAAATTATATTGTTAGGGTTAATTTGAGTTGTTGGTTAGCCTCTAAAAGGATGTGAATGGCAATCAAAGTCATTATTGATTATTCAGATTGAGTTTTGCCTTGCCTCCTTCGTCTTCTTCGCTCCCGTTCTCTCAATCCCCAGCGACGCCGCTTCTAACCTCCCTCGACTGGCCAATCACCCTAGTCCCTTAAGGGTGGCCCTCTCCTCCCCCTTCTTCCAATCTATCCAACACTTACCCTAACCCTTCCATCAACCATAACCCTTCCACCACTACTTTTCACCGGTGCCACCCCATTAATGCCGGTCCACCTTCAACCACCATTACCTAGGATCACGTGCCTCCATCCACGGATCCAACACATACAACCCTAATCTTTGTCCATTAATCAGACGATATCTCGAGATCTCCACATCCGATTTGTCTGAAACTAGATTTGTTGGAAAGCTCTTTCCTGGGGCTACAACATATCAAAAGTTCACGTTGATCCGACGGCGGCATATTTTGGGATCTTATTTTAAAGTTCTGTGCCAGATCTAGTTCAGATCAGGAAATTGGAAGATATCGAACCTTAGCCTAAGGGGAGATCGTATCAAACTTGGTATCAGAGCCACCGTTCCTCGGACAAGCGCTTCCTATGACGACCACCAGATCCATGGATACACGACAAGATGATGAAGAAAAGATTCTCCCAATAGAGGGGGAAACGATTGCGGGGACTTCCACCCGCGGAATCGCCCGATCTAATCGGAATACGGAAGAACCTAGCGTTCAAGCCATGTTGGGGTCTCTTTCCGAGCAAATGGCCATCAATAATCAAATGATGATGGAGATGATGCGGGAACTACGGGCGACAAGGGAAGCAATGGCGAACGGGAACGCACCATCAACCCCATGACCCGAGTCCACCCCCTTGAACCCACCGCAACCGGTTTAGCCTTTGCAACCACAAGAGCCGCTGCTACCACCACCCTATGGGCAGAGGCAAGCAAGGATGGTTACACCAGGTCTAGTTGCAGATGAACCCATCCGATGATCGAACCACTATGGAGACCACTTCGGAGATCAAGATCCGTGGGTGGGTCAATACGATCCTTCATGGTGCATCCTCCCTCGATTAGACAAGGACTTGGATATGATCCGGAATGAGACAACAACATTCATGGATAAGTCGTGCATCTCGAATTCCCCAAGTTCAAAGGTGGCGATCCAATCGATTGGTTGTATAGGGCGGAGCAATTCTTTTCATACCAAGGTACAGCGGAAGAATACAAGGTGACGCTTGCGAGCTTCCACCTTGAGGATGCGGCGCTTCATTCGTTTCGAGTAGACAATGCCATTGAGGCTATCGAAACTTGGGCTGAATTTTGTGCTGATATCACACAACGATTTGGAGCGTCGGTGTATGAAGACTTTGACGCTCTCCTCTCAAAAACAGTGCAAAAGACTACAGTTGGGGCATACCAAGAAGAATTTGAGAGGATTAGTAGCCGATGTCATCCACCATGGACGGATCAACAACTTCGCAACACCTTCATCTCTAGGTTGCGGGGTGACATACAAGCCAATGTGAGGGCTTTAAGGCCTAGAACCTTAAAGGATGCCTTCGAAGATGCGGTGCTTATGGAAGACAAACATAGGGACATGAAGATACACCTGAAACAGAGTTGGATGAGCCAAGGAAGCCACAATCAATCTCAACCAACCATAGTGGCAGGAAACATCACCGGAGTACCAAGAGTTGCTGCCACAGTGGTACCTCCTCGAGCACCTTTGAAGCCCTCGCAAGATGTGAAGTACGCACCTAGAGGTCTGGGACGAGCACTCACACCTGCCCAAGTGGAGGAACGAAGGGTCAAGGGCTTATGCTTCCGTTGTGATGAGAAGTTTGTACCCGGGCATCGCTGCGCTAAACCGATGGGATCGGTGATGCTAATCGATGGATTGGAGGAAGCTGAGGATGAGTTTGCAGCTGAAAATGAAGGTGTGGCTGGACATCAAGGAGAAGAAGATGAGGAGCAACCCATGGAGGACATGATAGCCGAAATCTCCCTCCATGCCTACTCGGGGACAGCTACGCCTAAGATCTTGCGGGTGAACGGTCCACCCACAACTTCATTGACAAGAGGCTCCTTAGAAAGATTGGGCTTGAGTCGGAACCCACGGAAGGGTTCGATGTGATGATTGGAGATGGCACCACATTGTGAGCAGATTTTATTTGTGGAGGGGTGGAATTGAAGGTGCAAGGCCAAACCTTCACATTGGACCTTTATCCTTTGGCCTTGCGAGGTGCCGACATTGTTTTGAGTACTCAATGGCTTCAAAGTATGGGGCCCGTAACCTTTGATTTCTCAAACCTCACACTGACATTTCGGAGGAATGGACGAAGGGTGCTGTTGGATGGAAATCAACCGCAGCAAAGGCCGACATTGCAACCACTTGTGGGCTTTCCTTGTGCACGGGACTGAGCTCTACTATTGCAAATGGCTGTCGCCAAACCAGAAAATCCACCACCAAGGAAAATAGCCGATGATATGCAAGAACTATTGCAGGAGTTCCAGGATCTCTTCGAGGAACCCCGAGGACTGCCGCCAACCCGTCGGCACAACCATCACATACAGATCATTCCAGGGGCTGAACCAATAAATGTCCGGCCCTATCGGTACCCGTATGTCCAGAAGGAAGAGATCAGTAAATTGGTGGTGGAAATGCTCGAGCAAGGGATTATTCAACCAAGTAGAAGTGCCTACTCATCGCCGGTGCTGCTGGTTCGAAAGAAGGACGGGAGTTGGTGGTTTTGCGTCGACTACCGAGCCTTGAATACAATTACTGTCAAGGACCGGTATCCAATACCGATGATCGAGGAGTTGCTAGATGAGCTCATAGGGTCGGCCTACTTTAGCAAACTTGACTTAAGAGCGGGGTACCATCAAATCTGAGTCGACCCTGAAGATGTGCACAAAACGGCATTCCGAACTCATGATGGCCACTATGAGTTTCGAGTCATGCTGTTTGGGCTCACCAATGCACCGACCACCTTCCAAGGGCTAATGAATGACCTCTTCCACCCACTCTTGTGTCGATACGTCCTCGTCTTCTTTGACGATGTTCTAGTATATAGCAGGAATTTGAGTGAGCACTTGCGGCACGTGCGGGAGGTATTAAATATCTTGCGACAAAACCAGTTAAAAGTCAAGATGAGCAAGTGTCCTTGGGGAGAGCCACGAGTGGAGTACTTGGGGCATATAATCTCTGCTAAAGGAGTGAAAGCCGACCCAAGCAAGATCAAGAATATGGTGGATTGGCCGATTCCTACTAATCAGAGGGAATTGAGGGGATTCATTGGGTTGACGAGGTACTACCGGTGATTCGTTGCCAACTATCGCAAAATTGCTGCCTCGTTGACCTCCTTACTTAGAAAAGGTGGGTTTCAATGAACGAGCAAAGCAACGGAGGCCTTCGAAGCCTTGAAGACAGCTATGTCTACCGCTCCGGTTCTAGCACTACTGGATTTCGGCAAGCCCTTTGTGGTGGAATGCGACACTTCGGGTGAGGGCATTGGAGTAGTTTTGATGCAAGAGGAAAGACCCGTGGCATATATGAGCAAAGCATTGTCAAATCAGTCGCGATAGCTATCCACCTACGAGCACAAAATGCTAGCAATTCTACACGCCGTCACCAAATGGCAACCCTACTTGATTGGCCAACGGTTTACAATCCGCACGGACCAGCGTAGCTTACCCTACTTCATGGAGCAACGAGTGCACGCCCCAGCCCAACAACTGTGAGTCACAAAACTCCTTGGGTATGACTAGGAATTAGTCTACAAAAAGGGGATTGAGAATCGAGCCGCCGATGCTCTTTCGCGCCAACCAGACAGAAGTGAGCTTGTCTCTTTTTCAGCACCAACATTTCCTATATCTTCATATATGTGGGGAACCAATACAGAAGATCATACCATGGAGGAACTTGAGTCAGAGTTCAAAGATCGCTTCACAAACTTCAAACCTTGAGGACAAGGTTACGGAAGCGTGTTGGATTGATATGATTTGGACTTCACCGATGTCGTCTTCAGCTTGGATTCACTTTAGGAGTGTTTTTGTTTCATGTTTTAGTGTTTAATTTCCATTAAAATAAGTTTTCTGTAAGTCGCGTTCGAACGCAGGTGGAGTGAGTTCGAACGCGGTTTGTGAACCATGAACGCCTGCATCGCGTTTGCAAATACCGACAAGCGCGTTCGATCGCGCCTTCGAACGCCTACATTGCGTTCGCAAATCCAGAGGAACAAACTCGGTGAGTTCGAACGCAGTGCGTTCGAACGCAGTCGGGCGAGTTCGAACGCGGTCGGCGAAAATTGTATTGTTAGGGTTAATTTGAGTTGTTGGTTAGCCTCTAAAAGGATGTGGATGGCAACCAAAGTCATTATTGATTATTGAGATTGAGTTTTGCCTTGCCTCCTTCGTCTTCTTCGCTCCCATTCTCTCAATCCCCGGTGACGCCGCTTCTAACCTCCCTCGACCGGCCAATCACCCTAGTCCCTTAAGGGTGGCCCTCTCCTCCCCCTTCCTCCAATCTATCCAACACTTACCCTAACCCTTCCATCAACCATAACCCTTCCAGCACCACTTTTCACCGGTGCCACCCCATTAACGCCGGTCCACCTTCAACCACCATTACCTAGGATCACATGCCTCCATTCACGGATCCAACACATACAACCCTGACCTTTGTCCATTAATCGGACGATATCTCGAGATCCCCACATCCGATTCGCTTGAAACTAGATTTGTTGGAAATATCTTTTCTGGGGCTACAACATATTAGAAGTTCATGTCGATCTGATGGCAGCATATTTCGGAATCTTATTTCAAAGTTTTGTGCCAAATCTAGTTCAGATTAGGAAATTGGAAGAGATCGAACCTTAGCCTAAGGGGAGATCGTATCAAGTTTGGTTAAACGCTATTACTCTCAAGGACTGGTATCCTATTCTGATTATCGAGGACTTGCTGAATGAGCTTGCGGGGACGACTATATTTAGTAAGCTTAACTTGAGGGCCGGGTATCATCAAATTAAAGTTCACCCGGCAGATGTGTACAAAATGGCATTTCGGACTCCAGACGGGCATTACGTGTTTTGAGTGATGCCTTTTGGTCTCACCAATGCTCCAGCTACCTTCCAAGGCCTCATAAATGATATATTTCGACCTCTCTTACGAAGGTATGTCTTGGTATTTTTTGACGATATTTTGATGTATAGCAGCACTGAATTGGAGCATTGGCGGCATTTGGAGGACATGCTGCATTTGTTGGAGCAAAACCAATTGAAGATCAAGAAGTCCAAGTGCCTATAGGGAGTACCAAAGGTGGAGTATTTAGGCCACATCATTTCAGCGGATGGTGTAGCGGCGGATCCTCAAAAGGTTGCATGTATGACCGCTTGGCCTATTCCTACTACTACCACTGAATTGAGAAGATTTTTGGGGCTGACTGGTTATTATCGTCGATTCATCGCCGAATATGGCAAGATCGCTACTCCTCTCACTTCTTTGTTGAAGAAGGACTCTTTTAGATGGACAGATGAAGCCACTTTAGCTTTTGAAAAATTAAAAACAGCAATGATGACGGCACCCGTTCTAGCATTACCAGACTTCACCAAAGAATTCATTATTGAATGTGATATGTCGGGTGTTGGCATAGGAGCTGTACTAATGCAAGAAGGACATCTCATTGCTTATCTTAGTAAGGATTTATCGCAAAAATCTCAGTAATTATCGACTTATGAAAAAGAGATGCTAGCAATTCTACATGCGGTGACAAGGTGGAGGCCTTATTTGATCGGTAGGTGATTTATTATCCGAACCGATTAGAGGAGCCTTCCATACTTTATGGGACAACGCATATACACTCCGGTACATGGTAGGAGATAGAGATCTTAGAGCCAGTTCGAGTACTTGCTAGACGTCGATGACTACATGGTACCAGATTGGAAATAGAGATTCTAGTTGAGTGGCTTGGCAAGCCATCTGATGAGGCGACATGGGAGTTGGAGACTAATATCTTGGAGCGTTTCCCTAACTTTTCACCTTGAGGGCAAGGTGGGGGAAGCGTGTTGGGCTGATACACTTAGGATTTTATCTAATTAGCTAAATCCAACTCTACACAGTTTCGGGAAAATATTTGTAGAATATTCGACACATATCCAAATAATATCAAACCAATTGAATAAGGTCGACAACGTCTAGATCTACAACTTTGATAATCATGACTTCTCCAGATTCGCAATATATCTATGACAAAACGAAAGCTTAATCCATTAGGTATTCGGAGAAGATAAGGAATACTGGTTTAGTTGGTTTGTTAGGGTTTCATATTATTTTAGGACTTATTGGCTAGCCTCTATAAATATGTGGATGGCACCCAACTTTATATTGCTATTGAATTCTTGATTTTCTGCCTCCTATCTTCTCTCTAGACTCCTCCCTCCTCTCTCTTCACCATTCTTCCACCTCTACCGTTGGCAAGGTTTCTCCTCGCTTCTAATCTCCCTCGACTGTCGAGCCACCCCTCTTGTTTGGGATCTCGACCACTTCATTTCCTTCGTCTACTTCCCATAATCACTTTCACAATCCACCCTCATCTCCATACCCATCCATAACCATAACATCCACTCCACCCGTCACCACAACCATCACTCACGTTATTCAGTATTTTCATCCCTGATATAGTTCGAATCTACGAAGGACGTAAATACAAAAGTTGTAAATTAGGAAGATACGGATCCAGCCCAATTAGTTTCGTAATGTTCTAACTACCGAAGAATATCTGAAGAATATTTTTCCACGATTGCGTGGACTACTTCCTACAATAAATTTAGATTTTAAGGAATTGTTCCGTAGCCGATCTTTTGGTTCTAGATCCCATCAATTGGTATCATAGACTTATCATTGGTATCAGAGCCTATCAATTGGAATTAGAACCCTATCATTGTTCCTCTTGAAGTGAAGGATCCAACTCAACCAAAATCACGTCAATCGAATAGGCCAATCAAAAGTTACAAGGAAAATATTGACTATTGGTCAGGTGGTGGCATGGAGGATGTGATTAATGGAGGAGGAAAATAATGGTTAGGTATTGGGGAAGATGATGGCAGCGATGGTGGGGTAGAGCATAAGCTAAACAAAGGGGAAGAGGGTGGACCAATTTTTGAGAGGCAAGGAGGTACGGTCAGATTGAGGGAGGAAGGAGATGACATCCAATGTTGGATGCCGTTGGAGAAAAGAGAGGGTTGGAAAGGAGAACTTCAATAATTCATCAATAATGTTCAATTAGGTTGTCTTTCACATATATAGAGGCTAACCTAACAAATAAAATAATCAAAATATACCCCTAGGACCATGCAGTTCACCGATTGCGGTCAAACGCAGGTCAAACATGTTCAAATGCACTTAATGTGTTCTCTGTCTTTACAAACGTGTGTAGACATTGAACGGTGCTTTCGAACGCGGTGGAATGCGTTTGAACGCACTAATCACGTTCTCTATTTTTACGAACGTGTGTAGGCGTTCGACACTCACGTTTGAACACGAGTGCCAAAAATCTTAATTCTTCCAAAATAAAAGTTATTTCTAAATTAAAAATTAGGCCCAAGCCATATCTAACTGAATTGTAACAGCCCACCTCACTTCTCCCACCTTGCCCTCAAGGTGTGAAGTTAGGGAATTGATCGACGATCTCGGACTCGAGCTCCCATGATGCCTTGTCGGATGGTTTGCCCAACCATTCAACTAAGATCTCAATCTCTAGCCTCGAGCCATGTCGCCTCCGTCATCATGCTAGTGCCCATATCAGCTCCACCTGATGCAAATCCTTCTCGGGTTCGGGTAGAACCAACCCCGCCACTTGACTTGACCCAATCCTCACTTTCAGTAATAAAACATGGAACACTGGGTGTACTCTAGACTCCTTTGGTAGCTCAAGCTTGTAGGTGACTGGTCCAACATACTCACAAACTCGAAATGGACCCAAAAATTTGAATGCTGATTTTTTGTTCTTAATAAGGCGCAAGGTGATTTGACGATAGAGCTAGGCTCATACAAACACCATATAGCCCACACTAAACTCCTTCTCACGATGATGCTGATCATAAATTTGTTTTCATCCGATTCTAGGTTGCTCTCATATGCATCCGCAACCTCTTAAGAATAGCATCGCTATCCATCAATGCCATATCAACCTCAGTCCGCTCCGACAAAGCCGCCAAATCATATCCGCATAATTCCGATACCACCCGTCCATATACTACCTCGAATGGGGTCATGCTGGTGCTGCTATGGTGCTGTTATATTACCACTCAGCCCATGGAAGATACTCCAACCAGCGTTTAGGATGATCACCCACGAAACACTAAAGGTATTGCTCAATTCCCCGATTAACAACCTCTGTTTGCCCGTCGTTTTGCGGGTGGTATGTCGAGCTCAAGTTCAGTTTGGTGCCCTGCAACTTGAAGTATTCAGTCAAAAACTAACTAATAAATATACAATCATGATCCAAAATTATTGAGCGCGACAATCTATGAAGTTTGGCAATATTTTGGATGAAACATTCAGCTACCGATTTGGCAAAAAAAGGGTGCACCAAGGCTATGAAATGAGTGTATTTACTTAATCTGTCCACCACCACAAAGATGAAGGAATATCCACATATCAGTGGTAATCCCTCTATGAAATCCATAGAAATGTTCTCCCAAACACGATCTAGTACAGGTAGGGTTGTAGAAGTCTAGCCAATTTCAAGATCTCTGTCTTCGCGGATGATGAAGTGGCATCCCACCAAATACGACCTCCATTTTGTCACAACATGAAGAATCGCCAACATCTTTCTCTCTCATAAGTTGAGAGTTATTGTGATCTACCCGAAAAAGCTTTTCTCGGGAATGCTATAGGTCTGCCTCCTTGCATTAGGACAACACCTATTTCTACTCTGGATGCATCACATTTAACAACAAACTCTCTTTGGAAATCCAGCATTGCCAAAACTAGGGCTGAAATTATAGTAGATTTTAATTCTTCAAAGGTCGTCGTCGATTTGTCGCTCCACACAAAGAAATCCTTCCTTAAAAGGGCGGTAAGTGGTGCTGCAATTTTGCTATATCCAGTAACAAATCTACGGTAGTAGCCTATTAACCCAAGGAACCCACGTAGCTCGTGGACAGTCCTCAGAATTGGCCAATCGATCATACTCTTCACCTTGCTTGGATCGGCCGCTACACCTTGTGCTGAAATGATATGCCCCAAATATTCCACCTTTCTCTCACATCACAAATATTTGGACATCTTGACTTTCAAAGAATGTTCTTCAAGCAGCTTTAGCACTTCATATAAATATTTCAAATGATCTTCAAAACTTTTACTATATACCAAGATATCATCAAAGAACACCAACACATATCGGCGGAAGAGTGGCCTAAATATGTCATTCATTATGCTTTGAAATGTCGCCGGAGCATTGGTTAATCCAAAGAGCATGACTCGAAATTCATAATGGTCATCATGAGTTCTAAAAGCAGTCTTGTGCACGTCTTCAGGGTGAACTCGAATTTGGTGATATCCAGCTCTAAGGGTTAGTTTGCTGAAATAAAAAGACATCAATTCATCCAGTAATTCTTCTATCACCGATATTGGGTATCGATCCTTGACGATTATGACGTTGAGTGCTCGGTAGTTGACACAAAAATTTCATGAACCATCCTTCTTATGCACAAGCAAAATCGATGAGGAATAAGCACTATTGCTTGGTTGAATGATTCCTTGTCCAAGTATCTTGACAACCAGCTTTGTTATCTCTTCCTTTTGGATATAAGGATACCAATAAGAATGCATAGTGGCCGACTTGGCTCCTGATACACTGGCTATCTTATGGTCTGAATTTCTGCACAGCAGCACCTTGTGGCTCTTCAAACAACATGAAGAATTTAGATACCTGCCCTGCCATAGGTTGCAAGGTAGGGTTAAATTGTGTTTTCACCACATTTAGCCTCACTACCTTGCCATTTTGCCGAAATGTCATCCACATGTCGCGAAAGTTGAACATCACTAGTCCTAGGCTTTGTGACCATTGAGTACCCAAGACAAGATCAACACTCGCATGGCAAGTGGATACAAATCAACAATCAATTCGTGTCCTTCGACCCAAATTTCCACTCGGCGACACAAACTGTCAGCTTTTAACTTTGTTCCATCACCAATTGCTACATCGAATGCATTGGTCGGCTCAGCTTCAAATTCAATCCTCCTCAGCAAGCGCTTATCTAAGAAGTTATGCATGCTCCCCGAATCAATAAAGATGTGCACAGAATGCTTCTTGACCAATCTGTCTACTTGAAACATCTTCAGTGCAATGGTTCCAGAGTAGGCATGTATTAAAATTTTGGCTTGCATATCCTTCTCTTCAGACACCTCTAGGGCCTTCTCAAGAAGCTCTTCATCAACCTCTTTCTCGGCCAATTCCTCCTCTGGATCATCTTGCCCATTAATCAGCATGACGCTTCCCGTCGTTTTAGCACACCGATGACCAGGTGTGAAATATTCATCACATTTGAAGCATAAGCCTTTTGCCTTCCACTTCTCCACCTAGTTAGGTGTGAGAGTTCTGACCGGGTGTAAATTTCTAGTAGTCGTCCTCAAAATCACTGCTGTAGTACCAATCACAAGGCATTTTTGGAACTCAAAGAATTGCTTGGCCCTGTATATTCAATCAAGAAGATCGCCATTTTAAAATTTTAGAAAATCAAGACGTACCGATCAACCCTGTACACTGAAATCATTATTAGGTTCGTAGCCTTGACCCGGCCTAGCCGCAGGAGGGTGTTGTGGATGACAACGGTAGGGCTAGACAGACCCGATGGTTGACGCCGATGTGTTGAGGTCTCACCACGTTCTAACATCAATCCATGAATCGCTTCGCGAGTGGCATAGTGGTCTTCCTTGTTCTCCTCACTAGCCTTCACCAACATTTCTAAAATCATGTTGGTCGGTGCTAAGGTAGCCATCAATGCGGACATGAGGACTTCCATAGTCATTGGACTTTCCAAGGAAAGATCCGTTCTTCGTGCTTCATGCCTTGGGGTTTCAATGTTTGCATCTTTCTTCGTTTTGTTTAGATCTTCTGTTTGCCTTCTAGAAGCCATCGCTCGAGTCATCGTCATTAATGATACGTTCGAGATTAGCTTGGCTCTGATACCGCTTGTTACAATCTGGTGTAATGGTGGTATAACAATCTGAAGATCAACCCAATTCTTCTTAGGGTGAAACTTTTGAGGAGAAATGAGGAAGATCTAGCCATCTAATAGATCTATAACTTTAGAATTTTGCTCCTCTTGAAGGGAGGGATCCAACGCAACAGAAATCACATCGATCGGACATGTAGATCAAAAGTTATAGGGAAAATACTGACCGTTAGTTAGGTGGTGGCGTGAAGAACGGGGTTAGGTATTAGGGAAGATGATGGCAGCAATGGTGGGTTAGAGTATTAAGCTAGACGAAGGGAAAGAGGGGGAAAGAGGGTGGACCAATCCTTGAGAGGCAAGAGGGCAGGGTCAAATTAAGGGAGGAAAGAGACGACGTCCAATGTTGAATGCTATTGGAGGAAAGAGAGAGGGTTGGGAAAGAGAACTTTAATAATTCATCAACAATTTAGAGGCTAACCTAACAAGCAAATTAATCAAAAGATAACCCTAGGACCATGCAGTTCGCCGATAGCATTCGAACACATGTCAAACGCGTTCGAACACACTTAATTTATTCTTTATCTTTGCAAACATGTGCAGATGTTCGAATAGTATGTTCAAACGCGGTCAAATGCGTTCAAACGTACTAATCACGTTCTCTGTTTTTATGAACATATGTAGACGTTCGATAGTCACATTCGAACATGACTTCCTAGCATTCAAACGTGACTGCCAGAAATCTTATTCTTTCAAAATAAGAGTTATTTTTAAAACAAAAGTCAAGCCCAAGCCATATCTAGCTGAATCATAACAGTTACAAGATGAATTAGGCAAGCCAAATGGCTTGAAAGTACCTTCATGTACTTTTCGAACAAAGCAACTTACCGTTTTATATTTAATGTTATATATATATATATATATATTCTAATATCGGAAAATATTACTTGTGTGATGTTGGCTACACTATTAAATATGGATTCCTTGCTCCATACCGTGGTGTACGATATCATCTAAAAGACTGGGTTCTCAAACAGCTTCCAATCCTAGAGAATTATTTAATTATTTGCATTCATCTGGTCGCATATCAATTGAGCGTGCATTCATGTTTTTGAAGAATCATTTCAAGATTTTGACATTTAGACCATTTTACCCATTTTGAGCACAAATTGATATTGCATTAGCATGTTGTATTCTTCATAATTTCATAATGATGGATGGTGCTAACCATTTAATTTTTAGTGAAAAACAATGGATTCCTATATCAACTCTGCAAACTTGAACTCAAAGAGAGCAAAGGGAGGAAACCTGTGAGTGGACTGAACTAGAGATAAAATGGCTCGGGAGATGTGGATGAATAGAGCAAATAGAAGAGATGCAAATATATAGATTATATTTCTAAACATCTTTGATTTACTTTGAACTAAGTTATTTGTACTTTTTTATTTTTTTTTCATTTGAATGTTTGCATTTTTATGACTTAGAACAATTGTACTCTTTTGAATCTTTCACGCGAATCTTTTTTTTATCATTCATGAGCCCAAAGACTAATCTAGTAGGTATGGGCTAGACAAAAGGCTAACTCTCCTTAGATAAAGAAGCATTTAGGTCACCACTAAGCTTTTAGTTATCTAGTCTAGGCTTCAAACCATATGCGTCGTCGAACAATTGCTCTAAACTAAATGTCGATAAGACCTGCTGTAAGTCATCGTATTGTCGAACTGCTCTTCCAAGCTAACCGCACTACTGAGCCATTAACTGAATTAAGCCAAGGCACCAAACTACCAAACAATATCTCCACAATATTATTTGGGGTTGGAGTCAAACTCATGACCTTCTTGGTCATAGGGAAGGTACCTACCACCAATTCTACTAGAGTTGATTTTCATGTGAATCTTTAATTTACAATTCTCATGTTGTTTATCAATCTTTTCTTTATCACATCTATCTGTGAGAAATTTTTTTCTTATTAATCTCTAATGGTTAACCTTCTAAGTTTAGCTAGCCCATCTCACATTGTCGAGGCAAGAGCCATATATCTTTGTAAAGGCACATGAACCATTTGCTTTCTTTCTCAAAATATTTGTATTATTTCTTATGTAAATTGGTAGTGCTTCTATTATACTATTCAATTCTAGTGATTCTTATCCCATTTCTCCACTAATCAGTAATGTAGATTCAAATGTGATTATATTTCTTTCTTTCTTTCTTTGTGTAAATGTGATTATCCACTAATATAAATGATTGGCATCCCGCGAACCTTTATTTCTTTCTTTGTATAGATCATAAATTTTAATATGCAGACAAGTAATAGTTCCAAGAAAGTCTCTCACAATCTTCGTTGGACTTCTAGTATGAACCATTTATTTCTTGACTTTGGTCAAGCTAAAAATGGCTTAAAACATGAGACTAGATTTAAAACTAGTACAATTTTAGCCTAAGTCATTAAAACATAGAAAGTTATGACTTGATAAGTATCTTTTTTATATTAAGGACACTAAAGCTGATGTTTCAAGTAAAATAGACTTCTGAGTGATACGATCTCCCCTTTTGACTAAGGTTCGATCTCTTCCAATTTTCAGATCTAAACTGATTCTAACACGAAACTTTATAAATAGATCTCGAAAGATGCCGCCGTTGAATCGAGGTGAAATTTGGATATGTTGTAGCCCTAGAAAAGAGCTTTCTAACAAATCTAAATTTAGATGAATTGGACATGTGGATCTCGAGATATCGTCCAATTAGTGGACGATTGTCAGGATGGTCTGTTTTGGATCCATGGATGGAGACACGTGATCCTAGGTGATGGTGGTTGGAGGTGGACTGGCGTTAATGGGGTGGCACTAGTGAAAAGTGGTGGTGGAGGGGTTACGGTTGATGGAAGGGTTATGGCAAGTGTCGGATAGATTGGAAGAAGGTGGAGGAGAGAGCCGCCCCAAATGGTCTATGGTGATTGGCCAGACGAGGGAGGTTAGAAGCGGCGTCGCCGAGGATTGAGAGAACGGGAGCGAAGAAGACGAAGGAAGCAAGGCAAAACTCAATTCTCAATAATCAATAATGACTTTGGTTGTCATCCACATCCTTTTAGAGGCTAGCCAACAACTCAAATTAACCCTAACAATACAATTTTCGCTGACCGCGTTCAAACCCGCCTGACCACATTCGAACGCACCGAGTTCGCTCCTCTGGATTTGCGAACACGATGTAGGCGCTCGAACGCGCTTGTCGGTATTTGCGAACGCGATGCAGGTGTTCACAGTGCGTTCGAACACACAATGCACACTCTTCACCCACGTTTACAACCGCGTTCACAACCGCGTTCAAACTCACCCACCCACGTTCAAACGCGATTTATAGAAACTTATTTTTCATGGAATTTAAACACTAAAACAAGACACAAAGGCACTCCTAAAGTGAATCCATGCTCGAGACGACGTCGATGAAGTCCGAATCGTATCAGTGAGTTATTTTCAAAGGTTAAGACTTTGTTCATTAAGACTATGCATCTTTATTTTTATACTTATCATACTATATTAGTATGTAATCTACCTTATTCAATACAAGGCATGAGTTGTAGGCTTTCTTATTTTTTTATTAGGACATTGCTTACTTTAAGATAGTTTTATTTGAATTTGGTGTTTTGCTATGTTCATAATATTTGAATACGTATCTGAACCAACAATATGGATCTGAATGAGTTGAGTATTATTCAATCCGTTTTCACGCCTAATAACCCAACTCGGTTCAACGGTCGAAAGTGTTACCCCATGGTTAGCTATTGGAGATTCCCTTAGATAGTTCAATGGGCAAAGTGGGAATGATAATATATGTTTGGTAACTACTACCGAATAAAACTTGTTATTACCTAAGAATGGATTTGCAACTTTTGCTTAATGTATTAATTAATAATCAAACTTGTATAAGCATCGATAGTCCGGTCTGCTTGACCAGATCTGTCGGATTGGCTTTTTCCTATGCCAACCAAATTGGTTGAGCTAAGTCAAAAATTTTAAACCTAATTAAACTTGTGTCGGGCTTAGGCTTGGGCTTAATAATACTTTCATAGACCCGATCGAACCCACTATTATAAATTTTCTATAATATATATACATATATATATAAGAAAATTTGCATATAATACTCTATCTTTTAATTAAATTATGGTTTGCACCCTATATTTTCTTACTTTTTGTAAATCGTACTCTATAATTTAGTAAATATATACAGAAAACACACTGCCACAGTCGCTAGATCAGTTGATTAAACTTAACTAAATCTACTTAATAGAATATTATTACGGTATTAGTTCAAATCTAACCCAGAGTATTTTTTTACACATATTTGCTAAATCAGAGAGCTTAATTTGCACATAATAAAAATATACGATGTAAATCATAATTAGGTTATAAACCAAGAGTGTTATATCCGAATTGTCCAAATATTTATAACAGAGATTTGTAACGCTTATTTTATCTCACTAACTTTTTTTATCCAATCACTAGATGGGCCTAGGGCTCTCTAGTACACCAATGGGCTCGGATTGTGGCCTAAGTTGGGTCCGAAGTAGCTAATGTTACATCAGGTGGGGTCGAGATCGGGGCTTTTCCAAATAATCGGGCTTTTCTGGTATTGCTTTGACAATTCTATTTCTATCAGATGGTGCAGCTTAGGGTCTTACCAATTCATGATAATGGATATATGAATTCGTCAACCGATAAGAGCATAGAGGGTGATTTATAAAAGAAATTTTATGTGGATGTCATATGTGTAGTTGTGTACCTGTTAGTAATTGACTATAGGCTCTGCAATTAATGATATAAAACATCAGTTAAAAATTCATTAAAGACAAAGTGGTGGGTATTAATAGGAGTAGAAATGTAACACCATAACCGTCCTTTTCGCAGTTTGAAAGATAGTCATCAGCCTCTATACTCTATTGTTTTTATTGTGGACGATATTAAAAATTTAACTACTAAATTTAACAATTATAATACATCTTTGTCAAGTTAATCTTGCTGTTGATTAGTTAGCAAAAAAAAGAAAAAAGTCTCGGCTTCGAGTGTACTTGAGATTGGAAATTTTCTTTGAAACTTGTTTAATTCTTTATCACTCATTCTGATGGACTTTTGTACCCGATTAACATTTTAATATAATTTTTTTTAAATTTAAAAAAATGTTAGTTACTATTTAGAAAAGATAGTTAATAAAATATTGACCATACAATGGACCACAAGAATATTTCTCATATAACCTGCCCTATAAAGAGTTAATATTCTAGAATATAATTCTTTATTTATCTTTGATATCTACGATACATCTAGTTAATATCAAATCAAAAAGTGATTAACTTAATTTTGTAAAAAAATAAAATATATTTTTCTATCTTTTTTTCCTTTATGCTATATCACATTAAATATAATTATTATATCCTTACTTTATAATATAAGAATAATTATTCTAGAATAATTTGTTTGGATAATAATAAAAAATTATTATTATTCCGATTTTAATCCTATTCCACGTGTAAACTATATAGTAGCTTTCCAAGTACACTAAGAAAAACAAGGGTGGAAGATAAATTCAAAGACCAATACAATCCAGAGGATATTATAAATCTTAACAAGAATAATTTTAATATGGTTGAATTATGGTACACTATTTTATTGCATTTTTTTCTTTTACTATTTCAAAGTTTTCTATGATTGTTTGGAATTGGAATCCATATATTTAGCCCACCAAATCTTCTTAAGATAAGCAGTACATGTAATAGGTGGAGCATTTCTCAACAGGATTAGGTATTGTTTGCGTAATGTGAATTCAACTATAAACTACCTTTAGCTTTGCTTTTCTTACTTAAGTCTCAAGCTAGGGTTGGAAAGTTGATGAATGAGTATACTAACTGAGAGTCAATACTTAATTGGATTTGGATGACTAATTCAATCACTCAGAATTGATGGATTCCTGCTCTGAAAGTGATATCGTTTATCTCGTTATACTTTTCACTTCTAGATGAACACTATTGATGATAATTTCAACACAATTTTATAAATCACATCCTATATTTTAATTATTTTATAATTATATTTCGTTTACGAAGATTTTATAACTTTGACCTCTTTCTTTTTTTTATAATTTTTATTTAACATTATGATGTTTTGATATTAACTAATTACTAAAATACACTAATCTCTATATTCGTCTATCATCTCCCCCTGACCACTTTATCCCATTATGGCAGTTGCCACCACCTTCTTCCTCCCTTCCTCCTCTTCTTCCTACTCTTCTTCATTTTTTGCTTCTTCCTCCTCCACTTTTACCAATTCCATATGAAAGATATGAAAGAATGAGATGATGAATGAGATAGGAGTAATTTAAATATTTTAAAGAATATTTAATATATTATAATAGAATTTTCTTTTGCTTGTACCATATACCCAATTTCAGATATGGGACTAAATATCTAAGAGTTTCTATGAAAAACCTAGGTTAATAAGAGTTGTTTTAATAAACTCGGCTCGATTAACCTTTCGAGCCCAAAAATCCAGCTCGACTCAGCTTATTTAGAGCTTGAGCCGAGCTTGAGTCAAGCTCTTAACAAGCCACACTCACGAGCCAAGCAAAGCGGCGAGCTTTTTTGACAGCCTATTCGTACCGTTCACATTAACTTAGGGTTTCTATAAGAAAAATGAAGAGTTGAGTTACAAAAACTTTAAAGATGATGTATGAATCGTAAAATAAATAAATTATAGGGTGTAATTTATAAATTTGTTGATTTCAAAGTACCGAGAAAAGCATTTGTGGATAGTAATTTGTAGAGTTAACTATATTCTACGCACCTATATTTTAGTCAAAAATTACTTTACGATTATAAACTTTGAATTATATTATAATTTCTTCTCAAAATTTTGATTAAACTAGCGTCATTAATAGAGATGAAAAATGACTTAAATAACCCTGCTTTCGTTATATAAGCATGTACTCGGAAAGAAAGTTCTTGATGGCTTTTATATAGAAAGAAAAAAGATTTAGCAGGCAATAATTTTTGTTCAAATTTGTTAACATTTTCTTAGATAAAAGAGCATAATATTATTAACTTCTGATGAAAAATTTAATATTTACAACTTAATCAAAATTTCAGGGGATTTAATTATACATGAAATAAAGTTCTGAAAGGGTAAGTTGAATTTCATTGAAATAGAAGGAGATATAATATATTGGGAAATTGATCAAAAATACCTTGTATTTTGTTTTTATTATCATTTATACTCTGCCTTATATGTATTTATCATTCAATGCATTATAAATTTGATTATAAGAAACAATTGAATATTAGTTGTTTTTAACTAAAGATAATCATATATATTAGGTAACTTAACTGTATGTGTAATGACTAAAATGCCCTTGTTTCTAAGTATATCGTTGTTGTAAATTATTTTACTTAGAATATATTGAATGCCATTTAGCAAATGAAGGAACTAAAGATTGGAATAGTGTGCATATTTCTAATATGAATAGTTGGATAGATTTAGAAACTAGATTAATAAAGAATAAAATAAGAGTTAAAAGTATCCAAGACAAAATTACAAAATTAGGATCATTGGAGAAAAGTTCTAAAATTCTTGCTGAGAATAATTTAGCATTTATGGAACAAGTGAGAAAAGGATATAAAAAACATAATGAACTTTTAAGTTTAATAGAAATGTGATACAACTCAGTCCAAATTGGCTCCACTCGTGATATTAGGTTTATTGGGATGAGCCTATTTATTTAGTTGATTTTTGTTTGAAGAAATAAAAGAATTTTGTCGGAAGGCGTTCGAACGGGCCATGCGAACGCCTTCACGCGTTCACAAAAATAGAGAACGCAATCGTTCGACCCCTGCACACGTTCGCAACGATAGAGAACTGTAATTCCGCATTCGAACGCGATTAGGTGTGTTTGAATGCATCGCAGCGAAAATTGTTGAGTTGTTAGGGTTTTTAACTTAGTTGATGGATCTTTACGATGAGCCTCTATAAATATGTGGATAAAATCCTAATTAGAGTTTCTCTAATAATTAAAAACGATATTGTACCTTTATCTCCTTCTTTCTTGCTCTAGCCATTTGCGCTGTCTCCCACCTCCTTCCTTCCACCCCGAAATCTTTGGTCAGCCTCCTCTAACCCTTAATCCCCTTCTTCTAAAACAACTTCTCCCCCTTCACACTAAGAAATTAACCTAACATCTATCTAGCCATTGAAAGGCTATCAAGCTAGGGTTTATCTAACCTTTGGCCACAATTCGGTCGATATCTCAAGATCTAGCTATTACAATCCTACAATCTTAGATTCGTTGGAAAGCCATTTTCAAGAGTGACAACATATTCAAAATCTAGGAAGATCAACAGTTAGATTATTCTCAGCTTCCTCCGAAGTCACGTCCTTAATCTAGTCTAGAACATTCGTAACAAAGTGATTGTCAAATTTGATCCTATAATATAAGAATGATGAATTTCACAATATTATATTAGACATAATTCGTGGAATGAATCGATAAACGTTAGCATTTGAAGTGAAAAATACAATTTCAATGATATTAGACTTGTGAAATATATTTCCGTTGATACTTAATTGTACACCTAATATGAGTTACAGATATATTAGGATGTGTGGATACGTCGGAGATACCAATGAAATTTAGGAATATATTTGTTTTTTATAATTCTTAGAAGTAGATGATACTTCAAGAAAAGGATTTTTTAATGAACTTGTAAGGGCCGTATAAAAAAACTTAAACTTGATGCTAATGACATAAGAGGACAATGATATGATAATGGGTCAAAACATGAAAGTAAAACAATAAGGTGTGTAGAAAATCTTATTAGGATTTAATCTAATAAATAAATGATAAGAAAAATATGCTCATTTGTAATTGTTTTTATATAAGATCATATAATTATATTGAAAGCCAAAGCTGAATGTATATATGTAAATATATAATAGAGATAATTCAAATTTCATCTCCTGAACTATTACAATTTTTCACAATTACTATTTTTTCATACACAATGACCCTCTAAACTATTAAAAATATTTCACCATTTTAACGTCGTAGACAACAGAGAAATGATCAAATTTTCTTTTACGATTCGCACGAGTTAGGTTAGTCAAGTTATTTGAGTCGAGTCGAATCAACTTAAGTTAGTTAGTTAGCTTTATCTTATTATTTTGAATTTCAAATAAATCGAATAATCCACATGCATATCGAATTCGCTAGAATTTTTACTTCTAAAAATAGAAGTAGACATGTGTTGATAAATTATCATCGAATGAATCTGAGTTTGCCAAATTATTCTTTTTGTCTTTTTCTTTTATTATAGACATTAGATCACTTTTATCTTTTTAGAAGTATATCATAACCGTAGAAGTATTATAATCTTCCAAACCCTAGCCATCTTTCTCCACTAGCAACCACTTTATTCTACAGCCGTCCACTAGCACCCTTGGTCATTTGCCACCCTCCAATGACCGTTACAATATCAAATATTTACCGTTCTATCCTGTTCTGAACTTGCTCCAATATTTTATTTACATATTTTTATCACACCTTCGATTTACTAGAGCCATTAGAACCCTTTCGTGAGGCTATCATCACCTAAATTTTTATAATTTTTTTACGTCTAAATCACTCTAGATCTAGTTCGTAACATGGCTATCAGAGCCAACATTCCTCGGATGATGGTTAACACGTAATACAAGACGAACGAATAGAGATTTATCATGGAGGACTATGAACTCATCTTTGTGGAGGTTTCTTCAGTGCCACCCGGCATGGGCAAAGGCATTGATAGAATCCATCGACTTATTGAGAGAACTATTGAAGGAGAACTTGAAAAAAAGCTCAAAGGAGATCCAAACCGCCATCAAAGACTCGATTTAGGCCTTAGTGTCGGTTCTCCTAGCCCAGCACGGCCATCCAATGCTGCCAATGTCATCGGCCACGTCAAAAATCGACTCCTA